>NC_137972.1:29485836-30185836 GCF_963924665.1 Micromys minutus
AGCATAAATCTTTGATGAAGGTTTCTTGTGACTTTTTAAAAAGATCTTTAATGTTATTTATCCCGTCCTGAATTCCAACTTGGACAGCACCCTCACATCCCCACCCCAATCCTCCCACTATGTCACCCCTTTAAGTCGTTATCATACTCCATTCTCTCCCCCATTGTGAATGTCTCCCATGGCCCTTTACTCATTTCTTGACCTCCATGGTTATTTCAAACAAAACACACATGTCTAAAGATTCCAGGCGAACATCACAAATAAGAGAGAACACATGACATTTGCCTTTCTAGACCTCAATCCTGTGAATCAATCAGCAAATGAACATGAATGAACATTTATCTCTATGGTATGATATGGAGTCATTTGGGTGTGTGCCCAAGTGTGGTATAGCTGGATCGTATAGTAGGTCTCTACTTAACTTTTTAAGGAATCTCCACACTGGTTTCCACAGTGGCTACACCTGTTTGCACTCCCACCAGCAGTGAATAAATGATTCCCCTTCCCTACACTCATGCCAGCATTTGCCATCTTTTGTTTTGAAATCTTAGTCATTCTGACTGGAGCAAAATGAAATCTCAAAGTACTTTAAATTTGCTTTTCACTCATGACTGAGGAGTTGAACATTTAAAAAAGTACTTTTCAGCCATTTTTAACTCATCATTTGAGAACTCTTTAACTAAATTGGGTTTTTCATTGTTGTTGTTGATGATGATGTTTTGGGTATATTGTTGCAGTTTTAAGATTTATTCATTTTATTTCATGTGCATATGGGGTTTTTTTTGCTTTTATTAAGGTATATGTATCACACACATGCCTAGTATCCTCAGAGGTTCAAGAGGGTGTCAGATCACTCAGATCTGGATGCCAGCACCATGTGGGTTCTGAGGACCAAACCCAAGTCTTCTGCAAGAGCAGCAAGTGTTCCTACCTGCTGAGTCATTTCTCTAGCTCCAAGATGTTTAGGGGTTTTAGTTTGTCGTGTTCTAAGGTATAGTTTATAAAGATTTCCCCCTGTTCTATAGGCTGTCTTTTCGTTCAAATTATGGTATCTTTTGGTGTAATGTCTTTGTTGTTGTTGTTTTGTAAGGTTTCATTTAATAATTATGGCTCTTACTATCAAATCCTGTTCAAAAAGTCATTTCTCTGACATGTATTGTTGGACGGCTTTAGAAAATCAGAAGTCTGTAGGAATGCGAGCTTACAAGTTGGTCCTCAGTTCTGTCCCCTTGATGACTGTGTATTTCTAATGCCTGCACCTCCCTGTTTTTATTACTGTGGTTCTGTAGTATAACTGAAAACTTGGATGGCGACACCGACAGGTTGATCTTGGACTTAGTTGTTGTTGTTGATATTTTTTTCTTTATAAAATATAAAACTTGCCAATTATAAAATTATAAAAATAAACTTGCCAATTAACCAACATATCACACAAAAAAAATTAACCAGACCCAAAATCTATATAAATTAGTAAGCTTACATCTGGCTAGAGTTAGCATTCAAAACGGAAGCTGCGATGCTTCACATTTAATTTTATACTTTCAGAATCAAATATATTTTACATATTTTTCCACAACCACAACAAACAAAATCCACGTCAAAGTTAGAACTACATCAGTAACTCCCTGGCAACAGGCAAAGAAACATCTTATTGATGTTGCTGTTCTTCCATCAGTCAGAGGCAAAGCACGTTGGTAGCTCTTTGTTCATCCCAGCCGGCCGTCAGCCTTGCCATGTGGTACAGGCAGGAAAATATGCTCACAGAACTGCCCTATGCCCCATTACCACCACGTAGCGCAGCATGGGAGGAGGAAGGCAGACAGATACCTATGGACTACCATGCTATCCACAGATCTGTCCTCCAGCAGACGGTACAGGCAGGCTGTAGACACCAACGCCACTCAGCTCAGACAAAGGATGTCACCCAGGTGTCCACCAGCTGTGTGTCCAGCCTGAGGCAGAAGCCACCACAGTGCACAAGTATGGGGTAGTCTGCTGGGAGACAAAGAGACATAGAGCAGCTTATACATTATGAAGAGATGAGACTGGAGACTTGAGGGACGAGAGGAGCAGCCTGTTGTGAGTGGCCAGCCCTGCCACCTGGGGCTATGATGACATCCTGTCCTGAGATGCCACTGAGGCTCATTTCTGAGTCCATGGTTATAAGGCAGCAAGGATCAGTGTTGATGTTCGTGGCTCATATTACCACGAGAGAACATAGGGATGACCCTGGTCAGGGCAGCTGATGTCTAGGAGCTGTGCAGAACTGGACTTGCCTCTCACAGGCTGTGGCACTCTAGAGAACCAGCCCCACTGGCAGCAGCACTTGGGAGAGCAGACCCTACACCTCGAAATGACAAAGGACAAATGAGCATCCACTGCAGTAAAAACCACCCCTCAGTAAAAATCTTTAAAAGTGTTCAGCACCCTTAGTCATCTGGGAAATGCAAGTTAAAACTACTTTGAGAGTCTACCTCACTCCAATCGAGAAAACAGATGCCAACAAGTTCTGGCAAGGGTGTAGCGTTAGGGGCTTGGGGAGGCTCCTCATTAACTGTTGGTACAGGACTGTAAGCATGGAATCTGGAACATTCACTATGGAAGTCACTGTGGAGGTTCCTCAAAACACTGAAAGAAGATGTACCATATGACCCAGCCACAGTACTCCTGGGCATATACCCAAAGAACTCTGGGCTCCACAAAAGAAATTCCTGCATGCTTATGTTCATAGATGCTCCACACCATAACTAGGAAATGGAATTTGTCTAAGTACCCATCAACAATTGGTATTTGGATACTGAAAATATGGTACACAGCCAGTAGAATTCTGTCCAGCACTGAAGAAAAATAAAATTTCCAGAAAAATAGCATGGGAAGATATTATGCAAAGAAAGTCCAAAAAGTCAAAGACCATGTGTTCTCTGTCATATGTAGATCCTAGCTTTGAATTTCGGGTTTCTGTGTTTAAATCTGAGTGAATGTTTACAGAGACCAGCAAGCAAGAAGGGAGTAATGAGATGTATTTGGGTGGATAGGCAGGAGAATGGATGTGGGGAAAGTCTTAAATGGTGTAAAAGTAGTAAAATACAAGATAAGAAAAGTTTAAACAGAGATAGGCGTAGAGAAGGAGGGAAAGTATGGAGACAGTCAAGCAAAAAAAAAAAAGATGTATGGAAAACCATATAGAAACCTAGTACTACTTTATAAGTTAAGTAAAAGATTGGTTACTGTTGTTGATGATGATGATGGTGGTGGTGGTGGTGGTGGTGATGTTGTTCATAGAGAGAGGCTAGACAAATGGGTGTGTAAGCAAATGTTCTTACTCTGCTAGCATAGGGGCCCCCAGCACCCATGTAAAAACCCAAGCATGACTGGGCCATGTTGTTGACATGCATTTTGGTTAATTCGAGCACCCTGGAGAGAGATGCAGATAAGTGTCCATGTGTGAGGCTAGCCTGATCTACATAGTGAGTTACAGATCACCCAGAGCTGCATAGTGAGTCGATTTCAAAAAACAAACAAAATATATCCTGGGTATGGCTGGACATTATAACCACAGTATTAGAGTATTACAGCTTGGCTGATCCAGTGAACTTTCAGTTCAGTAAGAGACCCTGTCTCAAGCAGTAAGGCAGAGAGTGGCAAAGAATGAGCCTGCTGTCCTGATCTGCTCAAAACTGCATACTTGCACACTCATGCATGCAACACACACACACACACACACACACACACACACTAATTGTCCCTGTGTGAACAATTAATGATACTCCCCAAAACCATAGTTTTTCAACATAAGTCCCAATGCCAGACACAGGAGCCTCACACACCTACCTACCCCAAGGCTTCCAGAACAATCAAGTAATTGCCACTCCTTCTGTTCTCACCAGAGCTACACAGTAAGACTCTATTGCTGAAGACACCCTGTACTTTGCACAGAACACAGAAAAAAAAATCACACTGTACCTGACATGAAAACTTTCTCTCTGTCTTATGTTCATGGACCTGAACGTGACATGCATCTACAGCTGGTGAAAGTCACCACTGTCTCACCCAGCAATAGAACCTTCATGCTACATGATGTGGAGAGGTGACGGCCACTCGGAGTTTAGTTTCTCAAACTAAACTTAGTCCTGGTCACTTCACTTCCAATTTATATAAACACAATGAGCTCAAACCTATTCAAAAAAGCTTCCTCTGTGCTGAGCATGTCCACCTGTGTGCCTGTCACCATTGTCCCCCAAGCAGTGGCATGTGACAGTCACTCACATGCACTTACTCTCTATTAAGTCTCGTAAGTCATCTACACATCAGTCACACACAGGTCTCTGTTGTTCACTTGCTTATGCATTTGCTTGTTTGTAATCTGTAGTCTGGCCCTGGCATCCATCTTGTGTGGCGGTCAATGTGCCTGATTTGGGAGCTGTTTAGGTTTCTGGCTATTGTCATTGGTTAGAGATGTTTTGTTTTCTTTTGTTTTGTGCTACCAGATATCAAGCCAATGGTCTTGAGAACACACGCAAGCTCTCTACTAGTGAGCTTCCTTCCTCTGCCCCATACAGGCTTTAGATAAAATGAATGCTTGCCATAGAAAACAAAAACTCTGCCCCTAACCTCAGCTGATGACAAGATTGACATGCACACTCCAAGAATTACAGAAACAGCTAGCCTCACACTAATCATGCTCAGAAAAGAAAAGGGCAAAGTGGAAATCTGGCCAAGCATTATTGTTGCTCTTGGCAGAAACAGTGCAATGTTTTTCTCAATGAATCAGTGGTCTTCACAGCATCTGCTTGGGGCACATCTGGAGCCCTGTCACCTATCAAACCAGCCACAGACAAAAAAAAAATTGGAAATTCTAGGTCCAAGCAGCTAGTGAATCAAAGCTTAAAATTAAAGATTAGCTTCATAGTTTTTCTATAATATCCATCTAAGTCCTTGGTCTTCCTCCAAGCTCTTGGCTGCCCATATAAGTTAGCTTCAGAGTTAGTCCCACAAAATCATCTTGGCAGAACCAAGAGATCCCACCATGGCCTGCTTCCACAAAGGGGTAGGGCCTTCCCCATACAATGGTGGACCCATCAATTTTCACAATTTATGTAATTAGACCAATAGGGGTATACACATGCACTGTCTCCCTGCTGCCTTGCTCTGAGCCACTACTGAGCATGCTCATGATGCTGGGATTTTGCTCACTCTAATTTCATATTCTACTTTCCACTGGGTTTTGGTTCAGTTTTTCTGGCCTGTCTACACCTTCCTTTTGCTGGCCAAAAATCTGATTCCTTTACCTCCCAGATTCTGACAACTCAAGATGTTATCCCTCACCTGCCTTTGTGTTCTGCCAGTTCTCAAAGACTTGAGATCATGTTTCTAGGATGCCATGAGACAGAGTCATGTTCATTTGTCCAAAATCAAATAACCAGACCCATCAAAAGAGAGGAAGAGAGAAGCTCTGATCAGACACATCTGGACAACTAGGATATTCAAGTCAATTCTGTTCAATGAAAATGTCTCAAACTCTTACAAATACCTGGCACTTTGCCAGATGTGGTAATTACAGATTAGTGTAACACAGTTCCTGCTTGCCCAGAGCTTACTGTCAATTTGGAAAATATGCATAAAGGCATCTCTTCATTCCAATGTAATTGTAAGTGATATGAGCAGGTGATATGATAAGATGTAAATCTATGGATCCTTGAGAATAGGTTATAGGTCACCCTAGAAAAGAAAAGGTGAGTGAAGGAGAGGCAAGTGGCCAGAGAAATTTCCAACCTCAACACTCAGAGCCCCTATACAGAGAGACACTGTCTTGCACTGTCCCTCCTGCAACACCTGAGAAAATGGCAGGGTCTCCCTGGAAGCTCTCTGCAGCTATGTCCAGCAAAGAGTCTCCACCAAACCTAGAATGGATACATGACTCTGTCCCCACTAGGGGACAGGCTAAAGCCCATGTAGAATTGGGCAAGTGAGACAAAGGTGACAAGTGCAGCCATGAAAAGTGTCCTCCCATAGATCCTGTGCAAAGCAAAGCAAAATACACACACACACACACACACACACACACACACACACACACACACACACAAACACACACACACACATGCACCCTATTGACTCATAGGCTGAGAGAGACAAGTGTCCGTGGATATTCCTCCCAGACCTAACAGAAATAAAGCTTCAAGGAAATTATAGTTGATTTTTTCTTTATCTAAAAGATAGATAATGTTACATGTATGCATTCATATAAATATATTGTTACAAACATACTGACTCTATTTAGTGCTGTTCATATAGAGCTGATGGCTTTGTATTGAATAACCAATTAGGGGATTCATACCTGGGGAAGATTAATTCTACCTCTCTTGGCAGCCATTAATTGCCTAGAGCTCTTCACACAGGGGTGGGCTTGTGAGATGGCCTCCATCCACACTGGAATTTCAACTGCTGTCATTCTTCTGGCAGCAATATTATTAAGAGTTCATAGATACACTTTCTGTGTCATATATAGAACACATATTTTCATGCGAAAGGTTCTGGTCCTTTGAGTCATACAATCTTTCCACCAGTTTTTCATGGTGACTCCTGAGCCTTGTGTTATATCAATTTAGGCTTGATACCCGGTGGTCATTTTTCTCTGCATTTTGATCAGTGGCTTTCCATAACAGTCTCCATCTGCTGCAAAAAGAAGCTTCTTTGATGAGTGGTGAAAGGCTATCAGGAACATATGTATACATACATACATACATACATACATACATACATACGTATGTATATATGTACATACACACACACACACACACACATACACACACACACACACACACACACACACACACACGAGTGTCTCATGGCATCCTAGGAGCATAACCTTGAATCTTTGAGAACTGGCAGAACTCAAAGTAAAGAATAACATCGAGAGTTGTCAAAATCTGGGAGATAAAAAAGGTAGATTGTGGCCAGAAAGTTGAGGATCCTATTGACTACACTTATCCACCCATTTCAAAACAGCCCTTCTGTCTCACCATATCTGTCCAGAAGACAGAGGACATACCTGGACCATGTCCAGGACATGAGTAAGGTACAGACTGTAGATGATTGGTCAGTATATCTCAAAAAGGTACTCCTGACTTCCAGGCATGATAGACATGACAAAGATGCTTGGAGTCCATGCCAGGTCTAGCTGGGACAGAGACAGCAGAGGTGACCCTGAACTCCATCATCTGGCTCGTAGCTCTACCTGCCTTACTGGGAAGGCCTGCAGAACCCCAGGAACAACCAGGTTAGACTCCTTCCTGCAAAATCCTTGCCTGTCTGCTGAGTCAACCTGGGACAAAGAAAACAGAGGTGAGCTGATCTCTGTCCCCTGAGCTCCATCATCAGGTCCATGGCTCTGTCTCCATTCCCAAGGAGTCTTTCAGAACCCCAGAAACATTCAGGTCCACCTGGGGCAGAGCCAACAGAAGTGCGTAGTGTATTGCTCTCTGAGCTCCATTGTCAAGCCCAAGGCTCTGCCTGCCTCCCCAAGGAGTCCTGCTGGCATCAGAAATATCCAGCCAACACAAGGGACAACCAAATGGCTAAAGGCCAGTGTAAGAACATAATCAACAAGACCCAGGCTAATATGGAACCACCAAAGCCCAGCTATTCTATTATAGCAAGCCCTGAATCTTCTAACACAGCCAAAGCATAAGAGGATGACCTTAAATCCAATCTTATAAAGATGATAAAGGTTTGTGAAGATGACATTAATAAATTCCTCGAAGAAATGTAGGAAAATACAATTAAAGGGGTGAGGGGAATGAATAAGACCGTTTAAGACCTGAACATGAAAATAGAAGCAATAAAGAGAACAGAAACTGAGGCAACCCTGGAGCTGAAAACCCAGGGACAAGAACAGAACTACAGACACAAGCGTCCCCAACAGAATACAGGAGATGAAAGAAAGGATCTCAGGCACAGAAGATACTATTGAAGAAATCGATACACAAGTCAAAGAAAATTTTAAGTCTGAAAAGTTTCTGACACAAAGCATCCAAGAAATCTAGGTCACAATGAAAAGACCAAACCAAAGAATAATGGGGATAGAAGAATAAGACTCCCAGCTCCAAGGCCCAGAAAATGTTTTCAACAAAATTATAGAAGAAAACCCTCCAATGTAAAGAAAGCCATGCCTGAGTGCGGCGTGAACATGGGGAAGCAAAAGAAAACAAGGAAATATGCGACTATGAAGCGAATGCTTAGTCTCAGAGATGAGCCACTTAAAGAAAAGGATAGGTTAAAGCCTAAAAAGAAAGAAAAGAAAGATCTGAGTGCGCTGAAGGAAAGAGAAGTCCCCCAGCATCCTTCCTGCTTGTTCTTCCAGTATAATCCACAGCTGGGTCCGCCTTACCACATCCTTGTGGATACCAACTTCATCAATTTTTCCATTAAGGACAAACAGGACTTAGTGCAGTCAGTGATGGACTGTCTGTATGCCAAGTGTATTCCTTGTATAACTGATTGTGTGATGGCTGAAATTGAGAAATTGGGACACAAGTACCATGTGGCACTAAGAATCGCCAAGGATCCACGATTTGACCGATTGCCATGCACACACCAAGGAACCTATGCTGATGACTGCCTGGTACAGAGAGTGACTCAGCACAAGTGTTACATTGTGGCCACAGTTGACCGTGATCTCAAAAGAAGAATCCGGAAGATCCCTGGCGTTCCTATTATGTACATTTCTAACCACAGATACAACATCGAACGGATGCCAGATGATTACGGAGCCCCTCGCTTCTAATTCTCACTCCACAGAATCCACCTACGTTCTTGGACCAGCTAATTAAATACACTTTCTGTTTTTTTTTTTTTTTTTAAAGAAAGAAAGAAAGCCATGCCTATAAGTTTACAAAAAGCTTATAGAACACCAAATAGATTGGACCAGAAAAAAAAAAATCTTCCCACCTCATACTAATCAAAACATTAAATGTACATAACAAGCAAAGAATATTAAAAGCTGCAAGAGAAAATGGGCAAGTTACCAACATATAAAGGCAGACCTACCAGAATTACCTTTAACTTCTCAACAGAAACTCTAAAAGCCAGAAAAAGAAAGGGCCTGGGTAGATATCTTGCAGACTCTAAGAGACCAGGGATGTCAGCCCAGACTGCTATTCCTAGCAAAACTTTTAATCACCATAGATGAAGAAAACAAGATTTTCCATGAAAAAAAAATAAACAATAGCTAGCCACAAATTCAGCCCTACAGAAGATACTAAAAGGAAAATTTATCAGATTATCATGGATTAAAGCTGGCCTTCAACAACAACAGAAGCAACAGAAAGCCTACAAACTCATGGAAACTGAACAACTATCTACTCAATGACCATTGGGTCAGGAATAAACTAAAGAAAAAACTTAAAGACTTTCTAGAATTCTATAAAAATGAAGGCACAACATTCCCAAACTTATGAGGCTAAATTAAAGCAGTGCTAAGAGTTTGTAGAACTAAGTACCTTTGCTTAGTGAAGAGATTAGCATTAGCCAAACTAACTAAAAGGCAGAAAGACATTATCCAACTTAAAATTAAAAGTGAGAAGGAAGATATAACAACAGACATTGAGGAAATCCAAAGAATCATTAGATCTTATTTCAAAAGCTTGTACTTCACAAAATTGTCTAATATAAACCAAATGGATAATTTTCTTGATAGATATCATTTATCAAACTTAAATCTAGATCAGGTAAATAATGTAAATAATCTTATAACCCCTAAAGAAATAGAAGAAGTCATTAAAATCTCCCAACAACAACAACAACAACAACAACAACAAAAAGCCCAGGGCCAGATGGTTTTAGCACTGTATTCTACCAGACTTTCAAGGAAAAGCTAGCACTAATTCTTTTCAAATTACTCCACAAAATAGAAACAGAAGAAACACTGCCAAACTAATTCTATGACACCACAGTAACCCTGACTTCTAAACCACACAAAGACTAAACAGAGAAAGACAATCTCTGACCATTGTCCCTTATAAAATTGATCCAAACATACTCAATAAAATACTTGCAAACCAAATCAAGAGCACATCAAAAACACCATCTACTATGATCAAGTAGGTTATATCCCAGGGATACAAGGATGGTTCAATATATGAAAATCCATCAATGTAATCTGCCATATAAGCAAACTGAAAGGAAAAAAAAACGCTCATGATCATCTCATTAGATAACTAAAAAAGCCTTTGATAAAGTCCAATACCTCTTTATGTTAAAAGCCTTGGAGCGATGCTGCTTGAAAGTTATATATCTAAACACAACAAAGGCAATATTGCAGCAAGCCAATAGCCAGCATCAAATTAAATTTAGAGTAACATAAAACAATTCCACTAAAATCAGGGGCAAGACAAGGCTGCTCACTCTCTCTGTATCTATTCAATATAGTGCTTTAAGTTCTAACTAGAGCAATAAGACAACTACAGGAGATCCAGGGGATACAAATTGTAAAAGGATAAGGCAACACGTCACTATTCACAGATGATATTATAGTATACGTCATTGATTCCAAAAATTCTACCATAGAACTCCCACAGCTGACAAACAAGTGGCTGATACAAATTTAAATTTTAAAAAATCAGTAGCCTTCTTTATGCAAATGATAGTCTGAGAAAAACACTCAGGGAGACAGTACTATTCAGAATAGCCACAAATAATATAAAACATCTTGATGCTACCCTAACCATGCATGTGAAAGACCTGTGTGACAAGAACTTCAAGTCTCTGAAGAAGGTATCAGTAGATAGAAAGATCTTCAATGCTCATGGACTTAACAAAATAAAAATGGCCATATTACTTTAAGCAATCTACAGATTCAATGCAGTTTCCATTAAAATTCTAACACAATTTTTACAGACCTTGAAAGAGCAATTCTCAGCTTCATATGAAAAACAAAAATCTTAGGATAACTAAAACAATCCTGTACAATAAAAAGAAATACTGGTGGTATCACCATCTATGGGTTTAAGCTGTACTTAAAAATAGTAATAAAAACTGCATGGTTTTAGCATGAAACCAGACCAGTTAACCAATGGAATAAAATCAAAGTCCCAAAAATAAATTCATATACCTACAGTAACTTGATTTTTGGCAAAGAAGCCAAAATAATACAATGAAAAAAAAGTATATTTAACTAATGTTGGTCTAACTGGTTGTCTCCATGTAGAAGAATGCAAAAATATTCATATTTATCACCCTGCACAAAACTCAAGTTTAAGAGAATCAAAGACCTCAAAATAAAACTGGATACACTAAATCTAATAGAAGAGAAAGTGGGGCACAGCATTGAACTCATTGGTACAGGAAACAACTTTCTAAACAGAACACCAGTGATTCGGGCTCTAAGATCAACAATTTGTAAATCCTTATAGACTTTATAAAACTATAAGGCAGAGAACACTATCAATAGGACGAAACAGCAACCTATAGACTGGGGAAAGATCTTCACCAACCCTTCAACTGACAAAGGGCTAATGCCCAAAATATGTAAAGAATTCAAGAGACTAGACACCAACAATCCAAATAACCCAATTTTAAAATGGGACACAGAGCTAAACAGAAAATTCTCAACAGAGGAATCTCAAACAGACAAGAAGCACTTAAAAATATTGGACACCCTTAGTCATTAAGAAAATCAAAATCAAAATGACTCTAAGATTCCATCTTACATCTATCATAATGGCTAAGATCAAAAACTCAAGTGACAGCACATGCTGGCAAGGATGTAGAGAAGGAGGGACACTCCTCCACGGTTGGGTATGCAAGCTGGTACAACCACTTTGGAAATCAACCTGACAGTTCCTCAGGAAATTGGAAATAATTCTACCTCAAGACCCAGCTATACCACTCCTGGGCATATACCCAAAAGATTCTCCACCATGCCACAAAGACATTAATTCATATCAACTTTATTCATAATAGCCAGAAACTGGAAATTACCTAGATGTCCCTCAACCAAAAAACAAATAGAGAAAATGTGGTACATTTACACAATGGAATACTACTTAACTATTAAAAGCAAGAACATCACAAAATTCCCAAGCAAATGGATGGAACTAGAAAATATTCTGAATGAGGTACTCAGACCAGAAAGACACACATGGCGTGTACTCACTTATAAGTGGGTATTAGCCATAAAGTACAGGATAACCACGCTATAGTCCACAGACACGAAGAAGGTAAGTAACAAGGAGAGCCCAAGGGAGGATGCTCAAATTTCATTCAGAAAGACGTCAGAATTCAATGGAGGAAGGGGGTGAGAGAAGAGGTGGGGAGGAGAACAGGGGTGAGATCAGGGGTGGGGAGGGGGCAAGAGTGGAATGGGGGCTGAGAGACAGAAGTGAAATTGGCGGAGGGGGCATCCCTGGGACTAGGTGTAGACCTGGGATAGGGGAGACTCCTGGCAGTTTATGGCAGTGATCCACCTAAGACTCCTAGAAGCTGGATATAGGGAGCCCGAAGTAGCCACCTCCTATAGCCAAGCAGGACTTCCAGTGGAGGGAAGGGGACACCAACCACCCACAAAACCTTTGACCCTGAATTTGTTCTTCCTACAAGATGAGCAGGGATAAAGATGGAGCAGAGATTGAGGGAACGGCCATCTAGTGACTGGCCAATTTGAGACCCTCAACCCCTGACACTTTTAATGATACTCTGCTATGCTTGCAGGCAGGAGCCCAGCATATCTGTCCTCTGAGAGCCTCCACACAGCAGCTGATGGAAACAGATACAGAGACCCACAACCAAACAATAGGTGGGGATCAGGGAAGCTTGTGGAAGAGTAGGGATAAAATTGAAGGCGCTAGAGAGATCACGGACACTACAAGAGGGCTTACATAGTAAACTAACCTATGTCCATGGGAGTTCATCGAGACTGAACCATCAACCAAAGAACATTCAGAGGCTGTACCTACACCTCCAGCACATATGTAGCAGAGGTGCATCATAGTCCTCATGTGGGACCCTAACAATTGGGGTGGAAACTGTCTCTTACCTGCCTTTGGATCCCTTTCCAGTAGCTAGGCTGCTTTGTCTGGCCTCTGTGGGAAAGGATGCACCTAGTCCTGCTGCTACTTGATACATCAGAGAGAGTTGGTACCCATGGGGGCCCAGAATGGAGGAAGTGAATATGAAGGTGATTGTGATCAGGATATAAAGTGAGTGAAGAAAGAAAGAAGAAAAGAAGTAAAGAAAAAATGGAAAGGAAAAAAAAAAAAAGAAATAACCATTACCAAGGGGTCGGGGATGGAGACACTAAACAAATTTCCCAGGATGCACCTGGACCTGTACCCTCCTATGCAGTATGGCCAGCTTATCGAAAGTAGGTCCTGCACTTTTTCTTGGTTGGAGTCCACAGAAGCAGAGGAAGATCCAGAAACCAGGCAACCAGGGGAAGGAATAATAAAGGAAGAAGATATGTGCACCCCATTATTGGGCCCAAGCTTCTCCCAGACAGCCCACAGGAGGGACAGCAGTTAGGGAGTGCAGAGCCTCCAGGCTGAGGCTGCTGAGATGGGAAGGGAAGAGCTGCGGGGGTCAGTGGCCCCCTGAAAGCTCTGATGAACGCTCAGATTCCCATGCCCAGGACCTGTAAACTGAGCCCTTGGAGCCAGGAACTGGTAGCAGAAGAGCTAGGCACAAACAGCTGGGGCTCAGGTTTGCATCTCATTACCGGCCCTGCCCACAGGCATCAGAACCGCCTGAGTTCTCAGAGTCCGTGCCTCTGCCTTCACCAAAACCGGCACTGCAGGTTCAGTGGAAGAGGAGGGAAAGCCTGAGGAGGACCCCGCCTCTTCTTTTTACTTTTCTTATTCTAAATTTTGTTTGATTTTTATTGGTTATTTTATTTATTTACATTTCAAATTCTTTTTCTTTTTCTTATTCTAAATTTTATTTATTTGTATTGGTTATTTTATTTACATTTCAAATGTTGCCCCCTTTCCCTGTTTTCTTTTCACACACACCCCACTCCATTCTCCCTCCCCTTTGTCTCTAAGAGGATGCTCCCCCACCCACCTACTCCTGCCTTACTGCCCCCGGCATTCCCCTACACTGGGAAATCAAGCCTTCACAGGACCAAACCCCTCTCCCCATGCAGTCAGTCACTGACCCTCCCCCATGGGTCAGTCTTCCCACTGACCCTGGACAATGCCATCCTCTGCTACATATGCAGCTGGAGCCATGGGTCTCTGCATGTGTGCTCTTTGGTTAGTGGTTTAGTCCCTGGGAGCTCTGAGGAGTCTGGTTGGTTGTTGTTCTCCCCATGGGGCTGCAGACCCCTTCAGCTTCTTCAGTCCTGATCCACCCACTCTTTCTCACCTTCCCTATCCCTTCTAAGAGATTCTTGGGCCTCCAGTGTCTCTAAAACCTGGAGATCTTGGTCCTCTTCTCTCTCTTCTCTCCAATTCAAGCCCCTTCACCCTGAGCCTGGCAGGTTGTCCTGAGCCCATGCTTTGTTTCTCCCAAAGCTCAGAATATATCAGCACTGGAAGGGCAGGGCTAGTAGGAGATCATCCAGCCTTTGAGATTGAGTTCAGATTCTTACTGAGAGAGTAGGGTTATTGTAAAAACAGGTTGAAGGGTAGAAAGATGATTAATAATGCAAGTGGTTTTTCCAGAGGACTTGGGTTCAGTTTCCTGCACCCACATGGTAGCTCACAATTGTCTAAAGCTCCAGCATGAGGCACACAAGCAGTGCACATGTAAGCAAAGCACTCCTGCACATAGAATAAAAAACGTGAATACTGTTAGGCAAGCTGGGCCTTCTCTTGTTCTCTCTCATGTGTGTTCATTCCTTCCACTGTCTGTCATCAGATGACTCAGCAAGAAGCCATTCCTCAGATGCTGATATTTATGTATTTGACTTTCTGGCCTCTGGAACCATGAGTCAAACAAATTACTACTGCATATAAATTACCCAGTCTGGAGTCTTCTGTTCTAGAAAAACAAAAGGAATAGGGGCAAGCCACGATGTTCCTGTGAGTCTGCAGGAGTCTTGGTCTTGACTGTGCTTCTTATCAACCCTCTTGTTTGGCATCTACAGGACTCTCTTGGGCAAAGACAGGTTAGGATGAATGTCGAGACCAGCTAATTCGTGCTTGGTGGTGAGTTGAACAGATTCTCCAAAGAGATGGATTTATACGTTAGCCTCCAGGACTCTCCTTAGCCTCTACCTTCAGGGTCCCCCTCCATCTGCCCACTCTATCCTTGGGTTCACCATCTACACCCTATTGCCACCATTAACTTGCCCAAATCAGTATCCTCTCTGCCTCTAGCCTATAGATCCCCTCTAACTAATTCACTCGAAAGCAGAGATGCAAGCTTCGCTATACTCTTTGCCTCCTAAAGTCTCGTCAAAAAAAAAAAAAAAAAAAAATTCCCATAGCTTTTAAGTGGAAGCTCTTGTGGCCTAGAAGGCCTTGCCCACCTCAGGTCTCCTCACCTCTCAGGTCTTGTGCCTGTTCTCACAACAGACAGAAAGTTCTCAGGGCAAAGCCATGGTCTGGGTTGGCTCTTCAACCATCCCCAACTTAGTTATCATCCTTGACTCAACCAATAGCTCTGGATGAAAAACAAAGGCAAGACAAGTGAGCCAAAAAATAATAATAATAATAATTAGGTGATCCTCTGGGAGAGACAGAGGATAGCATCCCATCACCAGAGTCCTGCACCTGAAGCCAGACTTCCAACAGAAGTCAGACTACATCCCAAAACTTCTTTTGTGTTTGTTTCAAGGCCCACGTAGCATTCTCCCATGGGCACCATGACTTGGTTTCCTTTCACTGAGCATCTGCAGTGTGCAAAGCAGGTGTCTGTAAAGAGTCATCTCATGTTCAGACATGCAGAACTGACTCTAATGTTCTTATTCCAAGCTGCCCAAGGAAAAAAAAAACTGGAGATTTGTAATTGTTTGTCTTGAAGCAAGCAGAATTACAAAGAAGGTTCAGGCTTTTAGACCATAGGATTAGCAAGTTTCCTATTGCCAGGGAGATAGTGAGAAGCAGATATATGCCAAGTGAGTCGGTGATATTCCTACTGTAGCACTGGGTCTATGCATAACCTCCAAGGAGCCTAATCTGCAGACTTGTAGGTATTTGTAGTTGGGCCTATGGAGGACGGTGGAACAGGGTGAAGTCATGAGGTCAGGGTCCTCTGTGATAGCATTTGTGGCTTGTCAAGAAACAGAGAAAACTAAATTGGGACCCTTGCCTCATCTTGCTGGTATGTAATGTTCTTCCTCACTCTATGAAGTAGGATGAGCCCTTGCTAACAGATGTCATACTACAGTTTTAGACTGCCTGCCTCCAGACTCAGAAAGATAAATAAACTTCTATCTTGTATTTTGGTCTGTAGCATTCAGGTACTATGACAATAAATAAATCAATAAATAAACAAACAAACAGACTAAGACCGTGTGCAGAGCCCTCCTCTTCTGAGCTTGGGCTGGTCACAGTCATTACCAGGAGACCGGAAGTATAGCTGTGGCTCCATGGGAAAGAGTTCTATGTCCAAAACCCTAAGACCCTGTTACAGTGAGCGAGGAGGCCAGCCAGCACCAGCTCTGAGACGGGAAGACATAAGGGCTGCGTAAGAAACATTAGAAAGAGAAGAACACGCCTGTGGAGGCAGCAGTACACGGTGGCACACAAGAACAGTCCTAGGAGCATCTGTGACATACCTCAGAAGCACATGCAGCTACTGAAGACCAAGGCCATGGTAGTAATTGTATGTTAAAGCCCTCTCTTTATTGAGGTTCTCATGGCTCGGTAAACACAGACAAAAAGTGACAGCCCACTGCCCAGATCCACACTAAGTAAGAGGCAGTGGCATTGCATGTCCTTTTAAAGACAGTCTGTCTCTATTCCTGACATCCTCATACATGTGACAAGGACATATGGTTGTATCCATTCCCCCTTGCCCCTCCGACTGCTCCCATATCCCCAGAACATATCCCCCCCCCCTTCATATCTTTGACAATCACTAAGTCTAATTAATGGCATCTATTTGCCTTATTAAAGAGTAATTACCGGGGGAAACTTAGAAAGAAGGAAGAATCCATCTTCCTGGTAGCATGCATTGTTTTATAGCCATGTCCGCTGACGCCCCTTCACAGTCCTGCAGCATCCGGGGCTACTGCACTTGCTGATGAGGAGCCATGAGAGAGTAACAGACCCGGTCTCCCAATCTGTGCGTGTCCAGCTGTCCGGGTTCTTGAACGCATTTACCCACAGAATAAAGTCATGAGCCTACTGTCCTGCCCTCATCCTGTGGCCAACAAGTGGCCTCATTGTGATGGCCAATCTTCAAGTCACCTTGGCTGATTTAAAGTCACCTTCCAGATGAGAAACACACCAGCGGGTATCGGTATGCCTATGAGGGACTTTCCAGAGAGGACTAATGGAGGGTGAAGGCTTGCCCTGGGTGAAAGTGGCTTCAGCTTATAAGGTGGGGGGCAACAAGGGACCGAAAGAAGAACAAAGGGGGCAGATTGGGCGCCTTTTCTTCGTCTGCTTTCTGGCTTGACATGAAAGGCTCTGCTCTGTCACGATCTCCCTGCCGTGATGGTCTGACCCACTGAAACCATGAGCCCTCACAGACTCCCTCTTTCCCCCGAAACTGTTTCTGTTACATATTCAGACATCATAGCACAAACGTAAAAAATAGTTTTCTGTCTGAAAGGTGTGTCCCTCATCTGCCAAGTAAATAGGAGAGCCCTCCCTGGGATTATGAGGTGAAGTAGTCAGGGTCCCCAAACAATTAGCCTAAAACTTACAAGGAACAGGTGATCAGCAAATGCTCTCCTTCCCCTGCCTCCCTCCTTGGGACACAGTTAATCCCGTTGGACTGGATGTCTGAGCCCTTTTCATTCTGACCCTTCACACATTTGTAAGAAAGTCGGGGCTGTGGCCAAACGGGGTGTGGACAGTGAGGCCAATGTCCAGCCAGTGGACACAGAAGAGTCTTTATTCGGGAGGACACTTGATCTCACTCTGACTAGACCCACTGGTGCATTTAAGCCAGAGCGGGGTGAATAAGAAGAAAGGTCAGGAGGAATGATGGGGAAGGAAGAGAAGCCAAGTGTCTAGATGGTGTGACCTCGGCTACGGCATGAAAGAGACTGCAAGTATTCTCCCTGACAGGAAATAGGAATGCGCCTCAGACACTGACGCCCCAGGGCTTCTGTGCTGACTTAGGCCGCAAATTGCTCCGCTAATTATGCCACATTCTGACTTCAGCCTCATTCAGAGTTGACCTTCTGCTCAGTCACCAGGACTAAGGTGGGACCTGAAGGGGCTTCTGCCACCTAGAGTCAGGAACAGGAACTGCAGGGTCCTGGAAAGAGGCGGACAGGAAAGCTCCCACATTCTTCCGAAGGCGTGAGAACAGCCTGTAACTATGAAAAGGAGTATACGGTGTTTTAAATCTGCAGTTCAACTACTCTGGAAGCCAAGGCAAGACGATTCCAAGTTTGAGAACTGTCTAGGCTACAGAGTGAGTTCAAAGCTAACCTGGGCACTGTGTGTCAAAAAAAAAAAAAAAAAACAAAAGCCCCAGGGGGAATGTCAGTGCATGCGCAGAGACCCGGGGTTCAATCCCAGTACATCACTTCCGGTTTGCTTTCTCTGCATTGCATTCACGGGTGAAGGTGCACTCACTCGGCTTTCTGCTCTTGACTGCCTCCTGTATCTCTCCCACCATCATGGCTTCTTCTTCTAGGGCCATAAAACAAAATACATTCTTTTTTCCATGAGTCCCTTTTGGTCGTGGTGTTTTATCACAGCAATGGGACATAATATAGTGAACTTGCAACGTCCCTGGGGAGGATGGGGGTGCAGATGAGTTGTCAGTTTCTCCGCACCAATTTCAGCTCACGCTGAGGCCAACTGGGGTCCATGGAATTAAGAGATGAGGTGGGGACACTGGGCAAGTCCCACCTTCTTCAAGCCAGCCTGTGATTGACAGGAAGAAACTATATGGAGTGGGAAGGGACCCAGTAAGAGAATAAATGGGAAGGAGAGATGTGATGCGTGGGAACAACCCACCACCCAGAAGGAGCATTTGTCCCACCTTGTCCTGCCTTCTTTCTGGAATGTGTCTGCTGGAATGTATTGAGAGTCACAAAAACTTGGTCAGGATCTGGGGGCTTGTAATGGCCCCCACCCTGTCTGGGTGATGCTGGCTAAAGAGCCAGTCAACGTGGTGGTAGGTGGCTCTGTTCCTAGTGACACCCAAAAGCCACTGCAATGTGTTAAAAAGATGAGTACAATCATGTTGCTTACAAATCTCTTAATGATGTTTATGGGGTTATAATAGGTTTTATGTTTTTTTTGATACATAACAAAAGTATCACTACTCCTGTTCTGAACAACCAGAAACCATGAGGTCTACATGAAACAGTCCGTCTCTGAGGACCGCTGATGTCCATCTGCCCCCACGTTATCCCTGTTTTACAAGACATAAAACTGAGACCAGGACGCAAGCAGTGGAGACAGGACACAGGCTCAGTAACCTTCCCAAAGCATAGTCTTCAAGACTTCCGTTGTCATCTGCTGGTCCCTGCCATGCTGCTCTCTGCCACTCAGGGATGTGTCTGGAGCACAAAACCATCACCTAGGACAAGGTGCCGTCCATATGTGATGATCCATTCTTGGATGCAGAAGAAGTTGAAGGAGAAACTTTCTCCATCCGGCTGTGATGGCCACTGTGGTCTCCCTCTGCTAACGCTGCTGGATATACAGACTATATTCCTTGGATTTCTGTTGGAAGTGTCCTGTCTTCTGGGTCTCCCAGGTCATTCCCAGGTTTGAGAAAGGTTTGGGTCTCCCACATGAAGTGTATCTCAGCTCAAAATCCCCACAGCAAGTTCAAACAGCACAGCCCTGTTGCTTCAGCCCACAGGTTTCTGAGAACCTCAGACACAAGGCCACCACACGCCCCTGAATACCCTTCAGTAGGCATCTGTTCACAGTAGCTCCCTCCCCCTTGCCACAGGAGCCTTATCTTCCCTCCTTCAGGTTAAGAGCCTATTTCTCTTAGAAGTCTTTCCTCACTCCAAAATCAAGCTAGTCTATTGGCTTCTGCCTCCTACACTTTGTGGATTAATCCTTTTGAATAACATTGAGTTCTATGAACATAATTGTAGGTTTATGTTAAGGTGACATATGATTGGTCAGTAGAGAGGTAGGCAGAAAAAGGTCTGGGAAGGTGGAGAAAGAGATTTCAGAGACAACATGGAAGCTGATGTGTATGTTTCTCTCGAGCATCTCTTCCTAAATAAGGTTGTTATGCATGTTTTATAAGGGATGAAATTGTATAAGATCATTTGACTTATCTAGGTTGAAAAATTATACTATACCTATTGGATCAGAGTAGTTTGGTGTGTTCTTTGATGTGGCTACTTGAGTTCAAAGGGTGTAATGGTGGAATGCTTAAAGCCTGCCACAGAGTTGAGAAGTGTGTGTCTCAGGCTTGGCAACAACACACCAAGGGAAAATGAGTGAAAACCACGTGCTGGGGTGGTGATATCCACCCTGGACAGAAGCAGCAGGGATGTAGAGTGAACTGCACCTGAGTTCTTAGAGGCAGCATAGAGTGCCAAGTTAGAGATCCCCATAGTGCCAGATGGCCCCTCGGGAGCCGGCAAAGCACAGGATAAAAGGTGAAGTTGCTTTTTAATATTTACCGCAACACGTAATTATGTGTGTTTTGTGCATCATGGGACCTCACAGGGATCACAGTAAAGTTTTGCATAAACTGGATTTCCACATATAGAAGAATGAAATTAGATTGATCCTTATGTCTTACCCTGCACCAAATAAACTCCAAATGGGTCAAAGATCTTAAACATACAGTATGAAACTCAACTTACCATGAACTGTTTCATTACTGCTTCCTCCAAGAATTGGAGAGTTCTTAGGGTCATTTGGGAAATAAAGCTAAGGATGATAATAATTAATTAATGGAACTTCCTGAGATTACAGAGCTTCTGCATGGTGAAGGGAACTACTCAGAAAGAGGAAGCCGGTAGTTTGGGAGCAAACCTTTGCTCGCCATGTAGCTGACAGGCGATTAATATCACCAAAGATATCAAAAAAATTAAATACTATTATCAAACAACTCAAAAAACAAATGGGCCCTTGAAATGAATGGGCGGTCCTCACAAAAATAAAACAGACACTAGCTGCAAAGAAATGCGATTGAGAGCCCACTAGGACATCATCCCACTCAGAGCAGAAGCCATTAGGGAAACAACTAACAAATGCTGGCAAGGATGCCTGCTGTCAGTGGGATGTAAATAGTCTAGTCACCATGGAAATCTGTACAGAGGTTTCTCAAAAAACTAAATGTGCATTGACCATGTGACCCAGCTCTATCCATTGCTTGGAACTTGCCCAGAGGACTTCAAGTGAGCACATCACAAACTTGCACATCGATATTTACTGCAGCCGTAAGTCACAATAGCTGAGTTATGGAGCCACCCTCGGTGTCTAACAACAGGGGGAAGGTTAAGGAAAATGTGGTGTACACACTGAAATAAGTTTAGCTTTAAAGAGGAATGACACTGTATCATTTGCAAAAAAAAGAGAAAGGATGCCACTGAAGATGATCCTATCAAGTGGAACAATTCAGCTTTAGCAAGTATTGTTTTTTTCTCATGTGGGATTTATAGATTTCATACAGATACACACAATAAGATATCAAACTGGAGGGCTGGAGAGATGGCTCAGCGGGTAAGAGCACTGGCTGCTTTCCCAGAGGTCCTGAGTTCAAATCCCAGCAATCACATGGTAGCTCACAACCATCTGTAATAAGATCTGATGCCCTTATCTGGTGTGTCTGAAGACAGCTACAGTATTCTTATATATAATAAATGAAACTTTTATAAAAAGATATCAAAGTGGAACTAAAATTTTCTGTGGGGACAACAAAAGCCTAATGGGAAGAGAGAGGAGAAAAAAGGAGGTTAGTGAGCTGTGCAGAGAGACATGCCCAAGTACACTGCAAACTTACATGGCGTGTCCTCATGTAACTCGGTGCTGTGTAGTTTTACATGAGTAAGAACTAAATGTTGGGAAGTGTTCAAGACCACAATGCCATCCATGGTTGTAGAAGGAAAGAGCATCCAATCCCCCTTGGCACCCATGAGGGAGCCATTCTAGGAAGTTCAGGTGTATGGACCCCTGCATTCGCTCACATTCACTCTACAAAGTGACACCATATTTTCATATGTCCTGAGCGATCTTCCCACATGCACCCTGGCACCTCTAGATAACTTATTATCCTTAATATAGTGGAAATGCTGTGCTGTAGCTATTATAATCCATTGTTCACAAAATAGTAAGGGAGAGCCTGTTTTGTCTTGTTTTGTTTGTTTGTTTGTTTTCAGAAATTGTGGCGGCCACCATGCTTTGCTCCTTGAGGGTCAGACCTGAACCTGGTGAGAGGCTGCGTCAGGAAGGAGACCATGTTGCAGCATCTTTGGGGTATATACCCAGAAGTAGAATAACTGAATCCTCAGGTAGTAAGTACTATGTCCAATTTTCTGAGGAATCGCCAGACTGATTTCAACCCCACCAACAGTGGAGAAGTGTCCCCTTTCTCCTCATCCTCGCCAGCATCTGCTGTCATCTGAGTTTTTGATCTTAGCAGTTCTGACTGGTGTGAGGTGGAATCTCAGGGTTGTTTTGATTTGCATTTCCCTGATGACTAGGGATCTTGAGCATTTCCTTAGGTGCTTCTCAGCCATTCAGTATTCCTCAGTTGAGAATTCTTTGTTTAGCTCTGTACCCCATTTTTAATAGGATTGTTTGACTCTCTGGAGTCTGATTTCTTGAGTTCTTTGTATATATTGGATATTAGACCTCTATCAGATGTAGGATTGGTAAAGATCCTTTCCCAGACTGTTGGCTGCCATTTTGTTTTCTTGACAGTGTCCTTAGCCTTACAGAAACTTTGCAATCTTATGAAGTCCCATAATGTGGAAGCCTCAGTCCTTCTTAGAAAAAAAAATAATAGTAAGTGTATAGCACCCTCTCAGAGTGTGACACACCTAGACCTTAAGTCATTAATGATTCAAGAGCTAAGAATGCAACCTTGTGACAATACTTGGTATTTAAAAATCATTATGCTTAATCCTTACACACCAAGAAAACTTTGACTGTTGGGAGCCGTTTGAGCCTCACCAATAGATGGCGCCAGCTTCCCGCCAGTGATTCAGCTAACAGAGCCGTTGTCCAGCCCGAGGGATGTAGTGCGGGACTTGGTGCGCATGTACCACACACGTCACAGCCCCCTCTCGGGGCATGCTAATGAGATACTGGAGGGCGTACCAATCAGGTAGCGACAGGAGTCTCCTGGGCATTTATAAGCAGTGCACTTTTCTTCCTGGGGTCCCCTGCTCAAGAGTACAGTACAATAAAGGTTGTTCGCAGAAGAATCCTGTTGTCGCACGTCGTTCTTGCCGGCGGGACGTGGGGCACGCAACATTTGACTATTTCCATGTTATATTTTGTTTTATATGTGCTTTATCCTCATTGTAACTAGTAAGATTTCAATGCATATTATCAAACATTTTTTTTAAAAATCAAGTACTGACAAAAATATATTCATATATAGTTTTATGAAAAATGCTTTTAAAATCTGTACATTTATCTGTTTTTTTAAATAAAGTTGTTTAATTTAAAAAAAATCAACAAATTTTTTAAAAAGGAGGTGATGCCCAGAACTCAGAGAGCTCATCTCTGCAGCTAGTGGAAGGTGTGTATTTGTACTGCAGAAATTTTTATGAAGAACCGGTTGTTAAGTCTGTTACTCCTCCAGCTTAAAGACTCATACTGTGTGTGTGTATTCCACGCAGCTGGGAAAACGAGCCTTCTTTTTCTCATGAGTGGAGAAACCAATCTACCTTTCTGACATCACAAGCCTGGAGCTCTGAGGACCAAAAGCGCATCTCACTGCCAAGGCAGCTGAGTCTGAAACCCTACTCTGTGCACAAGTTCCGGCAGAGCGCAGAGGGAAATGCAGGTCTTCTGCATACACCACACACCACAGCTGTCCTCTACAGCCTGTGCTGGGGGATCGACTATCTAACGCACTATCTATCTATCAGAGACAAATATGTGGGTAGATTTTTTGTTTTACTTGTGCTTTTTTTTCTCCCCCTCCCCCTACCACCATATCAGGATTTTAGGATTTGAAACTATCAAGTAACATCAACAAACTGTATGCATTCTGGAGACATAGGAAGTGAGGACCCCCGCCCCCACTGCCTCACTCACTGGTGTTTTGCTTCCATTTTCTCCGACTACTGACAGGACCATCCCTTCTTCCCATGCCTGGCTCATTTTCCTGATCCCTCAAATCATGAAGAGGTTCTCTCTGAGGCACCGCTCAGCCTCCACAAGCTAAAGGAAATGCTGTCTCTTGTGAGCACTTTTAGCCTCGTATATGTGCGTAGCTCCCCCAGGCTCTCTAGTTCTGTGTTGTATCTGTTGGCTTTCCTCCCTTCCAAGTAAGCGGTGCATTCTCGGAAGACCTTTAGATACTTACTCCATCTTAGCATTACGCCTGGTGGTTAATCGATTCTGAGACAGCCAATGAACCAGGCTACAAATAGGTCAGATCCCTGCCCCCACCTCACAGGATTTTTAGGGCAGGGACTGTAAACCCTCTGTGGCTGTGAGCTGCTTCTGAGTCTGAACAGTGAGCTCTTAACTAACAGCTCACACAGAGAACACTTGATAGGGTCTTGGAACTGACCTGATACTATAGACGCTCCCATGATGAATATTTATAAATCGTTACCGGCACGCCTCAGCTGCTCTTACAGACTGCAGTTGGTGTGGTAAAAGGAGTTGGCCTGCACCCCAGCTCCTAAGGTCAGCTCTCATTAGCTTGAGATAATTGCAGACCCTCGGCCTGTTTTGCACAGACACTGACTGCGGAACATATCTGACCCAAGCCAGCTTGGTAGGCAGCTGTGGGCACGGTTTGGAGGAAACCCCGTGCACCCTACATTTGATCCCATCAAGTAGAACCAAGACTTATGGGTGGCCTGAGAAGGTCTCAAGTGTTTTCTGCGTGTTTGATGTGAGGCTAGAACAGCAGTGGGCAGCTGGTTGACTAAGAGGGACAAGAGTCTGAAAACAAAGCCAAACCATAGAGAAGACAGCCAGAAAACCAGTGACCGTCCGGATCCAGCGTCCAGTCTTGAACATCTTTATTACCAAGTCGCCGTAACTTCTGTTCTCTGTTTACTTGCAACGAAAAGCTGCGAGGAGTGTCTCAGTCCACAGTCCAAGAAGCAAAGCTGGAGCAACCACGCTGAGCTTAGAAGAGATCGCCAGGGATGTAAGGGACTTGGAAGAATTAGCATTAGAGCAAGGAAGCGAAGGGAAAAGCCAGGGATGAACCAGAATAGATCGGGCCTCTGCCGCCCCCTAGCGGACACTGCTGACGCCTTAGATCTGCAGCCCTAGTTCTTCACTGGTGCCTCAACTTTCCAGACCTGAACCCTAAGGAATTAGTAAGTAGCCAAGTGGGATGTTCTTTGCTTGTACAGTAAAAAAAATAACAGTCCCCGTTGCCTGTAAGATTGTAATTAGATTAAATAGTCAATGAGGTTAAA
Source organism: Micromys minutus (assembly GCF_963924665.1). Lineage (NCBI taxonomy): Eukaryota > Metazoa > Chordata > Mammalia > Rodentia > Muridae > Micromys > Micromys minutus. Next base: position 29,511,503 of record NC_137972.1, read on the forward strand.
GGGACCTGCCCATATGAAATAACAAAGGGGGAAAAATTGCTGAAGTATGACGTTTTGAAAAGTAGCACGGACAAAGAGTGACTGATCCATGTCGCTCTCCAGAGAGGATCCCGCCCATGCCTTAGAAAATGTGTCTGAGACAAAACTGCGCAAGTCAGAGCAGCCACCTAAGCAGGATAGGAACCTAGAGAGAGGGGCCATTGCAGACACCTGGAGATGCAGCGGCCCCTGTGAACCCCAGAACGATCCAGAGACACGAATGAGGAGATGTCTAGAAGAAAGGACTTGGGGGAAGAGACTCTGCATTTAGCCAGACACAGAAAGCCAGGGCAGGAATTGAGGTCCTCGTCACTAGCAGGGCCACTGAACCATCAAAAACCCATGCTTCAGACAAGACAGGTAATGTTTAGAGTAAACGCCGGTCCCCGTACGGCAGTGGTCCTCAACCTTCCAAATGCTCCGACCCTTTAATACTTCCTCATGTTGTGGCCCCACAACCATAAAATTATTGTTGTTACTTCATAACTATAATTTTGCTACTGTTATATCCGTGATGTAAATATCTGATATGCAACCCCTGTGAAGAGGGTCACTGTGAAAGTGGGTCACAGGTTAGGAACTGCTTCCCTAAGTAATCTTACAGGCAGAACTTGGAAGGAACCATTGGTGGCCAGGACAAGAGTAAAGCTCACAGCAAACGCAGAGGTATGTAAAGGGGAACAAGAACAGTCACCATAAAATAAGAAAAAAGCAATAGTGCATAACACCCACTAAAAAGTGCCCGTGCCTTCCAACAGGCAAAATGAGACAGAAGTCCAGTGAATTGACTGCCAAAGCACAGCAGAACACAATAGGGTGGGGAAAAAAATCTTGAAAAGAAAACTATAGCCCCCTTTCCAGCCCGGAGAGAGAGGGCTGAGTGGCTGCCATCAGGACTCAGGATCTGCCCACAGAAGACTGAGCACCCAGAACAGGCTCACAAGGGCTCTCCCACCCGAGTCTATGAGAGAGAGCCGGATAACCCCCATCAGGACTCAGGATCTGCTCATAGAAGGTTGAGCACCCAGAACAGGCTCATAAGCGCTCTCCCACCCAAGCTCACAGAGACAGAACTGAGTCACTGCCATCAGAACTCACTGCCTGCCGCAAAGAGCCAAACACTCAGAAGCAATCTCCTTCCTGAGCCCACGGGCCCTCAGACCTACAGGAGAGACAAGCTTCACTCAGAGACAACAAGATCACCTATAATCAGAGATAGCAAGTTGGCAAGAGGAAAGCTCAAGAACCAAAGCAATGGAAACCAAGACAGCCTGGCAACATCAGAACCTGGCTGTCCCACCACAGCAAGTATTGGATCTCCCAACACACCAGAAAAACAAGATTTAGACTTAAAATCATACTTGATGATGAAGATGATGATGATGGAGATCTTCAAGAAGCACATGAATAACTCCTTTAAACAATTACAGAAGAACCAAGAGAACACCTGTAAACAAGTAGAAGCCCTTAAAGAACTACAAGGAAACACAACCAATCAGGTGAAGAAATTGAAAACTGAAATAGAAACAATAAAGAATTCACAAAAAGAGACAACCCTGGAGATAGAAAATCTAAGAAAAAAATCAAGAGTCATAGATGCTAGCTAGCATCACCAACAGACTACAGGAGATGGAAGAGAAGATCCCAGGAGCAGAGGACAGCATAGAAAACACTGACACAACAGTCAGAGAAAATGCAAAAACCAAAAAGCTCCTAACCAAAAACTTCCAGGATATCTAAGACACAATGAGAAGACCAAACCTAAGGATAATAGGTATAGAAGAGGGCAAAGACTCCCAACAAAAAGGTACAGTAAATGTCTTCAACAAAATCATAGAAGAAAATATCTCTGCCCTTAAGAATGAGATGACCATGAGCATACATGAAGCCTACAGAACCCCAAATAGAGTGGACCAGAATAGAAACTGCTCCCGGCCCATAATAGTCAAAACAATGAATGTTCAAAACAAAGAGAGAATCCTAAAAGCAGTAAGGTAAAAAGGACAAGTAACATATAAAGGCAGACCAATCAGAATTATACCAGACTTCTCAACAGAGACTATGAAAACTAGAAGATCCTGGACTGGCATCATACAGACCCTAAGAGAACTCAAATGCCAGCCAAAGTTACTATATCCAGCAAAACTCTCAATTACCATAGATGGAGAAAACAAGATATTCCAGGACAAAACCAAATTTACACAATATTGGTCCACAAATCCAGTCCTACAAAGGATAATAGATGGGAAAATCCAACACAAGGAGGGAAACTACACCCTAGGAAAAGCAAAAAAATAACCATACAAGAAAACCAAAAGGAGAAAAGCACACAAACATAATTCTACCTTTAACAACAAAAATAACAGGAAACAACAATCACTATTCCTTAAAATCTCTTAACATTAATGGACTCAATTCCCCAATAAAAAGACATAAATTATCAGACTGGATATGTAAACAGGATCCAACATTTTGGTGCATATAGAAAACTCATCTCAAAGACAAAGACAGAAGCCAGCTCAGAGTAAAAGGCTTGGGAAAAACCTTCCAAGCAAATGGTCCCAAAAAAGAAGTTGGAGTAGCCATGCTAATATCAAATAAAATAGATTTTAAACAAAAAGTTATCAAAAAAAGATAAGGAGGGACAATTTTTACTCATCAAAGGAAAAATCTAGCAAGACAAATTCTCCATCCTGAACATCTACACTCCAAATACAAGGGCACCCACATTCATAAAAGAAACTCTACTAAAGCTCAAAGCATATATTGCACCACACACAATAATAGTAGGAGACTTCAACACCCCACTCTCATCAATGGACAGATCATGGAAACAGAAACTAAACAGAAACACAGCAAAACTAGCAGAGTTTATGAATGAATTGGAACTAACAGGCATCTATAATACATTTCATCTTAAAAGAAAAGTGTATACATTCTTCTCAGAACCTCATGGCATGTTCTCCAAAACTGACCATATTATTGGTCACAAAACAGGCTTCAACAGACATAAGAAGGTTGAAATACTTCCATGTATCCTATCAGATCACCATAGACCAAGGCTGCTCTTTAATAACAACAAAGACAACAAAAAGCTCACATACATATGGAAGCTGAAAAATGTACTACTCAATGATAACATGGTCAAGAAAGAAATAAAGAAGAAAATTAAGGATTTTTTAGAGTTTAACAGAAATGAAAACACAACATACCCAAACTTATGAGATGCAATGAAAGCAGTATTAAGAAGAAAACTCATAGCTCTGACTGCCTCCAAAAAGGAACTGGAGAGAGCATACACTAGCAGCTTGACAGCACAGCTGAAAGCTCTAGAACAAAAAGAAGCAGATCCACCCAAGAGGAGTAGACAGCAGGAAATAATCAAACTCAGAGCAGAAATCAACCAGGTAGAAACAAAAATAACTACACAAAGAAACAACAAAACCAGAAGCTGGTTCATTGAGAAAATCAACAAGATTGATTAACCCTTAGCAAGACTAACTAGAGGGCACAGAGAGAGTATCCAAATTAACAAAATCAGAAATGAAAGGGGAGAGATAACAACAGAAACTGAGGAAATTCAAGAAATCATCAGATCCTACTACAAAGCCTATACTCAACAAAACTGGAAAATCTAGAGGAAATGAACAATTTTATAGACAGATACCAGGTAGCAAAGTTCAATCAGGATCAAATAAACCATCTAAACAGTCCCAAAACACCTAAAAAAAAATAGAAGCAGTCATCAAAAGCCTCCCAAGCAAAAGAGGCTTAGGGCCAGATAGGTTTAGTGGAGAATTCTATCAGACTTTCATAGAAGACCTAATACCAATACTCTCCAAACTATTCCACAAAGTAGAAACAGAAGGAACACTCCCCAACTCGTTCTCTGAAGCCACAATTACACTCATACCTAAACCACACAAAGACCCTAAAAAGAAAGAGAACTTTAGATCAATTTCTCTCATAAGCATCGATGCAAAAATGCTCAATAAAATTCTTGCACACCAAATCCAAGAACGCATCAAAACAATGATTCATTGTGATCATGTAAGCTTCATCCTGGGATGCAGAGATGCTTCAATATACGAATATCCATCAACATAATCCACCATATAAACAAACTCAAAGGAAAAAAAACACATGATCACCTCACTAGATGCTGAGAAAGCATTTGACAAAATTCAACACCCCCTCATGTTAAAAGTCTTGGAAAGAGCAAGAATCCAAGGCCCATACCTAAACATAGTAAAAGCAATATACAACAAACCAGTAGCCAACACCAAATTAAACAGTGAGAAACTTGAAGCAATCCCACTAAAATCAGGGACTAGACAAGGCTGCTCACTCTTCCCATACCTCTTCAGTATAGAACTAGAAGTCCTGTCCAGAGTAATTATACAACAAAAGGAAGTCAAAAAGTACAAATTGGAAAGGAAGAAGTCAAAATATCACTATTTGCAGATGATATGATAGTATACTTAAGTGACCCCAAAAATTCCACCAGAGAACTTCTACAGATGGTAAAGAGCTTCACCAAAGTAGCTGTATATAGAATTAATTCAAACAAATCAGTAACCTTTCTCTACTCAAAGGATAAGCATGTTGAGAAATAAATTAAAGGGAAGACATCCTTCACAATAGTCACAAACAATATGAAATACCTTGGTGTGACCCTAACTAAGCAAGTGGAAGATCTATATGACAAGAGCTTCAAATCTCTGAAGAAGGAACTCAAAGAAGATCTCAGAAGGTGGAAAGATCTCCCATGCTAATGGATTGGAAGGATCAACACTATAAAAATGGCCATCTTGCCAAAAGCAATCTACAGATTCAGTGCATCCCCATCAAAATTCCAACTCAATTCTTCATAGAGTTTGAAAGAGCAATTTTCAAATTCAACTGGAATAACAAAAAACCTAGAATATTGAAATCTATTCTCAACAATAAAAGAATTTTTGAAGAAATCACCATCCTTGACCTCAAGCTATATTACAAAGCAATTGTGATAAAAACCACATGGTATTGGTACAGAGATAGACTGATAGATCAATGGAACAGAATTGAAGACCCAGAAATGAACCCACACACCTATGGTCACTTGATCTTTGACGAAAGAGTTAAAACATTCAATGAATAAAGGACAGCCTCTTCAACAAATGGTGCTGGTTCAACTGGCAGTCAGTGTGCAGAAGAATGCAAATCAATCCTTTCTTATCTCCTTATACAAAGGTCAAGTGCAAATGATCTCCATATAAAACCAGGTACACTGATACTGTTAGAAGAAAAAATAGGGAAAACCTTAGAACACATAGGCACAGGAGAAAATTTCCTGAACAGAACACTCTATGAAATTCCTAGGCAAATGGATGAAACTAGAGATTATCATCCTGAATGAGGTAACCAGGTCACAAAAGAACACACATGGTATGCACTCACTGATCAACGAATACTAGCCCCAGAAAGCTCTGAATACCCAAGAAACAATTCACAGACATTATGAAGCTCAAAAAAAAAAAAAAAAAAAAAAAAAAAAAAAGGAAGGCCAAAATGGCAATGCCTCAGTCCTTCTTAAAAGGGAGAACAAAAGACTTACAGGAGGAAATACAAGGTCAAATAGAGGAACAGGACTTGAAGAAAAGATCATTCAGAGGCTGCCTCTACTGGGGATATACCCCATATGCAGCCACCAAACCCAAGCACCATTACTGATGCCAAGACGTACTTATTGGCAGGAACCATATAGAAATGTCTCCTTAGGGGTTCTACCAGAGTCAGGGGCTCTACAGATACAGCTGATCATGATTGCAACTAACCACTGGACTTGACATGGGACCCCAATAAAGGTACTAAAGAAAAGACTAAAGGAGCTGAAAGGAGTTGTAACCTCATGGAAAGAACAACATATCAACCAACCAAACCCTCCACAATTCCCATGGACTAAAACACCAACCATTGAGCACACATTGAGAGACCTATTGCTCCAGTTGCATATGTAGCTGAAGATAGCAGTGTCTGGTAACAATGTGAGAAGAGGCCTTTGGCCTAGGGAGATCATATTTTCTCAATGTAGGAGAACGCCAACGCAATGGAGTGAAGAGAGTGATTAGGAGGGAGTGCAGCTTCATGAAGACAAGTGGAGGGAGAGTGGGGATTGGAGTGGGGTGGGGAAAGGGGATTATGTTTCAAATGTAAATACAGAGAACATCTAATAAAAAGGAAAGCTATAGCCCCAATTTAAGTTAAAAAGCAAGAATGGTCTCCAATTTGATGACTTCAGCTTCCCCTTTAGAAACCAGGACAAAGAGCATTAAATTAGATATAAAAGAAACAGGAGGGAAAGAAGCAAAATCAGATAATAAATTACTGCAGTAGAAGACATGAAATTAAAAGATTAATAGCTGGAAAAAATTTTAGACAGTCAATAAAATTGACAAACCACAGGGCATGGGGGTAAACACCTTTAATCCTACCCCTCCGAAGGCAGAGGCAGGGGGTCTCTGTGTGTTTGATGCCAGCCTGGTGTACAGAGTGAGTTCCAGGACAGTCACGGCTACATAGAGAGATTGTGTCTCAAACAAACAGACAACAGACCCTGATAGTCCAGTGGTCAAATTGTTGGAGGAGAGGGAGAGGCAGAAATGGAGATTCAAGGATACTGAAGCGCAGCCTGAAGTGAGAAGCTAGTGATGCAGCTGGAACATGGTGGGGTCCTGGCCTGTGCTCCCACGGAGGGTGGGGAACACATCTAGGTCCAAGGTTTTAAAGCAGCAAGGTTCTGTTACCACCAAAGGCCAGGTGAATGTCCCTGGTCTGGGTTGCCACCTAGGAACATGTTGATGGCTGTGGGCTGTGCTGAACTGGCCACACCCATCACCTGGGCATCCTGGGAGAGCTGGTTCTTGGGGCATGAGAACAGGAGAGCTGACCCTACCCCTAGCCAGCTGCAGCACACAGGTCTTGCACCTGCCCTGGGCAGTGCAGTAGAGCTGACCCTGAGGGTGTTGAGGCCGGGGAGGGGGACTACAGACAGACACATGGGACATAGAGGGGAAGGAGGGAGACAGGCAAAGCCAACCCCGAGGGTATGAGCACTTGTGTGTCATGTGATGTAACATCGACAAGAGAGATGATACCCCTTCCCCCTCTTGCCACCTATGGCAGGCAGGAGAGCTGGCCCCAGGTCATCGGAGTGGGAGAGCAGGCCCTGTCCCTAAGCAGGGCAGCACTGGGGGTTGCGGGTTCTGTACCTTGCCTGAGCAACAGCATATAGACCTGACTCTGGTAATAGGAACTTCTGGTGAGAAGGGCTGGTAGAGTCACCAGAGTGACCAGCTCAAATACCTCTTGGGCCCAGATCCAGGTCTTTGAATTACCCACCCCAACATCTACTCCACTGATGAACTGCTGGAGTCATGAAAGAGCCAGTCCTGCAGATCTAAAACCACAGGATCTCCATGACACAAGGCAACAACAGGATATCTGAGAGGAGGCCCAGTGAGGATCCAGTACGAATAGAGTAGCAGAAGCCAGAGGCCTTAGACCAGACCAACCAGTCATTGCAACAAACATTTGTAAGAAAGACATGTGGACAAAAGGGTATACTGTGGGACACACTGTGACACACTACAGTTTCTTCTTTTGTAAGATTTATTTATTACATATAAGTACACTGTAGCTGTCCTCAGATACACCAGAAGAGGGCATCAGATCCCATTACAGTTGGGTTTTGAGCCACCATGTGGTTGCTGGGATTTGAATTCAGGACCTCTGAAAGAATAGTCAGTTCTCTTAACCACTGAGCCATCTCTCTAGCCCCACACTATAGTTTCAACAATGAGATTTTCTTTTCTCTGTTTCGGGAAAGGCTGCAAGAGTAGAGGGCAAGTAGAAGGGGAGGAGTGGGGCTGGCCAGGAATGTGATACATGATGTGAAATTCACAGAAAGAAAACATTAAAAAGATTTTTTTTAAAAAAAACACTAGAATTAAAGAAGCTTTTTTCAGCCTAATAAAAATGATTTCTAAGAAGGATGTATCCAAAGTATAATCATTTGTAAAAACAAAAATTGGAATAATTTTTCTGTAAGCAGAAGAATAAGGTGAGGATGTCACACATACATTTAAAAACTTGCCATAGGTTCTAGGGCACTAGCTTGAATTCAGTCCAAATTCATTCACTACGCTCATCTTTCGAACGTATCAGAATTGCACATTTGGAGGGTGTTCGGTTGTAGGAAGGAGCTGGTGCCTCTGGCTCTGCTCACTCTCCATTCTGCTCACCTGGGTGAGCAGCTCTCTGCCAAGCAGGGAACAGAAAACTGCAGCTTGACCACACTTTCTAACCTCCCTGCAACTATGTATAGCTACCAGCATCTTTGACAGACTGTGGCGCCTCTGTGCTTTCTTGAAGGTTCTCCTTCCTTCCTTCCTTCCTTCCTTCCTTCTTCCTTCCTCCCTTCCTTCTTCTTCCTTCCATCTTTTTTCCTTCCTTCCTCCTTCCTTTCTTCTTCCTTCCTTCCTTCCTTCCTTCCTTCTTCCTTCCTCCCTTCCTTCTTCTTCCTTCCATCCTTTTTCCTTCCTTCCTCCTTCCTTTCTTCTTCCTTCCTTCCTTCCTTCCTTCCTTCCTTTCTTCATTCCTTCCTTCCTTCAGAGCGTCTCTCAAAATCTGTACTTAGCTCCTTCCTGAAATAATCATACTGACATTTTGGCTGCAGTTGTTGCGTTCTCTCTGCTACATTAACATAAATTCAAAACTGACCAGAAACTAGTCACCCAAACACCAGTTAGCAATAATATCTTCTCATCATGCTTCCAGTAATGATGGCTACCACTTGCTAGGCACATATTACAAATCTTTCAGTGTTTGGCACTTTGAATATGCCACCTAGAAACATGGGTGTGGTGTTACACACCTGTCACCCCAGCCCTCAGAAGGTGGAGGAAGAAAGACTACAAGTTGAAGACCTGCCTTAAAAGTAGCAAGATGCTATCTGAAGCAAAGTCAGAAAAGGAAAAACCATAGCTTCATTGACAGGGAAAACGTATTTGGTGTGGGTTAACTGACTTCTTGAAGCCATACAAAGGTTAGCAGCATAAGGATTTTCATTATAACCCATCTGGTTTTTCCTTGCCCACTGAAAGCTAGAATTTTTCAATAAAGAGGATTTAATGAAAAGGAATGATCTACAACTAAATGACTGTTGAAAATCAGTTGTATCTGTGAAATGCTAAATCCCTTATTAATTCTCTAAGCCCTAGGTTGAAATTAATTTTCATGTTTGCACTAATTCCTGCCTGTGGACAGCAGCCAGTAGAAGCCTAGCTAGACTCATGTCACGAATTTGAGCTTAGACAAGTATCGAGACCTCAGAGATCAGAATCCCATTTTGTCTCCAAAGATCTCCAGAGAAACAGAGCTCCTGGGAAAATCTTGCATGCATGAGAAGAAAGGAGATGGAGGTGGGGGTTATCCACTGTTCAGACTAGCCCGACCCTGTGAAACTAGGTCTAGCTAGACTAGTAGACTGGAAGCTTTGCAGAAAATTACCCTCCAGTCTTGAACTCCAGGGCAGTCTGGGTGCAGAAGCTCTAGGAGACAACCTCACTTCTGTTAAGTCCTTCAGAGGACTAGATGAGGCTACTTACATTATGAAAAGTATTCTTTAAATCTTGAAAATATATCTTCACTATAAACCGGTATTTGACCAATCACTAGAACATCCTAAGCTAGCCTTTTGATTCATGAAATAAACTATCATGCTATCAGAGACTGGGAAGACAGGAAGGTAAACTCCCTACATTTAGGTTTAACCCACTATGTACTGAAAATATGTATTTAAAAACCGTGTATGTTCTGAGCATGCACAGACCTCCTTTCCTAACAGTATCCCTGGGTAATAAGAGTACAACTATTTGCTTGGCACATGTATCACATTACATTATAATTATAATTAATCTAAAGATGGTTTTAAATATGCACAAGAATTGGCATATGTTACTTTCAAAAGTGACATCATTTTGTGTAAGTGGGTTGAGCCTCTGTGAAGCTTTGATGAGAAATGTCCCCCTACAATGGGGTGTTTGAAAACTTGGTTCCTAGTTGATGGTGCTGTTTGGGGAGATTTAGGTGGTCCAGCTTTTCAGGACAAAAGACATCACTGAGGACAGGCTTCAATATTCCATGGCCTTGCCCTACTTCCAGTTCCCTCTCTCCTTCATACTTACACTTGGAAATATGAGCTCTCAGCTTCCTGTTCCTGCTTCTGCCCCCGCCCCGCCCCCGCCCCGCCCTGCCCCGCCCCAGCCCTGCTCCCTCCTGTGCTCCCGCTCTGCTCCTGCTCCCATGCTTGCCCTTTGCTGCCATGCCTCCCACCGTAATGGACACAGATCCCTCTGAAACCGTGAGTCAAATGAATTCTTCCTTTTACAGGTTGCTTTGGGTCATGGTGTTTTATCACAGCAACAGAAAACTAACATGACGTCTTTGGATTGTGACGATTACTTTCAAGATCTGAAAAGTATTAGAACTGTTCTCCTGCAGATACCTAGGGCTCTCTTTACTCCTATAGCAGCAGTCCTCAGATTGAGCTTGTATTGCAGTCTGAAGAGATCTATCCCTCACTTCTGGAATAGATAAACAGGACCATATTGGTTTAAAAAAAAATGTTCTCTGTGTTGCTTATGGCTTTGAACCCAGTGGCTACCCTGAGAATCTCCACTGGGTGGTGTCATCACTCCCTTATCAGAAGGGCAGACATGCAGCATCATGGACAATAATCACACAGATGCACTTTTTTATTTGTATCCTCTGCATAACAGTCTGAAGATTTTTCTGACTTCTAAGTCAGCAACAAGAGGCCATGCTTTGAGCCCTCAGAAAAATACCCACTTGGCCTTGAGCTCCTCATAAGATGATATTTAAATAAGTATTTTTATGTATTTAAATTATAGCCCAATGTAATAGAGACGTGACACCTTGCTCTGCCTAGGAGAGGCTGAATAGAGTGCATGTCACTAAGACTTGGACCATCTGGGTTGGGAGAGTTTTCGATTCTCATAATTTCTACAAGTAGGCAAAACCCTTTATTCCTTTATCCCTACCCATCAGTTCTCAGTATTCACACCTGTGAGATGGGGGCATTAATTTAGGTTGTTTCCTGCCTAGTTATTCTTCTACACAGTTTTTTTTTTTCTGTGCTTTATTCAGTTCCACACAGAACATGCAGACAGCTCTGTCTAGAAGTCAAAGACCAGCTGTGTGAGTCCATGATGGAAAGGCCTTAGTGGGGATCTCGTGGACAGTGTGCAGACTTTGAGCCTCCACTGTGAAGTTTTATACACCCTAAATTGTAGACAAAATCACTGAGAAATATGTGACGTGCCATTGTCAGTATAAATATCATAAACATCTGTTATATAAAGAATACCCACAATGCTCAGGTACCTTATGCACAGTATTCCCGAGCTGTGTCATTAAGGTTATTTTATAGTTTCAGAAAAAAAATAAGTGAATGAAAAAAATCAATAAACAAACAAAGCAAAACAAAAGGTCTCTTCAACTTCAGCAAGACCGTTGCCATGTCAGTTAATCTGGAACTGAATGTCACCTTGAATTCTTCCAGGCCTGGCAGGGCCCCATGCAAGGGATGATTTGCATTCCATGGGGAAAAGCAGCTTTGGGTGCTAGAGAATCAGCATCTCACAGCAAAGACCAGGATCACTGTAAGCTCAGATGCTGCAGGTGAGGCAAGGGTCAGTGGTCAGAAGCTCAAAGGCCCTGCTCATCTGTCTACCAGTAAGCAATGCCACAAATTTGTGTAACAAAAAAAAAATCACCTTTATATGCCATGAAACTGATTTGCATCAAACCAGTCAGGGCTTAGAGATCAACACCGATACTCAGTTCTTTTCTGGGAATTAAAGTGCCGAAAACTGGAGGCTTCAGCTTGAAGCTAGAAAAGAAAAGAGGGGGTCTCTCTACTATACCCGAGGGCTCTGTACAGTTTTCTGGGGGCTCTGTGATTTAGCCAGATCTAATTCTTTCTAGAACCTTGTTTCCTTCTCAGTAAACAAGTTACAATTCTTAGCCTTGTGTCATTATTTTTTAAAGTTAATTTTTATAAAAAGAGCAACAATAGACAAATGGGACCATATGAAACTAAAAGTAAGTTTCTATACAGCAAAATACACCCACAGAATCCTATAAACGCCTAAAGAGCAGCCTACCTAAAGTTAAAAATATATATAACTGGCTATACATCTTTCAAAAACTATCTAAAATATACAAATAACTCAAAGCACTGATTATCACAAAAATAAACAACCCAATTGTAATATGGGGCAAAGAACTAAACAAAAAGTTTTCAAGCTATGCTAGTTAGTTTTTACATTAACTTAACACAAATTGAGGTCATTTTAAAAGAACAATTTTTAAATGAGAAAATACCTCCTTGAAATTGACCTATAGGGTATTTTTAAATAATTACTGATGCAGGAGGGTCCAATCCATTATGAACTATACTACTCTGAGACAAAAGGTCCTAGGATATATAGGACAATAAACTGAGCAAACTAGGAAGAGTAAGCCAATAAGCAGCATTCTTAAATGGCCTCTGCACCAGCTCTGGCTTCAGTTCTTGCCCTAATTTCTTTCCATGAATAGACTGTAATACAGAACTGTAAGGTAAAATAAACTTTTTTCTAGCCAGTTGCTTTTGGTCTTATCATAGTAACAGAAAACCATTATTAAGGTATAAAAGATGAAATATTAATGTGTAGGCTTAATTATTTCAAAACCAACTTTTAACAAGGGTTCTTAAATGTTTTATCCTTCCTTCTAGCCCACCATCCACCAGAGGTAGTAGAAAGGAAAGGTTAATAGGAAAAAGGAGAATATGGATCTGTTTAGAAATAATTCTTTGGAGCAAATCCAATCTGCGTTGTCAGGGTATCGATAGTGGAGTTCACACAACTCAGCAGCAGTAGCTCCAGTCACTTGTAGACACCATTCGTGAACCAACAACAGCAGTTTAATCCAGAAGAAACTGAGATGCTCTGCCAATTAGCCCAAGAAGCCACCAAAACACCACCAGAAGTTCCTTGGTAGAGTTTCCCTCTATGAAGTCATGACAAATGATACGAAGAGTGGCAAGGTGAACCAATACCATGCAGCACCATCTACTCTCTGTTGGGTTGTATTTATACCCTTTCCAAAGATCACATGTTCTCTCGAGTGTCTGCTCTAGAAAAACATCACATGCCCCTTTTCCAGGCTACTTGCAGAAAAACACCACATATCTATTCCCAGCCAGACATCCTTCCACATGTCCAACATCCTCTCAGAAGACAGTTTCTAGAAAAACATCACATTACACAACGGAGTCTCTAAAGAAACAAGAAACTTCCACTTCATAGATAGGTAAGAAATATTGTTTATTTATATATAAATAATGAAATATATTTATAAATTTCATTATAAATAAATAATGAAAACATGTTTAGCACATTAAAACTACTTTGAGATTTCATCTCATCTCATTTAGAATGGTCAAGATTAAAGAAACAAATGGCAGCAGGTGCTGGTGAAGATGTGGGGAGGGAGCCCCTAGTCACTGTTGGTGGGGTACAAATTATTATAGTAACTGTGAAAATCAGTGTGAAGATTCCTAAAAACAAAATACCTAGAAATAGATCTACAGCATGATCCCACTCTTCCACTCCACTTTGGGCATATACCCAAAGGATACAAACTCTATTACAGATGCTCAATGATTTCATTGCTAGCCTAATCACAATACACAGGGAATGAAGATAACCTAGATATTCACCATCTGATGAATGAATGATGAAAATATAGTACTTTACACAATAAAATACTATTCAATTATTAAAATAAATTATAAAATTTTCAGGTAAATGAATGGAACTTGAAACAATAGTTTTTCTCTATCTTTTTTTTAACAACTTTATTTTAAAAAGCAAAGATAAATGTACAGATTTTTTAAATCATTTTTGCATAAAACTATATGAATATATTTTTGTCAGTACTTGATTTTTTTAAAGGTTTAATAATATGCATTGAAATCTTACTAGTTACAATGAGCATAAAGTATATGTAAAACAAAACGTAACATGGAAATAGTCAAAGTTTTCTTGGTATGTAAAGATTGAACATAATGATTTCTAAATACCAAGAATTGCCACAAGGCTACATTCTTAGCTCTTGAATTATTAATGATTTAAGGTCTAGGTGTACCACACACTGAGAGGGTGCTATACACTTTTTTTAAAAGAAGGACTGAGGCTTCCGCCTTTCTTAATTTTTTTTTTTTTTTTTTTTTAGCTTTATATAGTCTGTGAGCTGTTTCTTGGGTATTCAGAGCTTTCTGGGGCTAGTATCAAGTTATTAGTGACTGCATATTATGTCTGTTCTTTTGTGACTGGAATACCTCACTCAGGATGATATTCTCTAGATCCATCCATTTGCTTAGGAATTTTGAAAAGTCGTTGTTTCTAATAGCTGAGTAGTACTCCATTGTGTAAATATACTACAATTTTTGTATCCATTACTCCATTGTGTAAATGTACCATATTTTCTTTATCCATTCATTGAAACAATAATTTTTAGTGAGTTAAGCCTTACATAGAAGACAACTGTCACATGTTTTCTCTCTTTTCCACATCTTAGCCTTGAATCTTCAGGTATGTATGTTGCATCTGGAGTGACAGGAGTCGTCAGGAAATTACTAAGGGGACACAAAGAGTCAGGAGGACTTTCAAGGGAAGGGGAACCAAAGCACTGAGCATAGGTTGAAAGGGGGTGGAACTAGAAGAAATAAACTGGTCATAATGATGAGAAAGGTAAAGGATGGGATATGGCATCTTCAATACATAATAGTACTCTCTACACAGCCCAAAAGGAAATATAAGCATCAGTCCAGTCTTTGATCTTAAGCACAAACCCTTTGACCTAGGATGCTTTCCTGCCTGCAAGATATACTGCAGCAATGGTGACACAAAATGTGGGAGTGACCAGTATCTGACTTAATTTAAGGTATACTCCATAAGATGGAACCCATACCTGACACTGCTTGGGTGACCAAGAATGTGGCAGCAAAATGACTCCTAATGGCATTCTGCTATATTCATAAATTAGTGGCTTGCTTAGGCACCATCAGAGAAGTTTCCTGCTGCAGCAGATGGGAGCAAACCCAGAGACCCACAGCCATATACTATGCAGAAAATGAGAGACCTTGGAACACACAGATCTAAGCGGGACATCTCCATCAAAGTCCTCCCTTTACAGCTCAGGGAACCCTGAAGGAACCAAGAAAGAAAGAGTATAAGAGCCAGATACATAATCAAAGCTCACTTGAACTCACAGAAACTAAGAAAGCATGCAAAAGACCTGCACAGATCTACACCAGGTTCTCTGCGTATGTACTATGTCTTACAGTTTAGTGCTTTTATGGGATTTCTCAGTATGCAAATGAGTGGGTCTTGTGCCTACTCTTGGTCTCTTTTTCTTCTGCTTCTTTATTCATTTGCTCTAATTCCAGTATAACTTGCTTTATTGTATAATCACATCGTATATTCTCATAGAAGCCTTTTTTAAATGAGAGACAAAAAAAAAAAAAAAAAATCAAACCAGATGGGAGGTGGGGGAACAAGAAACTGGCATGAAGGAACTAGTATTAGCAAAAGACTCTTCAAGACCAAGTTCTCAGCACAAAGAAGATTTATTTGCCCCCAGAGAGCTAATGGTCAGTAAACAAGGGACAAAGAAGGAGATAGAAGATAAGGAAGAGGGGGAACCAATCAAGTAAAAGGGGAGGTATTTGTCCCGAGGGGACAAAGGACTGCCTTAGATAAAGAGGAAGCAGATGTGGCCCATAGGCAAATAGCATTTTATAAAGGTAAAAAGGGAAACCCTGTGTAGGGATGAGGTGTTCAGTTTTGATTGTACAAGTTTAATTAGGGCAGCCACAATGCGGCTTTTGATTACTGGATTTCAATGCTTTGATAGCCGGAATTTGGTGGTCAGTCTCAGAAGGAGAAGGGGAATAGACTTTGTTGGCTAACTTTAGGAATGTAATCTAGTGGGGTTTTTTAGCAGTGAAAATGGAATAGAGAAGAACAGCAAGGCTAGAGTCTCTTCACAGAGTAGACTCAAATATATATATATATATCAAAATGTTCCCCACCTAAGTTCATGGAACGTCTCAGAAGAAGAAATATAAAGATTATAAGAGTTATACGTGGAGGATTATTTCAAGGAAATAGTGTTTTTTGGACATAACAGAACAGTTGCATGTATGAATGAACTCACAGCAATTGCAACAATATTCACAAAAAAAGTACATGCTCTGGCTAGGCACTCTAAGCACGTAGTGATGGAGGTGGGCTAAAAATCTCACCAGTAACCCCTACTCTGTGCCTTCAGTGACTTTTGAAGTTTCAGAGCCAGCACCTGACCCCCACCACCCAGTGTTGAAGGCAGAGGGGTTCCATAGGTGGAGGGGAAACATAAGGTCCTCTAGAGTACTATCCTGTTGACAAAAAAGCATTGTTAGCAGGAGGTAAGAGGAGCCTTTTAAAATACTTCATCTTCTACTGACGACACCTTGGGGAGATGGAAGGACCCCACCACTGGTCATCCAACACTGAAAGCCAGACACGCTGAGCTGCAGTAAGTAGTCCTTAGCCCTAACTTCCTTAAAATGAGTCAGAATAAGATTACGATGAGAAATAGTCTGTCCCATGGTGTCCATCACAGTCCAATCAAACAAAGACCAAACATCACAAGAAAACAGAATAGACAAACAGACACACACAAAATCAGCAACTGAAAACAAAGATGACTCCAAAGACTCGGATTCACAGATTCCCACTTCTGGAAAGTGACACAGGGAAGAAAGCAACTGACTGTGGCTCTCTCAGTCTTTCACTGAAAATTCCTCCAGCGGAATGATGGGCACATCATGGAAGCTTCTTGTTGTTGTTGTTTACAAAAAAAAGAAAGACACAGAGAATACACAAAGACAAAGACCACAGATACTTACCAGTCAGTGCCAGACCCTTCAGGTTGGGGGTCCTGGAAGTCTGGGGATTCCCAGCCAATGTGCCCAGATCCCAAAAACCCCAAAGAGACCACCAAGAACCTCAACTCTGATATAAGCACATGAGAGTCTTATTCAAGCTGGAGCTTGGGCCACATACCTTCCTGATGTAACAGGAAAGAAAAGACTCCCTGAGGTCTAGGGGAAGAGGTTTAAAAATGAAACAAAACAAAAACAAAAAACAAAACCCACATGCAGGGGTTTTGAAGCCTTGGCATTGCATGAGAGGATAAATGAATGTTGGTCTTTAAGATAATTGGTTACAGCACCTGGTTAAACCACAGGGAGAAAGTACACATCAAAAAGGAGCACCTTGACCTGGGAAAGACTTATGTTTTCTTAGCCCACTCTGTTGCTATCAGCCAGATGCACCTGCTGTGTCTATTTTACAACTGCCAGGGACATTTCCTGATTTTCTCAGAACTCAGGGGTGGGGGGGACCATGCTTCTCTAAGGGCCAGTTAACTTAAAATGGAATTTTTAAAACAAAGTAGTGTTTATTCTGCTACTTTAATCCCTACAATTTGTCTGCCCACTTACAGAAATGAGTGGAAAACACTTCCCCAGGCATCCAAGAAACTGATTAATATGATAACATAAATTGACACTCAAAGACCAGGCAGGTCATATGGGTCAGTGGGAACTTGATGCCACAGATGTCCAGCATCCAACAGTTCCTGACTGGTGTTGTGTTTCTGAGTGACTTCAGTGCCCTGAGTCCTCACTACTGCTTTCTAGAGCAGAGCAGAAAAATGACTGTTTTAGGAGTTTAGTGTCAGCTGGATGTCATGCTGTTCACAGACCTTGGGCCCAGCAACCATATCTCTAAAAAACATGCAAAATTTTCACATAACTATAATGTATATGTTTATTTTGCCTAAATAACGAGACTTAAATAGAGACTGTACTCATTAGTCATATTGTAAAACACACAAGTAAAGCTCATTAAATGTCTCCAATTATCACTCCAGGAACATTTAGTCTTGCTCATTTCTGATATTTACATATCTCTTAGTCCTCGTTCAAGACTTCTCCCATGCTGTATCTTTCTGCTCACAGCTGGTAATGGATATTTTCTGCCTCTGCCTCTTCAGCTCTGTTGACAAAGTTTGGCATTTAGAACTGTGTGTGTCCTAAGACAATTTATAGAGGGTTTTGGCAAACAGAGAGACTCCTAGTTCACATCCCTGAGGCAGTTGCATCCCCACAAGCACCAGCACATTTCTCTTGGTCTCTTCAGCCCTAATGGTGGTTGTTCTGCTTGTACAAAGAAAGGACAACAGAGTTATAGTCCCACAGGAGCAGAGTGGTAGAGAAACCTATAACTCGGAGATGATTCATAAATTTTTCCTAATGCAAACACCAGTTCTCTTGACACTAAATGAGTGTCTTTAGTTGGACACTGACACTAATTGCCCAGAGACTGTACAGAACCCATGTTATGGGAAGTCAACCATAGGACTGCTCCACCTCAGACATAAAGGCTATCCCCGGGCAGGGATACACTTCTGCTCAGCTGACTACAAATGTAGGTGCTTCTCCTGTCCTTAAGTTTGACCGTTTGCTAGAGTAACTAACAAAACGTTGTGATACAGTAACTACAATTAATTATAATAGCTTTACTTTTGAGGATGAAAATGAATATGCAACTGGGAGAGATATGCATTACCAGGACCAAAGAAAACTCCAATAGGTGGTCCAAATATTCAGGAGTGAGTTCAACATGGAATATATGAGGAGTTCTGATTGTTAAATAAACACCACACTTCTCAGGAATTTATGAAGCTGGTTCCCCTTTAACAAAAGGAGTTATGTACCTCACCTCTGACAGAAGGGACATGTGGCTGGCTATCTGTGATGCCTATTAGCATATCAAAGCTCGTGCTGGTCTCCAGGCTTCCTCAGAACCACAAGTACCTGTTACACATTTCAAAGTCCATGTTAGCATCCTAGCCCTTCTTACCTCCTCCCCCACCCTAAACTCTCCCCAGTTTATGTACTTCCCTCCCCCCAGATACTAATTCTCCTTATAACCCTGTTATCCTCTCTCTCTCTCTCTCTCTCTCTCTCTCTCTCTCTCTCTCTCTCTCTCCCCACCCTCTGCTCCTACTTCTTTCATTGTATTTTCTCTCCCCCACTATTCTTCCCACATTCACAGACAGCCCTGGCCAGCCATGCCTAGTCTAATGGCCATGTTTATTATATTCCTCTCCCCGCTCTGAACTCTTCTAGATGCCCCTGGCTGCCCTATCTCTCTCATGTATGTAATAAAAACCTTCCCCTTACCCATAACACAAAACAGTCGTGTCATCAGTTTATATGTGCGTAGTGAGTTAAGAAAGGGAGGTGTTTTCACAGAGATTTGTTGCCCTCCCTAGGCACCAACCTCCCCAAAATGAACCTTCTATACATGGGTGTGTTCACCAACCCAAATGAGCTTTATAGCCTAGGTCTGGTTGATGAGATCACTATGTTTGCAATCACTGTGATTGATGAAACAGCTATGAATAGACTCCTATCTCTAGTGTTTGAATTACGTATTTTAAAGCTGCTTTTGCTAAAATGTATTGACTCCTCACTTGGGCCCAAGGTAATTGCCTTCATTTTGTGTCTTTCTGCCTCTTTTGTTCTAGCTAAAGGTATAGACATAATATTCCCCTAAACCTTCCCTCTTGAGTAATGTTGGGTTCCTGGAACAGTACAACTTCAAAGGACATACCCTATCTCCCAGGTAAGGACAAATATCCACAAGGCTGAGACTGTACCCTAGAAGAGAAGTAATAATCCCAGAGAAGTTCCTTGCCTCTTAAAACAACAAGAATTTTCTCAGACTGCCTTCAAGACCTTGCAGGACCCAGATGTGTCACAATGATCAGCAGTCAGCAGGTAGGTCAAGACTGCAATTGTGGGTACCTCCTGTCCCTTGCCTTAGTCCTTCCTTTACTTGTTAGTGACACAGTGATGGACTTGGGGCACTAGACTTCCTCACTTTTTTCTCTTCCCAAAATGGTTGCATTAAATAATTCCCTCTGCTTCTCACCACTATTATTTGCTTTTGTAATTAGTGTACCAGGAAAAGCGGCTGAGCCCGTTGGGAGATTCTGAGGTTCAGGCTTTTGTCTTAATAATACTAGTTATAGGAAGGCCTCAGAGGTTCCTGAGGTCAGGTCATTGCTGTGGCTATTGACTACCCACTAGAACTAGATGATAAAAATGTTTAAGACACATGTACTTCAGTTATAGAACATACACACACACACACACACACACACACACACACACACACACACACACGAAGCTTTAACTGATCTTTTTCCTGTTGGCTAAGTGTTCTTTTAAGGTTTTTAAAGGTTTATTTATTTATTCCATGTATGTGGGTACACTGTCACTGTCTTCAGACACACCAGAAAAGGGCACCAGATCTCATTACAGATGGTTGTGAACCACCATGTGGTTGCTGGGAATTGAACTCAGGACCTCTGGAAGAGCAGTCAGTGAATGCGCTTAACCACTGAGCTACCTCTCCAGCCTGGGCTATGTGTTCTTAATGCCTGAAGGTGCTATGAAAGCTACTGGAAGAGAAAAGACATTAACAGTTCTACCCAGCTATGAGCCCTACACACAGCAAGCTGGAAGTGCCAGGCAAGATATGCTCCCTGCACAATAATGGCATGACCATTTTAGAGATAACCAACCAGTTTCTGATTGAATTTGAGGCCAACTTCATAAGAGGATTCCTTGGTATGCTAAACCTGATCAAAAGCCTACATCTGGAGACATCACCAACCATGGAGGAAATTTGCTACTGAGCTTTGCAAAATGGACATGGAGTTGACCTGCCTCCTAAATATTTGTTTTGACAGATGAACTAGTGCTACTCTCAGCCTTCATCAGATAAGCTTCTTTTGTAGTGAGTAGTGATTAATGCAAAGGCTCATAACTGGTCAAAGCACTAAAAACAGGTACCTGCTGAAGGTTAAGTCAGGAAACATATAGGATTCCTTCTAAGTCCCAGGGAATACAGGACAAGAAGGACCAGAAAAGCATGTCCTAAGAGCAATGGTGGTAGAGGAGAACCAGGCTTCTCTCACCATGAAACAAAAGGAAAATACCAAAGCCCTCTCGGGAGTATGAAAAGTATAGAAATGAGAAAGCCATCAGAATAATCAATTCTGTCTCCCCCTCCCTCATCTCTCTATTCTCCTTTAATTTCCTATAAGAAAATCTCAGCCACATATGGAATTATATGAAGTTGTTGTTTACTTAAATATCCACATAAAGTTCTCTTTCATCCTTTTTTTTTTTTTTGGATTTTAAGTAAATAATTTCTCCAACATTTTTTTTTCCAGAGGAGAGAGAAGTAGGAAAGTTTTAACTTGTGTTTAAAAGACATGGATCAAAAGACCTGTTCAGCAAACCCTAGAAAGTCTCTAATGTAGGTCAGGGTTAACAGTCCCTGTGTGAGTCCCAGCAGCCCTTAACAACTTGAAGGAGACCTACTGGGTCAGAAACACATACTGATAGGCATCTCCAGCTTTTGCTATGTCTAGAGTGTTCCTTCCAAAATAGTGTGTTGGAAGCAAAGCAAAATGAGGGGCCTTAGGGGGGTGCTCCAGTCATCATCTGCCTCTGCGAAAGGCTTGTGAGACTGGGCTCTGCTCTCCCACAGAAGGACGTAATGTCCCTCCTCTAGAGAACTCGGAGACAAAGCTGTTGAGGTTTGGTCTGTTGCTATGTATTGTAATACTAGGTGTGGACCCCCAAGACCTGGTTGCCCCAGAGAGTCTGTACATAGACCCACTATGGGACCTTACCCCAAGTTATTTCTGATTGGTAAATAAGGATGTCTACAGCCTATAGCTGGGCAGAGTTGAGAGGGGCAGGGCTTGGTGTTCCTGGCTGAAGGTGCAGATATGGGGATGAGGGGCTTAGAGGAGACCATGAGGAAATAGAGAAGAGGGTGAACACACACACACACACACACACACACACACACACACACACACAAACCTTCATGGGTTAAAAGTCAAGAAAACATAGCCCTGAGGGCTGGCCAATTGGAGTTAAGAGTAGCCCAGATGAAACAGTAACAACTCAGGGTTATTGATAGGGAAGCAGATTCTAATGGCATAGAGGGTAGGTATCTACACAGCTCTTGCACTGCTTAAGACTTACAGTAAATAATAAAAGTTGTATGTCTTTTATCTAGGAACTAAATGGTTAAAGGCGGAGTAGAAACCCTGGACTGGGATTAAATTTTTCCTTAACACAAAGCAGCACCCTGGAAGCAGAGACGCTCTAACGTGTTTTAACCTGATGTCATTTTCATCTTGGACAAGAAATACAATTCTGTTCCTGATCACCACCTAGAGTGAACTCTCTGAGAATCGGCAATACACACTGAAAGTTTAAAAACATGATAGAGTTACTTAGGGCTGGAAGAGAGGTAACAGGGGTACAGTTTCAGTCAGGAAGTAAAAGATTATTTCTTCCACATGGATTATGGAGATATATGGAGATAATTTTTAATAACTTTAGTATTTAAACCTAGTCTCTGCAGTTTTGGTCCCTTCTTAGAACATCCAAAAGCATGATGTGAACACTTAGATCCCTCCAAAAATCAGGTTGGAACTTAATTCTTAAAGCAATAGCATGAAGGAGGTGACCTTTGGGGGTGATTGGATCATGAGAGCACCACCTTCGTAAATGGGGTTAGAAACCTTATGAAGATACTTGAGGACTTTGTTTACACCCTTTGTAACCTTTATCATGTGAAGGCACAAGTTTCAGCCCTTCCTTCTTCCAGGTGAGGGTGAAGCTGAAAGGCATCATTTGGAACCAGGCAGTAACCCCTGCCAGAAACTGAATATGACTGCATCCTGACACTGTACTTTACAGCATGGGGACTATGAAAAATGAAGTTTTATTCTCTTTTAAACAGTCAGTCAGGGGTATTTTGTTTTGACAATAGCAATTATCCATTCAGCTTGATAATTATAGGTGAATCTCTGAAGTGCTTGAAGGAGGGCCTGTATGAGCAGATGAAACACTTGATGGTATTTCCCTGGGTCAGGGGTGTCACTGTACAAGGAGGAGCGTCTGGTTACAACTGTCTAGTGCTTCCTCCACTCTTAGTCCAACAGAAAAGCAAGGGTAGCCGAGTTCAACTGGAAACCTAAGCAAGTGTCCTGTGGATGTCCTTCATTTATTCCCGGAGAGTAGACTTCCAAAAGAAATATACACAGGCTTACAAAAGGTAAATGACCAAAAGCATTTAATTCAGTGGTTTGATTTGGTAAATGCCATGCTTACAAATTAATTTATGCAACTTCTTCTAGCAAGTATTCTCAGGACACTCACTCATCACAAATCAAACTTCTGTTAACTTATACCTGGCAAATGATGAGGATTAAGGTGTATTAAACATGGTTCCTATTCACTATGTGCTCAGAGAACAAAAGGTAAAAGCATACAAAACCACTGAACCTGTGCTTAGCTTCTTGTATCTAGAAATACTAGTGTCTTTGCTATTACTGTCCTATTGGCAGACAGTTGGCTGTTGTCTAGTTTGTTTTCTATGGCTGAACTAAACACCATCACCAGAAGCAACTTGGAGAAGAAAAGGTTTGTTTGACTTATATGTTCCAGTTTCAGTTGATTATTGAGTGAAATCAGGTCAGGTATTCAAACAATAGCTGAGGCAGGAGCTGTGGAGAAACACTTCTTATTGGCTTGCTCCCTGTCTAATGTTGATATCTTTCTTATGTGTGGCAAGGCACAGCACCATCCACAGTGGACTGGGCCTCCTACACCAATCAACATTCAAGGAAATGCCATGCAGACTTGCTTACAGGCCAAATCTGATAGTATTTTCTTCATTGAGATGCCCTCCTCACAGGTAACTCTAGTTTGTGTGCCAAGTTGATCAAAAATGAATAAACAAACAAACAAATCCTAACCAGCACACCTACCATGATATAAGTAATCACATGGCTATGGACAAGGTCCTCTGGTAACACAGATGGTAAAACACATTAACTCTTGAGCAGCCTGACAAGGGTTCAGAGGTGTGGGTGTGTGGGCAAATGTGCAAAATACAGAGGAACGGGATATGTCTAGCTTAAAGCAAAGAGACTGCAAAGTCTCCTAAAGACCAGACCCCTTCTGCAGCACTGAGGAGATGTGATAAGGACTCAATCCTGACCCCACAGTCAAGCCAAGTCACTGGGTCACACTGTCATCCTCACTCTTAAAAACAAAACAAGACAAAAACCTGTGGGGTTTTTTATTTCTCCAACAAGATACTCTGTTCCATTTCAACTCTTGAAATGGCTAACAGAGACAGTCAATTCATTACAAAGAAAAATTCTTTGGCAATGGTCTTCATATTGTCTACCATAAATCTTAGCAATTCCTCGGATTTCTCTTGATGGAAAAGCAAGGGAAGATTATTGAATGACATTTTATCAGACTCTAGGAGCCCTCCAAAGCCATCTGTTCTCTGGCTCCCTTAAATGAAAAAGATGCTTAGATTCAAGACACAATATTGAGCATATGGTGTTCTCAATTTCAACTCCATGGAGAGCTATCTTCACTCTGGCCTTGGAAGATGGTCTCTTGTAGAATCTCAGACTTTAGATGTTCCCCTGGCTTGTTCTCTCTCTCTCTCTCTCTCTCTCTCTCTCTCTCTCTCTCTCTCTCTCTCTCTCTGTCTCTCTCTCTCTCTCTCTGTCTCACTCACTCTCTCTCTTTCTCTCTGTCTCTCTATGTCTCTGTCTCTCTCTGTCTCTCTCTCTCTCTGTCTCTCTCTGTCTCTCTCTCTCTCTCTCTCTCTCTCTCTCTCTCTCTCTGTGTGTGTGTGTGTGTGTGTGTGTGTGTGTGTGTGTGTGTGTATCCTGAATCCAAATCAAAATGTGGCTTCCCCCCCCCATGTGGGCGAGCATAAGGTAGATCAGGAATCTGTACTTTTTAGAGTACTTAATCCATTTGAACTTAAGTGGTGTAAATGTCACTGGGACCATCTATTCTGACTCCGCAGATAAGCATCCCTTTCTTCCAAGAAGCTGATGCTATAAGCAGATGCAATGGTGGGAATGGACCTCTTCTTCCCTCTTCCATTTCTCCAGCCATTCATTTTTCTGTCCTTCTCCAACTTCCTGGCCTCCTCAATGTTCTTTTCCTGTTCCTTCTAAGAAATAAGTTCAGTGAGGTCAGATATCATGTGTGCCAGGCTGCAAGATGCTGTGAGACACTGAGCTCAGGCCACAACTGACCATGCTGCTGGATGCAGTACAGAGTTCCTGCTTCCCAGCTCTGCAGGAACGGGGAACAGGAAAGATGCTGGGTCAGGCAGCACAGGGCTCTGAGGGTATACATACACTGTGCTCCTTGTAGAAGCTTATTCATGCCAGCACAGTGTGTTGGAGAGGTGGATGAAAGATGAAGATGGACTATAGACCCAGGGCACAACAGCTTTCAAAGAAAGTATACCTGCCCAGGCTTCTTTGTTGATACCAGGGCAAGGATGAAAGCAAGGTAAGGTTAAGATGCAGGTGAAATGCTGAGATGAGTTTCAGTCAAGAACATAGGGTGATCTCAAGAAGAGCCCCACTGCTCTAATCATAGATATTCAGGGGCCATTTTCCCTGGGTAGGAGATCAAAGGACCTTCACATGTGTGGGATTCCCCACCTGCCCTGAAGACGGAGCAGAAGAATGACTCGGAGCTGCTACTTGCCAGCTCAAACTCATTTGTTCTCATGCAGTGCACATATTTTGTGTGTGCCATGCCTTAGGAATACTAGCATGAAAGGGAGCACAAGTCTCACCCAGAGAAAACTGCTTATGCCACTGGAAGACAAGTAATAGGGGACAAATAAAATACTTATACATATGACTCAAAGAAAGGAAATGGGAAAGATAGACTAAGAGGTGGAACCCCTGTGCCTTAACTTCTCTCTAAAATGTAGCAAATGACATCACCAAGCATTATCTACCCAATGGTCGATGAGCTAGCACAAACAGAAAGAGCTGGAGGCTGCTGCGAGGCAGGAGCATGAGCCCACGCACTTTAACTTTTCCTGAAAATACTGGGACAAAGTAGCATAAGATGTGTTTTTAACACGTACAGTGCCACACTACCATGTCTGTTCACACTGTGCAGTACAACACCCATTACACCATTCTACCATTACACCATTACCCCATTACACCATTCTACCATTCTACCATTACACCATTACACCATTCTACCAGTCTACTATTACACCATTACACCATTCTACCATTACACCATTCTACCATTCTACCATTACACCATTCTACCATTACACCATTACATCATTCTACCATTACACCATTACACCATTCTACCATTACACCATTACACCATTCTACCATTACACCATTACACCATTCTACCATTACACCATTCTACCATTACACCATTACATCATTCTACCATTACACCATTACACCATTCTACCATTACACCATTTATTATACCACTCATGTCCAGAACTTGGCTCTCAAAGGATCTCTGTGAGACAAAGAGTCTGCCTTAAATTTTCCAGCAAACCCCACTTCCCTTTGTGCCTCTGTGAATGTCTCCTCTAGATCGGTCGGGTAAGAGTACTCCTGCAGTACTTGTACTCATGTCTACAGCATTTCTCACTTAGCTTTTCCTGAGTGTGGAATTGCTGGGGGCTATGGTAATAATACAGTTAGCTTTTGGGGGAGCCACCACACTCTTTCATAGTGACTGTGCCATTTTTCATTCCCACCCACAAATGTACAAGAGCCCTGATTTCTCTATATTCCCAACCTCATGTGTTACTCCCCATTTTTCTGATGATGATTATACTAATGGCTGTGGGTTGTCTTTTGTATTTTTGAATACAGTTGAAAACATTGCTAGGTTACCTCTTACATATGCTTCCATTTAGTTCCTACAACCCTGTGTTGGTTAGTTTTTTCTCAATTTGACACAAGCTAGAGTCCTCTGGAAGAGGAAACCTCAACAGCAACAACAATAAAGTGTCTCCACCAGACTGGCTTCTAGGCAAGTTTGTGAGACATTTCCTTGAATACCGGTTGATGTGAGAGGGCCAAGCTCACTCTGGATAATGCCACCCTGGGAAGGTGGGTCTGGGGGTGGAAGGGGAAGCAGGCTGAGCAGGTTCAGTGTTCCTTCAAATCTCTGCTTCAGTTCCTGCCTTTGAGTTCCTGGTTATGATCCTGCCATGACTTCCTTTGGTGATGGACCAAGACATAAAATATAAACCAGACAAACTCTCTCCAACCCATGTTGCTTTTGGTAATAGTGGTTTATTACAGCAACAGACAACAACTGTCCTGAGTCTTTGTCATACCTGAGATTCTTGTCATGGAGTAAAGAGGTTTATATGTCTCAAGATTGAGGTCCAACACTACAACAATGTCATATTGTTGAGCTGGCTATATCAGAGAGACATCAATGGAAATGGCCACATACAGGAGAGACAGGGCCCTGAATTTTCATAGCTAACTCTTATGAGTACATATTGATCAATTTAAGGTGTAGAGCCTCCATATCGGTTCCAGTATTCCCCACATCATAAAGTCTCTATCACCCCAATACCACCCTGGAGACTAAGCACATGAACTTTCAGGGGCATATTATATCCATCAGCTCTCTGCATTGCCCATGTATAATACACGTGTGTGTGTGTGTGTGTGTGTGTGTGTGTGTGTGTGTGTGCTATGAATATTTCTGTGCTATGCACCAGACTATGTCATCTATACTTTATGGAAAATTGTCAACATTGCCAAATATGGTCTCAACAAATATATAGCTGTCTATATGTTCTCCTTCCATAGAAACAGAAAACGTGAGAGGCTGTCAGCCTCTGTCTACAAACCTTGTTCATTTGTTGCCAGAGAAGCCCAACAGTAAATCCCAGAACTGTGCCACACTAGCCTACCTACCCCAACCTGCTGCACACCATGCATCTTAGACCAGAGGACCCTATCAGAGCCAAGGAGGATGACAAGGCTAAGAATACTGGGCTCTGTAAAATATCCATGACCAGACTCATCTAGTCCCTCACATCTGATCTTCCACATAGCATAACCTCAAACAATAAATTACCTAACTTCTGGAGCAGGACCTGCTCAAAAGCACAATTTACAACGTGAAATCCAAGTAAGGGCCAAGTGGCGGTCAACACTGTGGACATAAATCCCAGTGTGTTCTTATGTTGACGTTCAACCATCTGAAAAGAATAAGCGAGAAGGTGTTTTCCTTGGTTAATGAGTTACATGCCAACAAATCTCAAAATATCATGAAGGAGGGCCCATAGGGACTTCAGGAAAGGTTCAGAAGGGACTCAGAGAAAGTTGCTACAGCCTTGCTAATGGATCATCTGTCCTACCCAGTAAGTGTTCACCTTAATTTTATAACTAAGAGGGGTCAGGGCTGAAGGACAATTGTAAGTTCCACTGCACGGTGAGCCCAAGGCCTGTGGGTCTCATCTTTCCACGATAAAGCCTGCACCTGCCCTTCCTCAAATGTGAGATTTCAATCAACAAGTCTGTTCACAGACTGACATCTGAATCCCAGCTTATTTACTTGGCCGAAACAAAACAAAAGTCTGCCAACACAGGGGCTCATCTGTGCAAGCCCTGCAGAAGAAATATGAACTACACCATCCATCGTGTCCCAGTAGTCTCAGAAAAGGGAAACCAAACATGGTGACCTCACTGGAAAGTCGGGCAGGATTAGCAAGGCGTGAGAAACTTCTCCTGAAGAAGTCACACACAGCCCCTGCTCACCTATGCACATACATATTCACACCTCAAGTTTGTTGCACGTGGGGAATAGAACATCCCCCAGGGAAGGTTAATAGCCACACAGCAGCATCCTCTCTGCTTCATGAGTCTACTCTGTTCCACTCGAACCAGGAAAGTCCCAGGAGGGCTGATGGTGACCCCCGTGATTTTGAAGGACCATGCCTATTGCTCCATGAAGCTGTGCCTCATAGGAGGAAGCTCATTGGCTAAACTCCCCCACCACCTCATAACAAGCCCACTTAGACCTCGTGTTCTCCCTTTGCCAAGCTGTGGGCTTCTAGAAGTGGTTCCTCTTTTCATGGTTTCAGTTACCCACAGTTAACCACAAGCCAAAATAGTTAATGGAATATTCCAGAAATAAGCAACTCCTGGCCAGTAAATCATGTGCTATTCTGAGTTACATCCTGAAGTCTTAGCCATCCTTACCGGTTCCTCGTAAAACAAAATACTCATCACTTTGACTTATGTATCCACATTTATGCAGCCTTCTTAGGTATCATATTGGCTGCCATGGTATTAGTGTTTTTGTTCAAGTTTCATTTTACCTATTGATACGTCTGTGTCATAAAAGAATAATTCCCGTGATAGCTATTTTATTTTAGTATATTGTTATTAATGTTTTGCTTTGTACTCTTTTGGTATTTATAAATTAATACCAAATGTTGTATTATGTATAGGAAAAATCATAACATGCCTTGGATTCTGTATTATCTAAAGATTTAGAGATAGTCAGGGGTCTTGATTCCACAGCCAATAGTAAGTGATGTACCTCAGTTTATCTAAAGGTGATAGAGAATTGTTTTGAATCAGTGACACAGACAAGCACTTATTCCCTGAGAATCTAGAGACCCTTCTTCAGGAAGTGAATTTAGAGCTAGCTTCATCCCCTAAGTGAGCATGAGTACCCGAACCCTGCCCAATCTTTACCTGATGGCAGGGGGAGGCTACATTGTTTCTTGCCACTGAGGTACCAGCCAGGAGCCATGGGAAATCTTGTGTAGATAGAGCAACAGTGAGAAGGACAAAAGCCCAGTCACCTGTCCCCAGAACAGTCACACTTCACTAACCAACCCCACAAAGGCACAGTGCCCTGCTTTATCTGCAACATTTGTACTTTGTTCCACACAGTAGGACTACTATGATGTCCCTTACCCTGAAAGGGTAGCCACTCCCCATACTCTGACCAGGGAACAACAAAGCCCCCATACCTCTCAGCTCTAGACAGCAAGCTAGACTGGGAGTAAGCAAAGGGTCCTGTAAAGGAAAGATTGGGGCTACACCTGTTTCTGTGGGTAGATGGGATTCCTGTCTACAAGGCTTAGCAGCTAGAGAATCCATACTATGCAAGCCCTGGAGAGGTAGAAACCCCTATGTTCTGAATAACAAACACTCTAAAGGTGTATGACTTAAGACACAGCTGTAATTAGTGGTCTGTATCCTCAGACTCTACATTTGTACACTGAACAGTATGCGTTCCTTCAAAAGACTGGAGTCTGTACTGAACATGTAGATGCTCTTACTGCTACTCCCTGAATAATTCGGTAAAGACTTTATATCATTTGCGTACTGCCGATAGCCTACAAATGGTATAAAGACTCAGGAGGCTGTGTGTGGGTCAGAGTCAAACACATCAGAGGTACTTTCACCTACAGGGATTTGGAGATTGTCAGAGAGTCTGAGGATTAGAGCCAATTTCCCAAGGATACTAAGGAACAATTTTACTCTTAAATCTGCAGTTATGACCTTAGCTTTGCTCAGCTGTGTGGTGATTCCTGCAGCATCTGCTGCTGAATCGGTGTCTACACAGACTTGGAGAGTCTAGGATAAGCTCACAGAAAGGCAAGCTCATTGCTTCCTCTTAGGCTTAGTTTGTATATTAAATACCTCCTCTTCATCCCTTAGGTTTGAAGGCTGGGTACCTATGCTCTGTCACTACTAGGAAGTGGTGATACACTTACTGGGAGAAAGTTAGGTCATTTGGGCTGTATCTTTAAAAGGGATCTTGGTATAGCTGTCTCCTGAGAGGCTCTACCAGAACCTGAGAAATAGAGTCGGATGTTCTCAACCAATCATTGGACTGAGAAAGGGGTCCCCAGTGGAGGATTTAGAAAAAGGACTGAAGAAGCTGATGGGGTTTTCAACCCCACAACAATAACAACCAACCAGACCCCCAGAGCTCCCAGAGACTAAACCACCAACCAAAGAACACACATGAAGGGAACCACGGCTCCAGCAGCATATGTAGTGGAGGATGGCCTTAGCAGGCATCAAAGAGAAGAGAAGCCCTTGGCCCCATGAAGGCTCAATGCCCCAGTGTAGGAAAATGCTAGGGCGGGGAGATGGGAGGGAGTGGGTGGGTGGAGAAACATTTTCATAGAGACGGGAGAGGGGAATGTAGTAGGGGGATTCCAGAGGGGAAACTAGGAAAGGGGATAACATTTGAAATGTAAGTAAAGAAAATATCCAATAAAGACTGGTGGCAAGGAAAAAAGGGGATCTTGAAACTTTAGAGTCCTCTGCTCTCGTTTTGTTTCCTGGATGCTGTGGTAAAAACAGACTTCTTCCACCTGACATTCCCACCAGGATGCTATGTTGCTACAGGACCAAAACAATGGGCCAAGTGTCACCAACTAAAATTTCTACAATTGTGAGCAAAAAAAATAAACCTTTCTTCCTTTTAAGATGGTTAACTCAGGTATTTTGCTACAGTGATAGGAAGGTATTTCCTCAAGCAGCCTAGCCTGGATTTACTACAGTAGCTGCTGGGTGAGGTTTGAGAGGAAGAAAGTTCCAAGTATCTTCCTCCATTAGTTTACAAGGGAACAAGGAGCCACTTGCCTAGACCACAATACATTCTAAATTTTATCCCTATGCCCACCCCTCATCAAAGAAGCTTCTCTATGGAAAACAGAGACCACACCAAAAAAAAAAAAAAAAAAAAAAAAAAGAACACATACACGCGCGCGCACACACACACACACACACACACACAAACTGGACACAAAGCAGATTAACAGACCATGAAGCTCCAGGCCCCAAAGGATACATCTACAGCTTGGTTCTATATCTAAGGCTCGGAGAGCATTGTGGGAGAAGGAGCAGAAAGATTCTAAGAGCCAGAGAACCAGATGTACGCTGTGGGATAATCTTTCATAGAAATGGCTGCAGAACCAAGATCAAGCTCCAAACTATGGGAATGTAGACATGTCAGTGTGAGAGGGGGAATTCTCATGGGTTCCCTCGATAGACAAAGAACTGCATACAGGCAGCTAATGACTTCAGAGAGAGAATTAGCCACACCCAGAAATGAATGCCTCACTGGATGTGCAATGCATAGGGGTTGTCCATGGTGTGCTGCCTGGTCATAGGCCCCAAAGCACTGATTCCAGCCACAGAATAAGGCCCCAGAACTGTGAGCAAAACTAAAGGCTTTTCTAGTTAATTGTATCAACTTCATTATTATAGTGATAGATAACAAACCTAATCCATGTAAAAAAGCCATCTGTTAGACCGGCCAGAGGCTAACAGCCCACACAGACATTCTACTTAGTCAGAAACCTGGAAGTAGGGACTTTCTGCTGGAGTGTTCTAAATGAAGCTACGGCCTCACTGCAAACAGCCAGGTGATTTTCTTGCCTCCATCTCAGGTCCAGTAGAAAAGGCCTCCTCCTCCTTTTTCTCCTCCTCCTCCTCTTTCTCCTTCTCCTCCTCTTTCTCCTTCTCATCCTCCTCTTTCCCCTCCTCCTCTTCCCCTTCTTCTTCCTCCTCTTCCTCCTCCTTTTCCTCCTCTCCTCCCTCCTCCTCTTCCTCCTCTCCCTCCTCTTCCTCTTTTATCAGGGCCCCTGGTTACTTTCATCTTGGTGCTTGCCCAAGTCCTAAGTCACTGTTCACTCAGACCCTTCAACATGTCAATCAAGTGGTGTCTCGGCTGTTCTTTAAACACCTGGCCAGCATTTCCTGAGTGGGCCATACAGATTCAACCAAGTGAAAGAGAAATGGACACCGAGACACTCATGTTACAATCTATTAAAATACTGAGTGCTGGACTTTCTTCTCGAGAAAAATCTCCAGGAAAGCAGAGCATACACAACAGCTCAGTGGTAGAGCAGAGTGCTTTCCTACAATACGCAAGACCCTGGGGCTCGGTCTCCAGCACCATAATAAAAATAAAACACAAAACCAAAACCTTCATGTGGAGTGTGGTGACACATATCTGTAATGCCATCACGTGGGATTCTGATGCCAAAAGACCGCAAATGTGAAGCCAGCCTAGAAGGCACAGTAAGTTCCTGATGAGCCTGAAATATATAACCAGGTTCTGTCTAAATTAACTAAAGTAAATGTCCAGAAGCAAGATCAGCTACTCAGACCACCTGTGACATGACTCTCAGGATTATACATGGAAACCAATCCTTCTTTCTGCTTTAAACTGCTGGACACAATTGAGGTCCCAAGGCAAGTATTGCTGGATACTGGAATTTAAAACTGACTGTCCCAACTCTGCACGATGAGGACTTTACACAACCACAAGAGACCGCTTCTTATCCTATCACCCTGGAGAATCTCAAGGCTGGCTTGGCCTCAGTAGAATCGCTTGTGGGCAGGGATACAAGCTTCAAGCCTTCTTCCTCCCAACTCTGACTCATAGATCAGGAAAGTTCTTCTTTTACCCTTCTTTTTTACTGTTTCCGGGTTGATTTTAATATGCAGTCTGGATTAGGGGCCTTTGTTATACAAGTTATTTGCAATGTTGCTTTGGCATTGTGTGTACCCTGAAGTACCTAGAGAAAGACTGAAAAGCAGTCCGGAGGCTGGCCCCACCGATGACACTGATTGAATTAGATGCTGTTGAGACCTGGACATCAGGATTTGTGAGAGGTGACCCAGGTGATTCCTACGTGAGGACAGAAATAAGACCCAATGTTTGGGGTGACATTTCAGGAAGAGTGAGTCTCTGGAAGGTCAAAGGACCTAAACACCTGCTAGACCTGCTCAATTCCACACGTGCTCTTCTCCAGGGTCAATCCTTCTGCCCTGAGGGATGAACCCCATGAAGAGAGGTCCAGAATCTTGCTCTGTAGAAATTTGCTACTGAATGCCCACTGCAATTGCCTTCCTGCTTCCCCTTCATGCTTTACAGGGGCCCAGACAGCTTCCCACAGGGCTTACCACTAGAGGCTTTTCCATTTCTGTCTTGCTTTTATGGGTCCCGTTACCTTTACAGGCATTAGCAGGCTGATTTCTGAAGAAACTGAGTTTCTTGTTATATCTCCAGGGGTATTTAGAATCAAGTGGATGAGCAAAAGTGAAAAAAAAAATCAGAGCTACTTATTTTAAATGCAGCCAACTTCTTTTTTTTTTTAAGATGAATTTATTATTTATACACAGTTCCACCTGCACGTACGCCTGCAGGCCAGAAGAGGGCACTGGATCTCATTATAGATGGTTGTAAGCTACCATGTAGTTGCTGGGAACTGAACTCAGGACCTCTGGAAGAGCAAGCAGTGCTCTTAACCTCTGAGCCATCTCTCCAGCCCACAGCCAACTTTCATACCACTTCAAAGCCAGGAGATAATAAGGCAGCATCTTAAGTAAGAGCCATTGCCCAAACTCTCAACTGTCTTCCCCTTTAATCCCCAAGAGTGATCTGTGTTCAGTTTCTTGAGGTCCCTGGTGCTGAGCCCCTTGGGATGCATCAAGGTCCAGCCCTCACAGCACACAGGCTGTATACAGAACCCTCCAGAGTGTTGTATAGCCTGGCACCATCCTTCCATTCTTACCAGCTAAGATGACCCCACCATCTTTTGTGTCCCTGGAA
Source organism: Micromys minutus (assembly GCF_963924665.1). Taxonomy (NCBI): domain Eukaryota; kingdom Metazoa; phylum Chordata; class Mammalia; order Rodentia; family Muridae; genus Micromys; species Micromys minutus. Next base: position 29,546,307 of record NC_137972.1, read on the forward strand.
GGCACCCCTCCTTCAACCCTCACACACCTTTCCCCTGGGGAGGAGACAACATGCCCACCCAGATCCAGCCACATTTATCCATGTTTTCAAAATAAGCTTAATTTTGACTTTGTTTTTAGTTATGCTAGGAAGTATAGTTTTTCATATGTGGACAATGGTGGCTGAGTGAACTAAAAGAAACATGTTTTTGTAGCTCTTAGACTGACTTCTTTCCAAAATGTGCTAATGAAAATCTCACTTTTCTTTAGATACAACTTTAGTTATATTCATGTTAGTTTAAATCAAACATTGAGACTAATCAGAATCATCATCAAGGAAACACTGGCAAAGAGTGTCTGCTGCACATTCTACCTTGACACCAGTCCTCAATTCCAGAACCTCCCTAGAGAGTCCGTCCAGACCTGCATGTAGCACCCTGGGTGGTTTCCTGAGTCAGACTCCTGTACCCCGCAAGTGTCTAATTAATGGAGAGGTCCTTTCCTCTTAGCACCCACAAAGGGGCATCCTGTCCACGGTGACTTGCTATCTTTTGCTGAAATAGTGCTCCCTCCTCACCTATGAATCTACTGCTGAGCACTGGGGAGTTAGCATCCTATACGCTACAACCCCGTGTAGCTCTTTAGTCTCCTTACATCCTCCTGAAGCCCTAAGTCCAGACACCAGTTGCCAAATGCCTACCTTCATCCAGAGGGTCAGGCCCAGAGAATGTTGAAATGTGCCATGGACGCATAGTGCAAATCTGTGCCTTGACACTCACCCTGAGTCTTCTCCATCAAGATTGTTTAACTGGAGTATAGTGTATGGTAGTAGAGACTCCAGCTTCACGTGGATCTGACGTGTCCAACTGTCCTCTGTAAACTCAGAACAACTGATACACAAAAGGCATGGTGGTCCACTCCCACACTGACAACAGTATCAACTGGAACATAACTAGATTTCTGGAACCAGGGTGGCCAATAACGGTTCCATAGCTCCCTCTTGCCCCACTGAAGATTACTTCATCACACCATACAGACAATACTCTATTCAGACCAATGCCAGCAGACATGTGAAGAAAACAAAGCCCTGAGAGGGAAAACAAACTGGGCAGCTACATCCAGTAACATGATATTTCTTCTTTTTCTGGGAACACATGTCTTATACAGACTTTGGGTTCATCCTTCACTGTCTGGGCTAAGGTGGATTGCATCTACCTCAGGCAAGGAGGAAAAGATGAGGTACAAAGGCATTCAGCCTAGAAATGTGCCATTTTTAGCTGTTCCAGCACTGGACATATGGCCTAGCTACTCTCTGTAAGTCAACTAAACTCATCCTAGAAACCTAAAGCACACGGGTCCTCAACTTTCATTCTTTATTCCAGCATCCACCATCTCTGAGCCTAGGAATCCTGGCAGCTGAGGCAGATGCCAACATCAATGTAGGGATTCTGATACCATGAGGGGAGGGCTGGAGGTTGGAGGAAAGGCAACACCTGGGATTCTAGACTAAGACATCTGGGCTTTATTTTGTTGGAAAAGGACACCCTTTGAAAGAGTTACAATAGGGGGTAATTTATGAATATCTATCATTCCCCAACATAACTTGAGGTAGTGGGTGAAATAGAGGAGCACCGTTAGAGGCTAAAGACCCCTTAAGAGCAACAAACTGTTCAAGAGATAGAACGGCATGACAGGTGCTGCAGACAAGAGAAGGTGGCCAACGAGGAATTAATACCATTGACAGAACCGGGAAAGACGAAAGAGCTGTGGTACTGACTCTAGAGTTTCTAGCCTTCTGACTAGAGTAGTAAAAGGCTGGTATCTAGGATATAACAGAAAAAAACTAGAAAGTTGACTGAGAGGGACAGATGAGTTTGCCTGGGACATAGTGACATTGACACAGGAGTCACCAAAGACAGGAGAAATGTTGGTTCTGTGGTCCAGAGGAGGGAGGTGAAATCTGAGGCTTTGGCTGGGAATTATCTTCATATTTGCAGTGCTCAAGCTGTGGAAAAGGAAAGCCACCAGGGTGGAGAGCTGAAGAGAGAAGGGAGGATTGTGTATTAGTTAGCAGTTGCTGTGTTGAACAGATCATCCTAAAGTCTAGAAATTAGAACAATAAACATTTACTATCTCACAGTGTCTGGGGGTTGGGTATGTCTGAGCTAGTTGCCTGGCTGGCCCATGCTCGCAGTCTCCAGAGAGGTGGCTGTTGGCAAGACTTGGATGCATCTGAGGCTTAACGGGAGCTGTGAGTCACATTTGAACTCATTCAGGCAGCTGCTGTGGACAAGAGGTTTCAGCTTTTGACTGACACACCACTGGCTTCCTTCTGAGAGTACTCCCCTCCTTCTGCCTCGAGGGCAATGATTCTCAACCTGTGGGCTATGACCCCTTTTGGAGGTCACTTATCAGATGTTTACATTACAATTCACAACAGTAGCAAAATTGCAGTTACAAAGCAGCCACAGAAATGAATTTGTGTTTGTGGGTCACCACAACGTCAGGGACTGTTTTAGAGGATTGTAGCGATGGGAAGGGTGGGAACCACTGGTCCAGGGCTTCTGAAAGCAGCAATGACGGGAATTGCTCAGCACCTCTACACTACAGGGAGTCGGAGCTGTATATACAACCCCATCAGAGAGAGTGGGAGAGAGAGGGAGAAGTAGAGAGAGAGAGAGAGAGAGAGAGAGAGAGAGAGAGAGAGAGAGAGAGAGAGAGAGAGAGAAGAGAGAGAGAGCACATTTCTAGCCTGCCAGGTGTGATAAACTATGGATTACATAGCAACAGCTGACTAACACATCACAGACAATCTCCTTTCTGTCACGTGTTTTCACGCAGCACAACCTTGGCACAGTATAAGACCATGGAAGGAAGTTTGGAGATAGTCAGCTACAGAGCACGGGACACAGACACAACAACAAAGAGGACTCCATAATGAACACCAAATGTTCAGATAGGACCAAAACCAAAACACAAAAGGACAGTGTGATAAAGGCAATTGTTCAGAAAGACCGGGAGATCCCGTATGCTAATTAGTCCAAAAGTGGGAGGAGACAAATGAACACGTGATTCAGCTCCGGCCTGTGCTGCATTCCCACTTTCTTCTACTGACACCCAGCCGAGGGCCCTAGAAATAAAACCCGAGGAAGAATATGAAATATCAAGGGGTTATCTACAGCAGCCCAGACACCACCCCGGGGACATCTCTGAGTGAGTTATGCCCGTGATCTTCCCACTGTTTTCCGGAGGCTTCCTCAAGCCCAGTGGCTAACGAGTAGCACACACACACATTTCTTCTTCTCCTCACTCCTCAGGATCCCCAGAGCCATTCCTAACATCTGGAAATTCTGCGCCCCTGTCAGTGATGTGCAATTTATGTCCATCCCATATGGCTGGGATGTCTGAAAAAAACACCCCCATATAGAACAAACAGAAGCTCTAGAAAAAGCCATGAGGGAGCCCCATCCTGACCACTGGGACATTATTCCTGTGGACCACCTCCAGAGAAGATGTGAATCCCCACTGAGTCAACCTCCAACTCCTCAATTCCGGGAGCAGAAAGGCTCCCAGTGCTGACTTCAGACAAAAGTTTTTCTGAATCATCTCCCCTGTTCCATGAAGAGTTCCTTCTCACAAGGCAGCTCCATGATGAAGCGTCTACAAATCAAACACTGAGAGAGCAGCAGAGGCTCTGAGCCAGAGGCCTGACCCAACTCTGTTCCCTCGTTCCCTTCCTGTGTGATGCTCACCTAGTCAGTCCTACACAAGTCTGTGGGTAAGAACAAAGTTTCATATGTACACAGCACTGACTCTCTGGAATGCAGGCACGTTGTATAAGCATCAGCTCTCACAGTGAAAACAAACATTGCTGCTACTTTCAAGAACCCTGGAGTCAGGACAGGTTTTTTTGCCAAGCGCTTAGATTACAAGAGTTATTTTAATATCTATAACCACCATGACTTAACTTCTCCACACTGCTTTTCTTCCTGGCCTGGCGATCAGGGGTCATTGACAGACCAGGAGAGAAGTTAGACGTAAGACAGAAAGCCCCAGATCTCTTCCTTGGAATATTTCAGGGGTCCTGAAAAAAGTGCCTATGGATGTCCTCACGGTATTCACCTGTGAGGAAACAGGTGACCTAGAATCACCTAGAAACGGTTGCTTAGAATCACAGATGTCTCACTCCGAGTGATCCACAGAAAATTGTACGAACGTCTGTCTCTACCCTAGGATTTAGATAGGCTTCGGGCCATCCATCACTTCCCACAATGCCTACCTACTCCGGGGTGGCCAGCTGCTAGAGCATATTTCACCGCTCAGAGCTCAGAGCTCTCCATCTCAATGTCTATCCACTGTACTTCACAGTACAAAATCAAAACTGGCATTGGATTTTTTTTAAAATGCTACCAACTGTCCTGAGAAGTGGGGTCTCTACCTGACACACTTTCCACGACTCCCTGCTGTAATAAGACCATCACCTGGAGGACTTGCCCAGGCTCTACACGGGTTCCTGAATCCCTCTCCCCTTCAGGTTTGCTCTCTGCCTGTGCTCTGTCCTTCCCTCCTCTGCCTCTCTATAGCCAATGGGAAGTGAAACTCCAGGACCTTTCACTAAGTGCTCTGCTTTCAGCTGGACACATTAGTGATGCCGGCTCAGACGAGCATGTCTAGGGCCTCACTTCCTTCCCCTCCAAGTCCTATTTTAGGGTCTAACCACTGCTTCCCAGCAGCCTTTTCTCTACAATGTAAGCTATCTGGGGAACTTTGCCAAGAAAGACTTCTCTCTGCCCCTTGGGACTCTACAAATGGGGTTAATGGCCCTAAACCTGCTTTGTGGTTTCTTCTAAAGGGGCTCACACTGGGATTCCTCTTCAATTTGCTTTTGAAATGGACTCTGCCTTCCTCACACCATCAGTTCAGTGCCATTTCCCAGATCTCGGTAAAGGACAGCTCTTGTGAAACAGGGCACCCCTGGGTTTTGAGGAATACCCTGACTTTATAATCTTTAGTTATCTACCTGTCCCACTGTGAGCTTAGAGCACAGAGAAAATCCTAATTGGGAAAGAAGCTAGACTTGAGCCCATTCAGACACAACCTATTCTGTCAGGCCAAATACATTCTGCTGTGGCCTGAACCCTATGGTGACTCCTGGTAGCCTACTGTGATGCTGTGACCAAGCTCGCCTAGGAAGTTTAACATCCCCGGAAGTCATCTCACTGTTGCTTGTTGTCTCATGAGACCTCCCCCGACCCAATTCCTTATCCTGACTAGGAGATCCATAGAGGCATAGCTCAACTTGTCCTTGAGTCCCTTGTTAGGAGTAAGGGGAACTCCCCCAAAGCCCAGAAGTATATGCCCCTTCTGGGTTGTTGGCTAGAAACTGGGTGGCCTGCTCATTCCCAAATATTTGACTGGAGAAGGGAAGCAGTGTCTTCTGGAGTCCATGTCTTCTGAGCATTGGAGCACAGGGTCATGAGACACAAAGAAAATAAGCCACTCTGACTCCGGAAAGACAAGTGTCAGTGGTGGTGTGATGAGGTCTTCCCAGTCTACTTAGAGAAAGAGTTCCCAAAGGAGGCTGTAAGCCACTGAGCTTTTGTGTCCCAGGCTCCAGCCCCTTCCTCAGATCAACTCAGTGTGTACCACAGAAACACCCTAACCTGTATTTAGTACAGGGGGTGCTGGCTGCCCAGACATGGTGCATTACAGGAAGGTTAAAATAGATAAAACTCAGCTAAGAGACAAATAACCTGATAGTACAGTCTGTTCAGTGAAGAACTAAATAAGCCAAGTCATACTTTGCAAGTGTTTCAAACCCTCCTCCCTCCTCCTCCTCCTCCTCCTCCTTTTCCTCCTCCTTCTTCTTCTCTCTCATTCTCTCTCTCTCTCTCTCTCTCTCTCTCTCTCTCTCTGTGTGTGTGTGTGTGTGTGTGTGTGTGTTTGGAACCCAAGGTCTTACACTTGATTAGCAGTGAATGATACATTTCTAGACATCATTTTATGTATCACATGAGCACAGAGGTTCTTACAAGAGAAGGTGGGTCATGGAATACAAATTAATGTTCAAACCACAATAATCTTAATAATAAACTATGTCCATTCATTAAACAGCAAAGAAAGATACAGTATTATGTGGAGGTTTCTGCTGTTATTAGGTTTGGCCAATTTTCCCATTCATTTGGTTGTTGTCTTTCATCCTACATGAGCAGACTAGGAAGAGATTTCAGAATACCTGATAGGAAAGCCAAAACACAATACACTTTAACCCACTAGGTCAGCTGTAAGGTAGGAGCCAGCAAAGCCCACCTAGGGCCGGTCTCAGAGGCTGAGTGCATCAGGGGTTCTCAGGCCCTCTTCTGATTTGACAACACCGGTACAGTTACATTTCTTCTGTACTTTCTGCCACAGTTACTGAGGCTCCCAGACACCTTTGGGTGTCCCCAAGTCACCCAGTTAATTGTTTACACAACAGGAACCATGACTTCCCACATCTCCTATCCGGGATGCCTGTAAGGAACTGAAGAGGGTCTCTATGTGTTGTGGTCTGAACTAAGGTCAGAGTTCAAATCCACCAGATTTGGAAATCTTCTGTCTACCTATACACAGAAGGAAAAAAAAAACCTGTAATTCATTTACAAAGTTGCTCCCCGTAGAGATTTAAAAACACATTTGTTCTATCTCTGTCTCTCTATTCTTCTCCCCCAGCCCAGATCAGAGTGTGCCTGTCTCTAGGACCCAAGCAGGTGTGAGGTGCGGGCGTGACTTCCTTGGCACAGCCTCCTAAGGAAAGGCCTCTAGCTCCCCTGCTCCCTCCTCCCAGCCAGAAACAGTTAATTGTCTGCTCCAGGCTGCCTCCTGCCCAACCCTAATCTGCAGGATCTCCGGCAGCTGCGCAGGAGCTGAAGTAGCTCCAGGCTAGGCCAGGGCTGTGTGGAGCAAGGATAGCGTTCTTCCAAGATAATGATTAAACTGAGCAGCGTTTGGCAAGGGCATTGGCTGCTAAACTAAGGAGGTGAGCCTTATTCACACCTCGGCCTGGCTGTGGAGGCCAGAGCTGGTTCAGCCAGCCCCTGCAGCCTCCTGCTTGAGAGGAGTCTTTGCAGCCGGCTCTTCTGTGACTCTGTTCACAGCCCCTGGCACCATGAAGCTCCAGGTCTTCTGGACCGGACTGGAGTATACCTGCCGGCTCTTGGGCATCACCACAGCTGCAGGTAAGATCTATTCATCTACCACCTCCTTGCTCAGAGGCACAACAGGGAAGGCCACCAGAGACATGGCTTCTAGCCAAGAGACGGTGGGCACATCTGACCACATCTGCCCCTCAGTTTCCCTTTTGAGTCTCTCGGAAAGCCTGAACTTCAGGAAGATGCAGGTGCCGAGTGATCCTTAGGCAGCAAAGAGTGAGTCTTGGGTCTGGTGCTGATACTCTGTGGCCACCCACCCTCACAAGACCTTGAGAACCTTCAGCATCCCTATCACTGCAATGAGCTAAAAGGTCTACCCCTTGCCCTCAGAGTGTTTTGAGGAGAGCTGGTTGAGGTGGGGAATAGAGGTGAATGGAGAAAAGGCTGGGAACATGTGAGAATGATACCATTGTGTGGCTAATTAAAACGGTCAGCTAAGTCCAGCTTGCTTTATTCAGCAATAGTCCTATCATACACAGAGAGAATCCCATGAACAGGGCAGCTCTATCCTCAGGAGACCTGATAGGTATAAAGACGGCACGCTCCCACGGGTCCCTCACCACACTGGAAACGCTGGGAAAATGTGTTGTTGAAAACCAGCCCCTTCGGTATGAGCCATCTACCATGAGCATGGTGTGAGACTTAGAGGACCAGAAATCAGCTGACTGGAATTTCACATAGTTAGCAAAGAATTGACCCTAGCCCTGAATCCCCCACTAGTGCAGAAGGGGCAGAGCCAATACTGAGGAACTGAGTAACAGTGTTCTGAGCTCTAAGCTCTGTATACCAAATCCCTTGGGGTAATGAAAAATATATGCCTTAAGTCCTTCACATCTGGACAAAAGCTTTCTCAAGAGTCTCTCCCAACCGAAAGGCTCCTCTCCAGTTCAAACCAAAATAATGTGACCCAAGCCTCAGGCCTCTTGTGCGTGTACAGCCTTGGTCCAGCCCTGTGGAGCTTTGAGGCTGTGCTTCCTGACCTCTGTGATGGATGGATCTGGCAGACACAGCACTTAGCAAAGCAACATGTGAATGGTGTTTCTTGGTAGATGCCCTTGTGATAAACCCATGGTCAGTGGCAATCCAGATCATTTCTGGGGTGCTAGCTTGAGCTCATAGTCAACCAGGTATTGGACTCTGCAGGGACCATGGCTGTGAATCAGAGCAGACAAGGTCAAATTCCAGCCCTCCTGCCATGAGATGGAGCAAATGAACTCAGGTCGGAGTCATGACCTTGCCAAGGTCATACAAGAGGTTGGAGTAGCAATACCCTGGAGCCTTGGTTCCTGGATTTTCCCAGCAGCACCAGACAAAGCTTTCCCTGCATTCTTGGGCTAGTGGAAAAGCCAGCTCTGGCTTCCTACAAGACCCCAATGCATTTTATAAATAGGCAATGGTCTCAAAGGCCCCTAAGGTGATCCTAAATATATCTCCATAATGAAAGTGTGAGTTACTGTTTACCACTGCTGGTCAAAGTCTACCGTGTTCCTTCTACACCATGAGTTTTAAATGCATACATTTTACCCTTCTACCTACCAGGAATCTTACAACTAGAACTCAGCCATACTCCACCCAGAGCAGCTACCTCCCACCAGCCAGCACGCACATCTATCTTTCTAATGGATTAGGGGATCTACCTTATCTCAACGTAAGGATGGCCTTTTATTCCACACCCCTCAGCACATGTGCACACCAAGGCATATTGCACATCTTAACCACAACCTTCATCTCTGCTAAGAAGCTGCTGTTAAGGCTGAAGATGAACCTTCTGCTTGGCTATGATACAAGACACAAGCTAAAAATAGGCCACAGTTGCCTTCTAAAGGCCAGGCTTTCAAAGAATATCCCTTGGGCTCTCCAGAGTGTGTGGAAGGGGGGCAAGTGGAAAGTTAGAGAGGGGCTCCAATGCTCTCTGGCAAATCTTGGGTTTCTCTTGACATCACTGGCCTTTGGGCTTCTGTCCAGTCCATAAGATTTACAGATTCCTTGTTCCCTTAAGCATCTTTTGTTGAAATCCTTTTTCAAGGATTTCAAGGATCCTTTTTTGTGTTGAAAAGTCCGGGGCCCATTGTAGGAACATTGCTGTGGCGGCGAAATGAGACTTGCAACAGAGACTGGCACATTGCAGAAGCCCAGGGCAGTGGGGCGTATGAGGTGGTCCTTGTACACAAACAGTGTAAAGTGTCTCGATGTTGGGCAGAGGCCATGGAGGGATATTCCTTACTGGCTTTCTTCCCTTTACTTGCTCAGCTTGCTTTCCTATAAAACCCAAGTCTACCAGCCCAGGGATGGCACCACCCACAGTGGGCTGCCCCCCCCCATCACTAATTGAGAAAATGCCTTACAGCTGGGTCTCATGGAGGCATTTCCTCAACTGAGGCTCCTTTCTCTGTGATAACTCCAGCTTGTGTCAAGTTGACAGAAAACCAGCCATACACTACTCAAAGCCTGCTGCCAAGGAAGCAGGGAGGCATGGTACAACTGATGGCTATCTATTCTTGAGACCCCACACTTAATCAGTGCCTTCAGCCTGAGTCAGGATTTAAGTGCTATGCAGCAAATGGAGCGGGAGAAACCAGGTGCCACCACTCAGAACAGGCACCAGGCACTGGGTGAAGAAGCAGAAGAATGTATTCACATGACACATGCAGGGAAGTAACCTCCCCAAAGCCCAGTTGTCCAGCTTCGGTCACCTGAGATATCACTTAGGAGGATGGCATCATTCTTGACTTTTCTCTTCACTGATAGGTTTAAGTTTTACAAGTAGCTTTGATTCAAGATAAGGCACCAAACCAAATTTAGTCTTCTGTCTCAAAAGGGAGTATTGCTCTGTATTTTAATGAACCTAAGATGCTAGATTTAAGATAAAACAGAGTAGTACAGAGTCCCAACCAGGGCCACTCCATAGGCTACTCTTTTGACTCAACCCTGGACCAGCCCTGGCTGCGCACAGGCTCGGTCAGGATGTGGGGCTGCATTGAGCATAGAGGGGACAGTATTACAGCAAACAATATAGTCAAGTACACCACGTACTTGTGAAGCTGAAGAAGACACTGGCTTTTAAGGTGTTTGCTGGTTCTTTGAATAATCTATATGTATGACTCTTGGGTCATCCCAAAGATCTCCAGCTGAGTCCACTCTTGGGTCCTGTCTGCAAATGTTTTCTGAAAGAAGGAATCACCACAGGACCTCCCACGTGTGTGTCCAGAAGAACATAAGTAATATCACAGTCAGTGTTACTATCTTTCCTACACCCATAAATGCCTGGAGATTGGGAAACTGAGGCTTTACAATCCAGTTGGGTTGTCCACCTAGACACAGTAGCAATGCAGGGCATCCTAAGGACTGGACATAGCAGTATAACGGAAGGAACGAGGTGATACCCAAGCAAAGCTGTTGAGGGCAACTTGCTTGTCCTGTTTCTCCTGAATCAAGTGCTTGGAGTCCATCTGAGGTCACTTGTAGCTTGTTTGTTTGTTCGTTTGTTTTGTTACATCTCAACAACCTGCTTTTCTATTTAATACACATTGCCGCATGCTAAATGGCAGCGTTCCCTAGCACATACCCTTCAAACACGAATGTCTTACAAACATAGACCCAGGTGTTCTTGTCTCTTAACCGGTACAAGAAATGTGTTGTCTCACCTCAGCCTTTGGTCAAAGCCTTCAAAAATGCTTTGTAAGTAACTGTCTAGAGCCCTGCATGCTATTTTTTTCTGATTTTGTATATTCATTTAGTTTTATTGTATGAACATGTTTGCATTGCATGTACGTCGGCTCGCCACGTGTGTGCCTGGTCCCTGTGGAGTTCAGAAAAGGGTTTCAGATCCCTGGAACAGGAATTACAGGAGGCTGTGAGCTACTCTGTGGGTGCTGGGAATTCAAGCCAGGTCCTCCGCTAGAGCTGCCAGTGTTCTTAACCACTGAGCCATCTCTCCAGCCTCTCTGTCTCCACCGTATGCTAATGTCAACCACTCTTAAACGCAGATCTGCATGACTACCTCTTGCCATTGAAGAAATTATGTACTCCAACATGTCTGCAGGGGATTTTTGTCCCAGGGAGGTTACAACGTGTTTCCAGTTTTGTTCCTTTCTGGTCTGATGATTCTTCTCCCTGCATCTTTTCCTCCCTCCTACTTCACAAAAAGCTTTGGGTCAAACATTTCTTCCTATCAGTGTCTTCCCTTTTAGATTTACAGTTGGAACACAGAAAGCTAATTATGGTTCATTTCCTCTGCAAAAGTTTGGTATTTCCATCTTGTGCAATGGGTACCTGTATGTTAAGAAGCCAAGACCTCCACCACAGGGCACTGTGTGTGATCTGACCAAGCAGTAAACACATTCCAGCACCCCATGCCTCTGTGACCTGTGCACCCCTGCACTACTCCTTTCCACATAAACTATTAACACTTCCCTTCCCATTGACAGGACAGGGACAACCACTGGCTCTGCCCTGAGACTTCAGGGAACCAATGACTCAAAATGAAGCCTGCTGCCATGGATTCCCAGCTCAGGGCAGACTAATTCCAGAGCCTGCTCAGGAAGCAGGGTCTATGAGACATGAACAACCAGCCCCTCTTGAAGGGTGAGGAGGAATCAGAGGAAAAGGAGAAGGCAACAGTGGCCCCATTAGGATGTGGCAGGCGGGACTTTAAAAGGCCTGATCATTTTCAAGCTGGGGCGGTGGCGGCTACAGCAGCAGTAGCAGTTTTGAGACAAGATCTCACTTGGTGGTCCAGGCTGTTCTGGAACTTACTGTGTAGTCGGAGCTGGACTTGAATGTCTGGCAATCACCTGACTCGGTCCCCTGTGTGCTGGGATTACAGGCATGACCACCACCCCTCGGAGCACAGCTATTTCTATACCATGTGCAGTGCGCAAACCAGAAAGAAGAGAGCAGCTCTGGTCTATTTTTCATAGACTCACAGCTCTTTCTAACCCCTTTGTATATGTTCATTGCACAAAATGATAGTTTCATTATAAACATGCATATATGTATATGTACAAAATATATACTATATATGTAATGTATACATACACACACATACACACATATGTGTGTGTGTTTCCCATATAAAAGACAATATATTTCTCTCTTTAAGCCTAGTTTATTTAAGTTAACACTATAATCTCTGACAGATGACACAATTAGTTTTTCTTTAAAGCTGAATGAAAATCCATTGTGTATATGTACCAAACTGTTCATCGTTAGATGGACACCTAAGCTGATTTCATATCTTGGCTTCTGTGAATAGTTCAGTAACAGGCATGCATGTTGGACAGGTTCCTCTGTGATACGTTAACTCCATCTCTTTGTGTGTAGACCCGGTAGTATATCTGAATAGATTGTGTGGTGTTCTATTTGGGGTTCCTGGAGGAATCTCTACACAGATCTCCACAGTGTCTCTTCTGCTTTACACCCCACTGGCAGTGCATGGGCTTTTCTCTTCCCCACACCAGAGTTATCTGCTTCCTTGATGAAGGCCATTCTCTCAGGTGAGATAGAGACTCTGTGGTTTGGAGTCACATCTCCTAAGCCGGCAGCTGTTTCAGTTGTCCGAACAAAACAGGTGTGCCCAAGGTTTCAGGGAACAGAGGGAAAAAAATGTTTTTTGAACCCCCCCCCAAGGAAAATGCTGTTCTAACAGGAATACCAAGGAATCTCACAGCATCTCACACAGCAGTCTCAGCGCCAAAAACTGGCAAATCGGCCCAAATTGCTTCCAAGGAGAATTCTACCAACATTTGGTGAAGACATAATATAATTCTGTGTAAATGACTACAGAAACTTGAAAGCAGGGAGTGATTTCCAACTTATTACAGAGAATCGGCATTTACATGGGTGACAACTCATCTCAATTGTCAAACTAGACAGTGGGAAGAGGGAACTTCAGCTGAAGACGTGCCACCATCAGACATGTCTGTGGGGGGGAAGTTTCTGGATTGTTGATGAGTTTAGAGGCCTCAACCACTAAAGGTTCTACATCCTTGGGCAGTAGACCCAGTCTATATAAGAAAGACAACTGAACGTGAGCCTAAAATCGAGCCAGTGAACAGCCCTGCTCTATAGATCCTGCTTCACTTCCTGCCTCAGTTTCCCTCAATGATGATACATAACCGAGAACACGAACCCTTTCTTCCTTCCAAGTTGCTTTTGAGTCTTGTTTTATAAGACAGCAACAGAAAGCAAGCTAGGACAATGCAGATGCCAACATTAAACAAAAGATGTTATAAGAAAATTGAGACTAATTCCCTGAACAACTGTAGCAAACCAGCAAATGTAGAGACAAAGGATGCCATGCCATGAGCAAGTGGAGTTTGCGGCAGAGCTTTGCTGCGAGGTGTTTAATAAGCTTTTAACCGCACACCTATAAATAGGTACTTGTTGTGTGTGCTCCTCCTGTTAATTCTTCTGAGTTTTGATGGTTACTAGATCTTTGAGAATTTCATAAGTGTTTTGGTCATTTCACCTCCCCACCCCTAACTCTTCTGGGATCTACTGCCCTGTCCTGTCACACGCAACTTTGTATCTTTCCTTTCACCCGCTAAAGCCAATTTGTACTTCATTTATTCACGAATGTGTGGCCTTTCATTAGAGCATTTTTTATTTATCAGGGGCTACACTTTTAGAGAAAACTGATCCTCTCCCAGAAACTAAGAACTTTATCAAGAACTCCTAGGCTAGGTCTGGAGTTTCGTGCTCAACTGCCCTCTCTGTGCTGGGATTTGGGCAGGTTTAAGCTCAGACATGTCTAGTGTGCGGTGTAGCATCTGCTGTGAATTTATATGTGCAACTACTCTGCTGTGTTCAGAAGACGCTGGTTCCTTACAGCCATCCAGCATCTCTGGCTCTATCCTATCTGACAGTTCATCCACAATGATCCCTGAGCCTTTAGAGGAGGGGTTGTGGTACATATGCTACGTTTAGGGATGGACATTCTGAAGTCTATTATTCTCTGTGGGTCTCTGTGTCAACCATCATCTATTGCAAGCAGAAGCTGCCCTGATGGGGACTGTAACATTTTCAATCTACGAGAATAATAATAGGCCATTAGAAATTGGTTTAATGTTATGTCTGTTTATCAAAATAATAGTTGTAGGTTCTTTCTTAGGGTTTATGATCTCTCTAGCCATAGGTGCTTGGCCTGATGTTGGAGCCAAGTATGGGTTTCACCTTGTGGAATAGAACTCTAATCAAATCAAAAAGTGGTTGGTCACTCCTGGGACATTTCTGCCACTGTGCCGGGCCTGTTGTTATTGTTGTCCATAGGGACCTATATAAAATTGGTGCTTACTTTCCTTCTTTGGTATCATGCATACATTTCCTGAACTATGAAAACTACCCAGATGGGATGAAGCTTCCAGATGAGCACCACCTTGACTTATTTATGTATGTATGGCTCATGTATGTGGTCTCTACAATATCTTGGAATCCAGTTTTGGCTTTCAGGAGGTAACCAAGAGCACTGTGATATTTGGAGGCCTATAGAACCTCCGTGACCAACAACTGCAAAAGGAGTAAATAAATAGATAGAGAAAATGAAAAACTAAAAAGCACTGGGCTTTTTATTCATTAATCTCTCTTATGTAATAGGGGCATTGTTTACCCATACAGGATAACTCCACTTTGACTCTTTTTATGTATGTATATGAGTATATTTCAGAAGGTTTCCATATGACTCTTTTTTAAATCTTTAGTGTTATTTATCTCTTCCATTTTCTCTCTTTTACTCTGATGGCTCCCCACCACAGTTTATCCCTTCATTCCATTATTCCCCTTAATTCCTTTGTATCAGTACATTCTATCTCTTCCCTGAAAGCCATCCCCTGTGGGTCCTTAGTGATTCCCTGACCCCTGCGTGCATTTTAAATGAAACACACACATCTACAGAGTCAAAGCTAACAAATGAGAGAAACATACATTTGTCTTTCTGGGTCTGGATTACCTCCCTCAAAATTATGGTTTCCAGGTTTCCCCATACCTGTGGATTTCATAGTTTTGTTTTTAAGTGCTGGGTAACATTCCATTTTGAAGGTACACCACACTTTAATCATGTCATACCAGTTAGAGGTATACGCTCTTTCCCGACCATCGTGAATGGAGCAGCAGTGAGCGAAGATAAACAAGTGTCTCTGTAGTAGCATATAGAGTGCTTTGAGTAGATGCCCAAAGTTATACTGCTGACTCCCATGGTACGTCTATTTTTAGCTTCCTGATGTTTCCACATGGATTCCCATGATGGCTACACCAGACTGCACTCCCAGGAACAGTAAATACGTTTTTCTCTTCCCTCACATTCCTGCCAGATTTTGATGCACTTATCCTTTGAATATTGGCCATTCTGAGGTGAGATGAAATCTCAAAGTAGGCTTAATTCGCATCACCTTGATGGCTAAGGCTGTTTCTCAGCCATTTGTATTTTGTCTTTTGGGAATTCTCTGTTTCATCCTATGTCCCCATTTTCAGTTGTGTTGTTTACTTTCTTAATCTTTATTTTTGACTTATTTGTATGTTCTAGATATTAATCCTCCGTCCAATATATAGCTGGTAAAGAATGTTTCCGTTCTGCAGGCTCCCTCTGGTGACGGTGCCCTTTCTACAGCCATACATCCCGTTTACTAGTTGTTAATCTTCGTGCCCATACTGCTATGGTTCTAGTCAGAGAGGCCTTTCTTGTGGCAATGGGTCCAATCACCCCTTCTGTTAGATTTAAGGTATTGTGTTGAGGTCTGCCACCCATTTGGAGTTATACTCTGCTCAGAACGAGAGATAAGGATCAAGGTTCATTCTTCTGCTTGAAGCTGTTAAGTTTGGCCAGCGCTATTTGTTTAAGATGCTGTCGTTTCTCCACTTTGTATTGTTGGCTTCTCTGTCACAAATCAGATGGCTGCAGGAATGTGGGCTGTATGTGGGTCCTCAGTTCCACTGCACTGTTCAGTGGGTGTTTTATATGAGCACTACACTATTTTTTACTAACATGGCTCTGTAAAGTAACTTAGTATCTGGGGTGGTGATACTTCCAGCAGGTTGTTGCTGCCGCCGCTGCTGCTGTTGCTGTTGTTGGTGGTGGAGCTGTTCTTCTTGTTGCTGCTGTTGATGAGGATTGTTTTGACTATACTGGACCTTTTGGATTTATACATGAAAATTTTTAAATTGTTTCCATTTTTTCTAATTTCTCTGAAAATTTTAATTGAATTTTTGGTGGGAATTATGTTGAATCTGTAGATTACTTTTGGTAGAATGGATATCTTCCCAATATTGATCCTACCGATCCATGAGAGTGGGAGGTCTTTCCATCTTTTGATGTTTTCTTCAATATTTTTTCCAGCATCTTAAAGCTTTTAGTATACAAGCTTTCTACTTTCTTGGTTAGGTTAAGTCCAAGACTTGTTTTGAGACTAATGTGAATGATGCTTGCTAGTTCTGTGAGTTTGTCATTTGCATGAAAGGAAGTTACTCTGCTTTTGTGCATTGATTTTGTAATTAACTTTGCATAATGTATTTATCTGCTGCAGTAGATTTCCAGTGGATTTTTTTTTTTTTTAATTTGGGAGGTGTCCTAGGGTTTTGTTGCTATGAGCAGAGACCAATGCAAGTTTTATAAAGGACAACATTTAGTTGGGGCTGGCTTACAGGTTCAGAGGTTCAGTTCATTATCATTAAGACAGGAACATGGCAGCATTCAGGCAGGCATGGTGCAGGAGGAGCTGAGAGTTCTATATCAGGCAGCTAGAACGAGGGTCTCCAAGCCCATTCCCAGAGTGACACACTTCCTCCAACAAGGCCACATCTTCTAACAATGCTACCCCCTGGGCTACACACATGCAAACCATCAGAGGAGATTTTTAATTACTTCTTCTGGCTCACTGAATCTTAGGGGTTTACTTAAATTATTAACTTCATCTTGATTTAAATTTGAATTTATATATATATGTATATATATATGGGATGAGTTTATATATGTATAAACATAAAATATAAAATATGTATACATAAAAACTCATTCATTTTTAGATTTTGTTTCATTTGGTAGAATATAAATTTTTAAAGTATGCCTTTATAAGTCTGTGAATTTCCTCGGTTCTGTTATAATAACTCCATTTTTCTTTAATTCAATTAATTTAGACCCTCTTTTTCTTTTGGTTAATTTGATTAGTGTTGTTGGTTTCTTCCCCTTTAGTTAGTTTGGTCAAAGGTTTGTCAGACTCTTCATTTATTGATTCTTTGTATTGTTCTAATCATACTTGTTCTAGTTAATTTCATTCCCGATTTTGATTTTCTCCTCACATCTACTACTTTGGGGTGTTGATTGTTCTAGGTTTTCAGAGACCTCAGTGGATCATGAGGTTATTAATTTGAGACTCTTACATTCGTATGACGGTGCATCATGAGGCACTTCCTCCTCAGTCATATCTTCATTTTGTCCCACAGATGTTCCTATGCTGCATTTTCATTTCATTAGACTCTGGGCATCTTTTCATTTCCTCCTTGATGTCTTCCTTAGCCCAGTCTTGATTCAGTAGTGTGTGGCTTAGCTTAAATGAGTCTGTGTATTTTCTGTCGTTTCTTCTGACGTTAGTCTTTCTTTTATGAATTTGTGTGCTCCTATGTTTAGTGCATCTGTGTTTAGGATCATAATATTCTGTTGCTGAGTTTTTCCTTTAATGAGAACAACTGTCCCTTCTTATCTGTTATGATTAGTTTGGGTTTGAAGTCCATTTTGTCAGATATTATAATAGCCTGCTTGTTTTCTTAGTTCCATTTGCTTGAAATACCCTTTTCCATGTTTTATTATAAAGTGTTCTCTATCATTAGTCATGAGGTGTGTTTCTTTTTTAAAATATGTTTTATTCATTTTTATTGTATGTGCATTGATGATTTGCCTACATTTGTGTCTTGTGAGAGTGCTGGGTCCACTGGAACTAAAGTTACAGAGCTGTGAGTTATCATGTGGGTGCTGGCACTGAATCCCCATTCTCTGGAAGAGCACCTAGTGCTATTGACTGCTGAGCTCCAAGGTGTGTTTCTTGAAGGGTTGAAAAAAACAACAAACAAACTAAAAGCATACAGATTTCTGAAAGTTAAAGGCTAGATGCCTTTCTTCTGGAGTTGGAACAAGCCCAGGATACCCATCCTCACCACATATAGCCAACACCATGAATAAACTCTAGCCAGCACCATAGATAAACTCTAGCTAGCACCATGGATAAGCTCCAGCCAGCACCATAAATAAGCTCTAGCCATCACCATGGATAAGCTCCAGCCAGCACCATAGATAAGCTCTAGCCAGCACCATGGATAAGCTCTAGCCAGCACCATGGATAAGCTCTAGCCAGCACTGTCATGCAATGAAGAGAAACAGAATGTACAGCTTGCCAGGGAAAAATGAAGAAAATCACAAAGGCAACTAATAGTAAAAGGTGTATCTTTAGTGCATAAAGCATAAATAATTAAATATCAATTTCTACAAAATTACCTCTTCCAAATCTTATTCTGTAAAAGCTCAAAATGGATCATAGACCTAAAATGCACATCTTAAATACTAAAACACCTAGATGATGGGATAAAATCTGTGTTGAGTTAGGCTGAGATTTCTCCCCCCCCCCCCTTTTTTTATTGGATATTCTTTGTATTTACTTTTCAAATGTTATCCCCTTTTCCCTTACTACCCTTCTCCTCCCCCTTCCCCTCCCCCTCTCATTGCCTCTGTGGTGAAGGTGCTCTCTCTCCCAACCACCCTCTCCCATCTCAGCTCCTTGGCATTCCCCTACACTGGGAAAATGAGCCCTCGCTGGACCAAAGGTCTCTCCTCCCATTGATGCCAAACAATGCTATCCTCTGCTGCATATGCACCTGGAGCCATGGGTCTCTCCATCCAAACTCTTTGGTTGGTGTTTTAGTCCCTGGGAGCAATGGAAGGTTTAGTTGGTAGATAATGTTGTTCTTTCCATGGGGTTGCAAACTCTTTCATCTCCTTCAGTCCTTTCTCTAGCTCCTTCATTGGGGTCCCTGTGTTCAGTCCGATGGTTAGCTGCAAGCATCCTCCTCTGTATCAGTATGGCTCTGGCAGAGCCTCTGAGGAGGCATTCATATCAGGCTCCTGCCAGTAAGCACTTCTTGGCATCAGCAATAGTGCTTGGGTTTTGTGGCTGCATATGGGATGGATCCCCAGGTGAGGCAGTTTCTGGGTGATCTTTTCTTCAGCCCCTGCTCCTCTATTTGTCCCTTTATTTCCACCCGTGAGTGTTTTGTTCTCCCTTCTAAGAAGGACTGAGGCATTGACATTCTGGCCTTCCTTCTTTTTGAACTTCATAAGGTCTGTGAATTGTTTCATGGGTATTCCAAGCTTTTTGTCCTATTATCCACTTATCAGTGAGTGCATACCATGTACCCAGCTAGCTCAATAAAGCATGAGACTCTTAATCTCAGGGTCATGGGTTCGAGCCCCATGTTAGGCTGAGATTTCTTAGTTCAATGCCAAAAGTTCTGTCCCTAGAAAAAGAAACCCTAACCCTTCTGATTAGATCCCATCAGGATCTTAAAACATTCCCCTTTAAAATGCAGTATTGGAAGCCAAGACAAAATACAAGCGATGGCAAATGCGAAAAGGCATTCCACATCATTAGTCCTTGGAGAGATGCAAATGAGAGCCAAAGCATGTGTGTTGAGATGGTTAGAATTAAAAAGACCAAACCATTGGCAGGGCTGTGGGATTCCCATACACGCCTAGTGAGAACGCAAGCAGTGCACTCACTTTGAAACAGTTCGACAGTTTCTTCAAAAGTTTTACATGCTGCCGCCATATGATCTGGCTATTCCGCTGCCAAGAGAAAGGAAGCACATAGCCACACAAAGAACGCATATACACACTCATGGCAGCTCAGTTCATCATATCCAAAACTAGAAGTAACCTAGTCATCCATCAGTGTGTGAACTATAAACAAGCTGAGCTGCATCCCCGTTAGTCAGCAACACGAGTGAGCCAAAGCTTGGTACTGATGCACACTACAGCTAAAATCACTGTAACAAGCAGCCAAAGATGAGTGCACACTCTTCAGCACTGTTTATCTTAACTCAGAGGAAGTGTAAACTAGTCTCTAGTGACAGAAGTGAATCACTAGCTACTTAAGGGTGGACCAAAAACAGAGAATGGAAGTGATACCTGGAGGCTTTCAGGGTAATAACGATGCCCATTCTCTTGATGTAGCGATGCTTCCATGGGTGAAGACATGTGTCAGTGCTTATCAAACTGTGCTTGAAAAGTGTGCAGTTTGTCACAGGTCAAGAATGTCGCACTAAAGCTGTCACTGGCAGTGCATGTTATCTTGCTAAAATGATGTCCCTGGACAGCTGAAAACCTCAGTGGTCCTGGTGTTCTCCATCCAGGTAAGTAGGCTAAGCAGCTCTACTAATGTTGGCTGGCTATTCATCCCTACCTGGAGGCCAGGCAACTGATGGATCATCTAGACTGGCCTTGGCTGGGTGATAGGGCAATTCTGTTCTGTTCCATAGTCCAGTGGAAGACGGGTAGTGTGGCAGAGACACAGAAAGAAGTCTCGGGTCTCAAAGCCACCTTACATCTCTACTTGCATTGCATCTAGAAAACCCCATTGTTCAGAGAAAGTCCTGTTGTTGAGCTAAGAGGCAACTCTTTGCCACAGACAAGGGATGGAAAAGTCACATGATACCAAGAGGTGTGTAGGTCCAGGGCACTGCAGTCTATCACAGGAACTGCTGCTGAGCTAAAACCAAAACAGACACTTCAAATGCTGTCTTTCATCTATAGGTCATACTTAAAGGATCTAGGAAGGGTCTGGTAATGTAGGTCAGAGGCTAAGAGTTTGCCTTTCATAAACAAGGTCCTAGATTTGCTCTCAAGCATGAAAAATAGAGAGTAAATTTTAAAAGGGAAAGAAAAAAGAATCTAGTACATCTAAAAAAAAAGGGGGGGGGGTAATTCTACTGCGAAATTCTCCCCAAACAGGCAGATTAGAACTAAACAATAAATGCTAAGGTTTCCTTGAAATCTTTCCCAGAAGTTTTTAGCATAAATTCAGACCTTTTCCCATGCTGCTTCTCCATCCTGGCTCACCTGTGAATGCTGCATGACCTCAGCACACAGGGAGCTTCCGGCCATGTTAGCAATCTCCTCAACTTCCTCTGTCGACAAATTCTATTGTCTCAGGGAATGCGTACTAACAGGTTCAACATCTCTGCCCTGTACTGGAAAAAGCAAAAGCATGTGTCATGGTGGCCTCAGGCATTATCTTTTGACACCTGATCGAGTATTGTGAGGGCTTAGACAATGACCAATGGATCAATGATAAGGGCTAGTTTATTCTTATTGGCCCTATCAAGAGGAAAGATTATATCTGTTTTCATATTTTTGCTTCACTAACAACTGTACTCACTGTGGACAAAGAGTCCTTCCACTCACAGTCCAACATTGCTCCATGATTTTCCTATCTTGGCTCCTTCTTGAAGCCTTGTGAATGAATAAGTAGCCCAGAAGTCCAGTCCTTCCAACTGCATCATACAAATCACCTTCTGTTATTCTTCTAGGGGCTCAGAGGGGCTGAGGCCAACAAGGGAGTAGATACCTCCTTATATTTACAGTGAGCATGTCTCAATTCTGAGTGGGTGCTCATGAGAGTTACCTTCAGAATGAGCATCCCCTAAATTCTAGGCTGAGCACCTTCTGCATTTTAGGGTGACCATCTTATATTTGTGGAAGCCACGTGTCATCCACAAGCTCAGTGATGCAGGCAAGAGAGTAAAATCTATGTAACTTTCTCTCATGAAAGCCATAAAACACATACACTGGCCTGGCCCAGGGTGGCGAGAGTCTTGGAAGTCATCACAGAGACTAGTCATGAACCTGAAGGGCTGTTGGCTTGAGTTCAGGCCATCTCTAGGGCACATGGACCTTGGATGGCTTCTGTGCTGCAGGATTAGGGTATCTTTGGGTTCTTCCTAGGTTTTCAGGGACCACCTGGAAGCCTTTCTGCTCTCCTTCCCTAGCCACAGCTGTCAGCACACATGGGAGGAAACCGCCCTACTCTCAGACCTCAGAAAGACCATGCCTCAGCCAAGAGTCCTCACAGGACCACGCTGTGGAGTGGTCTGCCCGGACCCACTGTCCTGTCTCCTCTTCCCCTGCAGTGTTGATTGGAGTGGGGACTGAGACCTTCCTCCAGGGGCGGTTCAAAAGCCTGGCCTTCTACCTGCTGTGAGTATGAGTACCTGTGTTCCCCCTGCCTGCATGTTCCAGCTCACCCATGTCTGTCTACTGAGAGTAACACAGGGTAACCCACTTCCCATGCTAATTCCTCCCCATCCAGAAGTGGAGCCGCAGAAGCTTCTAAGGTAAGTCCTGGTTTGGGAAGATCCCATGAGTCAGCCAACATCCTTCCATCACTCACAGATGCATCTGCCTGCCCTTTCACACATGCGCCGTCTGTCCATCATCTATCCATGAGTCTACCTCATCTATCCTACCTACTAAATGCACCCATCTACAGATGCTCCAATTCCTCATCAAATCAGTCCTCCATCTATCCATCTATCCGCTCACCAATGTTTCCACCTACCCATCCATCCATCTACAGATTTGCCTATTCACCAACCACTCATCTACTTAGTCCTTATCCAGCCATCTACCTATCCCACCCACCTACCCACACAACCATCTATCCATCAACTCTATGCACTATCTACCTGTCTACCTACCCATTCTAACATCTATGCATCTCTATAATCACTTCGTAATTCAACCAACACCAATACATGCATACACATATATATGTCTATGTATATGTGTGTGTGATATGTATATATTATATATAATATATATAATATATGTGTGCATGTATATAGTTCCCTTGCATGTCAAGTACAGTTTATTGTCTTATATACATTATGTCATTAATGTAGCATCATGAGAAATATGCACATTGTCCTGGTAATAGAGATGGTCAAATTCAGGACTATGCAGCCATCCTAAGTCACTGAGCAACAGGTCTCATATTAAGGCATGGGACTCTGCCTCCCAAGCTGACTCTACCTCTCCACTACCAGCTGTGCCAATATACCTTGGCATAAAAGAAATGGCTGGCTGTGCAGGGATGTCACAAGCAGTGAGATAGTTGGGGGTCTCTGAGCCTATGACTTGGTGTCTCTGCAATCCTGTCCTAGGCTACTAGCTGAAGGAATGTTGGAGGATCTGTGTCCCAGCAGTAGAATGTCCCAGCTGCTTCTTTCTGCCCACAAGATCTCAGGCTGCATCTCCTGCCATTTCCTTCCCCTCACTAACTTACCCTGCACCTTGGTGGCTGACCTTTGACCTGGGCAGCCATTCTACCCCTACCTCAGTGTAGGCTGTCTGCTGCCCCTGAAATTTTCATATCTGCCACCTCCCAGCTGCAGTCCACCTTCAGAGCTCATGTCTACACTGCTAACTTCTTTCTTGACACTTGGCTGTACCTGGGGACTTCTGGCCCTCTCTACTGCCTGGCTTGCAAGCCATGTGTACCCAAGTGTGCACAACACATCTCTATGCCTTGAGATACTGTCTCTCAGGGCTCCTGCAGCAAGGTTGAATCTGCCTCTCATTGGGTAATGAGGATGCCTTCTGCCATCAATACCTGGCTCTGCCCTGTCTCTAGGGTACTCAGTGCCCAGGCAGTCATTCTTGGGTCCACTCCAGCCTCAAGTCTCCCTGCCCCCCACACTCACTCAATTTCTCCTCTACTCATACCTTGCTCTCTGACACTTACAGAGCAACCCCATCCTGCCATCCCCTGCCCCTAAGTCACTCACACCTTACAGAAAGTCTGGATGAGTCACTTACCCACCAAGTCTCAATTGCCCTCTGCCCCAGGATATAGGAAACCACTCTGCTGAGAGTTTCTATAAAGCACATGCCTTTGAGTACTTCTTAGTCTCACAGTCTCCAAAGTTTGGGGATGCTTCCCATCTGGCCCCTGCCACTGATGAGCTGTGTAGTCCTGGGCAAGGGTCTGACCCTCAGCTTCCTCACTGGTAACTGACATTAGTATATCTGCTGGTCATAAAAGCATTGCAAAGACCAAAGGAGTTGGTTTCTATAAGGCTTCTAGAGTTGCGATTGTCACATCTCAATCATTATGTTTCTATCATTTTAAAATTAAGGGGTAAGAATTGGGCAGATATTGAGGAGAGCAGAAAAAAAAGATTAAATGCTATAATCACACAGAGAGGAAAACAGCATCTATGTAAGGGCAGTTATATTCTAAGCATGGCTCTAAGGGACTTGTAGATCCCTACTCATCTAATTGGTAATAATTTCATTGGTGAAGCCTTATAGTTACCCCTGGTTTACAGGTGAGAAACCAAGTCACATAAAGGCCAAGTCTCTGTGTACATACAGAAGCAGACCCATGACCCTAAGGAGACAATGGTCCTGAGCCCCCATTGCCTCTACACTCACTACCCTTTCACCCCATGGGTCTTCCCAGAGCACTCTTCCATAAGACGTGCCCAGAGCAGGCCCAGGTCTTGCATGCTAATTATAGAGACATCCTTTAGAAGCTCATAGACTAGTGACTCTGCCACTGTGATAGTAAGAGTTCACTAAGCAGGCAACACAGGGAAAGAGAGGCCTTCCAAGAAAGGCTAGCTTGTGCAAAGGCCCCGTGCTACCTCTGGGTACTCATAAAGGTCTTTAAATGGCATGTAGTTTCAATTCTAAGGATCAGGAATGCTCCAGCCACTGTAATCAAGATCTGTATGCTACCCAAGCAGCACTGGAGGGATGTTTGATGGAAACACAAATAGATGGGGGCAGGGACCCTGGCCAGTGTGTCAGTGAAGATGCCTGGGACTCAGAGGAGACACAAGCGGCCAACCTTGATCAATCCATAGGGGACCAACAGGGATGGTCTCCCTCACTCTTTTCCCCTCACAGGTTTACAGGAGTCACCATCTCTGTGTGTGAAGGGACCTTCTTTGTGGCTCAACTGTTGGCCATCTGCTTCAAGTGAGTAGCCTCCAGGAGTAATCTTTATATCTCTACCCGGACCAGCCCCAGACAGATAACCTCACCTGCAGGGCCATGGCTGAGGTTGTCCTGCTTCTGGGGCAACTGTGGTTCTCCTTCCAGAAGCAGCAAATCTGGGCCTGGAGATGGCTTAGGTCAGCACAGCTCAATCACCTGCTGTCTGCTATTCTCAGCTGGACAGATCCAATCAGGGCCCGACTCTACCTAGACTCCCTGGCAAAGTCAGCTTTCCATACCCCAGGACATTCAGTCTCTGGGCCAGTGTCCAGTCCACTACAAGTTGAGGAGCCTGCAGAAGGCTCAGCTTGCAGAGAGCACAGCTGTGTGTAGGAACTGGACCACAAAGGCCCCACTGTTTCCTAGCCAGTGCTCACTGTGTGAAAATGGCCATCAGTGTGGTTAAGGGCTCAGATGCTGGACTGTGGCTAACAAAGCCCAGATAGTCAGGTCCCCAAATGGTCAGTGAGATTCAGACCCTAGCACCTTGGGGTCTAATAACTGCTTCCCAGGTTCAGTCTTTAGACGACAGCATGCTCCCCTTTCTGCTGAATTCTACCTCAAAGGATTCTTAACATTGCAGGGATGTGGAGGAATGTTTTAGTCTCAGAATCCTCTCTGCATCCTCTCCAACTACATAGGACGTCTGCTTGTATGTGTGCACATGTACATGTACATGTATACCCACAGACTGACACTAGAGGGCGCGAATGAGCTGTACCAGGCAAGGTTCTGTGGCTAGTGATGCTCAGAGAGCATCAAAGGTCCAATACAGGGAGTGTCTTACTTTGCCTGTAAAGAAACATTCAGGTGGTGTCCCTGAATAAATATGCCCAGCATCCTGGCTCTGCCTTTACCCTGGATAATCCCTGTGTGTCAATAAAAAAGAAGAAGCTTTTCCAGGCCTGTTGTGCCCTGTGCCTGGCAAGGCAGAGCAAGCATGCCGCTACTGCATCCCAGCCTATTTATTCTTTGTGCAGTGTGCAGTGTCCAATCTGCACAGTGGTCCTGGGATGGTGGCTCTTGTACTATACTGTACTTGTAGATTAAAGACTCCCATAATGTTCCAAAGACTTGCACCGACCTTCCTTTCCTGTTGGTCAAAACCATGGCTAAAACCATGCATGCATGGGTAAGGGAAGCTTTTTAGAAACCCTGTGGTCCCTCTGGAGTGGCCCAAGCAAGCCTCCTAACCACAGAACCTACTGTGAGGACCCTGGGCTTCTGTGACTCCAACCCCTGCAGATACTCCATCAAGGACCACGGTAGCAATCACAGACACTGCAGGGCTCAGCAAGGCTCCCGTGGTCTTCTGTGGAACTAGGACGTTGGTATAATGATTTCTACTAACCTGATAATGCTGAGTCCTGCCCCCCTCTGCCAGGTGTCAGCCAGGCTCCCGGGCTCACAGAGCAAAGGAGAAGTCTCACTGGCTGGGCTGCTTCCAGAAGTTTCTCGCCTACATGCTGCTGTCAGTGGCCTGCTTCCTCCACCCTGTCCTGGTCTGGCATGTGACCATTCCAGGTAGGAACACCGGGGGCAGTGGACATATGTGAGCCCTGCAGATGTGATCTAAGTAGGAGGGACCAGGTTCTGTCTCCCAGAGCACCCACCAGCCTGTCTACCCTCTCTGACCCAGTGAGCATGACTGTCAGAAGCCCACTATGCTGACCAAGCAGCAGGAACATCCCGAGGTGAAGCACCCCCTATACATAGCCGTCCAGAGGTTGGACCCCTTGGACGGGACCCTGGGTTGTCTTCTCTCTGGCCATTTTCAAATAATGAGATGGCAAATCCTCAGCCCAGACCTTTCCACATCTCCCCATAATTCAGCTCTAGGCTTAGGTTAGAAAGGCTACGCAGCATATCAGCTTATCTTCTGCTCCTCCTCCTAGTACCTTACAGGGTAGCTCAATTTCTAACCCCAGAAAGGACATCCTCACCTCTACACTGTCTTTTACCTTATTTTCTACAACCCTTCTCTAGATTCCTCCTTATTTACACACACATTGCCCTCCCAGAGCCCATCTGAAAGGCAAAAGGTTCCCAGACTAAACTGAAGGAGACAAAGCTCTCTTCTTTAGCATATGTGCCAAGGCCCCTGAAGAAAGTCAGAGAAGGATTTATCCTGACATGGAGTTAGCCACAAATACTGCTCCTCTGAAAGGGCAGACTGAAGAGACCTTGGAACTGGTAGGCACTGGTGGTCAGGGTCTGGGTTTCCCATAGATAGGCCATGCTCCTTGCAGGAACAGAGAGTCTGCAGGCTAGCCCAGATGATTCATGGGCAGTATTCACATCTTCCCAAGTTTACTGGGTAGGAACTGGGGGAATCTCCACATTTCCAGGAGTAAGGAGACATCCAACAAATTCAACATCCCCAGCAGAATCCATATCTAGCAAAGCCATTAAATGCCTGCCCTCTATAATCCACCCCGAGAGGGAAGCTGAGGGTGGTGAAATCAGTGTTAGGAAAAAATGAAGAGAGACTGGGGGGGGGGCGAGGATATGGTCCGTGGAGTGCAGCGAGGCATGGGGGAGAGGGGGATGCCTCTGGGGGACCCATGTTGGTATAGTACAGAACAGAGTTTATTTAGGTCGTGGGGGAGTTAAGAGGGTAGTAGAGGCAGAGAGAGAGAAGAGAGAAATAGAGAAGTAGAGGAGTAGAGGCCGGCCATGAGCACATGGGGGGGGGGGAGGAAATGGGGGCAAGGGGGGAGAGCAAGAGACCAAGAGTCCAAAAGAGCAAGAGCACAAGAGAGAGAGGAGGGGGCAAGCAGCACCTTTTATGATGTCAGGTAACAGGGGCGGAGCATTCCTGGCTGTGGCCAAGTAACTATGGGGTGTGGTATATCTGGCTGTTGCTGGGTAACTGTGGGGTGGGGTTTACAGAATCCCAGCAGTCAGTACTATAGACCAATTCTCCATATGAAGGAGGGAATGGGGCATAGAGGGCAGATGGAACCCTTCTTTGGTACCCTGGCCCCACATAGCACTGGACCTCTTTGAACCTTTTAGCCTTGTCGGGTCATCATGTCAGCCTCTGAGTCTAGTGTGGGTGTGTGAAGGCTCAACCTATGAGAATGCTGATCAGTGTGGCCCAGCAGTGGTGCTATGAAGAGAAAGCTTGCCCTGCCTCTGGTTTTCCCCCATGGTACCTCTGTGCAGTGTCTTGACCTCCCAGATCTTTTCCAGGCTCCATGCTAATCGTCACTGGTCTGGCCTACTTCCTGCTGAGCAAGCGAAAAAAAAGAAAGGCTACTCCAGGGGCGGTGCCCCCCACAGAGCAGTACACAGACCCTTCCAGCAGCGTTGTGAGTACCACAGGCTCTGGGGACACTGAGCAAACCTATACTTTCCAGGAGGCCTTCAAGGAGGGGCCTGGTTCCTTCTTCGTCCACATGAAGAGCATCCTAAAGGGGACCAAGAAGCCACATGTCCTGCAGGCCCAAGATACCCTAATGGAACTGGCACTGGAACCAGAAGACTCCTTAGCCAAGAAAAAGCAGGTACATTTTGAAGACAGTGTGGTCAGAATCATCCCATCCCTCACTGAAGGGCTGGATGATAGTGACAGCGGGCCAGAGGAAACCAGCTCTGACACAACCCCCATCATCCCTCCCTCCCAGACCCCACTCTTTCTGCCTTCTCTCATGGCCACCGACCTATTCTGAGGTCTACAGATGGATGGAACCTGCCAGAAGACTCCTAATAGCCACAGTCCCTGCAGGGAACGTGGGGTCTCCATGGGTCAGCTGCTCACATCCTAGTGGTGGCTGGGCATTCAGAACAATGAGATAGCATACCAGGCCAGACCTGTGGTGACCTCCAGCAAGGTACCAATGAAGCTTTGCCATGTGGAATCAACGCAGGCTCCTTCTTGGGGAGGGGTAGGAAAAGAGACCATGGCTTCATTCTCCACAAGGCTGCTGAGCCAACTTTCTAAGCCCTAAAGGAACAGAAAACATGAGTTCACCCTTGCACCCAACAAAGGGTTCAGCCTTCTTCAAGAACTCTATGGTATGTTTTGCTTGTGTTACAGCCTACTGATGCCAAAGGCCCAGGGCTCTGTTGGCAGATTAGATTACCAAGATTGCTCATGGTAGATATGAGAAAGGAAAATTCAGATCTCAAGCAAGTACGGCCTGGCAGTGGGCTACATTCTTAGCATACTCTGGGACTGAACTGGGCAGTAGGCATTTTAGAATCACCCGGGGAAAACAATACCACTCTGTGCTCACTGCCAGGAAAGCTGACCAGAAGCGCATCTCTCATTCCAGAAGGATAGCTCAGGGCTTCCTGCCTCCCCTCGCTTACCCCCTACTCAACTGTATGGGCAGTGTTCAGAGTCCAAGTAGATGGTATAGATGATTCGGTGTAAAAGGGTCTGGGAGCCTGTGGTCATATGTAGCAGATGTGGCCAGGACATAGCGTGGAGTAGTCATTGTAGTTCAGGCTTCAAAGAGACTGCGCCCAGAGAGCCACAGAGCACAGGGAAGTACCTCTGCCATGCTTAGGTACCTGGGAGTAGAACCTCTGATGAGTAGATGATCACTCAAACAGACAAGAGGGGAGGAAGTGGAGGGAAGGGGAGAGGGCAGCAAGCAGGCAGGCATGACTGCATCCTGGAACTACAGAGGTGGCAGTGAATTTGAGTTAGATATTTCTCAGTACCTTTCATTCTAAATAGTATGTTTGATCCACAGGATTATGGCCAGGAAAAACAAACATGTTATTCCTTTTATAGCTGACCCCGTGTGTGAGCAACAGGAAATTAAGTATCCTGTAGTTTTGTGTCTGAGCAGAGGGAGCTATTTCTGGGTTCTCCTGTGGGAAAGCCTCAAGCACACACTTATAGTCTAGATAAGGAGCATGTTCATTGTACAATGGTCAGCACCTATGAGGGTTTTTGTTGTTGTTTGCTTTGTTTTGTTTTGGAAATGAAGCAACCTAGAAGTTTGTATTAACCTGACACTTAGCATAACCAGCATCCAGAAGGACAAAATACTTTTGCAGTAGATGTGTTTTCTCAGACTGTGAGGAGTAAAGGCAGGAAGCAAGCCAGGAACGCTGGAGTAGGTCTGCAAGGTCTACCCCACTCATCCCTTACGTCCAAAAGGTAGGCATTTGATTATTGCTATCAGCACTATGGAGTTCTGAACACCCTTTATTGATATATTCTCCCCAAGATGTATTTACAATGTTTCTGAAAATGCAGTGTGAACAGAATTCTTCGCATCCTGTCTGAAGGTCTGTCCCCAGGGCAGATCTCTGAGTTTTCTATTCTTTCTTTCTGGACAAGTCCTCAACAGCAAAGTCTGTTTTCAGAGGTTGGGGGTTGAGGATACCTTTCCTGGATGGGTGTGTACAGGAGAGAGCAGGCCTTGACTGCCTGGGTTTGTCCTTCCCAGTCTGGAGCCTCTACCTCAGGAGTCAGATAAGGTGGAGTGATCAAGACTGTCATATATAAGTCTGCTGAGTCTCCTGAAGATGACTGGGGGCTACAACACATGAGACTCTAACTGTTGGGATTCTATAAACGCTACCCCACAGTTACCTCAACATCCAGGTATGCTCACCCCAGTTACCTGACACTTATAAAGGGGGCTGCTTGCCCCCCCCTCTCTCTTTCTCTCTCCCTCTCTCTCTCTCAGCCTCTTTCTCTCTCACCCTTGCTCTTCCCCTCCTTCTTGCCCCCTCCTCTCCCCATTCCCTCCTCCTCTCTCTTCATGTGCTCAGGGCCGGCCTCTGCTTCTCTACTCTTCTCTCCTTTTCTCCTCCTCCTCCTCCTCCTCCTCCTCCTCCTCCTCCTCCTCTCCTCCTCCTCCTCTCCTCTTCTTCTTCTTCTTCTTCTTCTTCTTCTTCTTCTTCTTCTTCTACTCTCTCTCTCCCTCTTTCTTCTCTCTCTCCCTCCCTCCCTCTTTCTCTCTCTCTCTCTCTCTCTCTCTCTCTCTCTCTCTCTCTCTCTCTGCCTCTACTACCCCTTAACTTCCCTCCCCATACCCTGAATAAACTCTATTCTGCACTATACCATCGTGTGACTGGTCCCTCAGGTAGAAGGATTCCAACATGGGTCCCCCAGAGGCATCCCCCTTGACCCCATGTCTCACCGCACCTCCATAGACAATATCTCTTCCACTCTCTCATCTCTTTTCTAACTCTTAAGTGAGGCAAGTGTCAGTAGAGGTGGCAGATTCTTATACTAAACCATGGTCTGTATCAAAAGCATCTCTTTCTTATTCTCAACTATATCTCTATTTATACCAGCTTATGATACATATTGAGTGTGCCCAGAAGTTTTTCAGTTCCTGTCATCTAAACAGGTGCCACCCTGGGAATAGAGAGGCTCTAATTGGCTCTAGTCCCTCAGCAGCTTCCATTCAGGTAAAGGCAGAGCATTTAAAGAATTTCAGGACAACTGAGAGCAGGCTAATGTTTATAGAGTTGTTTAGATAAAGATAAGGACAGTACACCATTCACGTATTTGTCAGTGCTGAAAGAGAGAGGGAGGATGGGAGAAAGAAGTAGGGGAAAGGACATTGCATAACGGATACATGATGGTGTGGGCTTCTCCAAAGGAGATCCCCACTCCCCACTTGAGTGTCTTCACAATGGTTGTGTGTAGGACTCAGTGCTTAAGACCTACTTCTCCAATGGCATTATCTACAGCAATTTTGAGTGATTAAAAAAAGTTTAAAAATTAAGCAGCTCATATGTTAATATGAGGGGCACAGCATCTTGCTCTCCCAAAATGGGACCACAGTTTAAGGGGAAACTGAGAATATAACTTGTTTGATAGTCACGTGCTGTTAGGAAAAAGATAAAGGGAGTGGATGGGGACTTGTTTTATGGAGATGTGGTGAGGTATGGGGGAGGGGATGCCTCTGGCAGACCAATGTTGGGCATCCTTTACTTCCCCTGA
This sequence comes from Micromys minutus, assembly GCF_963924665.1. Lineage (NCBI taxonomy): Eukaryota > Metazoa > Chordata > Mammalia > Rodentia > Muridae > Micromys > Micromys minutus. Next base: position 29,578,428 of record NC_137972.1, read on the forward strand.
GGGACCAGCCACACAATGTATAGAATAGAGTTTATTCAGGGCATGGGGAGGGGAAGTTAAGAGGGCAGTAGGGGCAGAAAGAGAGAAGAGGAGTAGAGAAGTAGAGACCAGCCATGAGCACATGGAGGGAGGGGGAAGGGAATAGGGAGAGGGGGATAGAGGGGGGAGCAAGAGGACAAGAGAAGAGAAAACAAGAGAGTGAGAAGGGGGGCAAGAAGCCCCTTTTACAGTGTCAGGTAACTGTGGGGCGGAGCATGCCTGGCTATTGCCAGGTAACTGTGGGGTGGAGTTGGAGTTTAGAAGAATCCTAATAACACTTGCCTAGCAGACATGATGCACTGGGTCCAATCCCCTGTCTCATAAAGTCAGGATATTGCTTCATAGGTACAATACAGCCCTAGGGAGGTAGGAGCAGGAGGTCAGGAGCTCAGAGTCAGCCTAGTTTTTATATAATGATTTCCAGTCTAGCCTGTGATGGGAAACATGAGACTTGTCTCAGAAAAGAAGGGGAGGGGCAATAGAAGACCCTCACATGGCCAAAGAGTTGGGGTTCAACTGTCATTGACCTCTGTTGACTCTTTTTGCCGTGTACTCCTCCCTTCCTCAGAGATTTAAATGATTAATATTGCACGCTCTTTTCCAAAATGGAAGCACATTGTATTAAACAGAGGTGGTTTTTGTTGTTGTTGCTGTTGCCCTTCTTCTTCTTCTTCTTCTTCTTCTTCTTCTTCTTCTTCTTCTTCTTCTTCTTCTTCTTCTTCTTCTTCTTCTTCTTCTTCTTCTTCTTCCTCTTCCTCTTCCTCCTTCTCCTTCTCCTTCCTCTTCCTCTTCCTCCTTCTCCTTTTCTTTTTGCTACAGCTGGGAAGAAGGTTCTCTGATCCATTCTGAGTCCAAGAGATCTGCTCCATTCCCTCCCTTGCTCACTCCCTGTCTCTCTCACTCACTCACTGGCTCACTCAGTCACTTGGTCACTCCTTTTCATGGCTATGAGAACATGGCACACTTTGGTGAGGATTTCCCGCCACATCCACAAGCCCCAGCTCTGTGTCTGTTCTTCACTAGTAATCTAGCCCGAGCTTACAGATCTCCTGTCAGCCCCCATTCCATTGCTTGTAAAGAGGAGTTAATTATAGCCTCTCTCCCTGAGACTGTCTGAGGCGTAGATGCAATGAGGTAAGCTACATCTTCCCAGAATCCCTCTGCCCTCCACTGCTACATTCCTAGGATGTGGCTATCTACAGCCACTCTGAGACAATGCTCTCTCTTCTTGGTCAGCTTTCCTGCCCACAGCTGTCTCTCTAGGCTGCAAGGCATTCCTGTCAAGCTCCATTTCGTTGTTTTTTCCCAGCCAAGGGTGTGTTTGTTTGAGAGAGTCTACACCTCTTTTCCTGGGTTCTATCCCACCCCACTCCTTGCTGAAATCTCAAAAGAAAAGCCTTCATCCCATATCCTGTGTGTGTTCGAGTCTCCAGCTGTTTGTGTAGACAGATTACTCTATCACCTGCCCCTCAAGCTGCTGACCTTGCCTGTTAGACTATAGTGTATTTACAGGCTAGAAATGGAAGAAAGGGTGAAGTCTAGGGGGAAAGGGCTGCCTGTGATAGCTGGAATGAGGTTTCTCCTGAGACTCACCTCAATGGCCAAAGATCTTGTCATTCTAGGAAAAGAGAGAAAAGAACTAAGCCATGACTTTTGCCCATAGACATAAATTGGAATTTTATTTGCCCATGGAATTTCAGTTAAGTGAAATTTTAGTCAAATTATAGTCTGGGTTCCACAGTTTGACTAGAGAGAAATGGCTGCCGAAAGGCAAAAGGCTCAGAGTAGTACAGGCCTGCTAAAATGTGATGTCTTAGGTTGGTCCTCGCATGAGACCATCCCTAAGGGTCCTGGTATTATGATGCTGGAGGCACCCTGCTGTGAGTATTAATAAGAAACTTGTGACCAAGCAACAAAGCAAGCCGAAGGGGCATCCAGAGTCTAGAATAAACTGTGATGTTTTTTAATAGCAAGAATGTCTGAGAGTTTGTTTAATCTCTTAAGACAACCTGTGCAAGTAGAGACTATATTAGAAGTAGAGACTATACTAGAGCTGACTGAGGAATATTTCGAAGGCACTGTTTACCAACTCACAGATACAGAAGTGCCAGGAAGTCTCAAATCAAAATACTCTTCAGAAAGCAGATAAGTGAAAAATGACTCATTTGTCCCCAGGCAACTGCTCTGGTTGAAGACACACCCCTCCCCAACCCACTATCACTTGAGTGTCCAGCTTCCAGGAAACTGGGCGATATATTTTCAGGCCCCAAGTGCTGGTTCCTCTTTCCAGAGTGGAACAAGAATGTTCTTTTTTTCAGACTATCGGAGCCAATGTAATCTCCAACAACGGTGTTAAGGAGAGGAGTCAGTTTAGTTCAGCAAATATGTATTAAGTACTTACTGTGTGGACTGTGTATCCCATGAGCTACTGGGGTTAAAGAGCTGAGTCTATCACTCTGTCAGATCCCATAGATGTATGCTAAGTGTGGCTAACAGGAGGCACACAGGGCTTCCCAATCAATTGCAAATGCTATATCACGTGATGAATGTGGGCAATTTAGAAATGGAGAAAAGACAGTTGGGTTGTATCTATTGTGTGACTTTTCCTGGGGAGACATGGAAAAAATAATGTCTTTTCATTCTAGTTGGCCACCAACAACAAACAAGGATTCTACCCAGGTCTAGCCTCATGAGTCAGAGAGTTAAGTTTATTGGATTTACTTATAAGTAGGGAGTTGCTTGAATGAGTTCGGATGATGCAGAAGTGGACTGCATCACTACAAAGCCATAGGGTGAGGATTCTCAGGAGTGTCATCCATCCCTGTCCAACCGCCCCTCCCCACCCCCTTTTATATTGCTTGTATAGCCATGCTGTGGAACCCTGGGACTCTCCTCCTACAGTCCAGATACCCAGGTCTGGATAGGCTTTGTTTCCTTCATGTATTTCCTGGGCTTCCCTCCAGAGTAAGAGCAGAGTTCTCGTCAGATACACCATCACCTGTCTTGGGACCTGGGGAGTATGGCCAAAGGCAATAGTCCAAAGCGATCAGATTAGTCTTCCATGGAGATTGGAGACAGTTTCTCATGCCGTGAAGCGATCATAAGGCAGATAGATCACAAGGACTGTAACCACTGACAGGATCAAGCCCTGAGTGTGTGCCCAGCTTCAATCCCACCTTGTGGGTGAGGAAAACAAAGCATGAAGAATTTAGTCACATGAACATTAGCCTGCGGCTTCCCCCACTGGGCTCCAGACAAGGACACTAACACGGAAGGAGACCGAAGGCTGGACTGGCTATAAACTTCACCTGTGGGTGCCTTTCACCTGCTTTTGGCTCTAGAGCTCCCTTAGAATCCCCTCCTGCTGTGAAGTGTCTACTCTGGAACACTTCCTTCCAGCTGGGGGATGGAAGTTCTTAAGACCCACAGGCTAAGAAAACTTAGAGGACCCAGAAAGCCAGAGTTACAGGATCTATAGGCCCCTCCCCTTGTGAAAGCAGTGATGTTCTGTGTGGGGAAATTCTGCCTTAAAGTTATGCAGGGAGCCCAGGGATGCAGCTTTGAGAGCCATTACCAATACTAGCCTGGACTTTCTAAGGGTATAGCTGCCTTTGAGTTCATGCTCCAATTAAAATTCTATAAATTCACTGGCTTACTAGGACAGACTTAGTGCAATTGTTTCTGTGGTCTGCCATCAGTGACCTGAGTCAGACTCATCTCCAAGTGAGGAGAGCTTTGACCAAATATCCTGGCTTGGCTTGGGAAGCAGAAACAAACAGTGCAAACCAGGCTTAACCATCACAAGCTGGTGTCTCACTGTTCTGACAGACCAAGGTCAGGACTCTAGCCAGCATGCTAAGGGGATTGGGAGGGCCTGCTTCCTGATTCATACAGCTTCCATGGTAGAAACCATCTCTTTGTGTCTCTTCTTACTGTGGCACTGTTCCTATTCCTGCAGGCTCCATGCAAATAAACCAGTCACTTTCCAGTGGCCTTATGTCCCAACAACATCACCCTAGAGACCAGGACTTCAGCAGATGAGTTTCAGTGCCTAGGGGTAGCAGACAGACACACTAGCACCCAGTCCTGAGTAGACACCTTCCCTTCTATTTAAGTCACCTGTGGTCCCATCTATCAAAGAGTAGATAAGGAAGCGGACAGGAAATGGTTAACAGGGAGGATGACAGAGGTGGTGGATTGAGAGGACCAGCTTGTATAGATACAGACATGCCTAAAGCTCCCAGAATAGGTCTTGACAAACTTATTTTCACCTTTGTAGACTACAGACACAAAACACCTCTCACAGTAAGCGTGGTAAGTGAGGTAAGCCGGCTACAGAGGTGAGAGATAAATCTGTAACAAGTTCACTACAGCCAGCATAGGAAAATCTCAGCTCTGGTTCTGCAGCGCCCGAACTCCACAATCATGGAGTTCTGTTTAGTCAGTCTGTAGAATCTTCAGCATAGGTGCAGTGTTTTTAGGGAACTGGGTTCATGGGGCTTTGTGGTTCTGCTGCACTGAGCACCTGTTAGCCCACTCCCCAAAAAGCAGATGGAGTCCTCCACCTGCTGCCAAATGAGCCTCCTTGTGCTCACATGCTTGGAGTGGTCCTCCCCCACCACTGACGGGCAGAAAGCGTTGTAACAACACGGCCCCTCTGCCCTCCTCCCTCAGCCTCTCCACTGTCATCTCTGAACCTGGGATAAAAATCCTAGGCTCTGCAAGGCTTCCTCTGCCCAGTGCCTGCTAGGAGCAGCCTCCAACACGCAGGACCTTTACTAAAGCTGACAGAAGACACTATTTCAAACAACATCTCCAAGACCCTATTCTGCTCCAGAATTGCAGGCTAGCCCCTGCTCCAGCCCCAGCCCAACCCCCTTAGCCCCAGGGGCTGTTCCTCATTCTCCTATTTTCAGTTCCTAATGCTGTGGCTGTGGGTAGCTCACTGTGCCCCATGGTCACACTGCCTTTCTCTATCAGGGACGCTCTCAGTTCCCTAGAGCTGTGGTTCGTGGGCATGGTGTTCTGCAAAGAAAGTACCCTTAGAGCCTTCTGTCTGTCCATCTGTCTGTCCAGCCAGTTCTTTCCTCTCCTTGTTATCTACTGCCTCAGCACAACATAATTCCTGGCCATTGGACCATTGTCTCAAACTGAGCTTCTTCCCATTAAACAGCCTTTGCTACCTGGGGAGTCTGAAGTTCCCCCATGTACCTCCCTGCCCCATGGACAGATAGTCACCCAGCCTCAGAGAGGTACCATCCCTGGATCTGACAGTTTTAGTGAGAAAAACCCTCTGGAAGGATTTCCTCAGTACTACAGACATGTCGCCGTGGCCTTCTCTCCCTCTTCCCCCAAATGTGAATGCGTCATCTGAAGCCTTTGACAAGCAGCGGGAGTTGCTGGGACAAAATGCTGGATGGCCAATGGCAAAGAGACTGTGTTCCCAAAAGACGGTTTTGAGACACTGAATAAATCAAACTCAAGGCTACTGGTGTCTGGGCTTTTCCTTCTGTGAGATAATGGAGTTTTCTTTGTTTTGTTTGTTTCTCTGTACCTAAAAGAATCTGAAGCCGCAGTGCAGCCTCTGTGTCCTTCCACAGGTTTGGCAGAGAGAAAAATAAATAGAGTTGGGCTTTCTGCTTATTTTATAAATAAAGTTTTATTGTCAAACAGTGACACCCACTTATTTCCTTATGGTCGATGGCTACTTTTGCTTGAGTGGTTGTGGTACCTTGGAAACATCCTTTGCCCCTTCACAGAAAATGTCTGGTAATCTATAATATAAACATGTGAAGCCAAGGAGGCACAAGAGTCCCCTGAATTCCCACACGTGACACAGATGCATACATTAAAGCGTGAAATTCCAGCTGCATGTAGTTACCTGCTTGGGTTCAAGGCCAGCCTGAGCTACATAGTGAGACACGTAACTGACATCTGAGGAAAAGAAGATGGTTCTATCCTGAGCAATTCTGGAACCTTCCATAGGCTTACACTTTGCATGAAGTCTTTCCTCATGGGAACATGAAGCAATTTGGACTGTTGGTCACACTCCAGAATAGGCCACACTGTGTGTGATGGCTAATCTCATGGAGCAGCTTGGCTGGCCTATAAGCCCAGAGGCCAGCTGTTGGATCAAATGCCTATCTGGATGCTATGATGAAAGTATTTTAAGTGAGATTGACATATAATTTAATAAGCCCTTGGATAAGGAAACTGGCCTCTGCAGTGCGGATGGGTCTCACTTGACCAGTTTGTAGCCTCCAGGGGAAAACCTAAGGGTTTGTAACACAAGCACATCACTGCCAGCCATTTTGCTGAGCAGTCAGCTGAGTTCCCAGCTCACTGGTGTGCAGACTTCAGATTGCAACATCTACTGTTGTCTTAATCACCAGCCTGTGGGCCCTGCCTAACAGGCTTTCCATTCACCAACCCTTAATCTCCTGAGCCACCTTCTTGGGCCACTGATTCCAGTCCACTATGTATATCCAAAGATGCTGATACCCAAAACCCTTAATGAAATGGTGTGGTATGTCAATGTAAGTCACCCGTGCATACACTGACTGATCTCACTCCATAAAGCAATGTGGACACAGTATAAGTTCAGTTCAAAGCACAGAGACTAACATCATAAGTTCTATAGTCTTAGTACAGTTGTTGTTAGAATTTTGTCTAAGCTCTGCCCCACAGTTACCTGGCAACAGCCAGGTGTGCCTGACAATATAAAAAGGGCTGATTCCCCCCTCCTTGCTTTCTTGGTCTTGCCCCCTCCCCGCCACATACCCGTGGCCGGCCTCTACTTCTCTACTCCTCTCCTCTCCTCCCTTCCCCTACACCCACCCCCCCCCACCCCCCACCCCCCCCCACCCCGCCTTTCTCTTCCTCTACTACCCCCTCTGACTCCTTCCCTCCCCATGTCCTGAATAAACTCTATTCCCTCAGGGGGAAGGGATGCCTCAGCATAGACCCGCTGAGGCACCCTCCCCTCACCACACCTCCATAGAACATCCCCTCCCCCACCTTTGTATAAACACATCAATTGCGATGCTTTTCCTGCTTTCATTTGAGCTCTATTTGGTCGTATGTGGAGGACACCGACCCTCTTATCTCTACTACTGCTCTGGTGAATCACAGTGAACTACAGGCCGTTCTGCTCTCCTAGTTAAAATGACAAAGTTTATTTATTTATTTATTTATTTATTTATTTATTTATTTATTTATTTATTTATTTTTTGGAGAGAGAGAGACCTTCTGGGATGTAAAGGCAGTGCCCATTCCAAAATGGAGAGAAAGCATCAGAAGTCCAGCAAGTCTATGGCTCTGCCTTCCCCCAACACACAAGTCTTTAAGGACCTGGTCCCAGCATGGAGGGTGGGCTTTAGCTCAGAGAGAGGAGATCGGCTCAACTGAAACATCTTTTATTTCTACAGGAGGCCACAGGCTGGAGGCCAGCCTGGCTGGCCCTAGAAATGTTTTGCATTCCTTAGAAGCCTCTTAATTTTGGTGAATTCCCCAGGACTCTCTGTTGTTAAGAGACACCCAGAGCCGGACAGATAGCCCTTGTGTGTATTGAGTGATCTGTATTCCCTGAGGGTTCTTGTCTCTCCCTCTGGGAGGTCTCCGCTTCCTTTGCCTGCTTCACATCCTGGCTCCAGGGAAGATCCTGGTCCCTGTGTCTCTCTGGCAGAAGCTCCCCATTCTCAGGAATGAGGATCCCAGACAACCCCAGACTCTTTGTGGGGGAACTGAACAACCCCCTCTGATGATTTCTGGGAAGGGCAGTGCCCTCCTGTCACCCTGCCCTCAAACGGTGGCTCCCTGAGCCCAGTGGTTTATAGAAGAAATTAAAATACGGACCAGCATGGGGCCACTTTCTGCTGCAGATGAATTCTGTAGAAATGCAGCGGGCTAGGGACCCATGCATGCCCAGCTGTCTGCATTTTCTTTTTACTATGCGGCAATCCACAGCAACGGGCAAAACAGATAACAGCATTTAACTGTACCCCCAGGCCCCACCACCACCATCACCCACCCACCCCCCGCCTGCTGCCTGAGCCTCCCAGGAGCCCCCACCTTCTGAGGGTGAAGTGTGGATGTCTAGTGAAAGCACAAGTGTGAAGTGTGAAGCCCTGGTTTGGAGGATGGGGGTGGGGATCTCAGATGGTGTTGGGCCAGAGCTTGGAAGGCAGGCAAGCCTCAGAAAGCTAAGGCAATCCCTTCCTTCCTCAGCCTTCTGATTCGTACTCTTGGATGAAGTTACCTTCTCTTTCAGTGTGTTGTGTTTCCAGAATCAGGAAGATAAGAGAGAGAGAAGAGCGAGCAGCTAATAAAGGTGCTCTCCGAAGGTGACTTCAGGCCAGCCCTTCCTCCCACACATTTTAGGAACAACTGTAGCTTCCATCTTTGTTCTCATCCCCCACAACTAAAGGGAGGAAGGGCTTCCAGGCACTGTTTTCTGCTCTCAGCAGTACTTCCCACCACATGACCTGGTAAAGGCTCCTGGGAAAACCCAGTGCTAGCTAGCATTAGGAAGTTATGCTGCTTGGGGTACAACAGCAATTCCAAAGCACTTCCATAAAGGGGAAAAAAAATCATGTTCAAGTCAGCAAGAAGGCAGTTGTGAGGACGCCATTGAAATTTATGTCCATTCGGGGAATAAATAATCATTTCCAGCCAGGCTCTGATATGGATTGAGAGTCTCATATCAGCCCAGAGTTATTATTTGCACTTTAACAAATGGAGTTGCTGAAAAACACTTGACAGAGAAAAGGTGGATAGGCGGAATGCCGAATTTTGGAGCAGTTACTGAAATCCAAGAGCAAGTCCTCACAAAACCTCCTGCTCCGTCAGAGAATACAAAGCCCTCACTTGGGGACCACACCCAAGCAAAGAGCACTGGCAACCGTGAGTGACTGGGACTCCAGTAGATCAGGTGCAGTAACCTGCCACAGAGGTTCCTTTGAGATCACACTTAGGTTTTTGAACAATTGCTCAGAAAAAAAAAAAAAAAAACACTTGTTCTGAATCTCATGTTAGAGATGCTGAGGAGAAAGGACCACACAAAGCCATCTACCAGGAGTCAAGGGAAATCAATAACTAATTTTAATTTTAAAATCCAACTTATTCTCTTTTTAGTTGTTTGTTTTTCGAGATGGGGTCTCTGTGTAGTCCTGGCTGTCCTGAAACTCACTCTGTTGAGCAGACTGGCTTCAAACTCAGAGATTCACCTGCCTTTTCTTCCTCTGCCTCCCCAGTACTGGAATTAAGAGCCTGTGCCACCACCACCAAGCCCAACTTATTCTTTCAAAGGAACAGCCTTGAAAATGGCTCTCAGAACCAAGAACAGTGAAGCAATTGTCCCAGCTCTTGGGAGGTGGAGGTGAGAAGACCGTCCTCTGATACACAGTCATAGTGAATTCTAGGCTAGCCTGAGCTATATGAGACCTTGACTCAGCAAAGGAGGTTGGGTGGGTAAAATGGCTGAGCAGGAAAGGTACCTGCACCTAAGCCTAATGACCTAAATTCTGGCAACCACATGATGGAGAGAACCAACTCACATCTGTTGTCCTCTGGCCTCCATGAGCAGGTGTAGAAGCACACATACACACAATACACACACACACACACACACACACACACACACACACACACTAAATAAATGTAAAATTTACAAGAAAAGAAAAAAAGTAAAGTGATTTTCATCTTAAATCATTTATATGAAAATCTATTAGCCTATTGTTTTAGTTAGAGTTTCACTGCTGTGAACAGACACTGTGACCAAGCCAAGTATTACAAAAGACAAGATTTAATTGGGGCTGGTTTACAGGTTCAGAGGTTAAATCCATTATTATCAACATGGGAGCATGGCAGCATCCAGGCAAGCATGGTACAGGTGGAGCTGAGAGTTCTTCGTCTTCATCTGGAGAACGGTAGCAGAATATTGACTTCCAGGCAGCTAGGATGAGGATATTAAAGCCCACGCCCACAGTGACACACCTACTCCAACAGGGCCACACCTCCTAATAGTGCTACTCCCTGGGTTGAGCATATTCAAACATCACTCCTATGTTTCAGAATTCATGTATCTAAATTATATCTCAGCACACGAGGCCCTGAACAGAGGGACAAAGATGATTTCCCAGTTGTCTTAGAATAGGACTAGGTACCAAGACACCTCAAGCCAGCCTAGAGCAGGGCAGACGCAGGGTGGCATCCTCAACTCGAACTATGCTGTGGGCTTTGTCAGGGTCCAGGGCTCCTTAAACTTCCCCACTTACATATCAAGCCAAAGTTTTCTCTTCCTGGCTCCTGAATGAAAGAGTGAGTCAGGAATTTTTTCCATTCACCTTTTTACAGACACCATAAATCACCCTGGACTTTGTCACTTCCTAAAGCTATCCCAGTGGCTGCATGCTGTAAGAATGGGCTTCCCACCAGCTTCTTGCAGGAATTCTTCAAAGCCCCCTTTGCCAAGGTACTTCAGATTTCTGTGAAGCCTCAACCCCTGAGACTTGAAAGGGTCCTTCGATCCTCACTCCTGTAGGTAAAAATGTGTTCCCCAACACAGTGCTACCAGAGGTTGAACCCCACTCTCACACTATCCATGCCTCGCCTGGAGTGGAGCTGGGACTTTGAGAACATCCTGGATATTGACACAGCCCTATGACAGCCCAGATGCTCACCAGCTGAGAGAAGAGCATTCCTCAGTTAGGGAGCCCAAGATGAAGACATGGAACACAGACAGGGGTATGTGTGGGTTGGGAGGGACATACTGAAGGCCTGAGAAGATCTGGAAGAGACAGTGAGTTAAGATCCGAAGGAGGTGAGGGGTCAGCCTGGCAGTGTCTGTAAAAGAGACTTGGGAACAAAGGAACACCAAGTGCAAAGGCTGTGAGCCACATTCAGTGTGACCAGACAGGAGGAAGATGGGGTCAGGAAGGGTAGGACACAGCTAAGGAGGCAAGATCAACTGGGAAGGAGCTGTCACACTGGCCACGTGTCGAACGTATTACACCACCATTTTTGTGAAGCCTTGCTGAAGACAGGGCAGTAACTCTGAGACGTTTAATAAAGACCGAGGTTCTTTTTCTTTATAATCCACTATCTTTAAAGATGAGGACGTACACTAAAGATGAGGACATACTGGGTTATGATCTCAAATCGGCTGCTAGTGCCCCAGACACCGTATATTATATTTGCACGAGACAAGAAGGCAAGGGAGACAGCTCTTTCTTTCTCCTGAGAAAACTTAAGTTCTCTCCACCCTGCCCTCAAGTCCCTTCTTCCCGGTTTTCTGTCTCCTCTCGATACCCAGAAGTGAGTGTGAAGACTTCTAGCTTCAAGGTAACTAAGAAAGCCATGATGAGGAGTTTCGAGATTGGCTGAAACTAGTTGTTTGTTTCTCTTACGGCGGTGCCCATTTAATGCCACAGTCTAATACACACAGCCAAAGCACAGAAAACAAAGCAAAACTCCTGGAAAAGACATCGCAACAACATTTTATCAGTTTACCCGTTACAATTCTAACCATACCATCCTCTTGGGAATTGAGTGTAGCATGGAAAATACAGGCAGTGGTGACCCATCACTAGCTGCTGTTATAGGTGGGCTTCTCTCACAAGTCTCTCCCTCCCCTCCCCCTCCTTCCTTTCCTCCATCCTTTACAGAAGATAGAGGATGCTCAGTAGGCACCTGCGGGTACCCACAGTCTCCACCATAATAGGTGACATTTCGGTCCCTCCTACTTAAGGAACTGCAGTCTCTGTGAAAGGCAGTTTGTTCTCCAGAGAAAGTATAAGCATTTAACCAAAGCCACTGAGGGCTGAGGGGCAACAGCAGACCAGACCAGCAGCACATGTCAAACATACAAGGAGGGTTCAGGACACCCGAGGCCTATGTTGCAAGCCAGGTGAGGCAACAGTATGAACTGGGGCAGACAGCATGATTCATGCTGAAGAGCCCCAGGGAGACTCACCCTCCCCACGGGCTATTTATTTCTTCAGCTTTTCAGGGATGGATTGGAGAAGTTGACAGTTATGGTGGAATTCTGTGCGTTTGGTTTGTCAAAAACTTTTAGAAGCACCCGAATAATGATCTCAGTTCGGAGGATGCCCAGCATTTGGGCTGTGGAAAGAAACATGTATTCCAACAGGTCACCAAACACAGACAACCCAAGTTGGCAGAGAATACAAGCAAAGGCTAAGTTGAAGAGGGACTGCAGGCTGGTCATCTTTAGCCCGCTGTAGGTCGGGAAATAGAGAGTCTGTGACCCCGGAAGTAAAGGGCAGAGCCCAGTCTCTTGGCCATTTCTTCACTAGCCATAATTGGCACAGTGTGCTGGATTGGGGTTTAGAGACTCAAATGCTGTGTACTTTCAAATATGTGAGTACCCACACTTTGAGAAGACCCTCACATACTCTAAAATGGCCCTGTGATTCTAAGCGGGTTAGAAACCAGGGACTGAGCCCAGCTGAGATGACGTACTTTACAAGAAGGGCAAGAGGTCCTGAGGCCAGGAATAGGAATCATGAAATAAAACAGTCAACAACGGTCTCTTGCCTCAGTTGCCCAGCTCCTCTGAGCTCCCAGGTAGCCTGTGGCCTGGGGCTCTGCCTCAGCTCTGGCCAATCTGAACAGAAGACAGTGACGGAGAGAGGAAACTCACCTTTTTAATTCACCAGCTCTGAATCCTTAATGTAGCTTTCTGAGAAGCTACAACTTTGCTTGCAGGTGCAACCTGGACAATAAATAAATGTCCCAGCTTCACGCGCACGACCCCTCTCCTCCCCACACACACTCCATCCTCCCTAGAATGAGCACAGTCCGAGTGTAGACTGTAGCGCCTGCGCCAAGGTCTTTGTTGAAACCCAGGCTCCGGCCCCTAGGGGCCCAATCCTACTGCTTTCTCTGTGCGTCCTGGGGTGCCCTCGAGGATTGGGGGCTTAAGTGGCGCGCGGAGCGTTTAGTGGTGTTCGTAAAGACAGAACAAGCGAGTAAATGCTCGGGGTCTTCTTGAGGGGCATCAGTACCAAGCGCCCTGGAAGAGATGGACTGACAGGCAATGCTGTTGACCAGAGAGAAGGGGCGTGCCCAGGGCGGAGAGGGGCGTGTTCGGGGGCGGGAAGAGGTGTGTCTAGATCCTTGGGGCGGACTTGATCCTTGCTGCAGACACTGGGCTCTAGTGTAGAGTCCCTGCCGGTACAATTCTGGTGCAGGCGAACTCTCTTGCTGGTGGCCTCTGGACCGCGCGATGACTGGACGGTGAGTGATGCTCAGACTGCAGAGGTAGTGGGCGTCCTTGGAGTACCCCACCCTCGACCCTGGGGCCGTGATCAGACAGGACGCTAGAGCACTTGTACCCCAGCCGCAGTGCGCGAGTCTCCTCCCCCTGCCAGCCTGGCGCACTGCGGGCTTCCAGCCAGGGCTGAGGGAGACACAGCGCCTAACATCTCCTAGGATAAGGCGCTTCAGGGGCTAAATCTTAGCAGGACACGTGAATCCAACGGCCAGCTACAGTTGTGCTCACCTCATCCTCTTCTCAGCCAGCTTCCTAGAGACGCGACCTTAGAAGCGGGAAGAGCGTTTCAGCGCTACCTTAAGATTTTACACCTGGAAAGCCAAGGCTAGGATGATTATTACTCAACCAGACACTTGTTTCTCCGTCGCTATCGGTACGGCGGGCCATAACCAAAGGGCTACACAATATACCACTCACTTCTTGTTTCGGGGCTAAACTCCACCTGTTTCCTGATTCTTAGTAGCCCTTTCTCCCCTCTGAGTTCTCCATTCCCTCTTCAGCGCTTCTATCTCTCTGGAGCCTGAAGCCCAATGTTAACGGTGTTTATTATGGATGAAGCCCTAGGATCATAGTTGTTTAACTGGTGATGAGCTCCAATTCTAAAATAGAAAGGATTTGGCGGGGTTATACAAGCCGGTCAGGGTAAACGTTGAACCCAGACTCTTGGGAAGGCTGAGTTGTTTAACCTAAAAGTATGTTGAAGAAAATATTTGAAATTGTCATTATTATTATTATTATTATTATTATTGAGACAGACAGACGATGGACACACACACAGAGATATCACATGTACATGTGTACCTGTGCATGTTGTAGATCACATGCATGTCATGGTGCATGTGTAGAGGACAACTCTGTGGGGTCGTTTCTCCCTGTGTACTTTTCCATGGCTTCTGAGGATTAAACTTAGGTCCTGGGGCTTTGGCAGCAAGCACCTTTACACGCAGAGCCGCCTTGCCAGCCCCAGCCCTTGAAACTGTTTTAAAGTAAACTATCAGCAACTAGAAAGTAGCTGCTGGCCTAAAGCTTTTGCAGTTTCCCCAAAACTTGTAGTTCCCCGAATCTCCTTCCTGCCTAAGGGATTCCCCCTGGGACTTCCCCTGAGATAGAATGGGAGCTCTTCCCACCCCCTGCCCTGCCCACACCCTTCCCTTCCCACCCCCTGCCCTGCCCACCCCCTGCCCTTCCCACTCCCTGCCCTGCCCAGCCCACCCCCTGCCCCCCTGCCCTTCCCACCCCCTGCTCTGCCCACCTCCTGCTCTGCCCACCCCTTGCCCTTCCCACCCCCTGCCCTGCCCACCCCCTACCCTTCCCACCCCCTGCCCTTCCCACCCCCTGCCCTGCCCACCCCCTACCCTTCCCACACCCTGCCCTGCCCCCCCTTGCCCTTCCCATCCCCTGCCCTGCCCACCCCCTGCTCTGCCCATTCCCTTGCTTGACCTTTAATGTCAAAGATGGGCTGTAGTGTAGTCCCCTAGATGCAGTGCTGAGCAGAGCCCCAGGGACACTATACCAGCTGCCCCTAACTAGCTAACTCAAGGCCCAAGGCACAACAGTTGAGATCACACACCAAGTCAGTGACAAAGAAAATCTCAGCCAGAATGTTTCTCTTGCGTGGCAGCAGACATTCTCAGCCTGGCATCCTGATTCACTTTCAGCTGTATGACCATTCGTGTGTGTGTGTGTGTGTGTGTGTGTGTGTGTGTGTGTGTGTGTGTGTGTGTGTGTGCATTTGTGTGTGTTTGCATGCACATGTGAGCACAATCACTCTCACATTTTCTTGTTCAGCAATGGAAGTGTTTTGTTTTCTGAGGAATACATGTCCCAAGGGACTTTGAGACATAGCAACTGGTCTCCAGGGAGACCTCTCCTAGCGTCTGCACATGGTGCACAGGCGAGGCCAAAAGTCGCATGTGTATAGCAGATATTCCAGTGTTGAGGACAACCTGGCAGCAGCTAGCACCAAGTAGTCAGGGGATCTGCTCAGCCGGGCTGCAGTCCTGGACCCAGGCAATCTGAGGATCTGCCCCAAACCGTAGCTGGAGGGTTACTGACTCCATGAATCGTCTCTTCCATAGGTCTCCTCCATAGGACTGAACCTGGATTGGAATAGACTGGACACAGGGCCAGGAAGTATGAGAGTATTGTATGGGGAGGGGGTGGGAAGGTTGGAAATGACTTTATTACCTCAGCTTACAGGAAAGAACACTGGAGGGCAAGGGCAGAAACCAGCAATCTGTCCTGCAGGTGTGTGGGTGGGGCCCTGCCTCTGGGCTGCAATGTACTTTAGGAAGTCACGAGGGAGGACAGATGGCTGTAGAGGGGACAGGGACAAGGACCCCTGTCTTCAGAGGAAGGGAAACATTACCAAGGAAGCCTACGTGGCAGAACAGGTTCATATAAGGTCGCCAGGACTGTAGGGGTCATATGGCAGAGGTGGCCTGGCTAGGATGGTTGCCATGGTATGAAGGGAGATTGTGATGACTGTGCTTTGTCTGACTTCCCTGGATCTCCATCACCTCCAGCTGCCAGTGTACACACCCTCTCAGGGCTTTCCCAGCTGGTGGGTCTGAGTAGCCTAGGACAGGAGCTGGGAGGGGTGTGGCCTAGCCAGAGGTGGGTAATGTCAGGGGAGGGGAGAAGAGAGGCCATCGCAACTGAACAGCAGGAGAGGGCAGCAGCTGCTAAGTGACTGCCTGCTGTTTATGTCTAAGTAGCAGGCCACAGAGGTGAGGCAGCTGTACAACCAAGGACAGACAGCCTGTGTCCAGCCAGATCCCCTCAGCAGACAGCTGGCTGCTCTCTGGGGAAGCTCCGGCTCTGTGAGGGCTGACAGGTGCTGGAATGGTCTTTTAGAGGCTCATTGTTTTCAGAGTCTGGGCTCCTGTCCCCAGCATTAGGAGCAGGGGCCACAGGCTTCCCAGTTGTGCAAGGCAGTGTAGCCTGCATCTGCCTCCCTTCTGGTGTAGCAACCCTCCCTGCAGGAGGCCTTGATTGTGTCTGGCCCTGTCTCCTTTATCTTGACACTCAAGACACTTTCTTATTTGGTTCGCATCGACAAATTATGCCAGGAAAGGTTAGAATGGAGACGGCCAAGCTCTCTGGTCTCACTGACCAATTTACATTTTACTTTAGCTGTTGACCCCTTGCCTGTATTGTCAAGTGAGGACGGTACTGTCTGCATTCACCACAGTCTGGGAAGGGCCCTCTGCAGACTGAAAAGCAGGCTGCCCATAGGCTCATCATGAAAGGCGGTAGATGCACTCAAGTTCATTTCCTGAGTATTCTGCTCCAGTGGCATCTGGCTCCTTGCTCCTTCTGCAGCCGGTCCACGGGGACTAGATCCCATAGTGATGGAAAGAATAAGATCTGGCCTTCTGTGGAAAGAAAAGGAAGAGGGGCCTGGATGTAGGAGTTGTAAATGCTTCTGTGGCCTTTGTCCCTCCACCGCAGGCTGCGTGCCAGCTGTCGATGCCTCACATGCTGGCAGAACAGAGCAGTCGCTGAAGCAGAAAGTCTGGACAGCTCACCATTGTCTGTTCACAGAGGGAAGGTAGCCAGGTATGCCACACTGCCTGAGGCGCCTCTGAGGGGCAGAGAGAGCTTCTATCTGCCAGAGAAGTGAGCTTAGAGGCCTGAACGCTGCCTGCTGGGGTGTAGGGGGCGAGCAGGACCAGGACAAAGGCCGCTGGGGGAGGGGAGCTACTGAATTGGCCTGTCAGGTTATATCAGGGGCCGCTTTTCAGACTTGTCTGGGTGGCAGGCCGGGCCTTACCCATTTCTACCAAGACGCATCTATCCGCACATTGAGTTCCAGATAAGATTATGATTATGGGTTTTTTTTTTAATCGCAGAAGAATGAAAGTAGGCCATTGGAGATGCTTGTGTTTGGACACCCTGCCCAGGGAACAGGGAGGTTCAGCACTAAAGGAAGCAGTTTTGAGAAAATGCCCAAAGAGAGAGAGAGACTCCGCTCTGCTTCCTGGCAGGAGTGGCTATGCGCCCCCTTCATGCTCTCCCACCCTGACAGCAATAGTCTCTAAGTCACCTCTTAGGTATACTGCAAGTCACTGAGACACTGTGAGCTCGAGTGACAGGCAGGCTCCAGTCAACCCAGTAAAGGACCTTAAAGGCAAACCAGTGCTCACCTGTTACCAAACCTGCAGTCAGAACTGGTGCCCCAGTCCAGCTGTGGCTGCCCGTCTCAGTACACAGATTCAAAGACCCAACTTGAAAGTGGAAATGTGAGCTGGTGCACACCTCTGGTGCCTTTAGTGCCAACACTCGGAAAGCAGAGGCAGGCAGATCTCTTGAGTCTGAGGCCAACCTGGTCTACAGAGCGAGTTCTAGGACAGCCTGGGCTATTAGACAGAGAAACCCAGTCTCAAAAAGAGAAAGTGAAAAACAGAAAATGGGGAGGAGTGGGGGATTTATTCACTGTGACCACATTGGGAGGAGGGATGACAAAAACCAGAGAACCCCACAAGTCCATTTTACCTCCAGGAAATTTGATAAGCACTTCTAATTAGTCCCGGTTAAGGTGTGGTCCTACCCACCTTTGACCCAGCCTTGTCTTGGCTTCAGTTTGGTCCTGTAAGGCTGTGTAGCTGGTTATTAGGACTCTGTGAAATCTCATTCTGAGAGATAAAATACCCTCTGGTTCCCCTTTTCCTTCTCCCAGCTTGAGCTTTCTTAGGAAATTCCCATTTATTTGAGGTCCATTGTTTCAATAGTCCTATAGGCAGATTGAATGACACAATGTATTTCTAGGATATCTTTATTTCTGCAAGACTAGTTAAACAAATAAGGAGGGGGAGTTTGTGGGGCATCCCAGAGTTCAAACTCTGGAGCTCAGTGGAGGTGGAGTATGTGGTACCACTCAGGGAGGAAGTTGTTGACATCCAGGGAAGCCAAGTGACTCACTGAAGGCCATGGAGAACTAAATCATGTGTTGTTCCAGTCCAGAGACTGTTTTGCTGAGGACCCTAGGCCCCTCCTCCATGAGATCTATAGCCTATAGTTGCAACCTATAATTGCAAGAGCCTATTTTACTGAAATGACCCTCCTTACACCCCCCCAACTCCTCCCCCATTGCATCATGATTATGCCTCCGTGTCCTCCCATGATGCTGTGCTGTACTCCTTCTCTGGCTTCCATCCTGTCTCCTCCGAGTAGCAGATGCTACCTCACTACAACAAGAGACACTCAGCATACTGCTGTGTGTCCTCAGGGATCTGCTGAGGGGGAACAAGGTTAAGAACAAGCACCAAACCATAACTTGGTGCTCTAGTGGATGCACTCTCTGCCAACCTGCGGACTGTTTCCATTTGAATGAAGAGCAGCAGCTGAGGAAATGTCAAACCTTTGGAGAACAATGTTCCTATTGCAGAGATGGAAAAGACAAGGCTCAAAAGACAAGGCATGCATCTGCAGCCGCCCAGGTCCTAGTAGCTCCGTGCCCTGTGCACCTAAGGAAGGCCTTTCTGTTACTAAGTAACCACTGTTTAACTTTAAGGACATTCAACTTGCAGGTGTTTCTACTGGGAACTAAAAGAAAGAGAGTGTTCTCATTCAGAGGGAGAATAAGGCAGGCCACAAGTCGGAAGCTACAAACTAGTCCCATACCTGTCTTGCAAGTGTGTGCTCTGTTTGGTCCCCTGCAGCCACCCTTCCACGCCCCAAACCTCCCTCCCCTGTGACCTCTCTCTGATTAACTATTGTCTTCTCTCCCTCCCCCTCCCCCCTCTGATCCACTTTTGTCTCCTCCCCTCCTCTCATAATCACTTTGTAGCCTTTACTGCCTAGACATCAGTGTGACCAGGCTGGCTGGTGTCAAACCAACAGAGATCCACCAAACTCTGCCTCCCCGTGCTTGGAACTATTTCCTAATTTAAATATATTTAAATGTATGCATTTTTAATGGAACTTCCCGACATTAGTCAGTCTGGAATAGGTTATGCTACAGTGAGAAAAGCCTGAAACACCAGTGCCTTAGCCCAGCAGCGATGGCTTCTCTGTCCAAATGCAAATCCACTGTGGATTCTGCTCCACATGGGACCTGGGCTGACCACATAGTGGCTCTTTTTCTTTAAAAAAGAACTTTGTGGGGCCTGGAGAGATGGCTCGGTGGTTAAGCGTGTGTACTGCTCTTCCAATTTGAAATCTAGGTTCCATACTCAGAGAATCTAAGCTTCTGTCTTTCTGAGTCTGCCCTAGCTCCCTTCAATCATGATCTCCAGCTCCATCCATCTTTTTCTTACTGCTGTACGTCTATGGCTGCAGACAGACACTGGTGCTTTTTCTTAACAACAACAAAAAGCTCCTGGGTGTGCTGTCTTAGAACCCCTTGGGCATATCCATCAAAGTGGCGTAGCTGGGTGGTGTGCTAATTCGTTCTTATTTTTCTTAAAGCCGCACATTGATTTCCATTGTCGGTGCCCAGATTGACTTTCCCACCAGTGGGAATAAGAGGCCCCTTGCCAGACATTCTTGCCAGTGTTTGTTTTCCAACTGCTTTAATTTGCATTTTTCCCAATGGCCAAGGGTGTTGAATGCCTTTTCATGTATTTATTGGCCATGTGTATTTCTCATCCAAATCTCTCTCACTAGCCTGTTTGCAGATTGGATGGTTCAGATTTCAGTGTTTCAGGTGTTTGGTTTTTTTAAGTATTCTAAACATTCATTGTGTAGTTGGTAGGGATTTTCTCCACAATCCCTAGGTTCCTTCACCCTAACTTCTGTTCCTTTTTCACATGACATCATCTGTCCATCATAAGCTGTTGGAATTCTTTTCAAGACGCCCTTGTTCACTAGACTTGAGGTGTTTTACCTGTTTTCCTCTAGCAGTTTTAAAATGTCAGGCCCACATTAAAGTCCTGTTTTGTTCTTCTACACATGAGGTTTGGTTTTCCTACTTGGTAGGTAGGCTGTCGTTCTGCAATGGATAGTTTTGGTAGACATCGTCATCAAACTTTAGTTGGCTGTAGCTATGAATTTTATTTCTAGGTCATTTGTTCTGCTCAGGGATCTAGGATCTGCTCGGCTATTTCCGATGGGATGGTTGTAGGATCCAGTGCGATTAGGTGTGGTTGTGCCTCCAGTACCGCTCATCCTGCTGTGGATGACTATGGCTTTTTGGGTCTGTATGGTTGTGACTTTGCAGCTGACTGTGGCAACTGTAGAGTTGTTTACCCCGGTTTGGCGAAGGATGATGCCATGGAGGGTTGAGTGAGGAGTGTGTTGAGCGTGTGCATTGGTTTTGGTAATACAGCCATTTTCACAACAGTAACGGCTGTGACATAATTGTGTCAATCCTTGATGGCCAGCCTATAGCCAATGTTATACTAAATAGGAAATTGAGAGCATTTCTGGTAAAATTTAGAGCAAAACAGGGGTGCTGTCTTTTTCCTCTTTTATTCAAGATACAGTATTTGAAGTCATAGAACAGTAAGAGAAGAGAAAGGAAAAAGAGTGATACAGATTGGAAAGAAGGAAGTCATTCATTCACATTTGCAGACAACATGGTCCTGTCCTTGGACTATCCTGAAGAATCTCCAGGGACCTCTCAGAACTTATACACACTCAGCAAAGTGATGAGATAGAAAGTTTCCTCCCCCCCAAAAAAGGTAAGTTTTCTATATAACCATATCAGGCTTGCCAAGGAAGAAATCAGAAAGAATGCCTCTCATGATAGCGTCTAAAAACCAAAATACATAGGCCTTCTCATGAAACGGGCAGACCTGAAAAATACTACATCAAGTGAGGCGCCAGGTTTGGAGAGACAAATACTGCACATTTGCTGCCACACTAGAGCCTCACCTCTGATTATTGCTGTGTATGCTCATGTTGAGTGACTGGGTAGCTGTCAGGAAACTGGTTATTAATGCAGCATCGGGAAAGTGATCCACAGGTCCTTTTTGTAGAAGAAAGGTAACAAGACCCCAAGTTCAGGGAGCTGGAAAAGATTGCTAATCATTTTACGGGATTCTTCTGGGGGCAGCAAGTGTTTCTGCCCAAAGCACCCAACTTTAAGTGGCTGTACACAAACGCATAAAAACCCAGATTTCTGCTGGGCGTGGTGACCCACACCTTTAAGTGAGGCAGAGGCAGGCAGATCTCTGTGAGTTCATTCTAGCCTGGTCTATAAAAAGAGTCAGGGACAGCCAGACTACATAAAGAAACTCAGTCTTGAAAAACCAAAGCAATCCCAGCCAACCAAAACATAACAGGTTTCTGGTGTCAAGATCTACATTTTGAAGAGAGGAATGCGTCCCCAGTTCCCTGTGGGCTCTGTAACAACTGTCCCTCAAGGAAGCCAGGCCTTTAACCCCTGGATACGGCTACATTTTTTTGTTTTCCTTTCTTAGATATAATCTCATTCTGGAGCCCAAGCTGAGCTTCAGTTGGCCGTGATCCTCCTGTCTCAGTTTGGGATTACAGGAACGAGCCTGACTTACCTTTTGTATTACTGCTGGATAGATAGACTTGTGGGGGACTTACTTTGTCATCTACAATGGGCCATAGACAAGTGCTGAGGCAGAAGGGCATCAACACCCCCCCCCACATGCACACTGTGTGCTGGTGTCCCTAAGAGTATCACTGAATCAAATGGGGTTATAAATATCGAAGAGGACCCAGTACAGAAACTCTGCCTCACCCTGGCCAAGGCTTCCTCTGCTTCTGTATGCTGGAGGAACAGCTAAGGATAGGCAGAGAGACTTTTTTGATGCCTAGCACCTCACAAGCCACATGAGAGGAGAGAGTGCCGAGCGCTCTGCGGCTGTGTAGGTCTGGTCTGTGTTTCCACCAGGGTGGCAGAACTATGCCTATGTGCTACTTGGGGGAGGCGAAATGCATGGGCACCAGGCTGCATTTCTTCCTTATGGCTGGGGTGCCACCAACAGGCCAGTCAGGGAAGGTGAAGCACAGTCTGGGATTGGGGTGAAAACAGTGGGGGCTGGGACAGAGGCTGGGGTTCTCAAACAGTACCCAGACACAGCTGGGGACTGTGAGGAGTTGGGAACCAGGGCCCATGAGCTGGTACTGAGCCCAGGATTGGGGGAGTCTGGCTCTGAGTGAGTGTTAGGAGCACAGAGGGACTTTCTAAGGAGAGACTTAGACCAGGCTCTGTATGACAAAGGCCTCCCCCCACCACCCATGAAGGTCCTTGATGAAGGAGACAGTCTTTGCTTGTCCAAACTGCTTTATTCATGGCGGATGAAGATGCATATGTCTACTCAGGGTGATCCAGAGATTAAATACCTTTTGTTGGAAGGGATGCCCAAGAATGGAAACTCATTGGCCGAACACTCAGGGACTACCTAGATAACTCGTTAGCACGGAGAACTCTAGGTTTTAGGTCATGACAATGTGACCATTTGTCATGGTCCTCTTAGTGAGGTGTCATGGTCATGTGCTCCAGGACAGGAACCTGGTGGGGAGCTAGATTGAACTCATGCTGTTTTCAGTTATGAAATTTACCAGGGTTCTGAACTTGCACTGCCTTACCAGTTCTTCTGTCTGGTGGCATGGTCCACTGTCCCATAGGGCTGTGTGTGGTGGGCAAAGCTGGGGGGACATGGCAGACACTGGATGAAGTTGCAGAGGACAGCAAGGGAAACCCCACTTCTCGTCATTTCTGAGTAAACCCTGTCCTTCCTGTAATGAGCTTGCTTAAAACCTAACAGTGTTGTGCCGTGTGTCCATGGCATCACGGCAAATGCAGAAACCCCAACACAGGGCATTCCCCAGTGCTCAGCAGTGTTTAATGAAGCACCCAGAAAAGGGACACACCCACACTTTCAACCAGCCAAGCAAAGGAACCGGTTCTATTTCGAAACCCCCGTTGCTGGGCCAACGAGAATACACAGGGAGTCCCCAGTCTGATCTCAGTTGGGGCAGTGCTGTGTTACTATGTAGGTCAAAGCCTGCCCTGCAAAGGGCCTGGCTTCTCTGCAGGCCATGGCTGGGCTCACTTACAGTGGGTAAAGCTGTGTCGATGGGTAGTTCTAAGGTTGCCTTTAAACCCATCTCTCCTAGGTCCTCCTGTTTCTCCGGCCAACAGTAATTCTCCTGCTTCCGTCATCAAATCTCCATTTAGGATGATGTCCATCTTGAGGGTAACAGGCAAGGAGTCAGGGGGATGAAGAGTGGGGTTTGCATTGGTACTGAGGGTATGCTGGGCTTCATCTTACTGCCCAGAAAATAGGAAGGACCCTCAGTGAGGGTCCCCAGCCAGGAAGCAATAACTCTTACCTGTCTCTACTTCCTATAACCAGGGCAACCGTGGTTTCAAATTACTAAGTTGAAAAATGTAGAAATAAATACCTGGTAAGTTTTAAACTGAACGCCACTCTGAGGAGCTGGATGGCATTTGACTTCTTCCTGCCTCAGCACAAAGCATCCATGTCCTCATATGCACACACGTGTCAGAGTCACTTAGAAGCCATCTCTGTCATCGGGCTGGCTGTCGGGTTATCAATGCTTGAGTTTAAGGAACTTAAAACTCTTGTTTTACCTGTTTGATTTAATAATGATGTTATTAAATGCTCCAAAGACAGTTATGCTGTCTAGCTAGACACACCAGAGAGAAGCGAAAATGATCAAATTCTTCACGAATATTCTGACAGAAAAAGAATCCATGGGAGGTTTTTTAGTTTGTTTGTTCTTGTTCCTAAAATTTTACAAGTTGTGGTTTATAAGTTTTATAACTAAGCCGAGGAGGCAATCACAGGGTGTGGGAACTTTCACAGTCTCGGGAACCCATAGGGGAATTCAGAGCATGCCCACATGTGATAGGGGATAACAACTATAACTGAAAGAAAGTCGGAAGGATGGAGAAAGCATCTTGTTCTTTGTATTTAATAGAAGCAGTGCAGGGATGAAGGCCCCCGTGCTTCTGTGGTTATAGTGGGAAAAAGGCAGAGAGAGCTTGAATTTTGAGTCGGCTACAGAATCTGGAGGCTAGACACATTTCCACATAACATGGGTTAAGAGTATACCTTGGGGCTGCAGAGATGGCTCAGTGGTTAAGAGCACTGACTGCTCTTCCAGAGGTTCTGAGTTCAAATCCCAGCAACTACATGGTGGCTCACAACCACCTGTAATGTGGTCTGATGCCCTCTGCTGGTGTGTCTGAAGAGAGCTACAGTGTATATAATAAATAAATCAGGAGAGAGAGAGAGAGAGAGAGAGAGAGAGAGAGAGAGAGAGAGAGAGAGAGAGAGAGAGAGAGAGAGAGAGAATTTGCCAGGAGCCATATAGAGCAGAAAAGTTAAGAGACCAGAATCAACCAATCAGACTCTTGTATCTAAAGAGTACCCTACTGTTGTTTATTGGTTGATTTTTGGCTTCACCTCTTCCTGTTTTCCCCATAAAGTGGGGACATTGGGTAATGTGTCATAGTGTTGCAAGGACTAGACAATCCACAGAACTGCTCTGCAGTCCAGAAGAAGTGAGATCCAGACGAATCCCCGGGAAAGCGGGCCCAAGTAATTGATGGGATCACCACCCCTGCTCAGTGGGAAAGCAAGAAAGAGGACCAGAGGTAGCTTTGGAAGACTCTAGAAAAGCCTAGAAGAACCCATGATCTAGAATGTTCAAGAGAAAAGAGTATGTGGCTTAAAATGTTTAGAAACTGATCTAGAGCTTTGGAGATCATGTCGAACTTTCTGGAGGGACAGGCAGGCTAGCTCCTTGACCTGATGCTTCCAACTTTAACTAGCCTGCATTTGGATGGGTATGACATGAGGGTGGATAACTGATCTCATACCAGGGATATTGGTGCTGGACAACACTGAATGTGGCTCTCCTTGCTCCCCCTAGTTAGTCAATTTAACACAAGCTAGAGTTATCTAAAAGGAGGAACTTTAGTTGAGAAAAATGCCTCCATAAGATCCAACTGTAAGTATTTTCTTAATTAGTTACTGACTGGGGTGGTCCCTGCCCATTTTGGAGGGTGCCATCCCTGGACTGGTGGCCCTGTGTTCCTTCTATAAGAAAGAAAGCTGGGCAAGCCATCACTGATGAACAAGCCAGTAATTAGCACCATCGCATTGTCTCTGCATCAGCTCCTGCCTCCAGGTTTCTGCTCTGAGTTCCTGTCCTGACTTCCTTTGATGGTGCACAGTGATATGGAAGTGTAAGCCGAATAAGTGCTACCCTCCCCAATCTGTGTTGATCAATAATACCTCTAACTCAGACAACATCCTTTGCTGTCTTTCTGACAGGTGACTTCTGAGAACAAGAGTTGAAGATGAAGGAAGATTGCTCACCCAGCTCTCATGTGCCCATCAGCGACAGCAAGTTCATTCTGAAGTACGTCTGAGTGTGCAGTGTTGGGGTTGGGGGAGCTCTGCAACCCCCTGTGGCCTTCTACTCGGGGGGAGGGGCAGGATATCGGTACTAGAATTCTTCAGATGTGGCACTGTGCCCCGGGGACAGTGGCCAATCCTTTGGTTGGTGGAGGGGGGTGAATACCCCTCTTTGGAGGTGTAGGTATTCTTTGAGATATATGTTTGCACAAGAAGGGGTGGGGTTACCGTGGAGCTCTATGGTGATGGTATTTTATTTGTTGACAGACTAGAATTATCTGGAAACTCTTACTGTTTAAAAATAATTTAAAAATCCAGTTGTGGGTTTTAATAAAAAAAAAAAACTACTTTATTGGTATATTTTTAACTTTGCTTATTTTTATTTACTCTGTCTCATAAGAACTACTTGGAATATTTTCTCTAAACTAAAGAGAAGCATATTTTTATCATATTTATTTATGTGATTTTTGTGCATGTGTGTGTGCATGTACATGTATGTGTGTGTGTGTGTGTGTGTGTGTGTGTGTGTGTGTCTGTCTGGGGTAGAGGATGCCTGCCATATCAACTGTATGGAGGTCAAAAACAACCTTTGGGAATCACTCCCTTCCTTCACCATTTGGGTCTCAGGGTCGAACTCAGATCCCCAGGCTTGGCTGTAAGTACTGTTTCCTGCTCAGCCGTCTTGCCAGCCAGAGAAGCATTTGTTTGTTTGTTTGTTTGTTTGTTTTTTCCCTTTCTATCTTGCATTTTGAGTCCTGAGTATGAATGCTATCTAAAATTGGGCACGATTAACTCCACATACCCGTGCATTTCCCAATACTTTTGTGTCCAGCCTTTGCACATTTGTGGCATGGGACAAATGCAGACACTCAGTTATCACTGCTCCCCCTATTGGTTCCCCATCTCCACAGCATACACAGGACACACCTGCCGGAGGAGCCCCAGGGTGTCACTGTCAGGGTGTCACTGTCCTCCTGCGCTGTGAGTGGGGTTGGGGAGGCCGCTCCGAAGGTGATAGAGCAATGGGTGCAGCCAGGGACCATGGCCAGGAAGTCAGAGCACATTCTAGTTAACAAATGCTTCCCACGCAACAATGTACCAGCCCCTGCTGATTCCACGTTGATAGGCAAGCATCCTGGACGCTAAGTTCAGTAGGTGAACCTCGCTAGTTTTACCTGCACTCTTCCCCTTCCCAACCCGCTGGGAGGTTGAAAAATCACCTGCATGTTTCATACCCCATCACCCCCCAGCCGACACCCACAGCCATGCTGATTTTCCTTGTCCCGGCCCTCTCTCGGGTACAATCGCTTCCCAGTGGGCTGGGAGAAAGTGTTTGAGCAGAGTGGCCTGCTTGGACCCTGTCACCCTCATCCCAGGACTGACCTCTGGACAGTCAAGACTGGGAGTCAGCTGGTAATCCAAGCCACCAGGGTCTCTGGAGTCACTGGGTCACAGAAGAGCACGGGGAAGCTGTTAGGACTGCTCTTAGACAGTACTGAACATGCATACATGCCCTATAGCAAACATACACATGTGTTCTATAGTGAACATGCATACATGCCCTATAGCGAACATACACATGTGTTCTATAGTGAGCATGCATACATGCCCTATAGTGAACATACACATGTGTTCTATAGTGAACATGCATACATGCCCTATAGCGAACATACACATATGTTCTATAGTGAGCATGCATACATGCCCTATAGCGAACATACACATATGTTCTATAGTGAACATGCATACATGCCCTATAGCGAACATACACATATGTTCTATAGTGAGCATGCATACATGCCCTATAGCGAACATACACATATGTTCTATAGTGAACATGCATACATGCCCTATAGCAAACATACACATGTGTTCTATAGTGAACATGCATACATGCCCTATAGCGAACATACACATGTGTTCTATAGTGAGCATGCATACATGCCCTATAGCAAACATACACATGTGTTCTATAGTGAACATGCATACATGCCCTATAGCAAACATGTACACAGGCCCGAGAGAGACATGTTCACATGTCTAGTGCTTCCTGTGGGATAGAAACCTGCCTGGGGATTTTGCTTGCTTCTCAGCACCTTTGCCTCAGCTTCCCTCTTCCTCCAATTCCTGTAAGGGCCGAGATGCAGAAGCTGCTGTGGGGTGACGGAGGGCGAAAGGTCAAGTGTGACAATTGGGTCTCTTGGTTGAGTAGACATGGTTGGCAAAGAAACACGCTGCTACATCTATTTTACAGATGAAGAAAGTGAGGTCCGTGGTATCACCGATGCCTGGCCGAAGGGCGGCTTCTCCACTCACCAAGTGTCCATGTGTGTCTGTGTCTTTTTAGGTCAGAACTCTTAAGCCTGCTCAAAACCTACAATTGCTACCACGAGGGCAGGAGCTTCCAGCTAAGACACCGAGAGGTGAGACCTGTAGCCCTCTTGCTTGAAGGGCCACCATTTGTCCTGGCTTGTGGAAACTGCTGAGGTTTGCATATGCTGTTCCCAGGGTAGTTAGGCAGCCCCTACAATGCCAGTTGGGCTCTTGTCAAACTTCCTGGCTGAGGAACCAGGTTACTGGCACACAGAGTTGGGCTGGGGTGTTCCTGTTTCCTAGCAAAGAAATCACCTGTACGTTTATAAATGCCGCACTTGTGGGTGTGAAGTCTAGCCCCTTCTTGCCTCTGCCTGCCTTCCTACTTGGTGGGAGGGTGAAGGGAATTTGGTCCCTCTGTGCTCCTCACACATTTCACACACTACAGTGAGCCAACTCCCACTGATTCCATGTGGAGAAGCATTCTAGACACAAAGCTTGGTGGGTGTGGCACTCCAGTTTTGTGTATTGTGTGGATGCTTCACCTGTCAATTAAAAAAAAAAAAAAAAAAAAAACCTATGGCCCATAGGAAAGGGTAGACTAGAAGGTGGGACATTCAGGAGGCAGGAAGAATTCTGGGATATAGTGAGGTGCAGAAAGTTGTAACGAAACAAAGCATAGTAGCCAGCCGCGTGGCAGAATGTAGATCAGGATAAATGAGTTATGTTAAAATATGATGTAGTTAGAGAAGAGCCTAACTGTATGGCCAGGATATTTGTAAGTATATTTTGACTCTGTGTCTTATGTCTGGGAGCATGGGGCTGGGAAGAAGAACCAGACCTTACTTCTACATTTTACCTGCCTGATTTCATGCCACCCACCCAGCCAGGGGTCCTGGACCACCTCACCTGTGCCCTTTCTCTGTGGCGCCCTCACCTTAGAAGTGGTGTCTTGTGTAGATCTTAGTGTCGAGCTCATGTGACAAGAGGCCAGTGGGGAGTGGCTCCTAATTAAAGGGGAGAGCCACCTATCAGAAGCAACCCAAGGGTGCCGTTTGGGAATGTGATCCTGGCTGACGTATTTTCCAAAAGACGCTAGGTATCTGGAATTTCATGAGGGGTTTCTTAAACCTTGAAATACTCTGGGGAGTGTCTAGCAGGGTCCAGGCTGGGATCTACTTGAGACCAGATCAGCCAGTCCTGGGTTTCCAGCATCCGTTTTACAGTCCAAGGAGAAGAATCATAGTGTACGAATGTATCTGGGGTATGTATTTCCGTGGTTAAGATACAATCGGCCGCTAAAGTGCTCCATCTCTTGGTGTCTGAATAGGAGCAGCAGACACTCACAGAGGCCTCTGCCAGGTGGGACTGGACTAGATCCAGCCAAGTGGCATCAGGCAGGCATCATGGCAGGCCACGGGCCAGGACAGTGGTGTTTGGTACCTCTTGTCATATAGAGTGGAGGCTGCAGGTCCCTAGTCCAGGCAGAGCTGCGCCGCTAGTGCCATCTCTAACAAACACCCTGAGCTCTGCCTTTTCTTGTTATGTCTTCTTGACCCCTTAGCTTTGGGCTTTGGCACCAGTGCTGATGTCTCCAGAGCAGCTATGTCTTCAGGGCTCACCCTGCAAGTCCGGAATCTGAGTTCTGGTAGACAGGAATGGGCAAAAGTCTTAGACCTGAAGTTGGCCATCCAGCATCCTATGTCCCAGGGACTTACTATAGGACAATCCCAGAATGCCCTGTCCTACACATGCCACTAACCCTAGAAAAGGAACACACTACAGACCAAAGTCCAGCTTAGTCATCCTGGGGGACTCTCACAGGGGTATTAGTGAGGGCTGACTTGCAGGAGCAGAAATGACTCAAAAGCACCTGTATCACTAAGAAGCCCACCAAACATGGACGGTGACCCATGAAAGCTGCACCCTTAGGATCCTACTCAACTTATAGGTAGGAAAACTCACCTCCCCACAGCTGGCTAGTCAGACTCTCCTCCTCTCACACACACATACACACACATACACATGCATACATACACACACACATATACACATATACATACATACACACATATATACATATACACATATATACACTATACATATATACATATACACACATATACATACATACATCTATATATATATACACACATATACACAATATACAGACACATATACACATACACATATACATACACACACCTATATATATACATGTATACATATATACATATACACACATATACATATATACACACACACATATATATATACATATACATATACACACATATATATACACATATACATACACATACATATATACATGTATACATATACACAATATACATATATACATACATACACACATACATATATACATATACACACACCCACACACATACATATCCTTAGAGAGGATGCTGGTGAATCTTGAGTTTCCCAAACATGCATAGTTTGTTTGTTTCTGGAATCTTTTGAGCCTCCCCTTCTCCTTCCTGAAGGGGATGGTTCAGTTCATAGGACTTTGGAGTAAATAAAGTAAGTAGACCGACTAGTTCCAAAGACGGAGCGTTAAAGAGAGCAACGCTGTTCCCGGCGTTATGATTTAAAACTCAGTGGACGCATGAATTGAGTATCACTGACTAGACCTCAGACATGGGGCAGTTTGTTACTCTTGGTTCCAGGCTATAAGGTACCTCCAAGCACTGAGCCACTCACCACTTGGCTGTACCCTGGAAGAGACAGACTCTCCTGGTTGTCAGAAGCCTCGCTTGCTGGTAGTAACTACAGCCCGACGGTACAGTTTAGGGCAAACTCCCTCACTGCTAAGTGGAATGCCTGTAGGGAAATGAGGTATATCTGTGGGTGAGGCCACACTATAGGACAACTGTTACCCAAAGACCTTTCTCCTAATCACTAAGATCTAGGGGGAGCACTATCTCTGGGGATGGTGTGCCAGCCCTCTTTACTGTAAAGCTTGCCTTTGGGATAATTTTGCTTCTGTCACAATGAAAAGTGTAGAATAGTCAGTACAATTTGAAGTTGACTGTCATCTGGAAATGCTGATATATAAACCTGTAGGGTGCTCAGAGACTTACTAATCCCACTCAGGCTGTCTGATCAGGATTTCCCAACCAGCCTCCATACTAACCTCTTAGTGGTTCATAGCCTCCCCCTGGTGGCCATGCGCCACATTGCACCCAGCAGTGTGTGAGATACTCTGATCCTTCCTTAGAAGGGTCAGGATGCCCCCTCTCTTGGGCCTGAATGATCACTTAACTCTGAGGTAACCCTGGACCCTTCCATCCTGAGCTCTACACAGCTGTCCCCTGGGAGCACAAAGTGTATATTACTAGACTGTCCTGTGCTCAGCAGCTTGGGGACACTGACTTCCCCAGATCTTCAGTGGACTCCACCACGTACACAGTTTTCCAACTCCTGGTAAGGGTGAAGGATTATGCTGGCATCCTGCCTCTTACAAATAAGAAAACCGAACAAATCGCTTGTCTGAAATATTTTCTTTTTGGCGTGTGGTTTGCATTCTGATTCTGAAGATATATATGAAAAAAAAGGACATCAAAGTGGTTACAGTCTCTCTTTCCTTCGACCCTTCCATCCCGAGCATGGTCAGCTGACTCCAGCCTGTACAAGGGAATAGGTGCTGGGCCTTGAGTCCTGATTCTTTTCTGTTCTCCAAGACCACACCCACCCCCCTAAGATAGAAAACCCTACCATCACTGGCTCCTCACCTTCACACTCTTGCTTGGTAGATGCCTCCAGGAGCTGACATTCATTGGGCCGTGGGAACTCAGTACTGGTCTGGATTTCCAAAGCCTTAGGACAGCCAGACTTAGTCAGAATAAGGTGGTTGGATAACTGCTTGCTGTGTTCCTTCCTGTGATAGGGCCTAGGTAAAGCTGGTGGGCACACACAGATAAGCAGAGAGAGGCCACTAGACCCAGGTATGTGGCCCCCTGCTGGCTGCATGCTACATTTTGTTTTGTCCCTGAGCATGGGAATTCTCTGGTACCTAAATGCAATTTGGGCACTGGAGCCAAAAAACAGCAGGTTCCCTGGGTACCTAAGGTGACGGTCCCTATGAAACACAGCCGTACACTTTGCTAAGATCTCATGTCTTTTGTTGGGCCTCTGGAAGGTTGAACATAGAGACCAGTCTCTTCCTTGGAAACCTTTAGGACAGTGCTTTTCAACCTATGAGTCATGGCTCTTTTGGGGGTTTGAAGGACCCTTTCACAGGAGTCACCTAAGACCATTTGAAAGCATAAAGGTTTACGTTATAATTCATAACAGTAACAAAATTACAATTATCAATTAGCAACAAAAATAATTTTATGGTTGGGGATGATACAACATGAGAATTGTATTCAAAGGTCACAACATTAGGATGGTTGAAAGTCACTGCTTTAGGGGCTGAGACCCTTCCCTTGGCCCTTTGCCCTTGGTTTCTCATGAGACTACGGCAGACACCCAGAGTACAGCCCGTGTCTCCTCCTTAGAGCCATCTGGGAGGTGGTTATTCTGCCTACACTCACTTTAACCATGATAAAACCAAGGAAGAGACACTAAGTCACGTCAAGGTCACGGGCCAGCCAGTCACAAACAGATGGTACCAGTCAAATTGCATTATGGGAGCCAGACACTCATCACTCGCTGGAGGATGGGTCTCACTAGGAATTGCACGGTCCCTGCAGACCTGCCAGGATGTGTCCACCACAGGAGAGAGAAGCTGGGGAGACCACAGGACCCACCACATTCTTTATGAGTTTTTACTGGGGAGGGGTTAGAGTTCATGAATCACTGGGAGATGCAAATAGAGAGTTCCTAAGATGCTGCTGGGGCGTGGGCTGGGGGCAGACGCTAAGGCCTGGCAGGGCCTTCTAGAAGTCCAGCTTTTCAGGCCAGAGGTCTGGTGCCTGGGCCCTGGTTTTCTTCCCAGAGAATACTCAGGCACCTTGGCCTCACAGAACCTCCCCGTGTCCTTGGCCATCTGTCTCGGCACACCCCAGCGATCTGAAGAACCGGTCCTGGGTTCTGTCTGCTGTTCCTGTGACTTCCCAAAGAGCCAGTCCAGAGGGTTGTCAGTGCCAGGAGGGGGCAGTGTGGGCTGTAGGCTGTTGGAGCATGGAGAGCTGTCACCTAGAGACTCGGACTGGTGCCTCTTCTCTCTAGCCCAGGCTGGCCGGCAGGGTCTGTTGGGACGGCTCCGCACTGTGACCTTGTCCAGCACGGAGGAGGGCTGAGCCAGCTGACAAATGCACCTGACATAGTCATCCAGGCTGGGAGAGGCTGGGGGCTCCTGCCCAGGTGCCCCATGTGATATCTCTTCTGAAGTTTCCCGAATTGTTGGCAAATGGGGCACAGGCAGCAGAAGCCGGGACCTCATTGCTGCTAATAAAGTGAACAGAGCCTGTCAGTCAAGAGAAAACCAGTGGTCCATGCCTCCCTGACATCCACCTACTTCCTCTCCCTCATCGCAGAATGGGTACACAGGGCTTGGGTACCCAGAATGCAATACAAACCCTGCAGATCTGAGACCAGGGCTCACTCCCTGCCCCCACCCCCACTCATCCTTCCTGCTAACACCAAAATACGCAGGTAACGAAGATTAGGATACTTTAAGAATAGCCAGATAATTGGGGCTGGAGAGATGGCTCAGCGGTTAGGGGCCCTTGTTCTTGCAGAGAATCTGAGTTCAGTTCTTAGCATACACATGGTGGGACAAACCATTTGTAAATCAAGTTCCAGGGGATCTGAATGGTATGTGTGTATCATGTCTACGTTTGTGTAGGCAAAATGCCCGTGCATATAAAGTAAGATAAATTAATTAAAACTTTTAAAATGAGGAGTGGACAGGTAAGAGAACCCCCAGGTTTTAAACTCATCTCTGCCACGTAATGACCTGGAGACCTTCCACAGTGTGACTCCTCTAAACCTCTAATCACCCATCTGAAAAACAGGGTTACAAACAGCCCAGTGTCAGGGATATTATGGGAAATTTCTGGAATCGTAGCTTTGACAAAACAACTCTCCTGTGAACGCAAAAGCCTTGGATACACACCTTAGTATTAGAGTGGTCAAGGGCACCTACCACCCTTGTTCTCTATTAAGTAGCCAGGATGTGAAAGCTCAGGATGAGAAATGCTCTCGGAGATAAACTAGCCCCTGTGTTTTAACTTCACCAAAGGGCAGTTGCTCTTCTTACCTGTGAGTCGGCAGTCAGGGTAGCAGGGGGAACTAGATGACTTAAAGCTTGTCTGATCCGAAGGAAGCACCCCGAGACGGTCAGTCACAGCCGCGTCTCCAGCTCCTGGTCACTGGGAAGAGGGCAGTCAGGACAACCTGCTGCGGTTTCTTGTCCTGTGCTGTCTGGCAAACCCAACACCCGCTGCTGCTTTTAAATGGTTCCTCTAGCCTTCAGTCACGGTCAGGAAGAGCTCAAAATAGCAGCGCTTCAGAAGGTTCTCAGAGGAAAGGAGCACGGAGGGTGGGGCTTGGCCCAGCTGCCAGCCTGGAAGTTGTGTATGTGACTGCAGGAGGTTGGGAAATATTTACACTGCAGCGTGAGGTGTGGGGCAGCCACTGTGCCTTGACATCCACAGCTTCACTGTCTTTGTAGAGACCAAAGCCAGCCTAGGGGGTGCTGGGAGAGCCTGGGGCCACCATAGGACCCTCACAGGCTTCCATCCCTGTCTGGTATAGCACCGTATTTTCTACTATGGATTAGACCAGCACCTGTGATCCTGTGACACACTGGCCTTGTACTAATTTTTGCTGAGTCCTAGACTTGCGCTTACGACTGTGATGATACATGAACCTTGCAGGGACATCTACATCCCCTTACACAGGCACCAGGAGAGCCCGGAGGTCTCTCTGGCTTCTCTCATAACATCTCAGATGGGATGCTTTCAAGCGGAATTTTGCTTACCCACTGTTGGCCAGACATGTGCCGATGACTGCTTATGGCATACCAAATACCGTGGGACAAGTTACCACCCGTGACGCCTGTTTGCCAATGGGAAGGATGATCACGTCATCAGTGGGCAGGTGCAGTGACTCAGCACTCTGGCTGGCTTCAAGGGAGCGTGCAGAGGGGCCGTGGAGCAGGGTGGTAGGCTGCTGCTATAGGCAGCAATGTCAGAAATATCTGCTCTGTGGGTGACATTGGCGCAGAGATCTAAAAACACTGGGGCAATGCCTGCCAAGGCCCTATGACAATGATGTGCTGGGCATACTTAGGGAACAACGGGAGACTGTGAGCATAGGGTCTAGGTCAGGTGGGTCAGAAGATATCAAAGCAACGGCAGGGCACTGCAGGTTTGAGTAAGGAGCTGCAGTGTGACTTCTGTCAGCTGCCTTGCTCAGCTAATGACTGCAGCTGTGAGGACCCAGGGGCCTCCGGGGCCGATACCAACACAGCGGCTGCTGAAGGCAAGGTGGGCAATCCTGGGAAGGAAGTAGTAGTATGTTTCTCAGGCCTCAGAGCCTCTGCTCACCTGTCCTCAGAAGCTGGAGGAAGAGATGTTTCAGAGGGTACTGCTCAGGTCTGCTACATGAGGGCTGGGCAGACACTGGCCTCCCACAGCATGGAGAGCTGCTCGTCCTGTGTCTGTGCATTCCAAGTGTGCGGTTAGTGCCTCGGGAGATACTGAGCAATGCTTAAGTTGGGTGGCGATTCCCAACTTACACCTGAATGAGTCCATTGGACTCCAGCCTTTTGCCTGACTGTTAAGGCAAACACTGTAAGGCCATATCAAGACACTGTGTGGTTTTGAATAGCCTTGGACTATTCTCTCTGTGGACAGTGCGGTGTTTGAAAGTAGAGATGACTGTTAGCCGGCCATGAGATCCACACTGTGAGTGGGGCCGAGGCCATACTCACGAGAAGAAGTTCTCTTGGCATCCCTGTTCTCATTGGGGACTTTCCATGACAATGAAGAGAGGATAGACTTTGGGGGAGGGGTGCTGTATGATTTCACTTAAGTGCGATGTGGAACTCAAATAAGACACATTCATAGAGGTGGAAGTGAGAACGATGGCTATCAAGAATGGGGGTGGGGAGAAAGAGAAGTGGGGATCACGGTTCTTCAAGCTGAGTGAATCTTAGGGGTTCACTGGGAAGCACGGTGCCCACTGCAAACCCACTATACTGCGTTTAAGTTGTCATTAAGCATGTGTGTCTTCAGATTTCACTCAGCATGCTCACCACTGTGCCTCAGACTCACTCCCTAGCAGAGGAAGGAACTAATCAAAGACTTTGCTTTGATTAATCCAGGCCTCCTGTTCATGGATTAGGAAGCCTGGCTGAACTCTTAATTAGGACCCACGTCATCAGCATAACCCGTTGTGTTCAAAAGCATCTTCAGAGCGCACATTAGTCGTGAATCATAGTAGGCCCATCCATGCTGACGTAAGATGGGAACTGTGTCGCAGATAGACATGGAAAGAGGTTAGTTATGGTTTAAGTGGTAACTGGATTCGGAGCATCACTGAATAAATACCCAAAGAGAAGTGAGGATTAGAGAAAACAGGGATGGGGAGTATTGGGGTGCGTGTGGGACTGTTATATTAAATGTTCTTAGCACAAAACATATAAATAAATAAGTAAAGATATTGGTGAGGCTGGAGTCTCTGCAGAGGAGCCAGAGATCTCAGGTAGGTCTCTTAACAGTACAGTTTCTCATGGAGTAATCATAAGGGTTCAGAGAGCCCCGGGGGTGGGGGCATGGAGACAGAGGCTGGAAATACGCCAGAGACAAAGAACCAAGGACAGATGGAGTTTGAGCCAGAGTCAGGTGGGATGCCTGTGGGGTAGACTGCTGTAAGTTACGGTAGGGAGCAGTTGCTTCCTTTGGAGACCTAAGGAAGTCAGAGCAGGTTGAGGGTTCAGTTAAGAAAACAGCATGAAACACTCATGATAGACCACGGAAATGTCCCAAATGAACTGAACCAGTTGGTACTGCCCCTGTCTGGATGTGTGGAGAGAAGGCCTAGGCAGGACACACAGACGGTAGGATGTCCAGTAGAACCTGGTGGTGACTGTGAGGTTCTCTGTCCCAGTGCAGTTTGAGCCAAGGAGCCTAGCCCAGTACTAGCGGCCAGGCACACTTCCCCAGGCTGTGTTTCCTCCCGGCAGTGTAGACGTGCCTGCCAGACACTCGCAGTGTCCTGGGGGACACCTGACTCAGCAGCTCCGTGCTGGCCCCAGCTCTGTCCTTGGCCAGGCCTGGACCTAGCAGCGGAAAGAACATCTCATGCATCCTCCTTCCGGTCCCTGCCCGCATGCACCGAAGCATGTACACACGGCTCGCTCTTCCCTGGGAGGATGAGTGTTGGGGGGGGGGGCAGGGTTGAGCATTGTGTTCCCCAGCAGGTTACAGAGAGCAAGGAGAGACCTTGACTGACCTGTGTTGGTCCCACAGGAAGAAGGAGCTCTGATCATCGAAGGACTCCTCAACATCGCCTGGGGGCTCAGACGACCCATCCGGCTCCAGATGCAGGATGATCGGGAGCGAGTGCACTTGCCTTCTGCCACGTGGGTGCCTGGGCGGCCCAGCTGCCTCCAGTGAGTGCCTGGCAGGTGGCGCAGAGGCAGGGGCCTCCGTGGTGTCTGTCAGCACGAGCGCCACATGATACACATCCTGATTCGTGGGGTATCCTCAGCCTTGGGGTAGATACCTCACTGCTGTGTGGGGCTTAGGCACGGAGCACAGATCAGCTACATCTCTTGTTCAGTGGCTACCTCAGTTCTTCTAGCCTTACCCACCCAAACACACAATCTTACTTAGGGTGCCCTCCCTGGTGATGATTGCATGACCTTTGTCCCTCCTCCAGGAGGGACAGTTTCATGATCCCAACAACACCTGCTTTATTGTGATGGGGACTGAACTCAGTGCAATACCAATGAGCTATGTCCTCAGCCCACCAGAGTCTCCTTGAAACGGAGTGTTAGGGATTTACCCAAATTCATCTTTCTGCTGCTACTGTTTTATTTCAGTGACAGATTCCGTTGACATAGATTTACCAAATTTAAGATCTGATTTTTCTTATCATCAGGACAAAGGCAGTTAGTCTGAGTTTTTGCTTCTTCATGCAATGATTCTTCAAAGGTAAACAGTCAGAATTTTGTCCTTGACAAATATGCAGATAAGATGGGCTCAGTGATGTAAGTACACCTGAGATTACAGCACTCGGTAAACTGAAGGGGGAGGAATCCTGAGTTGGAACACAGGCTAGGCTTGCATACTGATACACTATTTTAAAAACATAATGTATGAAGGAGCTGGAGAGAGGGATCAGAAGTTATTAACACTTGCTGCTCTGACCTTAATTCACTTTCCAGCATGATTATGGTGTGGCTTGGAACTGCTTATAACTCCATTTCCAGGGGATCCAGCGCCCTCTTCTGGCCTACATGGGCTCCTGCAACATGTGGTGCATATAAACTTACATAGCCAAGTACACTTCCACACTAGATAGATGGTAGATAAATGGATGGACGGATGGATGGACAGACAGACAGACAGACAGACGGACAGATGGATGGATGCATGCATGCAGATGAAATGGGTACTCTGTAAACATGTAGCTTGTTGACACACTAGCTCTTACCCCAGGTGTCCCTGGTCACTGGTACAAAATTTTGAGCAACATGACTTAGAACATAAAGACTCCTTGTCGAGGTTGCAAGTATGACTCATGTTTCCCACCCTGACCCCCATCAAGGCAGAAGCAGCCTTACCAGCCACCCCTCCCCCAGCCTGTGTAACCAGGCTGCTCCTTTCTCATCCCTAGTCCCTCTACCGAATACTCTCATTGCTCCTGTCCTTCTATCCTGATATTCTCTTCTTTGGCTAGGGGTGGAGATCAGTCCTGCCAAGAGGGCTGGACATCTGATCTCCAAGGTTAACCTTGCCTGACTCCTTAGACCCACAACACCCTCAACAAACCCAGCTCTTTCAGCATGCAGCTATGCAGGCACTAACCCGGCTGAGCCTGCACCCCAGGACCACAGGGCCACTGGCTTTGCACATGATCTGTGATGCATTTCAGAGCAGTTACTCGTTCTAAGGGACAGCTCCCATTCCTTCCAACAGATGCTGTGGGGAGCTTCCTACTACACTGATAAAATTGGACACATCCAGCCTCTGGGCTCCTCACCTGTGTCCTGCCTGTGAAAGCAGGAGGCTTTTGTCTCTGTCACAGCCACGTGAGTACTGTGCTCCTCTGTTTTCAGAAAGGACGCTTCACCCCAGGACAGCCAGGTCCCTGCTGAGGAGCCTAGCACTCAACCTGCAAACAAGGCAGAGGTTTCCAAAGATAGCTCAGGTAAGCAAAGCCCAGAAGAACCCAGCCCATTTTGGGTGGTATACACAGTCTCCAAAGAGCAGCCATGGGGAATCACAGAGCCAGCTGCATCTGTCCATGAGAGAGCCTCACTGAGCACCCATAGAGGAAACAGGTTCCACATACTGTTCTCATCCCTTTACGGAAAAGAAAGCAGAGGCTTATAAAAGTGTCTCCTTGGGTTCCTGGCCTGAATCGTCTGAGATGGGCTGAGATATAAAAAGAAAGTGGACTCAATGGAGGGCGCTGTTCCCTTTTGTCCCAAGCCTCTGAAACCTCGTCCTCACATTCTACTCTGAGATCGGGCGTCCTTCACCTGTGCTCTTTGTACCCTTTCCTTAGCATCTAGTGAAGGACCTGACCCCTGAGTGAGCGCTCAGAGGACAGGAATGGAGTGACCACATATACCTCAGTGGGGACCACGAGAGGCACTGTGACACCAGCACCACTGCCACCCAGCATCCAAACCAGGATCAGCATTTCTACAGTGTGCCATGACTACAGGGCTCCAGGGAGCCCCAACATCCAACTGCTGGAGCTGTGACAGCCTTGCCCCCTCACCTTCTCATCTATTTATTTCTGCAGGGCCCCTGGGGGAGGACGAGGAGGAGGTCCCACAGCTTATGCGGACCAAGAGTGACGCAAGCTGCATAATCCAGAGGAGGTCCAAGTCCCGGGCACCGAGCGAAGCCCAGAGGATGCGCCGGCACCGTTTCTCCATCAATGGGCACTTTTATAACCACAAGGTGAAGTCCCAAGCTGCCCTTTCTTGGGCTCTGCAGGAACAGGAATTAGTCCCCAACACAAAAAAGAGCAGGCCCCTAACATTTAGCATTAGTCCCATGCCCCCATTAGATGTCAAGATAACTGCGGTTGTCCTATTCGGAATGCTCAAGAGAGTGACAGGCTCGTCCCCAGTGCCAACAGTGGCATAACGTTCTCATCCACAGCCAGAGCTCCCCCACACACAACCACTACCCACCATTCTCTACAGCCAGAGCTCGCCCACACACAACCACTGCCCACCCATTCTCTAAGCTGTGTGGCTTTGGAACAAGAAGGCCCTAAGCAGACAATAATGCCAAGTGTATCTTTAACCGGCCCGTGCTTGTGAGGCTCCCTTTCAGGGTCACGGGGACATCACGTCCGCAGCTCTCTCTGGGTAATCAAGCTGGCTTGCTAAGGTGTGCCCAGAGGCATGAGTATCTTTTCCCAGAGAACCTGGGGATCTCTGAGTTCCCAGCACTTCTCCTTTTGTACAAGTGTGCTGACCTTAGGGAACATGGCCTTCCCCTAATTACATCATCCCATTAACAAGTTGGGCTATAACAGGATAAGTTGATTGTTACTATAAATGGCGTGAGTGGCAGTCTGGGTGTGGCCCTGCCTGGAGCTGGAGCATACGGTGGCAGGCCACATCCTGCCATGCTGGGGATGGGAGAGGGAACCTTCCAGCCAGAGCAGTTGCCTTTCTGAGAGTGATTCATAGGAAGGAAGCATGGACTTTGAGAGTCTAACCAAGACAAAAAGGCCGTTTTTTCACCCCCTTTCACCTCTATACACGAAGTTCTTAGAAGTTGGGGTACAGATTCCTTTAAGTCACAAACAACAATGAAAATTTACTAATTCTCAGCACTGATGTTTTTGGTGGGGGTACTTGTTCTAGGTTTTATTCCTGACGACCGTGCACTAGTACTCTAAGCTATCCTTTCCCTAAACTGTTCCGACTAACAGCGTGGGGTTTATTCCCAGACCCATCTAATCGCTGTAGGCACTCCTACTGCTTTGTCCTCAAGTCCAGATGTGATCCACTGGCATAAAAAGTAACCCAACGACCTTTGTCTCTGCTTGGTTGGTATCACGTCCAAGGCAGGCTTTGTGCAGAACAAACACGGCCTTGCTGACAAGAATGCTCCTCTCCGTGAAGTAGCTGAATGAACTTTCCCTGCTTCCCTGGCACTAAAGCAGTGGTTCTTAACCGATGGGTCACAACCGCTTCTGGGGGAGGCCAAATGGTCTCCTGACCATAGGAGGTCACCTGAGACCATCGGAAAACACATAATACTTACATTACAAGTCATAACAGTGCAAAATTGGTGGTGCTATGAAGAAGCAAGGAATCGCTTTATGGTTGAGGCCATCACAATGTGAGGAACTGTATTAAAGGTCTCCTCATTAGGAAGGTTGAGAACCTCTGCCATAAAGACTCATTTCCTGTACAGCCTATAGCCTAGAGTGCTTGTGGGTCTCAGCTAGAGTTAGCAAGCCCACAACAGCGGAGTCAGGTTCACTGGGAGGCACCAGCTTTAAGCAGGTAGGAAACACACGGAGGTCTAAGCATTGCAGAATCCTCCGTGACGGCACTGTCCTTTCCAGATGCCTGACCCTAACCAGATATTTAACCTCCTGTCTTAGGGTTTTACCGCTGTGAAGAGATTCATGACCATGACAAGTCTTATAAAGAACATTTAATTGGAGCTGGTTTAGTTCAGTCCAGTATCATCAAGGGGAGAACATGGCAGCATCCAGGCAGGCATGGTACAGGAGGAGCTGAGAGTTCTACATCTTCATCTGAGGGCTGCTAATGGAAGACTAGCTTCCGGGCAGCTAGGGTGAGGGTCTTAAGCCCACACCCACAGTGACACACCTATTCCAACAAGGCCACACCTCCTAATAGTGCCACTCCCTGGCCCAAGCATATACAAACCATCATGCCTCCCAACTGAGGTTTCCTTTCTCAGAAAATAGGAACACTTGTAGGTAATTCATAGGGTTACTGTGAGGACCAAGAGAACATGTAAGAGGCTTCACACATCCAGTACCTGGTTACAGTGCTTATAGCAGACTTCCCAAGCCTCAGACAGTGTCCTGGGTAATTTTTTTTTTACAGAAGCTGTCTGGTTGGCAGTCTAGTTGTGCCCTGATGAGCTCACCCTAATGAAGACCTAAGGTGGAAACATGTAATACCCAAGACACATAGTCCCCTAGAGAGTTCTGATTGCCTCTCCAGATGACTATGTGGCTAACTGGGTGCTGTACACACTCTTCCTGCCCAACATGGAGGGTAACATTGTATGCCATACAATGGTGGCAGGCAGGAGGATCCAGATTTAAAGTTTAAGATATGGCTTGATGAATGAGTATGTTTTTGCACTGTCTTAAAGTAGAAAATGATGAGTCACACCATCATAACTTAGGGGCTGTCTGTGCTGTGACAGAGGAAAAGGCAAGATACTTGCAAAAAAGAGTAAGACGCCTCCCATGCAAAACATTACAAATAAACCAGGCATGGTGACAAAGTGCAGTGACTCTGCTTTGAGGTAACTTAAGCCTGTGCAAGTAGTTCAAGGCCACACAGTGAGACCTTATCTAAAAAATAAAGGAGAGAGCTGGGGCTGTTCTTCCTGGTGGCAGAGCACTTGTAGGTACTTAGCATGTACAAGGTTCTGGGTTCAATTTCCAGGGCCACAAAAGAGTGAAAATTACCTGCTTGGCGTGGTGTTACTAAATTGTAATCCTGACCTTCAGGAGGCCAGGCAAGAAGTTCTTGAGTTTCAAACCAGCCTGGCCT
The DNA here is from genome assembly GCF_963924665.1 of Micromys minutus. Classification (NCBI taxonomy): domain Eukaryota; kingdom Metazoa; phylum Chordata; class Mammalia; order Rodentia; family Muridae; genus Micromys; species Micromys minutus. The sequence goes on from NC_137972.1 coordinate 29,621,326, forward strand.
GTGTGTTAGAACTTGTCTTAAAAAGTATGCACAAATGTTTGACTAAGTAATAGTAAAGAGGCCAGTGTAGCTGGAGTGCCAGATGTTTGTTAGAGGTCTTGGCATTATATGTGCTGAAGAGTGAGAGATGCCCGTGGCATTACACAAGCCGCAGGAAACCTTACATGTTTTTCTAAAAGTGAGTTCTGACACTGGCAGACAGGCCTAGTAGTCTTCTCCAAGGGTTGTTTCTGAACCACCAAGTGTCTTTGGGAATGAGAGATGTAGGAAGACCAAGGTGGGGCTGTGTGAAACTGGGCCAGACCACATTTTGTTATTTGGGGTATTTTAAAGGGTAGTGCCATTGGGAGTGGTATGGAGAATATGTTAGAGGGTGAGAGGGAGGGGCCTGCTGGCAAATGCCACAGTGTGACTGGAGGCCTCTGCTTGGACAGCACTTGGGGGAAGAGGGTAGATACGAAAGTTTTGAGCCTAAGTTCACAGATGTTTGTTGATGCTGATACTATAGATAGGAAGTGTGAGGGAGAGCCTTGTGTCCTACCCCTACTTCGAGGGTCCTGGCTTCCAAGATTCAGAGAGCTTCTATTGATGGATGTCAGTGCTAAGCATCTTCTTCAGAGTGCCCTGAGGACAAATACTGTAATAGCTCCTTGAGTGTCCCCAGGTCTAGGAACAAACATCATGGTTATGGGTTTTGAGGAATGGAAGTGACGTGTTCTAAGAAGTAGTCTCCCACTGTTTGGGTCTCCTCAGAACTTTAACATTAGCTGTGTCTCTTCTGGGCCTGCTCTGAGCTATCCATCTGCTCCACACAGACCTCCGTGTTCACTCCTGCCTATGGGTCTGTGACCAACGTCCGGGTTAACAGCACTATGACCACCCAGCAGGTGCTCACCCTGCTGCTAAACAAGTTCCGGGTAAGTGTGACCACAGGGAGTGGCCTTGCCAAGAGGCTGGTGCTGGGATAGAGTGGTGGACGGTGGGAGTGGCTGGGATTGGCTGACTTGACTCTTGGTGGAAAGCCGATGTGCCAGAGTCCCTGGGATTCTAGGCAAGGAGTGGTTGGGGCTTGGTCTGTTCTCTTTTGCTAAAAGTGCTGCGGTTTGGTTTCTTGTGCCCGCCTGTGCAGGTGGAAGATGGCCCCAGTGAGTTCGCACTCTACATTGTCCATGAGTCTGGGGGTAAGTGCTAGCTTCTGGTGTTCCCGTGGCAAGGGTGCAACCTGTTCTTCTTCCCCATACCTCTCTCTCTCCGCCATCAAACTTAGCTCCATTCTGAGAACCCTCTACAACAGTGTAGGAAGAGAACTCCCCAGGCTCTTCCCATTAATGAACCACTGCGTAGCTCAGTTAGGAAAGTAGGAATTGTGTGTCAGTGGCTGCAACCTGGAATCTGCTCTTGTGGGCCCTCTGCAGCCCTCTGAAGCCCACGGGCAGCTTCTTGGTGCTGTTCTGTGTCCCCAAGTCTGTGGCCCCTCTATCTGCTCTGCCCCTATTCTCTGTGCCAAGCCTTTATCAAATGATATATAGGACAGGAAAATTATTCTCCCTCTACTTCCACTCACTGGATGGGGCCACAAAATACATGAACCAAAATGCAGGTCTACAAGAGGAAAACAAGCTGGTTTGTTCCCAGAGATGAATCACCCAGAGGGATGCCCAGAATCCTTTTGCCATAGCAAGGAAGCCCACTTTGAGAGAGTTGAGAAGATGAAGATGGCTGGGGGGGGGGGGGGGGCAGAGGGGACTTTGAGGCAGGATGGTGACTAAGTATCAGTGGCCAATGGAAGACAAGGACAGTTTTTAGCAGCATTTACTGTGTGAATTCCTCTGTTTCACCACTGGGGTTGGTGTTGGTGATTAACTTCTCTCCTGACAGTATCTAACTTCTGACAGTAGATGAGAGGCCTCGATAGATTGATGTCTTGCAACTGGGCAAGTGTGGAAGGCATCTGTCTCTTCTCACTAGCCTCAATCCTGAGTCCAGAGAGCTGACCTACGGTGGCCAGTTCTGCTGCCCTTCAGTGGAGCCATGTGTCTCCCAAGATGCAGATCCATGGAGGTCTTAGAAAGTTTCTCTGGATATCTCCCTTTTATCATGACCCTGTCCTGAATAAATAAATAAGTACATGCATGCATGCATACATATTTTCATACCTACATATACACACATGTATACATACATACATACAAGGGTAGGCGAGCAATTCTAACCGCCCATGAATTTTATAAAATTCTATTTCAGAGCAGACAAAATTAAAGGACTGTGAGTACCCATTGATATCCAGAATCCTGCATGGGCCCTGTGAGAAAATTGTCAAGATCTTCTTGATGGAAGCTGACTTGAGTGAGGAAGTACCCCATGATGTGAGTGCGTCCAGAGCTGACAGTCTGCTCCACAGGGAGGGGCAGGGAGGCAAGACTTGAAGGGGATATTGGCCACAGTCTTCTCAGGCAGTGTATCCTAGATGCCCACAGCTGTCAGCTGTGGGGACAGAACTGGGGTCCTAGGAGAGCCCAGACCTGCCCTTTTCCTTGTAAGTAAAACCTTCCCTTCAGTGGTGCATGCTTTTATTATCATGTTAAAGACTCACTGAGGGGCCTTTAACTAGGGCCAACCCAAGGGCAGAAGGTGTTAAGTGTCAAAGATAAAACTATACACATATAAAACAAAGGGCTGGAGAATATGGGTCTCTAAAGGGATCTTGTGACTGACTCCCTCAGCTTCCCACGCTGGGACAGCTTCGTTCCATTGTTGAGCACAATGGCATTCCCATTCCCCACCCATGCCAAGAGCACTCAGTGTGACAATGACACCGATTTGAATGTTTTTCCCAATATTCAGCTCAGCAGCGTTTCCTCCGATGGATGATCTCGTAGCCTTTGAGATAAGAGCAGTTCCCACTCCCTCAGCACATAGAGCAGAGCAATGCCAGCAGCAAGGTTGGGAAGGGAGGCAGCTCCTGTGGGTACAGGACTTGGGCTTTGAGCACTTCGGAAAACACATTTCAGACCCCTCATCTAAAGCAAATGTTAATGTTCTTGGAGTTTCTAGGTTGCCCAGTACATTAAGTTCGAAATGCCGGTGCTTGACAGCTTTGTTGAAAAACTAAAAGAAGAGGAGGAAAGAGAAATAATCAAGCTGACTATGAAGTAAGCATCACCCCTTGGCCTGAAATGGTTCTGGCCATTAGAGGACATCTGCAGGGCATATGTTTGTCTAAGCAGGCAGGTTTCTCCCTTCTGTAGACACCAAGTACGATTGGGAGACCGGCTGAACTTGGTCCCCAGTAGTGCCTCCTACACCACTGCTCAGTACTGATAGCAAGCTGGGGTGTAAGCCTTCTGAATTAGAGCATACACCCATCCAGGCTGGACCTCTTCCCTAGCAAGGGACTTGGAACAGAATACAAAGGGCAGGACCTGGTGAACCCTGAGTTGGCTTTCTAGTTCTGCTAATGACCAAGCTCAGGAAAAACAATCAGAGGCTGCTGGATACAACCTCAGCTTACCCGAAGGCTTTCCTACAAGCAGGAAGTTTGAGCCCAGTGGGGAGCAGTGATTGTTAACATTTGAGCTCTGGCTGCTGTTTGGGGAAGCAAGGGTCACCAGCATCTGGACAGGCTATGTGACATTATGATGCTTTGAGTCCCATGGATCTGTTTGTGCTTCAGAGATGTGTGGCATGGGGCAGGATATGTGAAGAACATTCAGGAGGACTCGGCAGGAGAAGTCAAACTGCTCTCTCTACTCTGAGTCTGGGAGTGGGGACTGGCTTGGATTCTGGCTTCACACTAATGATCTCTAGAAAGTCATAAGCTTCCTTCTGTGCAACTGGGCTGGGCCTCACTCAGATTCAGCAGAGACTCTAGAGTGTCCTGTCCATTTGCCATGTCACTGTAGGGTTTTAAAGACAGTAGAGACCTGGGAATCACCTGGCCAATAGACTCAGGTTGGGAAGAGCAATCTGGAACCCAGGCTGAGGACAAAGCTCAAGGTATTTGCATGGCCCTGGCTTAGACATTATCTTCTTGCAACCTGATCTATAGCCCTGACCTGCATCCCAGCACATTCCTGTCCCTACTAAAGCGTCTGGAATAGAATTGCCAGTACTTTTCTTTGAAGTTCTGCACAGTCTGCTGCCCTATTGAGTCTCCTTAATGAAGGACAGAGGTGGTAGCAGCTGATCAGCCAGCTGGGAGCAGTAATCTCCCTGATCCCCTCCTCTCCCTCTCTGCTCTCACCCCCCTGGCCCTCCAGCCTGAGCGAAACCTCTTGACTTTGTCTCTCTCCAGGTTCCAAGCCTTGCGTCTGACAATGCTGCAGCGTCTGGAACAGCTGGTGGAGGCCAAGTAACTAGCCAGAGCTTGCCTTTTGTGATGCCTGTGGTAGCAAGTACACATGGAATCCCAGAGACCCAGCCCTAACTGATCACTAACCAATGGCTACTGCCCAAGGAATTTAATACCTGTCTACAGACTACATAGCATCCTGTATCTCTAGTCTTGGTACCATGGTGAGCATGTACAGGCACACCCAGGAACTTGCTAGCTAGGATCTATGGGCAAAGCTGGCCTAGGTGGTAATAAAGAACCTTGGAACTGTGGTACCAGCCACATTGTATGGTTGAATTGTATGGCCAGCCTTGTTCCTGTGTATTTCCAGTTTGAGAGGACAGTATCACACCCAGTCCCTGGAGAATGGGCTTCATCTGCTTGCCCAGTGCCTGTCTCTGAGCCTCTGCATGGTCACAAGTCCCTTCCCATATCATCCATGTGAACCGTGAACTCCTAGTCTTCCTTTGCTTCTCATTGCCACTCGGGAACTGTGCTAGGCCAGGAGCTGCCAACAGTCGTGAGACATGGGCTGCTTCTAACTACTGCTTCACCATGATGTCCTGGCCTCCAAGCCTCCTTTCCTAGCCAGCTTTCCTGGTCCAAAGGTTAGATCAGGACCAGGACTGCAAGATTTTATCAGTTCTTGGCATAGCTCACCCTTAACTTGTGAGCGTGATCCGAAGAAATCCTTGAAAGGAGTTGTCTTCAAGAAATATGTCTATTGGATTGTGTTGGGAGTTGATTCATGTAGCAAGGGGGCAGCTGACAGTGGCTCCAGAAGGTTCAGTCCTCTTCACTCCATTTGTGGATGTCTATGTGTCTCTTGCTTTCCTTGAGACTGAGGTTCTTTCTCTCTAGTGGATAGGAACTGGTCTCAATACAGCCTATCAAAACCCAACCCCTCCCCCCAAAAATGGAAAATGTCTGTTTGGGGACAAAAGGCTTCTAATCCCCTAGAAATGAATACAAAACAATTTGCTGACTGATTGGAATCTCCGGAATGAACAAGAAAACTTAATTTGTAGAACAATGCAGTGGTTCACATCAGGTGTGGAAATGATTGTAGAGCAGAGCAAACTAAAGGCCAGCTTCTTCCTCTGAGGTCTGCGGACAGTAGGTCTAAAGAGAAGGACGAAGGTCTTTGAAGACAGAGTTCCATCCTCCATGCAGAGCATGTGGAAGCCACTCATGGGGTCCTGAAGAGCAGAATGTGAGAACAGCCGTGCAGAGTGAAGCCATGAAGCAGGGTAGATGTCAGCCCTAGATTTTCCAGACCCAGCTCTGTTTCACTGAGATGCTTAGCTGCCAAGGGAGGTCTCTTGCCTCCTCACCTCCTTGACACTGTACTTTCTTCAGAGCTTAATAAAGCCACCTGTTGTGTTGAACAGTCCTGCAGACCCAACCTCTCTTGTAGTTCTTGTTCTGTTTATTGCCTTGACCCATTTTTCTAATCTGCGAAGCTGTTGTGGTACACTATGAAGAGCTGTTGGCAGAGGGACCATCCACCTGTTGGAACCTGCCAAGGCAAGGCTGTCTCACCTTTGAACACAGGAAAGGACTCACTGGTGATGGTCTGTGGGTGGCCTAAGCAATAGAGTCGTCCCGAACTGCAGAATTTTAGCATCAGAAATGCATGAGGATCTTCTAGCCAGAGACTCTGGAGTTGAGAATTGAACTGGATGTTTATCCTCAAGACGTCTAGCTGCCTGTCCGTTGTCCAGAAGTAATTATTGTTTTGTGCCAGGCTTGTACTGGATCCTGTAGGAACAAAGATAGAGCCTTGGTAATTCTTCTGGAGAAGCAGATAAGGGGACAGTTCAGCACCTGAGAAGGACCCCTGACGTTGAGCAGACAGCTAAGAGTGAATGGTACTGTGGGACAAGAGACGCCTTCCGTGCCAGGATAAACCGACACGGAACCCTGGAAGGAGCAGCCAGCTCAGCGGTGTTTCACAGCTGTCAAAATATTAGTTAAGGCTTTTAAAAATATGCTTTAGTTTTGAAATACTATCAAGACTAATTTCTGAATAACACAGGAAAATCTCTAGCAAGTTGCGCAGAGCAGTGTCCTCTGCCGCGTTCCTGTGAAGTGCTCACAAGTGTTAGAGCAACTTTGCCCCGTTTGCTCTCTGAGGGTAACTGGAGAACCAGCCTTTGCAAGGCAAAGGAACCTGAGGCTGGAGGCTGAGGCTTCACTGTGCTCTAGGGCTATCATCTGTTATGGAGGTCAAGCCTTTCTGGTGTGTTCTCCGCCTCTCAGACGATATAGGTATCTACAGATAAAGTGAAGATCCCGGTCAGAAAACACTGTCTTTGGAAATAGGTCTGTCCTCCGTGTCCAGAATAATAAACAGCACAGGATGAAATCAGCATTACAAGGTTGCACAAGTCCGGAGCTCAGGATAAACAGGATTGTTTGTCCAGAACAAATGACCAGAACAGAGGGGAAAAACTTGTTTTCCTGAGGCAATAACCTTTAGACTTTATGACAAAACAAAGCCTTTCACCCAGGATACATCTGGCTCCTTGGTCCCAGGGAAAGGAGAAATGGCTTATGTAGTCTACTCAGGTGATTTAGTAGGGACTGGAATTATGCCAACTGTGCCGTGTGAGCACAGGTGCAGAGACAAGTCATGGAATGTCCTTCTCAGAGGCCCTCTGACCCTCATCAGTGTCAAGCAGGAAGTCTGGTAGGTCACAGCCAAGCAGAAGCACATATGTAAACAACCAGATACGTGTGCTATATTTAGGCCCCAAGAACTGCACTTGGGTATTTAGCCAACTGTTGACGTGCTGGGAGCCTCACAGAACCTGAGGTGGGGCTCTATGCCCCCCAGCAGGGTTGTAACAAAGGTTTTTCTGCTCAGCCAAGAGCATGGGAATTCCCAGGATTTCCTTTTTTAATCCAGTCCCACGGAAACAAGACAATGCCATAGACTTATCTTACTGAGTCATTGTCCAGGGTCGTGTGCTGAAGGACCCACTTTGAGAGAAACACTATGTTTGTTCCTATACTCAGGCCATTCCAGACCCATCATGCTATCTCTGGACTGTGGGTCAGTTCTGCCAATGACAGCAGCATTCCTCACTGATACAGTGCTTATTCGTGTACATGTATGTACCAAAACATATATGTGAAGGACAGGGTCTAAGGAACAAAACCACAGGAAAGTGAAATTACTTTCTTTGCTAGGCTGTTTCTCAGCTGTTGTTGTTGCTCTATATTTTTTGTTTCAGAATGAGCTCTTTAAATATCCAACCCACTCTGGGTAAGTGGCCCCTGTGGTGCAGATCTCCTGAGAAGCTACAGCCACTGAGCTAAGACTCCCCAGAAAGAAAATCTGCCAGGTGCCCAGGCTGTGGCTTCTCCTCTTACCCTTTGTCTCGTCTCCCTTTGACTAATCTAAGGACTACATGTGACTGTTCTTCATAATTTAATGTACTTAAAAATGGCATGGTTGACTCTAAGTGTGTACATGTGGGTGTTTCAAAACATCTGGTCTTCATGTGTGAGAGCCAGCTGCCAAAGGCGCAAGGTGTGATGAAGCTAAAGGAAGGCACAGATAGACCCCAGAGTACAGAGTGTAACTTTTGGACTCACAGGCCTCCATGGTCTGAGAATCAAGAAAGAAGGGTCCTCATATCTCAAGTAGGAGTAAGAAGTTTATACACTGCTCCAGACAAGTGTGAGCTGCAGTTAGCCAGTATATACCATGTCTTTCTCCAAAGCTGTTGACATGTTCAGTATCAGTTAAGAAAAATACTGCGTGTCAGTGACCATCACAGAATGCTTGGATATTCTAACAGCTTTGTTTGTTTTACAAGGCTGGGGACGTGTGCCAAGCTCAGCTGGTAGGCAGGATGGTGGCTATATCATGTCTGTGGTCATGTCAAACTGAATTCTATACTGGGAAAGTTACTTGCCTTACTTTCCCCATCAGTAAAATGGGGATAAAAATGGTTCCTATCTCTCAAGGTTGTTGAGGGGCATAGCTTTATTGCCGTTAACAAGGCCAGAAATCTCAGCATCACAGGAGACTTTACGTTTCTCAAAAACTGTGGGACTATATAGTGCCCATGGTGTGTTCATGTGGCTCAGTTCTGCATGTGATTTCATCCTGGATCCCCAAAGTCCTCAGGACATGTTATTAAAGTGGAGGGAAAGAGCAACGTGACCTCAGGAGTGAGTGTCTTGAGGCTGCTTCTGGGCCACCGTGTTGCCTCCATCCACTCTTGGCCAGGGTAAGTCCTTATCTGGAGATGCATGCTCTCGGGTAGGGATGCTCCACCTTCCCAATGCTGCATCCTTTACAACACTTTCTCATGTCGTGACGACCTCCCAGCCATAATGATCACTTTCATTGCTACTTTTCAATTGTAATTCTGCTGCTGTTATAAATTGCAATGGAAATATCTGAAGGAAATTTCCAAAGGTCTTCACTGACCTCTGTGATGGGGTCATTGGACTCCAAAGGGGGTTGTGACGACCCACAAGTGGAGAACTGCTACAGTACCGGGCCTAAGTATAACAACAGAATACTGTTATGCTAGTACGTGACCTAGGGCATAGGGCTTTGATTGCTGACACCTCTTTTCCTTTCCACTTTGATGCCCATGTCTTTTCCTGGCCCAGGCCTCTCCCCAGGCTTCCCTCCCATTCTTTCTACTCATGGTGACTTTGCTCCTTTCTCTCCTGACATTTGTCCCCTTTCAAAACTCCACTACTTTTTTACTTCCTGCCTATTCTGAATCCCCCTGGGACTTTTGTAGCCAGTACAGGTGTTTCTCTATACAGGAAAGAAGGATGCTCTACCTTTAAGTGAGGCAACAAACTTAGAATTCCTGACTAGTAGTCCCAGCATATTTTCGCTCTTGAGTTTATTTTCCTATTCTACTACACCCAGCACTGTTGCTAACCTTACTTAACCAGCACCAACCACACGTTACAGTTTAGCAATAAAGTTAACAATAAATCATGTTTACCGTGTGTTGCACAAAGTATCCGTTCCTGTTTAGTCGCTATCTTTGTGATAAAATACTAACTGAAGCAATTGGGAGGAACAATGCTTTATTTCAGCCAGCAGCTCCATCATCGAGGGAAGACAGGGCAGGGCTTGAAGCAGAAGAGGCTCGTGGAGAAGTACTGTTTGCTGGCTTTCACACAGACCTGTTCTCAGCTAGCTTTCTTACATAGTTCAAGACTATTACCCAAGGCACGGTGCTACTCACAGTAGTCTGGGTCCTTCTACATCAACTAATAATCAAGAGAATTCTCCACAGACACGCCCACAGGCCAATTTGATGTGGTAAATTCCTCATGTCCTTCCTCTCAGATGATTTTAAGCTGCGTCAACTTGACAAAGCTAATGAGGACAATTCTGCACATTATTTCATTCTGTCTTTGATATCCACGATTAAGCTCAGTGCTCTGTGGCCCTGCAGAAACAGCTCCCTCTGCTGGCGGAACTCTTTAGCCAGAGATATGGATTCCGGAAGCCCTCATTTACATATCTGCCAAGGGAGATATGGTGAGCCTGCTTTGTGGGACTGCAGCTGAGGCAAAGTATTGAGATAAGCAAAGGAGCATCTCAGCAGTTCACCTATGCAGCAAACATGTACTGAGAACCTGCTGCCCTCCGAGCATGGCTCTTAGCCCTGCAAACTCAACCAAGAATACCACATACCATGTCGGACTTCGTGTGCCACAGTCGGGTCATTTGCTTTTGTTTTGAGATGGAAAGACTTGGGAAGGTTTTGGACATATGAGAGCCATGATCTAACTTGGTGCTTAGAGGGTCACACTAAGCTTTGAAAGGACGCTTGTCAGGAAGCAAACGCAGTCAGGGCGTGTGTGGTGGGGGAGGCAGGGGGCACAATGACCCTGACACTAGAGGCTCTGTGGAGGTTGTGGGAAAGAGGCTTGATTCTGAACATACTGTGAAGACAGGCCTAGAATAATCTGTTTGTGGAAATGAGGGATGAGCTAGAGAGATCCCCGCCAGGCAGGCAGGCACGGAAAGTGGTCACAGATGAATAACAAAGTTGGCAGACTCTCAGCCTCCTTCTCACCTTTCTGACTTGAGACAGAGGCCGGGTAGAATTTCTTCTGTCAGCAGGCTGAGAAGTCCAGGTTATTGAGATGTGTTCAAGGCCAATCCTGAGCATGTTTACCTAAAGCTGTGGGTCTGTCAGCTCCCTGGTATCCATCTAAACTGTCTCAGTTCGAGTTTCTACTGATGTGCTAAACACCGGAACCAAAAGCAACTTGGGAAGGAAAGGGTTTGCTTCATCATACACTTCCAGGTAGGAGTCCATTCCCCAAGAAAACCATGGCAGAAACTCAAGCAGGGCAGAAACCTAGAGGCAGGAACTAAGGAAGCCAAGGAGACATGCTACTTGCTGGCTTCCTCTCCAGGGCCCATTCAGTTTGTGTTCTTAAATACCCCAGAATCACCTGACTAGGCTGGCACTACCTACACTGAGCTGGGCCCACCTACATCAATTATTAGCCAAGAAAATAATCTACAGATGTGTGTGTATGGGTGGGGGGAGTTAGTGGTTCTCAAGTGAGAGTCCTTCTTTAAAAATGACTCTACCTTGTGTCAAGTTAGTGTAACACCAAACAGGACACTAAGCAATATGAAATGAGGGGAGTGAGAACTCAACCCCGGCAACCGACAACACTCAAAAGCCCCACATGAGGAAATGGATTTTGGTTTCTGAATCCCCTTTCCACCTTGTGGAGAGTCTTTCTTTCTGTATGTGTTTCAGTAGCTGTGTCTGGGGCCTGATTTCTCACTGACCTTAACTGGGGTGTCTGACACTTCCTTTTCCAATGTTCATGTGCATTTTTTGTTTGTTTCTTTGTTTTACCTTTTGTGTCTTGGAATATTTTGTGTCTTTTATTTCTTTAATTGGTGAGAAAAGATAACCAACCAAGACCCCTAGATGGTAACAGAAGGGTTGTTTGTAAGTTCAGAGTGGAAAAAAAAGTGACAAGAATGATGTTGAGTGTCGATATGACTGTCAATACCTGAGAGAAGACTACCGAGAGATGGGGTGAAGGATGGGGTGAGGGATGGGGTGAGGGATGGTGTGAGGGATGGGATGAGGGATGGTGTGAGGGATGGGGTGAGGGATGGGGTGAGGGATGGCGTGAGGGATGGGGTGAGGGATGGGGTGAGGGATGGCATGAGGGGTGGGGTGAGGGATGGGGTGAGGGATGGGGTGAGGGATGGGGTGAGGGATGGGATGAGGGATGGGGTGAGGGATGGGGTGAGGGATGGCATGAGGGATGGGGTGAGGGATGGGGTGAGGGATGGTGTGAGGGGTGGGGTGAGGGATGGTGTGAGGGATGGGGTGAGGGATGGGGTGAGGAATGGGGTGAGGGATGGCATGAGGGGTGGCATGTTTGCTCTGTCAGACTCATTGAACATTCAAACAGGGAACCCAGGAGATTGGATATATGAGCCTGGAGTTCTGGAATGTTGCATCTGTTGTCACAAAACCACGGCTCTTACTTCAAATGGGACAGGAGAGTTTATTTTGGGACCAAATGCAAATGACCATAGCCTGGAAACAGATTTCAGTTACCTCAACCTCCAGGCCCCAACATGGAAGCAGTTTCATGAAAGTTTAGAGTAACAGATTAAAGAGAGTTATAAATGAAGACACTTGGAAACACACTATTGGGAGCATGGAGTGGGTGGTTACAGCAACATGAAGGAACCTCAGCTGCAGGCCTCAGCCCATCAGACGACTCTCAAACTTCTTGATGTAGAAAATTAAGTCTTGTTAAATTAACACGTCCCAAAACATTTGTGCCCATTAGTCACAGGATGCCGAGTCTGACAGAAGTGGGCCAAGTAGTGGTTATTTTCATGGCTAAAGATACCTCAAAATATGTTTTAACTGGGCTGGGGATCTGCAACATTGCAAACTCTCCATGACCACAGAGGTTCACTTACTAGCCAGCCTGGCAGAAGACACAGTGGCAGGTGCAACTCCTTTGTGGGAATTTGCACTTACAGGCACCAGGAGCGGTGCGAGGTTACCTATGAGGGAAGTCTGCAGCAATGTGACGAATCTGAAGCCATCAGACTGGAAGGACTCCCCTGGGAAGGAAGTAAAGGCCTGCTTTTTCTGAGTTGTTCACACACAGTGTGAACATGAGCAAACATCCTCTCCATGCTGGGCTTCCTGTGCAGTATTCGGAACACATTCATTTTCCTCTGATAGGAGTGGCTGATTCAAAACTACAACTCTCACCTCAAAGTCATAAGAGTTTTATTCTGGATCCAAACACGAGTGACCATGGCCCAGAGAACACGGATTTAAATTACCCAAACCCCACCTTTCAACCTGCAACAGAACAAAGAAAGCCATAAATCAAGATCCTTTTAAATACATTATGAAGAGGTGGGTTAGAGCCCTGTTTAGACATCTCAGCTGTAAATGTTACCTAATATAGTATTCTTAGCCTCTTGATTGGAGAATGGGATTTTGTCTAATACATTCCAAAGGTGTTTTATCTATCAGGATGTTACATGTCTTTCTACATGAGTAGACAAGGAATGGATGCAGCCCAAGATGAACAGTAATCATACTCTGGACCTGAACCCTTGCCTCACCACTGTCATTTTAATCAATCAGCCTTTGCAAGCCGTGTCTTCCAAAAATTCATTCACGGGGCCTTTTGGTGATATAATGCCAAAACAAACAAACAAAACAAAAACACCCAAGAATAACACCTTATGTGACGTTATTTCTCTATACTAGACATTCAGTACTAAGAATGCAATTTACAAGTTGAACCGGTTTGGGGTGCGGGGTGGGAGAATCTAACAAAGGCCAGTTTCTGTGTACGTCGACCTGAATAGAAAAAGAGCAGGTAACAGGCCTTGCGGTCCTTGGGTCTGCCTTCTGAGTGGTAAGAGAGGAACACAAAAGGACCATCGAAAGAATCCGCAGGGCTCGGTGGGGTGGGCCGGGGACCATAGAGGGTCTCTCCGCCTCTTCCTAGAGCGTCCGGCTAGCCGCTCGCACTTCCGGCGGGCGAGGCGCGAGGCGAGCACCGTGGCGGCCTGCGCGGTGAGTGCGCCGGGCCTGCGGGTCGGGCTGGTTGGGTATCCGGTCGGGCTGCGGCGCTGCACGGAGCCGGGCGGGTGGCCTCGGCCTGGGGGCGGCCTCGACCTGGGCGTCTCCGCTCGTCGCCTCTTCGCGGAGAGAGACTCCATTGTAGGACCGTGTAGGCTGCACCGGGCCATTGTGAGCGACTTGGAGGGAGCGGGTGGACGCTTTGTTGCTCCGGTAAATGGGTGAGGAAGCAGGTGCATGCCGGTTAGACGGGTTCCCGGGACTGGAGCTCCATCCAGCTTTACGGAGCCTCTTCTTTATTGGGGGCCTCTATCAGAAAACCAGACTTGGCGTTAGAGGAGGGGGCGATGGGCACCCTCCCCGTCCCTCCCCTCTCTCCTAGTTCAGACCGTGAGAAATTAGGCCCGGAGGCGGCTCCTGGATTGGGATGGGTGTATTAAAGGAGCTTTGTGCTTGTGTTTACAAACCCACAAACGGAAGCAAAAGCGTAAAGCTGCATAAAATCCTTAAAAATAAGAGCACACGTAGGCTACCTGTAAATATTATTACTTCATCCATAGGTAGATTTCATAATCCATAAGTTTCCAACCAGTTGTGAGAGTTCCAATATGTTCTAAAAGATGTGTTTAAAATTGTATGATTACTATTATAGCTGCTTATTGAGTACCAGTTACCCCCACAGTGTCTCCTGTTTAATGTGATTGTACCTAACACCTAACTGTACATAAGGGAGGCAGTTAATGGATAGATATTGCTCTAGATTTGTGTTGTATGCAATTTGCTCTTTCTCTGGCTGCAGTTATAGCAAATAAAATTATTAAACACCCAGAAAAAGTCCCTGGGCACTCTTATGCTTGAAAAGTTATTATAGAACAAAATCAAGAAGACAGGAAAAATGTTATTTGTGGTTTTATTTACTAACTTTAAATGCTTGTATGCAAGAAAACTCAGGACAATTACTGACTTGCAAGAAGGCTTTCTAACTAACCTAAGACACTGAAAGTCCAGTAACTGTTTGGCTTTGCAGCCCTGAACACCTCCCGCATATTTGGAACGTGTGTGTGTGTGTGTGTGTGTGTGTGTGTGTGTGTGTGTGTGTGTCACAAGGAGTTGTTTTGACAGCCTCCAGACAGCCTTAAATGTTAACAAATAAAGTTTTTTGATTGTGCTTTCCTTCTTGGTCTAGTGTAGCCTGGGAAAGGAGGAATAAAGCATTTCTTCAGATTTTTCTCACCTAGTATTTTCTGAATAAGACTCTTGGAAAACTTGTAATTCTTTTTACTGACTAGCTTCTATTTTCAATGCAATTTGCTAGGTTATCATCTACAGAAATAGCCAAACAAGAATAAATAGGAATCTAATCTCTCATTTCTCTTGAAACTGAATGTCATAGCAGCTATTACATGAGAAATTTAGCACAGTCAGAATTGACATACAATGTTGTGTGGCAGAGGGTTTGATCGTCTTCTGCAGTTATTTTATTATTCCCTCTGAGTTTTTAATCTTACTTTTACTTGTCTTTCAGAATACTCTCTGCTGCTCCCTAACACATTTATTATATCTTCTTCATCTTTTCTTTCGCCTCTCCAAACTCAGTAAAATTGCAAATTGACGGTGATATTTATTAAGCTTAACTTCTGGTGTTAGAATTACCTAATAAGCATTTGTCTCTTAAAAGTGCATTAATTTTGTTTGTATTCGGTGTGCTTTGATTTAAATATGGATGCAGTTATGATAGATTGAAGAGGTGTTAATGTTGAATTAATGGTTGATCTGTGTTTTTCTTCTACAGAAGAAAATTGCGTTACTAGTTGCGTTACTCTAGGATATGCGGCCTTAGTTCAGAAGTTCAGAAGACAGTAGAATCTCTTGACAGTACATTTGGCTATTCACCATGAGGTTAGGAAAGCCTAAAGGGGGTATTTCTCGAAGCGCAAGCCAAGGAAAAACCTACGAGAGCAAGCGCAAGACAGCCCGCCAGCGACAGAAATGGGGGGTGGCCATTCGCTTCGACTCAGGCATAAGTAGACGGAGAAGAAACGTGGATGAGAAGCCTTACAAATGTACTAAATGTTCTAAGAGTTTCAGTCAGAGCTCCACCCTTTTTCAGCATAAGAAGATCCATACTGGGAAGAAATCCCACAAATGTGCCGATTGTGGGAAAAGTTTCTTTCAGAGTTCCAACCTCATTCAGCATCGGCGGATCCACACGGGGGAAAAACCCTATAAGTGTGACGAGTGTGGAGAGAGGTTTAAACAGAGCTCCAATCTTATCCAGCACCAGCGGATTCACACCGGGGAGAAGCCCTATTGCTGTGATGAGTGTGGCCGGTGCTTTAGCCAGAGTTCTCACCTCATTCAGCACCAGAGAACCCACACCGGAGAGAAGCCCTACCAGTGTGAGGAGTGTGACAAGTGCTTCAGCCAGAGCTCCCATCTGAGGCAGCACATGAAGGTGCACAAAGAAAAGAAGCCACACAAAAGGGGTAAAAATGCCAGGGCGAAAACTCACCCGGTGTCCTGGAAACGTGGGAAGGGAAGGAAGGCAGTGGCTGGGCTCCGCCAGGTAAAGGGAGCCACCTCCGGCCTTTTTAAAAAGAAGAAGTGAAGCAGAGAGGATGCTTTACAGTAGAGCACTTAGGTACTTGTCCTCTAGCAGGGAGACGTCAGGAGTCTCACGACTGTGGGCTGAGACTCTGAGTCTAACCACCCTCATTTCCTTTAAAAATAAATAAATACACTTCTGTGACAGAGCAGAAAGAACTGAAAAAAATAGTTTGGTAAGAATGTAATATCCTTAGCCTCGGCTGAAATTTCTTCCCCACATTTTGATAAAAAGCATCACATTTTCATGATTCACTGGCGTGCCAATGATGACTCTTGCTTTTTAGGAATTTCTGTATTCAAAATCGTTAAAGAAGGGATGAGTTTTAAGTTCTAGGACTGACTGATTTTAATGTTTCATAGTTTATTAACCATTAGTATCAGCATTAATTTAGTGTTTGACACAATAAAATTCATTCAAGTTCATAGTTTTTTGTCTTTTTTATTAGTGTATATTGTACGGAGTAATGAGTTTCATTTTCTTTAACGCATATGATTTATCTGTATGATGTGCTTTGATCTTATCCACCCAGTTACCCTTGTTTCCACCTCCCCCTGGTTCTCTTGTTTTCTCCCAGAGAGGTCCCTTCCCACTTTAAATGTTGACCGTACATTTTGTGAATGACGGCAAATGTATTTGGTTATTTTCTGCATCTGCTTTGCTGTGCTTACTGTGATGACAAAATGTATGTGGTTATTTTCCGAGTCTGCTTTACTGTGCTTACCGTAATGTTCTCTACTTCTATCCATTTTTCTCCAAAAAACAGGATTTTGGCTTTTTTAAACTAATAATAGTTTATCATAGTGTTTGAGGCTTTAATGACAACCAGTTTTTGTTCTCTTCCCTTCTACTATGTTAGTGAAGGGGTGAAAAGGTCCCCATGTGGCTTTTCTTTTGTTTATTTTTCTTTACCATATTCTTGGAGATTTAAAGAATCCAAATTGAGAAACTGCAGACCTCCTCCTCCTCCTCACGCCGCCCCTTGCGATGATGATGCTGTTACTGCTCTGCCACTTTCTTGAAATGGGAATGGTTTGTGTTGAATCATACCAACAGCCTCTTGGCATTCCTTTGTGCTCTTGCAAACAGCTCTTGCATGAATAAACTGTTACCAAGAAAGCCTCCACTTACTTCTGGCTGAAGAACTACAAAGTTACAGACTGAGGTTTGAATACCACCAACTGTATGAAACAGATGTTTGTCTACAAGTTACTGGCCAACATACTGTAGCCCTGTTAGAACTTAACTTTGTTACTTTATAGCGTTTGTTTAAGAAGACTAGCAGACATCCTTCTTTAGTTCAAGTTTTTGTTTATTGAATGCTAAGGTTCTCTGATTTTTATAGTATCAGTTCTTCCTGTATTAATGACAATTATCCTTAAAAATAAAAATTGAGATATTTTCACATACTACTGTCTATTTGTCTTTAGGGGAAATTGTTTTCAGTAAATTAAAAAACAGATCACAGCTTTTAGGAGACTTGTTCTGCTGTTTTTGGTTTTTCTCAGATCTGAACTTTGCCTCCCTCCTACCACCAGCACCATCCCCACCACCTGTATTTTAATGGAGAGACATAGCATGTGGCCTGTCAACAATAGTTACATTCAACAGAGAATCCCAAGTGTCTTATAAGTATAAGGCTATTATAGACATCTTTTGTGAAAGACTTGATTCTTGATATCTTGTAGCCAAATCTCTATAGCAGGGATAAACCCATAAGGCCCTAGTGAGCATCTGTCAGTCTCTATAGCAGGGATGTATCTATGGGGCCCTGTGAGCATCTGCCAGTCTTAGGTTTGTGTCTGAGATAGCTTCTAGGAGAGGAAAGGGCATACAGGCCTAACACCATTCTCTAAAGTCCTCTGAATTGCCCATTCTGATGACAACCACAATAAGGCCTCTGTAGTAATTTTGATAGCTTTCACTCTTATCTAATAGATCCACCTGTATTTCTTATTAAAACAAACCCTTCAGACTTTAGTTTATTAGTATTCTGAAATTCCTGATGCTGACAGGCATCAAAGACACTGATTCATGGGAGTCTTCTGTGGTGACCAGTGTACTTTTATTTCTTTTTAGAAACGCCAATAAAACTGAGGGATCACAATTATATAAAATTAATAAATATACCGATGTGTCTAGTGGATAACAACTTAGAAAATACAGATTCATTGTATTAAAAAACTGCTCCTCAACTCTTGTATTCTGCTGAGTTTCTAGGATCGGGTGTTTTCCAACACAGTTCTTGTTATGGTGCAGACAGCCTCCTCCCACATCCAGACACAGTGGTCTAGGCCTTATTAGGGAAGTGCTTTATTACCAAGACACATCCCAATTCCACCAGACTCCTTGACTTCATGTTTTATTGGGAAGAGACATGCTCCATAGGTTTTTGTTTGTGTTTCTTGTGGTTTGTAAGTATGCCAAACCGTTCCTGTCCCATGAGTGAGGTGTGGGGCTAAGGGTGGCTTGGCCTGAAACAAATGGCAGAAGCTGAGTAGAAATAGAAACAAAGTTTAGAAGCCTGAGGCAACCATGCATTAGGGTTGTCTTCATAACAGCTGGAAGAAATGGCACCACTGGCTCCATTTCTGTTGGCACCTGATGGCATCTTGGTGTAAAACTTGGTTGTTTCTCCAGTCCCTGCCAACAAATTGCCACTTGTATGAATACCCCAGGAGAAAGGGGCTTCCTGTGGCAATTTCCTTCTGGGTACAGTGGACTGACCTGTGAAACTGCCACCCTTAGCCCCACACCATGAAGGTCTATGTGTGGTTGGAGGAAACTGCTGTGACCGCACAGGTAGAGGATACACAGGGACACACTGGGAGATCTTGGTGACTCTTTGTTGGTCAAAGCCTTATCGCAGTGATACAATACGTGAAGGCACTGTCAACAGCTGTATCCCTCACTGCTGGCCTGGATACACGGGTGTCCTGTGTGGGACAGACATAATGAATGCAGTAGCAACCCCTGCCTGTTTGGTGGGGGAGGGGGGATGAGCTGAGCCGTTCTTAGAGGAGCTATACAAACACATTGCTGACCTGCCTTCCTCCTTCAACTGCCTTTCGATCTCAGGCTGTGTTTGTATCTGTCAACCTGCATTCACAGACAGGAGCCCAGCATAACTGTCCTCTGAGCCTCCACCCAGCAGCTGATGGAAACAGATGCAGGCACACAGCCAAACATTTGACAGAGCTCGGGGAGTCTTGTGGAAGAGTTGGAGGAAGGATCCGAGGAACCTAGAGGGGACAGGTACTCCACAAGAAGGCCAACAGAGTAAATTAACTTGGACCTGTGGGGGCTTCCAGAGACTGAACCACCAACCAAAGAGCTTACAAGGGCTGGGCCTAGGACCTAGCCCCTCCCCCTTGCACATGTATAGCAGATGTGCAGCTGGATCATCATGTGGGTCCCCCCAACAACTGGAGTGGGAGCTGTCTGCCTGTTGCCTGCCTGCTTGTAGATCCTGTTCCCCCAACTGGGATGGTTTTTTTTTTTTTTTTTGGGTCTGGCCTCCGTGGGAGAGAATGTACCTAACCCTGCAGTGACTTGAGGTGCCAGCATAGGTTGGTTTCCTGGTAGGACCCTCCCACTTCTCAGAGGTGGAGGGAGGAAGGGATGGGGGAGGGGCCATGTGATGGGGGACTGGGAGAGAGGGGGGTTGCAACTGGGATGTAAAGTGAATAATAAATAAATTAATGGAGAAAAAATGGCATCATGGAATTTGCAAGCAAAATGCTAGAACTAGAAAAGAAAAACCTCCTGAGGTAACCCAGCCCAGAGAGATAAACATGGTATTTAATCATTTATAAGTAGATTTAACTGTTAAGTAAATAATAAACATCAGATGCAGAGAGGTTAAGTAAGGAGGAGAGCTATGGGGGGACAAATGGATTTCCCTGAGAAGGGAGATAGACTAGATTCTGTGAATTGACTGGAGCTGGTGGGGATGGGAACAAGAGAGATCAGGCTGTGGGGAAGGGGTGGAAGGATAGAGTACAGGGAGAGATGACTGGGAGTAGAGAGATGTGGGATCCCCTGGAATTTACAGGGTTGACCCTAGAGAGGACTCCTAGTAATAGGACAGGGAGGACAAGGAACCTGGACCGTCCATCTTTTGTAACCAGAAAAAGTTTCCAGTTATGGGGACTGGGACATCAACCCAGCCACAAAACCATTGACCTATAATCTGCCCTGCCTTCAAGACATGCTGGGGGCAATGATGGTGCAAAACTTGTGGAAGTGGACAGCTAATGGTCTAATCTGAGTTTCACTCCATGTTTAGCACTGCCTGCATGGCCGAGAACCACCTAAGATAGAACCAAACATGGCTGGGGACAAATGAATGAAATGATTCCTAATACTGTTCTACTGTCTTTATAGATCAGTGTCTAATCTAGTTGTCATCAAAGAGTCTGACTCCAGCAGTTGATAGGAGAAGAAGCAGAGACTCACAGCCAAACATTAGGCAAAGAGAGAGCCCAGGTTGAAGGTCATCAAGTCCCTCCTCCTCAGAGCTATAGGAACCCTACAGAACATGGGAAGGAGAAATTATGGGAACCAGAGGGATCGAGGAGACAGGGAGAACAGGTCCTGTGGAATCAACAAAGTGTCCTCATAGGGGCTCACAGAGTCATGGTGCTTCGCATGGGTCTGCACTAGGTCCTCTGCATATATGTTATGGATCTTGGTTTGGTGTTTGGGGAAAATTCCTGGCAGTGGGAGTTGGGGTGTCTCTGACTCTTATGCTTGCTTTGGGGACATTTATTTTTCCTACTAGGTTGCCTTGCCCAGCCTTGGGGTAAGGGTTTGTGCCTGTATCTTATGCTGTGCATAGCTGATGTCCCTGGGAGATCTGTCCTGGTGGGATTCAGGAGATGGGGGAGAGATGGGGGTGGTGGACTAGGGTAAAGGGTTGGTGGGGCAGAACTGAGAGGAAGGGAGGGAAGAGAAGTCCTGGTCAGGATGTATTGTATGGGAGAAGATTAGATTTAAAGGTAACATCAATGACTGAAAAGAGACATTACTAATACATAAGTTCCTATGCCATATATAATACAGTGGTGGATAAGTAAGGCTCAGAAAGACCCAACAGGGTTAAATTATTAGAAAATCTGTTCATAGTTTTACTGATTTCTGGTACTTTAAAAATATTTATTTCTTCACTTCTTTGTTTGTTGTGTGTGTGTGTGTCCAAGTGCCCAGGGGCCAAAAGATGTTGAGTAGTGAAATTAATATTTGAAATGTTATGAGCCAGTTGTATATATTAGATATGCAAAAATGCCATATAGCTTGTGATACTAAATTGTCACACTTTGTATTAAACAATAGACACTTGTGTGTGTGTGTGTGTGTGTGTGTGTGTGTGTGTGTTTATGATTCTGGAGGAGAGAAGCTAAAGTCCAAAGTTCCAGCAGGGTTAGCTTCTCTCAAATCTTATTTTCTTGCTTTGTAAGAGGACCGTCTTGCTCCTTCCTTACATGGGTTAAACACACACACACACACACACACACACACACACACACACACACACACACCAGTATTTAACATATACCACAACGCACTTGCACATAAGAACTCAGAATGGCTGTGAAAGCACAGACCTGACCAAGGTAAGTCAGAAGATAACCCAGGGGGGTGTCATGAAGTCTTTGCTGAAGACCTTTGACAGTTGGGGGTTGCTGGGAGACTGGGTTAACTTTATTAACGGGTTTGTCCCTACAAGGATGCCCACACCCCAGGAGATGGTCCTACACCTGCGCACACACACTGGCCGGTCTAAGTGGACTTTGGGAAAAAACAAAACCATGAAATTAGGAGGGAGGAGTGGTGAAGGTATAGGAGAAACTGGAAGGGAGGGATGTGGTGTGCATTTGATCAAAGCATATGCATAACTTAAATTCTAAAACACTGATTGAAATCATAGAGAGCAGGAATATATGCGCCTAAGCAGTCAAGTCTGGCCCCAGCCTCTACCAGTTCACCATCTTCTGGGCTTCTGTTACACCCTGCTTCATGACCTGTAAAGTTATTAGAACTATGAACGTTTTCTGTCTGAGACGCATATTCTAGTGGACACCTCTAGTGGAGACCTTTCCCTTCTCCCAGCATGAGAGTTCTGGAGCCATTTCCACTTCTTGGGCTCCATTGTTTTAATACCCTGACTGGGGAACACATGTGTCTCTTCAGACTATCATCATTTCTGCCAGGCCACTTACAAGTCTCTTCTATGTCTTAACACCTCAGTCTTGAGAAGGGACATGTCCGTGTCTGGAATATATATCATATAATTCAAGGAGGGACCAAAGGCAAGGAGGGACCAAGATTTGAATACCTAGTTAGAGTCGGATAGTTGTGTATAAGAACCGAAAAAGGCTGGAGAGATGGCCCAGCTGTTAAAGGCTAGGCTCACAACAAAAAACATGAGAACCATAACCCCCGCCACGCCCCTGACAGTGGGCAAAAAGACCCCTTGTTGGTGCCGATGACCATTTATCAGTCGGTGCAGAGAGGATGGCAGTCCTTTGTAAATCCTAGCTTGATGCCTGGCTTCGTGGCCCAAGCTGTTTTATGCCTAGGACAATTAAAAATTCAATCAAATTCAGGCAGCACAGCTCAGGAGGAGGAAGAAAGACGACAAACATTTGCTTTCTGCTGTGGCACTTGGCGCAGGTGGGGAAGATGCTCCACCTCACAACAAAGTCGGGCCATAGAAACACAGCCCCACTTACCACCCACAGAGTGCGGCCTGGGGAAGACAGAGACCCGCAGACCACCATGCCGCCCACAGACCAGCCCTCTGGTGCATGGCACAGGTGGGATGTAGACACCCGATTGCAGTCTACATGCAGCTCCTCCCCTCCCCAGCTGCAGCTCCTGGGAGACTGGACCCTGCCCCCCTCCTAGACAGCACAGCAGAGCTGACCCTTGTACTGAGAGTTCTGGAATCTTTTTTTTTAAAAAAAACACAGAAATATTGTAAGAATATGTTTTTTGTTTTAATCCAAGGTGTGGGGACGTGGAACTGTTTCACAGCAACTGACTGTGATTTGCCTCGTGCTCTAGCAGAGGCATGGTTTTGCCGGCAGATCGTTTCTGTGATTGTGTGACAATTCGGAGTTCTGAGAACTTTTCAAAGGGTACACAAAGCTTAAGCTCCATAGTTTGGGTGGGTGGTTGTTAATCCTTCAGGGAGGTTGTTTGCAGGTTGTTAGTAGTTGTGCTCTAAGAAGAAACAAGAAGAAAAATTATATTAAAGGATCTCTCCCACCCCCACTCTATCCTTTTTCTCCTATTTAGAGACAGGGGTAAAACCAAGGGGTTAAATGGTGAGGAAAAGAACCCACAAAGTAGCTAGACCAGCTGTAGACCCTGGTGATGGGGATGCAGGTGGGTCGGTCCAAGAATGAGAGCATGGGAGAGTTGGCCCTGCCACTCTTCTGCCATGAGCATCCGTATGGGGGTAATGCCCTCCTCCCCTGAACCCTCCTCACCTGCGGCAGTTGGGAGAGCCTACCCCGGGGTCGTGAGAGTGGGTCCTGTACCATGCTGGATGCAGTGTGAGGAAGAGTGGACTCTGTACCTCACCTGGGTAGCACAATATGGCTGTGGAGAGGTGCAGGTGAGCCAGCCCCAAGAGCAAGCGCTTGGGAGAGCTGGCCTTGCCACTCACCTGCCATGAAGTGGCATGAAAGCCAGGACAATGCATGAGAGTAGGAGAGCCACCCCGCCCCCTCATTGGCTGTGGCACTCGGGAGAGTGGGCTCTGTCCCTCCTCTGGGTAACATAGTGGTAACCCTGATGGTGAAGGCCAGGATGAGCCAGTCCCGAGGGTGTGAGAGCAGTAGAGCTGACCCAGCCCCTTGCAGGCTGCAGAAGTTGGGTGAGTGAGTCCTGCATCTTGACTGGGCAGCACAGTGGAGCTGGCTCTGGAAGCATGGGTGCACATGAGCTGGCCTAAGGGCATGAGAGCAGATATGATGCCTGTCTCCTGCCCTTGGTGGCATTAGATGGCCTAACCGAAGTCGTGCTGTAGAGCACACTCTGGTGGTGCAGATAAGGGAAATCCGGCATGCTGACTACCTTGGCTGTCAACCAAGCCCAGATTTAGGGCTCTGAGCTGGCCTACCCCAAAATCGGTATCATCTGCAAATGGTTGGGACAAGTGAAAGGGCCAGTTCTGTTGACCCAAAGCTGCAGGATATCCATGACATAGGGCATCAATAGGATGACTCAGATGAGTCTCTATTAGGATCCAATACTGTCCAGAGATCTCTAATCACACCAATGACTCATTGCAACGAATATTTACAAGTAAAGATGTGTGGACAGAATGGTAAACTCTGGGACACACTGTGACATCCTGAAAACAATGAGATGTTTTCTATGCTTTGTTTTTTTCTGTTATTTGTGTAATTTTTATTTTGGGGTTGGGTGAAGGGTGACTATGAGGGGACAGGGAGATGAGCAGGACTGGATGCATGATGTAAAACTCACGAAGATCAATAGAAAGTTAAGAGACAAAACATTTCCCATGACCTCTTGGGTCTTGCTTATTCTTGGAAGTAGTAGCAAAAGCAACTCCATTTTGTTGGTTTGAGACAGGCTCTTCTCATGAAGCCTAGTCCTTCCCAGCCCTTAAACTTATAGTCTCGTGCTTTAGCTTACCAAGTACAGGAAAGAGTGTCCATGCTCAGCACATCCTCATTTCAATTCTGATGACTTCTTCCCTGTCTCTGAAAGAATACTCTTTGAAGACATTGATGATTAACCATTGTCCCATACTGCCAGGATAGGACCCATCCTATTTGGTCTAATTTGATCTCACATTGGAGGTGCTGAGAAGGGGGCAAATGTCACACAACTCTAAATTCATCCAAGTAAAATTGTTAGACCCAATTTAAACAGCTGCTATGCAGAGGTGGCTCTCCAGTTAGGCAGCCCTGAAATGCATTCTTGATACCCTGAGACCCAGCTGAAGAAAACACAGTACTGGTTGTGTCTTACTTCCATTGGCTTTGGGTGTTATATTCAGTCATGTGTGATTACACTATTTATAATTTTTAATTGGATCTCTTATGAGAGGCTTTTTCCCACCCACCACGGGTTCTCAGCACTTACACTTCTAGATGTTCCACCTTCACGGTCCTGCAGCAGAAGAAGTAGGGCTCAGTTCTTCCTTCCTGCTCCTGTTTGTACTCACATCTAGTCCTTGGGCAGGATGAAGCTGTAGTCTACTTACCAGTGAGTTGATAGTGTCTCTGATTCTGGTGCTCTGTCCTGGTGTTTTCAAAGCTTTAGTAGCCTCTCCACATTTTTCATTTTATAGCTGTCTTCATAAATAGGGGAGAATGAATTTTTCCATATTTCCTAATACCAGCTCCCTCAAATACTCATTTATTCTTTATTTAAACCCCTTCCCTGCACCCAATATTGGAACATACATTTTGTACACCTTCTGGTGTTTCTTTTCTCTTCCTCCTCAGTGAAGGTGTAATACTCAGTGTATACCATGAACTAACTGTTCATTACATGTAGAACTATAATACATGCATATATTACACTAGGCATTACTAATAGTTTACTATCAAATACTTACGTCTTATACCTGTCTTTGGCAGCCTTATCCTGAAGTCAAAAGGCAGATTCACTAAGATAGTTTAGGGAATACCTAATAACTGCTTCTCTGCTCTAATTACTCAGGGTATAGGCAAGGTGGTGAAAGCGAACGTTTTATGATTTCCCAAAGGTTTGTGAGTTCCACAAAAAAAAAAAAAAAAAAAAAAAAAAAAAATCAAGTCAAACTAAGTAAGTAATTTGTTCCCGTGGGATTAATTATCTCCTAAGTTATCGCACCTTACTGACTATTGTGTAATGGGGTTTTGGGAAGCCCCAGAGAAGGACATCTCCTCCCTAATGTTCTATGGCAATTACTGTTAACTGTTCGTAGTTTTCAGAGATAGTTGGCACGAGAGAAGACAACAAATGAGTTGGCTTCTCCCTCTCCTCTGTCTCCACCCGTTCAGATCCACACTTCCTGTAAGCACCCCAATGTAAATAAGCACTTGTTTATGCATATCACTGAGCTGCTAATTGTTTACGTCCTGTCCCCCAACATAAGAGTCTTACCAAGTTTTCAGTCTCGCTTCCCTCAGGGCTCATTTTCTTGAAAAGCTGACTTATACTTGAGGATTGAAATGAGAGCCAAGGGCATACATAGTTGGGCACTCTGTGGCTGGTAGCTATTTCTCACTTAGGAAATAGTTTTAAATGGTCTTTCTTGGGGCCAGTGTATAGACAAATAAATTCTTGGGTTTTAGCCATGTATCCTGTGATTTCACAAACCCTATACATTGGTGTCCCAAATTTAGAGACCCTAGCAATAGGAAGTTAGTAATTGGTTTTGAGTGGTATAATGAACAAGAAGTATGTGCTGTTAGTACCTATTAAATTATTGTTTTCTTACTGGAAAACAACTTATCCCTGCACCAATTTGCAGAGTAGATAAGCAAAACATACATGCTGAGTGTGATGGGTGGACAGTGATAAAAAGCTTCCATTTCCCTCTCTGCCTACTGGCTCTAGTAGTGTGAATATTCTATCTGCTGACAGCATTCTGACTGTTATGTAAATAACATCTTCCTGGTAAAACTTCACTTTTCTTTTTAAGTAGTGCTAAAAGCACTTCACATATGCATCTTTTTGCAAAAACATGTATTATTTGATCCTAGTCTATAAGACCCCAGGATCCATGGCCTGCCATTGGAGCTTGGTGAACCTACCATTTATTAACTCTTGGCCATAATGTGAACACTGTCTGGTGTGGTAGTTTGAACGTGAAGAGCCCCAGTAGACTTATATATTTTAGTACTTGGTCCCAGTTGGAGTTATATATTGAGAAGGATCTGGAGGAGTGGCTTTGTTGGAGGAGATGTAGGAGAGACTGGCTTGAGGCTTTAGGGGACTCCAGCCATCCCCAGTATGCTGTCTGCTTTCTGTTTGTGGCTCTGAATGTGAGCTCTCAGCTGCTACTATAGCACTGTGACTGCCTGTCATGATGGTCACAGGCTCCTATATCTGTGGAACCAGGAGTCCAAGCTGTTTCATCACAGCATTAGAATAGTAACTAATGTAGCAGGTCTTGTTCAGAAAGTTTTTTTCCTGTGCCAATGAGTTCAAGCATATTCACTACTTTCTCTATTATAAGATTTAGGGTTTAATGCCTCACATTGAAGTTCTTGATCCATTTAGGGTTGACTTCCATGCAGTGTTAGAAATGGATTTATTTTCATTCCTCTACATACAGCTACCCAATTCAGTCTGTACCATTTCTTAAAGACAATGTCCTTTCTCCAGGATGTATTAGAGTATTTTTTGGTCAAGAATCAAGTGTCCATAGGTATGTTTTTATATTCTGGTCTTCCATTCGAATCCATTGATCAATATTCTTTCACTCCAACAACATGCTGGTTTTATTGCTATAACTAGAGCATATCCTGACCTGGGGAATGGTGATTTCTGCACTGCTTCTTCTGCAGTTTACGGTTATTTTAGCTATCTTGGGCTTCTGTGTTTCCATATAAAGTTTTTTTTTTTCCATTTTGTGTGAATTGTGTTGAAATTTTCATTGGGATTGCACTGAATCTGTAGACAGCTTATGGTAAGGTGGCCATTTTAATCCTGCTGATTCATGAACATGGGAAGTGTTTCCTGCTTTTGATATCCTCTTTAATTTCTTCCTTTGATGACTTGAAGTTTTGATTGTATAAGTCTTTTGTTATACAAGTTTTTCACGTGCTTGGTCAGAGTTACTGAAACATAATTTTGAAGGTTGCTAAGGACCAGCCCCAGCTTGGAGATGGGTTCCTGAGAAAGAGATGTTTGGGAGCAGCAAAAGAAATGACTCAAAGTCAAAGATGGGCTGCAAGCTGACAGCTCTGTAGTCTCCTCAAGACAGCTCTCTGCTCGAGATAACTCTCTGTTCCAGACAGCTCTCTGCTTGAGATAGATCTACCAAAGTCTGAATACCCACCAAAACAATTCTAAAAGAGTTATGTTAGCTCTCCATGCAGTTCTATCTAGGTAGCCCTTTCTTGTAAGCCAAAGCTTAATCTTTTATTAATATATCAATTCAATCATTTACCCAGGTTCCTTTTTTAATATCCCATGAAAGATTTTAGTCCCTTGATTCTTATTTATTTATTAGATATTTTCTTTACTTAGACTTCAAATGTTATCCTTTTTCCTGTTTTCCCCTCTGGAATCCTCCTCCCCTCTATGAGAGTGTTCCTTCACCCATCCACCCATTCCCTCTTACCTCCCTGCCCTTGCATTATCCTACACTGGGGCATTGAGCATTTAGGAGGCCAAGTGCCTCTCCTCTTGTTGATGCCCAATAAGGCCATCCTCTGCTGCAAATGTGGTTAGAGCCATGGTTTCTTCCATGTGTACTCTTTGGTTGGTAGTTGAGTCTCTGGGAGCTCAGGGCGGGGGTCATCTGACTGGTTGATATTGTTGTTCTTCCTGTGGGGTTGAATACCTCTTCAGCTCCTTCAGTTATTTTTCTAACTCCCCCAATAGGAACCCCATTCTTAGTCCAATCGTTGGTTGAGAGTATCTAACTCTGTATTTCTCAGGCTGTAGCAGAGCCTCTCAGTGGACAGCCATATCAGGCTCCTGTCAGCATGCACTTCTTTGCATCCACAATTTTGTCTGGGTTTGGTGACTGTTTATGGGATGAATCCCCAGGTGGGGCAGTCTCTGGATGAACTTTCTTTCAGTCTCTGCTCCACACTTTGTCTCTGTATTTTCTCCTCTGAATATTTTGTTCCCCCTTCTAAGAAGGACTGAAGCATCCACTCTTTGGTTTTCCATTTTCTTGAGATTAAACTGGAAAAAACCAGATTTCCTTTAACAGAGGAATAGATACAGAAAATGTGGTACAATTACACAATGAAGTACTACTCAGCTACTAAAAACAATGACTTCATGAGATTATTAGGCAAATAGATGGAACTAGAAAATATTATCCTGAGTGTGGTAAACCAATCACAAAAGAACACACATGATATGCACTCACTGATAAGTGGATATTAGCCCAAAAGCTCAGAATACCCAAGAGAACATTAAAAAAAAACACAAACATAACAAATTAATTCAGAGATCTGCCTACCTTTGTAAGCACAAATAAAAAAACTTATTTGGGTGAGATCTTGCCCTGAATCTCTTTATCTCCTTAATACCTTTCTGAAAAACTGACTCATTAGTGCAGCTGCCTCTGTTCTTTCAGGTCTGTGAAGCCACTTACACAAATCATATTGCACTCTTACATTTGCATAGTTGAGAAATACTGTAAAACACAGCTCTTACACTGATCTATGTATTCTTGAACTCATGTGTTCAGAGTTCTTTTCCACAGCCTTAAAGGCTGCCCTGAAGGTCTCAGTGTTACAGACACACATTCTCACTTGCCAGAATTGTTTTGTTTCTAATTAATTATGGACTCATTACCCATGGTAAGGAGAACATTTCTTGAAGGAGGAACATTAAGAAAAATATATTATTACATTATTATAAACAAGCCTTATGCCTAGCACCTGTTTTTAAAAAATTTTTTGTACAATTTTATTTGAAAAAACAAAGATAAATGTACAGGTTTTAAGCATTTTTTTGCATAAAAGTATACAATATATTTTTGTCGGTACTTGGTTTTTTTCTTTTAAAGGTTTGATAGTGTGATTAAGATCTTACTAGTTACAATGAGCATAAAGTACATGTAAAACAAGATGTAACCTGGAAATAGTCAAAGTTTTCTTATTGTGTAAAGATTTTTTTTTTTTACAATGAGCAAACAGTACATGTAATACAGGGTGTAACCCAGAATTTGTCAATGTGTTCTTGGTGGGTAAGGATTGAGCAAAACTTTTTTTTGTTGTTGTTGTTTTGTTTTCTTTTCTTTTCTTCTTGGACTTCACACAGTCTGTGAGTTATTTCTGGGGCAGTGCGAGCCTCTGGGGTTAGCATCCCACTATCAGTGACTGCATATTATGTCTGTTCTTTTGTGACTGGGTTATCTTACTCAGGATGATATTCTCTAGATGCACCCATTTTCTAAAGAATTTTGTTAAGTCATTGTTTCTGGTGGCTGAGTAGTATTCCATTGTGTAAATGTACCACAATTTTTGTATCCATTCATCTACTGAAGGACATCTGGGTTGTTTCCAGCTTCTGACTATTATAAATAGAGCTGCTATGAACATTGTGGTGTATTAAAGTGTCTCTGGGGTATATGCCCAGAAGTGGAATAGCTGGGTCTTCAAGTAGTACTATGTGCAATTTTCTGAGGAACCGCCAGACTGATTTCCAGAGTGGTTGTATCAGTTTAAAACCCCACCAACAGTGGAGAAGTGTTCCTCTTTCTCCGCAACCTCGCCAGCATCTGTTGTCATCTGTGTTTTGGATCTTGGCCAATCTGACTGGTGTGAGGTGGAATCTCAGGGTTGTTTTGATTTGCATTTCCTTGATGGCTAAGGATGTTGAGCACTTCCTCAGGTGTTTCTCAGCCATTCTATATTCTTCAATTGAGAACATTTTGTTTAGCTCTGTACCCCATTTTTTAATAGGGTTGTTTGATTCTCTGGTGTCTAGCTTTTTGAATTCTTTGTATACCTTGGATATTAGGCCTCTATCTGATGTGGAGTTGGTAAAGATCTTTTCCCATTCTGTTGGCTGCCATTTTGTTTTCTTGACAGTGTCCTTAGCCTTACAGAAACTTTGCAATCTCATTAAGTCCCATTTGTTAATCTTTGACCTTAGAGCTTGAGCCATTGGTGTTTTGTTCAGAAAATTTTCTCATGTGTTCTAAGGTTTTCCCTACTTTCTCCTCTAATAGTTTCAGTGTATCTGGTTTAATGTGGAGATCTTTGATCCACTTACACTTGAGCTTTGTACAAGGAGATAAGAAAGGGTCTATTTTCATTCTTCTGCATGGTGAGTACCAGTTGGACCAGCACTATTTGTTGAATAGGCTGTCCTTTTTCCATTGAATGTTTATGGCTCCTTTGTCAAAAATCAGGTGACCATATACATGAGGGCTCATTTCTGGATCTTCTATTCTATTCCATTGATCCACATGCCTATTTCTGTACCAGTACCATGCAGTTTTCAGCACAATTGCCTTGTAATATAGCTTGAGGTCAGGGATAGTGATTCCCGCAGATGTTTTCTTGTTGTTGAGGATGGATTTTGCTATTCTAGGTCTTTTGTTGTTCCATATGAAATTGCACTTAGCTCTTTCCAACTCAATGAAGAACTGGGTTGGAATTTTGATGGGGATTCCATTGAATCTGTAGATTGTTTTGGTAGGATGGCCATTTTTAAAATGTTGATCCTTCCAATCCATGAGCATGGGAGTTCTTTCCATTTTCTGAGATCTTCCTCGATTTCCTTCTTTAGAGGTTTGAAGTTCTTGTCATACAGGTCCTTCACTTGCTTAGTTAGAGTCACACCAAGGTATTTCATAGTTTTTGTGACTATTGTGAAGGGTACCTTTTCCCTAATTTCTTTTTCCACATGTTTGTCTTTTGAGTATAGGAAGGCTACTGATTTGTTCGAGTTAATTTTGTATCCAGCCACTTTGCTGAACTTGTTTATCAGCTGTAGGAGTTCTCTGGTGGAATTTTTGGGGTCACTCAAGTACACTATCATGTCATCTGCAAAGAGTGATGTTTTTAACTCTTCCTTTCCGATTTGTATCTTCTTGATCTCCTTTTGCTGTCTAATTGCTCCAGCCAGGACTTCCAGTACTATATTGAATAGGTAGGGGGAGAGTGGGCAGCCTTGTGGAGTCCCTGATTTTAGTGGGATTGCTTCAAGTTTCCCACCGTTAAGTTTGATGTTGGCTGTTGGTTTGCTGTATATTGCTTTTATTATATTTAGGTATAGACCTTGGATTCCTGTTCTTTCCAGGACTTTTAACATGAAGAGGTGTTGAATTTTGTCAAATGCTTTCTCAGCATCTAGTGATATGACCATGTGATTTTGTTCTTTAAGTTTGTTTATATGGTAGATTACATTGATGGATTTCCTTTTATTAAACCATCCCTGCATCCCAGGGATGAAGCCTACTTGGTCATGATGAATGATCATTTTGATGTGTTCTTGGATTTGGTTTGCAAGGACTTTGTTGAGTAATTTTTCATTAATATTCATAAGCGAGATTGGTCTGAAGTTCTCTTTCCTTGTTGAGTCTTTGTGTGGTTTAGGTACGAGGGTTATTGTAGCCTCAAAAAAATGAGTTAGGTAGTATTCCATCTGATTCTATCTTTTGGAATAGTTTGGAGAGTATTGGTGTTATGTCCGAAATAAATGTCTGATAAAATTCTGCACTGAACCCGTCTGGACCTGGGCTTATTTTTGTTGGGAGGCTTTTGATGACTTCTTCTATTTCTTTAGGTGTTATGGGATTATTTAGATGGTTTACTTGGTCCTGGTTTAACTTTAGGATCTTGTATCTGTCTAGGAATTCGCCCATTTCCTCCAGATTTTCCAACTTTGTGAAGTATAGGTTTTTGTAGTGGGATCTGATGATTTCTTGAATTTCCTCAGTTTCAGTTGTTATGTCTCCATTTTCCTTTCTGATTTTGTTAATTTGTATACTCTTTGCCCTCTAGTTAGTCTGGCTAGGGGTTTATCAATCTTGTTGATTTTCTCAAAGAACTAGCTCTTGGTTTTGTTGATTTTTTCAATGGTTCTTTTTGTTTCTATATGGTCTATTTCTGCCCTAATTTTGATTATTTCTTGCTGTCTACTCTTCTTGGGTGTATCTGCTTCCTTTTGTTCTAGGACTTTTAGCTGTGCTGTCAAGTTGCTGATGTATGCTCTCTCCAGTTTCTTTTTGGAAGCACTTAGGGCTATGAGTTTTCCTCTCAGTACTGCTTTCATTGCATCCCATAGGTTTGGGTGTGTTGTGGTTTCGTTTTCGTTGAATTCTAGAAAATCTTTAATTTCTTTATTTCTTTTTTGACCCTGCTATCTTTTAACAGAGCGTTGTTTAGTTTCCATGTGTATGTGGGCTTTTTGTTGTCTTTGTTGTTGTTAAAGACCAGCTGTAGACCATGGTGATCTGAGAGGATGCATGGGAGTATTTCGATCTTCTTATATCGATTGAGGCTCGTTCTGTGTCCAATTATGTGGTCAATTTTTGAGAAGGTGCCATGGGGTGATGAGAAGAAGGTGTATTCTTTTACTTTAGGATGATATGTTCTGTAGATATCTATTAATTCTAGTTGGTTCAAAGTCTCTGCTAGTTTTACAGTGTCCTTGTTCCGTTTCTGTTTCCCTGATCTGTCCATTGGTGAGAGTGGGGTATTAAAGTCTCCCAATATTATTGTGTGGGGTGAAATGTATATTTTGAGCTTTAGTAGGGTTTCTTTTATGAATGTGGGTGCTTTTTTATTTGGAGCATATATGTTAAGGATTGAGAGTTCCTCCTGACAGATTTTCCCGGTAATGAGTAAAAAGTGTCCTTCCTTATCTTTTTTGATAACTTTTGGTTGGAAATTTACTTTATTTGATATTAGATTAGCCACTCCAGCTTGCTTCTTGGGGCTGTTTGCTTGGAAGTTTTTTCCCCACCCTTTTACTCTGAGATAGTGTCTGTCTTTGTCTCTGAGATGAGTTTCCTGTATGCAGCAAAGTGCTGGATTTTGTTTATGCATCCAGTCTGATAGCCTATGTCTCTTTATTGGGGAGTTGAGTCCATTTATGTTAATAGATATCAAGGAATAGTTGTTTCTGTTTCCTGCTATTATTGCTTTAGTGGGTTGAGTTGTGTCTGTGTCTTTTTCTTCTTTTGGTTTTCTTGCTTAGGAGTTTTCTTGTTTTTATTAGCATGTATTTCCCCTCATTGTATTGGGTTTTCCACCTATAATTCGTTGTAGTGCTGGGTTTGTGGTCAGATATTGTGTAAATTTTGATTTGTCTTGAAATATCTTCATCTCTTCATCTATGGTGATTGATAGTTTTGCTGGGTATCACAGTTTGGGCTGGCACTTGTGCTCTCTTAGGGTGTGCATGATGTCTGTCCAGGCTCTTCTAGCTTTTATAGTCTCTGTTGAGAAATCGGGTGTGATTCTGATTGGTCTGCCTTTATATGTTACCTGACCTTTTTCCCTTACTGCTTTTAGTATTCTTTCCTTGCTTTGGGCACTTGGTGTTTTGACTATTATGTGTCGGGAGGTATTTCTTTTCTGGTCCAACCTATTTGGAGTTCTGAAGGCTTCTTTTATGCTCGTGGTCATCTCATTCTTAAGGGTAGGGAAGTTTTCTTCTACGATTTTGTTGAAGATATTTACTGTGCCTCTTAGTTGATACTCTTCTCCCTCTTCTATTCCTATTATCCTTAGGTTCGGTCTGCTCATTGTGTCCTGGATTTCCTGGACATTTTGGGTTAGGAGCTTTTTGTTTTTTGCATCTTCTCTGGCTGTTTTGTCTATGTTTACAATGTTGTCTTCTGCCCCTGAGATTTTCTTTTCCATCTCTTGTAGTTTTTTGGAAATGCTTGCTTCTGTGACTCCTGATTTCTTTTTTAGGTGTTCTACCTCTAGGGTTATCTCTTTTAGTGTTTTCTTTATTGTGTCAATTTCCGTTTTAAATTTCCTCTTCCATTCCTTCATCTCTTTGGTTCTGTTTTCCTCTAGTTCTTTGAGTGTTTTTCTTGTTTCCTCTTTAAAAGCTTCTGATTCTTTTTGCTTTTCCTCCAGTTCTTGTTTAAGTATCTCTATCAGCATCTTGAGGTATGATTTCAGGTCTGCATCTTCTTTTTCTGGAGTGTTTGGCATTCCAATGTTTTCTGTTATGGGAGAGCTGGGTTCTGGTTTTGCCAGGTTGTCTTGGTTTCCTTGGGATATCCTCTTTCGCTTTCCTCTTGCCATCTTTTGTCAGTGATATGTTCTTGCCTTTCCCTTGTATCTGGTCTGTGTCCCTGGATCTCCACTGGTCCATGTGGCAGATGGGCTGAGCCTTGTTCTGAATCCCAAAGTCGCCGGGTCGAAACAGAAGTTCCAATGCTGTGTCCCTGGTCCCTTGATCATGCAGAGTGGGGTTGTGCTTTCTGTGCGCACTCCGGAGAGATCTCTCTGCTCCCTGGCTGCCCAGATCTCCTACTCACCAGTCTGTAAAACTTTAGGAACTGCTGGTCTGGGTGGCAGATGAGCCAAGCCCTGTTCTGCCTAGCACCTGTTAACACTTGTGGAGGTCTACTCCTTGATAACTCTCTTCCAGTGGCAAGAACTAGGTCACGTCATTCCTTCCAAGGTCAAGCAGAACTTGGCAGAAAGTATTAAAGAAGGTATTGTTTTCTTTCTTTATTTCTCAGTATGTTTGTCATCTGTTTATGAGAAGGCTACTGACTTTTGTGTGTTGATTTTATGTCCTGCTAATTTGCTGAAAGTATTTATCAGCTATAGAAGTTTTCTGGTGGGGTTTTCAGGGTCTCTTATGTATAAAACCATATTTTCTGTGATAAGGGTTCTTTGAATTCTTCCATTCTTATTCATATCTCATCAATTTCCTTCAGTTGTGATTCTCTAGCTAATATTTAAAGCACTAGACTGAGCAGCTATCAAAGAGTAAACACCCTAGTTTTGTTCTTGATTTTAGTGGAAATATGTTGAGTTTCACTACACTTAGAATGATATTGGATGTAGGCTTATTGTAAATTCCCTTCATTATGTTGTGTGGTGTCTTTCATATTTACAGTGTCTCTAGGGATGTTAGATGAATGGATGTTGAATGTTTGTCAAAGGCCTTTTCTGTATTTAATGTGATAACTAAGTGGTTTTGGTGTTTTAGTCTCTTTATGCTGCAGATTATGCTTATTAATTTACATGTGTGGAACCACCCGTGTATTTCTGTGATGAAGCTAACCTGATGATGGTGGCCAATATTATAATATGTCCTTAAATTCAGTATAAAAATATTTTATTTAGAATTTTTGGGTAAGTTGGGTAATGGTTGGTAAATTTTTTTTTTAAGAACTAACTTCATTTCAATGATCCACTCTATTATTTTTTATTTATTTATTTATTTTTGGTTTATTAATTGCAGTCTCAGTTTATTTTTTTTTTCTCATTGACTTTTTTTGTGTGTTTCCTTTTTTTTTCTAAAGTCTTCAAGTATGTTATTAAGTTGATAATTTGAAATCTCTCAAAGTTTTAAATGTGGGCACTTAGTGCTATGAATTTTCTGTGAGGATTGCTTTCATCTTGTCCATTTGAGTCAAATGGAAAAATTTCACACTAAAATTATGACAAATAGTATGAACTCATAGATTCATATGGAGAAACAATACTAAACCAATAATATCAATTCATGAATATTGAATGTCTTTCATTTATTTGTACCTTACATTTAAATTCTTGCCTTAGGTTCTGCTTTCCAAATTATCATAATTAATCCCCTTCTTTTTATTCTTCTTTCCTTTACTTATTCTTTCAGAAATATGTGTGTATGTTTGTGCATGTATATTTCTCTGTGTGTGTGCATCTGTGTTTCATTTGCCATATTACTTCCAATGCAATTTATCAAAAGAAAATTAAATATTTAAGTGTAAATTTAACTCCATTACTATAATATAGGATGTCATATAACAAAGGTTATTTTGTGACTCAGTCATTATTTCAACTAAAGTTAGCTGTCACCCAATAAATGCCTTTATCAAAATAAAGAAAATCTTTTCACTTAAAAATAATTTTAGATGAATAAATTGATCAAGACTATTACTCATGGAGCATGAGCCTAAGTGGAGAGACTTATCTAGCTCGAATTTGCTTCCTCATTTGTTGGTAATATCTGGGTTATTTTATGAATCATGTTGACAATTACTGTCATGTCTTTTCTGAATAATGTTATGTGGTTAAATAACTAAATAATTTATTATTTAACTGGGACTTTGAGAGAAGGGAAATGTTACCAGTAATTGTGCCAGCTAGCAGCTATGAAGCATATCAAACCATATGGTCTTCCTTTTTTTCAAACTCCACTCCTAGTGGTTTGTAATAGTGTATGCTGACCATGAATGTCTATGTCACTGTATGTGGTCTCTGTTTTTAGGGATCAGAGCAATAATCTACTTTTCATCAAAAGTAACAACACACTCAAAACTGAATACTATCCTTATTTTTAGCATCACAGAATGCTTTTAGCATTTTTAAATTTTATATAATTTCTAAGATATGGATGATTTTATATGTCTGACTTATTTTACTCAAATTTATTTTGAAGATTTTTTTTTTTTGTTTGAGAATTTCTTACATGTATATAATGCATCCCAACCATGTGTATTTCCCTAGTCTATCCCTGTCAATTCATTTCCCATCTCTCCACCAATTTTTTCCTCTCATCGTTTTTAAACCTTTGAGTCCACTTAGTTCTGCCAGTATGTGCATTGATTTAGAACTATCTACTAGAACATGAGTAATTTCTCAGTCCACATCACTGAAGGAAACAGACTTTCCCTTCCGTGTAGCCATCAGTTGCCAATAGTTTATCAGATAAAGTGGGGCTTTATGAGTCCCTCACACCCATGTTGCGAGTTTAACTGGTTTAACCTTGTGTAGGTCTTGAGCACGCAGTCATATATGCTGTTTGTTTATGTGTGTGATACATAGCTTTGTTATGTCCAGCAAATACTGTTTCACTGCAGATATTCACTATATCTGGATCTTAAGATATTCCTGCCTGCTTTCTGGATTATCCATGAGACTTTAGGTAGCTGGCATCCCATGTAGAGCTGAGTCTTCCAAACTCTCTTATTCTCTTTAAGTTGACCAACATGGATCACCATCTACTACTCAAAATTTTCTGATAAGGATTAAGAGATGGAGTAAAATATAGCCATATGGGTAAGAATTCAGGAGACCACTTATTACTAAGTCCATTTGGCAGAAAACTAATACTAGGTTCTCTCCTAGGGCCTATGGTCAATTACTGGTATGAGGTATGGGTTTTGTCTTAAGAAATAGACTTTAAAGCCAGCCAAAAAGTGTTTGGTTACTCCCTTAACATTTGTGTCTCATTTACACCAATGGACATACCCTATGGGTTCACAGGATTCATAATTGGGTAAGACCACCAATAACATTTCTCTTTTATTAATATGCATAGAACTTTCTAGCACTATGAAAACTATTCAGCAGCGATGAAGTTTCCAAATAGTTACCAGCTTAATTTTTCTATGACCTATGATTCAGAAATGTGGTATGCAGTGATTTGAATAAGAATGGCCCCCATGGAATCATATATTTGAATACCTAGTCACCAGGGAGTGGAACTGTTGTAAAGGATTACAAGGATCTCTGTCTCTGTTTCTATCTTTGTCTCTGTCTCTGCCCCCCCTCTCTCTCTGACCCCCCACCCCGCTCTCTGCCTGAAGATCAGGAGGTAGCTTTAGCTCCATATCTGCCACAATGTTCCCCACCATAATGATGATGGAATAAACCCCCAAAACTGTAAGTCCACAATTAAATGCTTTATTTTTTAAGAGTTGCCTTGGTCATGGTGTTTCTTCTCAGCAATAGAATGGTGGCTAAGACAAAAATTGGTGCCATGGAGTAAGGTACTATTATGACAGACAGGCCTGAATACGCTGCTTTGGGGGGATGTGATGCTTTACATATGCTTGGCCCAGGAAGTGGCACTATTAGAAGGCGTGGCCTTGTTGAAGGAAGTGTGTCACTCTGGGGGTGGGCTTGGAGACCCTCCTCCTTACAGCCCGAGGATTTTCAGTGTGTTCCTGACTTCCTTTCAATGAAGGTGTAGAACTTTCAGCGTTTTCTGCACCATGCCTGCCTGGATGCTGCCATGCTCTTGCCTTGATGATGATAATGGACTGAACCTGTGGACCTTTAAGCCAGCCCCATTTAAATGTTGTCATTTATAAGACTTACCTTGGTCATGGTGTATGACAGAGGAATATGGAAGGCTTTGGGACTTTGGACTAGAAAAACATCTGGACACTTTAAACTGTGGCTTAGTGGGATACCATAGTAGAAGCACTGAAGGCAGTGCTGAGGGCAACTGTGGGGAACTACTCCTTATGTTTCAAAGGAGAAGAATATTAGTCATTGGCCTGGAGACTGTTATTGTGATATTTTGACAAAGGAGCAATCTGGACAAAGAAAAATTAAAAATGTACAGTTTGGAGAGAAAAGGAGCATCAGGAAGTATAGTGGTGCTAAGTCCAGTTCTCAAGAATATAAAAAGTGCAAGGACGAGTCTGATGTTAAATGTAGTTAAGGAAGTGGTAACCTCAGAGCAAGACTCCACCTAGCTAAGTTTACAATGTGTGAAAAAGAATTTTAAAAAGCAATGAAGGAAGACATCAGCAACAGAGAGCTACTGCAAATGTAATTGATCAAAGAGCCCCAGGTACCAGCCCCAGCAAGCAGTAGAACTTGGCCACTTTGGCCTGGGCCACATAATTCTGGCCTCAGATTTAAGCATACAATGAAGGGGTTTAAGAATCTCACCCCCATGGCTAAGGAAAATTGCTGAAGCCAAGCAGGCAGGGGTGTCATTGCATAGAGGCTCAGAAAAGCCATTATGTGAAGCAGTGAGGTGAAGTCTGGATTTGATTACAGATATACCACGATGCTGAAGATGCCAGAGTCATGGGTTATCTACCAAGGATGGCTGCAGACCAGGTGTGGAAGCAGCCCAAGAGACAGAAGTATGCTGCATTCAAAAAGATAGAAGTTGGGGATCGGAAGAGTCCTTTAACATCATGTGGAGATACAGAACTTGGAGTTTGCTATGTTCGTCTTGCTTTGGTTCAGTGTTCCCTCACTAGTCTGACTTTCCTTATTTGAGGGATGGTAATGCATAGCCAGTGCTGCTGTAGGTTGGAAATATGTGTGATCTGATTTTTTTTTAAATTTTGATTTTGCAGGTGGTTACAGTTAAGAGATTGTCATGAGTGTCAGAAGAGACTTTTTAAACTTTTAACTTTTAAACAGTATTGAGACTGAAAGGCTTTGGAGGCTTTTGAAGTTGGACTGGATACATTTTGAATTGTGATATAGCTACAAGCCTAGCAGGTTCAGGGGTGGAATGTGGTGAACTGAATAAGAATGTCCCCCATAGGCTCATATATTTGAATGCTTAATCACCGAGGAGTGAAAATGTTTGAGAAGATTACAAGGATTAGAGGGTGTGGCTTTATTGTGGGAAGTATGTCACTGGGAGTAGGCTTTAGGAGTTTCAAAAGCCCACAGTAGACCAAGTCTCTCCCCTCTTTCTCTCTCTCTATTCCTCCCTCCCTCCCTTTCTCCCTCTTTCCTTCCCTTTAGATCAGGTTGTAGCTCTCAACTACCGATACCATGCATGCTGCCATGCTCCCCGCCATGGTGATTATGGGTATTAGAGCCACTTTAAGCTTATCCTTGACTAGCTTACAAATAACTGAGATTCCGACTATGGTTATTCTATTTGGCTTTGGCAATTAGTGGGTAACTCCTATATTTATATATACTAGTTTAAATGCCATATTCTGTGAGATTGAAGATCATCTAGCACATTTGTGCAAACAAACATTGCTTACCTTCAGCTATCCATTATCTGTACAACCCAGGATGAACATTTTTGTGATAATCAAGACTTGTATTATAAACTAGTTGGGGATAAGCTTAAAGAGGTTCTACTACATTTTGGCACACCTTACATGAGGCATAAACCAAACTCTTTCATAGAATTTACTGGGTAAAGGTACAACCCCAACTCCCTCAAAACATGGCTTTCAAGCTACTGAAGCTTGGGACCAGCTGGACTACAGTGGCTGGGAAGGCTTTGCACTTGTTTGGCTGATAAGAGAAACTCTATATTTACTCCTAAGAATATTTCTGTTCCCCCTTCTATGAGGCACTAACATTTGCACTTTGGTCATTTTTATTCTTAGGCTTCATGTGATCTGTGAATGGTATCTTGGTTATTCCAAGCTTTTGGGCTAATATCCACTTTTCACTGAGTGCATACCATGGGTGTATTTTTGTGATTGGGTTACCTCACTCAGGATGATATTTTATATATTCAACCATTGCACTAAGAATTTCATGAACTCCTTTTTAAAAAAAATTATTTTATTGGATATTCTCTGTATTCACATTTCAGATGTTATCTGTTATCTGTGGATTACATTGATGAATTTTTGTACAATGAGCCATCCCTGCATCCCTGGGATGGAGCCTGCTTAATCATGGTGATTGATCATTTCATGTGTTCTTGGATTTTGTTTATAATAATTTTATTGAGTATTTTTGCATTGATATTCATAAGGGAAATTGGTCTGAAGTTCTCTTCCTTTATAGGGTCTTTGTGTGGTTTATGTATGAGTGTAATTGTGGTTTCAGAGAACGAGTTGGGTAGTGTTCCTTCTGTTTATATTTTGTGGAATAGTTTGGAGAGAATTGGTATTAGGTCTTCTATGAATGTCTGATAGAATTCTGCACTGAACCCATCTGGTCTTATGCTTTTTTTTTTTTTTTTTTTTTTTTTTTTTTCTTTTTTTTGGTAGGAAGGCTTTTGATGATGCTTCTATTTGTTTAGGGGTTATGGGACTGTTTAGATAGGTTATCTGATCCTGATTTAACTTTGGTACATGGTATATGTCTAGAAAGTTGTCCATTTCCTTTAAATTTTCCAATTTTGTTGAGTACAGGCTTTTGTATAGGATCTGATGATGCAATGAATTTCTGTTTCTGTTGTTATGTCTCTCCTTTTATTTCTGATTTTGTTAATTTGTATACTCTCTCTGTGCCTCTCATTAGTCTGACTAAGGGTTTGTCAATCTTGTTGATTTTCTCAAAGAACCAGCTCCTGGTTTTGTTGATTCTTTGTATGGTTCTTTTTTGTTTCTACTTGGTTGATTTATGCTCTGAGTTTGATTATTTTCTGTTGTCTACTCCTCTTGGGTGTATCTACTTCTTTTTGTTCCAGAGCTTTTGGTGTACTGTCAAGCTGCTAATATATGCTCTCTCCAGTTTCTTTTTGGAGGTACTCAGAGCTATGAGTTTTATACTTAGTATTTCTTTCATTGTATCCCATAAGTTTAGGTTTGTTGTGCTTTCATTTTCACCAAATTCTGAAAAATCCTTAATTTCTTCACTGACCATGTTATCATTGAGTAGAGCATTGTTCAGCTTCCATGTGTATGTGGGCTTTTTGTTATTTTTGATGTTATTTAAGTCCAGCCTTAGTCCATGGTAATCTGATAAGATGCATGGGAAAATTTCAATCTTCTTATATCTGTTGAGACCTGTTTTGTGAAAGACTATATGGTCAGTTTTAGAGAAGGTACCTTGAGGTGCTGTGAAGAAGGAATTTTTTTTTTTGTTTTAGGATAAAATATTCTATAGATGTCTTTTAAATCAAATTGTTTTATAAGTTCTGCTAGTTTCGCTTTGTCTCTGTTCAGTTTCCGCTTCCATGATCTGTCCATTGATAAGAGGGGGATGTTAAGTCTCTCTCTATTATTGTGTGTGGTGCAAT
The DNA here is from genome assembly GCF_963924665.1 of Micromys minutus. Lineage (NCBI taxonomy): Eukaryota > Metazoa > Chordata > Mammalia > Rodentia > Muridae > Micromys > Micromys minutus. The sequence continues at coordinate 29,663,906 of NC_137972.1, forward strand.
ATATGCTTTGAGCTTTAGTAGAGTTTCTTTTATGAATGTGGGTGCCCTTGTGTTTGGATCATAGATGTTCAGGATTGAGAGTTTGTCTTGATATATTTTTCCTGTGATGAGTAAATCATGTCCCTCCTTATTTTTTTGATAACTTTTGGTTGAAATTTTTTTTAATCGATATTAGAATGGCTACTCCAGCTTGTTTCCTGGGACCATTTGTTTGGAAAGATTTTTTTTCCAACCTTTTACTCCAAGATAGTGTCTGTCTTTGTCCCCGAGGTGAGTTTTCTGTATGCAGCAAAATGCTGGATTCTGTTTGCATATCCAGTCTGATAGTCTATGTTTTATTGGGGAATTGAGTACATTGATGTTAAGGAATAGTGATTGTTGTTTCCTGTTATTTTGTTGTTAGAGGTAGAATTATGTTTGTGTGCTTTTCTTCTTTTGGTTTGCTTGCAAAAAGATAATTTTCTTGCTTTTCCTAGGGTATAGTTTCCCTCCTTCCGTTGGAGCTTTTCATCTATTATCCTTTGTAGGGCTGGGTTTGTGGACAAATGTTGTGTAAATTTTGTTTTGTCCTTGGTTACTCCATCTATTGTGATTGAGAGTTTTGCTGGTTATAGTAACCTGGGCTGCATTTGTGTTTGTTTTTTTTTTAATGGTCTTTATGATATCTGTCCAGGATGTTCTAGCTTTCATAGTCTTTGTTGAAAAGGCTGGTGTGATTCAGATAGATCTGCATTTATATGTTACTTGTTCTTTTCCCTTACTGCTTTTAGTGTTCTTTCTTTGTCAGTGTTTTTACTATTATTTGTCGGGAAAAGTTTCTTCTCTAGTCCAATCTATTTGGAGTTCTGTAGATTTCTTGTATAGTCATCTCTTTCTTAAGGTTAGGAAAGTTTTCTTCTATGATTTTGTTGAAGACATTTAGTGGGCCTTTTATTTGGGAGTCTTCCCTCTCTTCTACACCTATTATCCTTAGGGTTAGTCTTCTCATTGTGTCCTGGATATCCTGGATGTTTTGGGTTAAGAGCTTTTTGATTTTTGCATTTTCTCTAACTGTTGTGTCAATGTTTTCTATGTTATCTTCTGCCTTTGAGATCCTCTCTCCCATCTCTTGTAGTCTGGTTGTGATGTTTGCATCTATGACTCCTGATTTCTTTCCTAGGTTTGCTATCTCTAGGGTTGTCTCGTTTCGTGATATTTTATAGTTTCTATTTCCATTTTCAATTCCTTCACCTGTTTGGTTGTGTTTTCCTGTACCTCTTTAAGAAATCTTTGTGTTTCCTCTGTAAGTGCTTCTACTTGTTTATGTGTATTCTATAATTCTTTAAGGAAGTATTTCATGCACTCTCGAGTACCTCCATCACTGTCATGAAATATAATTTTAAGTTCATATCTTGTTTTCAGGTGTGTTGGGAAATCCACTACTTGCTGTGGTGGAAGAACTGGGTTCTGATGTTGCTAGGTTGCCTTCTTTTCCATTTCTTAGTTTCGAGCGCTTGCCTCTTGCCATCTTGTTATCTGTGATGTTAGGTGATCTTGCTGTCTCTGACTGTAGCTTGTCTCTTCTGTGGGTTTGTGGTCCCATGGCTTAGGAACAAGATTACTCCTGGGTGTTTGTCTCTTTGCGGCAGACAGTGGGTTCTTACGGTGGAGACCCAGCTCTATCTCTTGGCCAGAACAGACCTGTTCCCAGGCAGTACCATGATACCTGAGCCCTGAGAGTTCTCCGTGGCCTCTCCCTGGATAGTCAGTGGAGGAAATTTAGGGGTCTCACCCGTGGTCTCATCTATGGGTTCAGGTGAGAGGGCACTTCTGAGGCTTTTCTAGGTGCTCAGCAGTCTGCAGGCAGGCCCCAATTGATGGCGAAGACCACTCATTATTTCTAATATCTGAGTAATAGTCCATTATGTAAATCTACCACATTTTCTGTATCTATTCCTCTGTTGAAGGACATCTGGGTTCTTTCCAGCTTCTGGCTATTATAAATAAAGCTGCTATGAACATGGTGGAACATGTGCCCTTATTATATGTTAGAGCATCTTTTGGGTATATGCTCAGGAGTGATATAGCTGGGTCCTCAGGTAATACTATATCCAACTTTCTGAGAAACTCTCAAACTGATTTCCAGAGTGGTTCTACCAGCTTGCAATACCACCAACAATGGAGGAGTGTTCCTCTTTCTCCACATCCTTGCCAGCATCTGCTGTCATCTGAGTTTTTGATCTTAGCCATTCTGACTGGTGTGAGGTAGAATCTCAGGGTTGCTTTGATTTGCATTTCTCTGATGAATAATGATGATGAGCAAATCTTTAGGTGCTTCTTAACCATTTGATATTCCTTAGTTGAGAATTCTTTGTTTAGCTCTGTACTCCATTTTTAATAGGATTATTTGATTCTCTGGGAACTTTTTAATTTCTTTGTATTTATTGGCTATTATCTCTCTATCGGATGTTGAATTGGTTAAGATCTTTTCCCAATCTGTTGGTTGTCATTTTGTCCTAATGAAAGTGTACTTTGCCTTACAGAAGCTTTGCAATTTTATGAGATTCCATTTGTTGATTCTTGATCTTAGAGTATAAGCCATTGGTGTTCTCTTAAGGAATTTTTCCCCAGTGCCGATGTGTTCAAGGCTTTTCCCCACTTTCTCTTCTTTTTTTTTGAGTAAATCTGGTTTTATGTGGAGATCCTTGATCCATTTGAGATTTGAACAGGGAGATAAATATGGATCAATATGCATTCTTCTACATGCTGCCTGCCAGTTGGACAGCACTATTTGTTCAAAATGCTATCTTTTATCCACTGGATTGCTTTAGCTCCTTAGTCAAAGATCAAGTGACCATAGACGTGTGGGTTCATTTATGGATCTTCAATTCTATTCCATTGATCTACCTGGCTGTCTCTGTACCGATTCCATACAGTTTTAAAGACTATTGCTCTGTAATACAGCTTGAGGTCAGGAATGGTGATTTCCCCAGAAGTTCTTTTATTATTGAGAACAGTTTTCCCTGTCCTGGGTTTTTTTGTTATTCCAACTAAATTTGGAAATTGCTCTTTCTAACTCTATGAAGAATTGAATTGGAATTTTGATGGGGATTGCACTAAATCTGTAGTTTGCTTTTGGCAAGATGGCCATTTTTACTATATTAGTCCTGCCAATCCATGCATGGGAGATCTTTCCTTCTTCTGAGAACCTCTTCAATTTCTTTCTTCAGAGACATGAAGTTCTTGTCATATAGATCTTTCACTTCCTTGGTTAGAGTCACACCAAGATATTTTATATTGTTTTTGACTATTGTAAAGGGTGTCATTTCCCTAATTTCTTTCTCAGCCTGTTTATCTTTTGTGTAAAGGATTTGTTTGAGTTAATTTTATGTTTAGCCACTTTGATAAAGTTGTTTATCAGGTTTGGGAGTTCTCTGGTGGAATTTTTGGGGTCACATAAGTATACTATCATATCATCTGCAAATAAGTGATATTTTGACATCTTCCTTTCTGATTTGTATCCCTTTGACCTTTTTTTGTTGTCTAATTGCTCTGGCTTAAAGTTCTCTAACATCATTATGAGTTGTTATTTTAAATCAGAATCTTGCTTTTCCATTGTGTTTGGGTATACAGAACTTGTTGTGGAGGGGGAATTGGTTTCTGATGATGCCACGTGGCCTTGGTTTCTGTTGCTGAGGTTCTTGGACTTACCTCTCATGATCTGCTTATTTCTGGTGTTAGCTGGTCTTGTTAATTTTGACAGTGGCTTGGCTTTCCTGAAAACCTGTGTGTCAGCACTACTGAGAGACCAGTTCTCTCCCAGCAGGGTCTGGGTAGAGATTGCTGTGCCACAGGGTCAGCACAGGGCACAGACAGAAACCTGAAGGATCCCGTCCCAGACTGCTTCTCTGTTCCTGTGTCCTGAGGGCTCAGGGCAGGACTTACAGAGCAGAAGTGGTGCTCTTACCTGTGCTCTCAGGTGGTTGGCTCCAGGCACATGCAGAAGGATCCTGTCCCAGACTGCTCCTCGGTTCCAGTGTTCTGAGTGCTCCAGTGGGTTCCTCTTGGGACAGGAATTTGAGCAGGGGCAGTGTTCTCCCCTGTGTTGTCAAATGTGTCAACACCTCTGTGAGACTGGCTTTTGCCAGCAGGGTCTGGGTACAGAGTGCTCTGGCACCAAGTCAGCTCCAGGTGCAGGCAGAAAATGGTTGCTTTTTCAATGATTAGAGTTTTGTATGTTGTCTTTGGGAGAGATTAGAATAAAATAGATTTGGAGGAGGAAGAGACTGAGAAATTAGACAGTAGATTAAAGACCATAAAACAGAAGTTGAAAGAATTTTTAATCAAAATCAGAAACTCTCAAAGGAATCCAATCTGGAACTTACAAAACATATAAAAAAAAATAGTTCCAGATAAGAAAGTTTCACAAGGGCTTAAGAAATTAGAATGGCAGACATTAAATATTTAATATATTAAATTAAAAATCAAGATTCTGCTTACTGATGGTAACTTAAAGCAATGCCACACAATGTATTGTGGGCTTCGTCTTAAAGAGTTTGAGTTTTGAAGAATTGAGATATGTACATGTGTTGAGTCACTGTACAACTGATACACGTTCAGAGTTCCACTGGACTTCTGTCTTTGGTTCTGAGGGGATGATTCTGAAGTTATTAGAGATGATGGCTAGCTTGGAGATGCTTTACAGAGTAAAACTGATTATGTTCAGATATGTATGTCCATTAAAATACAATTTTATAGTCATCATGGCATAAAGTCCATACCAAATATAGCATGCAGTCCTACAGGTCAAGCCATCATTATATTAAAAAAAACCTACTTGGACTTTGAAGAAAATGCTTATAGAACGGAAGGGGGCATGGTAACTCCCGAGGATGGTTTAAAACGTGCTTTTCTGATTTTAAAGTTTAAAAAAGTCTCTGAGACAAATAGCACAACTGCTAAGATACACTGAATTTTAGAAAGACTGAGTTAGTTCAATCTGTAGAAATCCTCATTTCAAAGTGAAGAAAGAAGATGTTATGTTGGAGAGGAGATTTTTCCCTTTGTTCCAACAGAAAAAGAAAAACTTTACCTTCTATCCAGATTATTGAAAGTAAGATTTGACCAGGGGGACCCCTTGAAGATCTTGGCTACAGACCGAAAGTGGGGTGGGGACCAGCAAGATCAACAACACAGGTAATAAGCACTGGTCCTGCTACTCAAGAACAGCTCTGAGACAGACTTGAGACATAAAAAAAAAGTCTTTGCATAGCCAATGAATCTTGTTGACTACAAAATCCTCAAGACTTTTTATACCATTCTTTTAGTTAGTATAGATAAAAATGACATTACAATGCTATAATCCAAACTAACTTTTATAGAAAGACAGTTTTCTTTCACCTGCTCAAACAAAGAGCAGGAAAACATTTTTAATCTTCACATGCAAATGTCTTTATAGAACTATGTATTGCATGTAAGGTTTGTATATTGCAGAACGGATATTTAGGAGGGCATAGTATAACCCGTGGGAACGCTGAGATGACCTGCTGTTCCAGCTTTCTGCTTGATCTGACCTCAGCTGCATAGCAGCTGTGTTTTCTAAAGACTTGCTTTTGGGACAGCTAGCCCACTTGGTCCAGCCTTTCAGACTATTCAGGTCAGGACTTCAATTAAGCCCTGAACTTTCTCAGCACATAGAGACTGGACAACAAATAATGCCATCTAGCTTTCTATTTCTATATAACTTAACTATTTCCCCAATTTTCTTTTGGGGCACAAACAGGAATTCTTCACCTCAATGCAGAAGGAAGCAATTATAAGGAGACCATCATCTGAGTACCTTAAGTTGTGGTAGATGGTTTGGTTATTTTATAAATAATAGACATGTCATTTTTAGGGGATGATTTACAAATAATTATAGCCTTGAACAGGGAAAAATGAAACAAGGAGCTTGGACTCAGTGATTTCTGTCTTTCTTTTCTATCCTTTTATCTTTCTTAGATAGGGTAGGAGGTTGAAAAGAAAAAGGGGAGATATCAAAATATTAGAAGAAATTAGACATATAGGGGTGAATTATTAAATCTACTTTTAAACAAAAGCATTTTATAGTCATAATCTTACATTGGGAAAGATCCTTATATTTTGACGCAAAATTGAGGTTATATTTTGTTACATTAGTATGGAATTTATATATTGATATAGCTTTAAGGTATTTATTCATTTGTATAAATCTTTGTATATTGACAAAAATTAAGATTAATTTTGTTACAACAATAATGAACTAAACCTCTGGAATTATAAGCAAGCCCTCAATTAAATGTTTTATTTTATTAGACTTATTTTGGCCATGATGTCTCTTATCAACACTAGAACAGTGACTAAGACAAACTGTCTTCATCAATAGTCTTTTTCATCACAATCTGGTGGATAACCAAGGGCCAAGTCAATATTCTGTAATATTTCAATGGTCCATAGACCCCACCAACCACCACCAACAACAAAAAAGGTAACACAACCAGGCACCGAGCTTTTTATTTGAAAACCTATAGTGTCTAGAAGACACCATAAATGTTCCTCTGTGATAGAGTAACTCCATTTAAACTCAACTTATATATTTATATCTATTTATATTATGAATACTCTACCATAGTGGGTTCTAATATGGCTCTTTTCAAAGATCTTTAATATTAGTTATCCTTTCTCATAATCTCTCTTCTATATTTTCCTCTCATTCCTCACCCCTCTCAGTCTTTCCTATTCAATTATTCCTCTTTCCCATTCATACCCCTGCCTCTCTTCTACATGCTCCTTAGGAGCTTTTTTACATGCATGTGAGTACTCTATTTTAAACGCAAATGTGCCGGTTAGGTTGGGGGATTTTTGTTTCTTCGTTTTGTCAACTTGAGATGATCTAGGATCATATGCAAAACAGAACCTCAGTTAAGAAAATACCTTCATAAGGCTGACCTGTTGACAAGTCTGTAAGGTGTTTTATTAATATTGAAGCTGGTGCTACTTTGGGAAGGTGGTCCTGAGTTGTACAAGAAAGTAAATTGAGTGAGCCATGAAAAGCAAGCCACTAAGTAGCATTTCTCTGCTCCAGGTCATGTCTGAGCTCCCGGCCTCCGCTTGATTTCTTACTCTGATTTCCCTCTGATTTCTGGATTGTTATTGAAATGTGTAAACCAAATAAGCCTCTTCCTCCCCAAGTTCATCTTAGCCAGTTTTTACCACAGCAACAGAAACAAAATAAGACAGAAACTGGTATTAAGTTGATGGAGAAATTGCTATGATACACCTGGCTACGTTTTCTTAAATTTAATTAATATAATAATTATATTATTTCCTTGCCTTCTTCTCCTTCCACCAACAAACATGCCCTCATTTTCACTCTCAAATCCTGGCATCTTATCTTTTATTACTGGTGTGTGTGTGTGTGTGTGTGTGTGTGTGTGTGTGTGTGTGTGTGTGTGTGTGTAAATGTATAAACACAATCCACTGAATTCATTTTTTGTTGATTGTGGATATATTTAAGACTGGCCACCTGGAATTGATGACTACTTAGGGGAAATCATCTATGGAGAAGATTAATTCTCCCAGTCTCAGGGGTTTTTAATAGCCCAGGGATTTTGTGATTACAGATGAACTTTAGGAGAATTTGTTTTCTTTCATTTTAAAAATGCCATTTCCTAAAACAACAGTCAATCAAAATGCAGCATTATGCAGCCCAGTTGCAATGGATTTATCTACAAAATAATTCCCACAGCTAAGGCTCAGGGAACCTTAGGGAAGAGGTGGCAGAGGATTGTAAGAGCCATAGGATTAAGGGATTTGATGAGATGGGAGTTTGATTGGGATTGAATTATGTCTGTACATAGTTTGTGGTAGAATGGTCATTTTCACAGCACTAGTTTTTACAGTCCAATAATTGGATGTCTTTTCATTTCCTGCTTTTAGTCAGTCACTTTCATTAGAGACTTATGATATCATTGTAGAAGTCTCTTACATCTTTGATTAGGTATGCTTCTAAATATTTTTATTTTCTTTTAGGCTTTGGTGAATGGAAAGTGTCCCTGCTATCTTTCCAAGTGTGTTTGCTGGTAATTTATAAAAAGCTACTGATTTTTGTGAGCTGATTCTGTATGCTGCCAATCTGAGGAAATTGTTGATCATTTCTGGAAGTTTTCAGGTGGAATTTTAAAAAGACCTAGAATAGCGAAATCCATCCTCAACAACAAAAAAACATCTGCGGGAATCACTATCCCTGACCTCAAGCTATATTACAAGGCAATTGTGCTGAAAACTGCATGGTACTGGTACAGAAATAGGCAAGTGGATCAATGGAATAGAATAGAAGATCCAGAAATGAGCCCTCATGTATATGGTCACCTGATTTTTGACAAAGGAGCCGTAAACATTCAATGGAAAAAGGACAGCCTATTCAACAAATGGTGCTGGTCCAACTGGCACTCAACATGCAAAAGAATGAAAATAGACCCGTTCTTATCTCCTTGTACAAAGCTCAAGTGTAAGTGGATTAAAGATCTCCACATTAAACCAGATACACTGGAACTATTAGATGAGAAAGTAGGGAAAACCTTAGAACACATAGGCACAGGAGAAAATTTCCTGAACAAAACACCAATGGCTCAAGCTCTAAGGTCAAAGATTAACAAATGGGACTTAATGAGATTGCAAAGTTTCTGTAAGGCTAAGGACATCGTCAAGAAAACAAAACGGCAACCAACAGAATGGGAAAAGATCTTTACCAACACCACATCAGATAGAGGCCTAATATCCAAGGTGTACAAGGAACTCAAAAAGCTAGACACCAGAGAATCAAATAACCCTATTAAAAAATGGGGTACAGAGCTAAACAAATCATTTTCAGTTGAGGAACACCGAATGGCCGAGAAACATCTGAGGAAGTGCTCGACATCCTTAGCCATCAAGGAAATGCAAATCAAAACAACCCTAAGATTCCACCTCACACCAGTCAGATTGGCCAAGATCCAAAACTCAGATGACAGCAGATGCTGGTGAGGCTGCGGAGAAAGAAAAACACTTCTTCACTGTTGGTGGGGTTGCAAGCTAATACAACCACTCTGGAAATCTGTCTGGCGATACCTCAGAAAATTGGGTATAGTACTACCTGAATACTCAGCTATTCCACTTCTGGGCATATACCCCAGAGACACTTTAATACACAACAAAGATATATGCACCACAATGTTCATAGCGGCTCTATTTATAATAGCCAGAAGCTGGAAGGAACCCAGATGTCCTTCAGAAGACGAATGGATACAAAAATTGTGGTACATATACACAATGGAATACTACTCAGCCACCAGAAACAATGACTTAACCAAATTCTTAAGAAAATGGCTGCATGTAGAGAATATCATCCTGAGTGAGATAACCCAGTCACAAAAGAACAGACATAATATGCAGTCACTGATAGTGGGATGCTAACCCCAGAGGCTTGCACTCCCCCAGAAACAACTCTCAGACTCTATGAAGTCCAAGAAATAAAGAAAACAAAAAATATACATATATTCACAAAACAAGAAGACTTTGACTATTTCCATGTTGCGTTTTGTTTTGCATGTACTTTACGCTTATTGCAACTAGTACGTTTTCAATGCATACTGTCAAGCCCTTGAAAAAAAATCAAGTACTGACTAAAAAACATATTCACATGGTTTTATGTAAAATTTATTTTAATGTCTGAAAAAACAGTACTGACAAAAATGTATAATTTTAAGCAAAAAATGTTTAAAATCTTTAAAAAAAATAATAAGCTGTTAGTCTTTTGTGTCGATGGAAATATCTCAAGAAACACTTCTTGTTATGATTAATAATTTGAGTCTTATTTGTAACAGATAAGAGACCAATGTATTTTCCATATATTTTCATGTTAAAAAAAATAAATCTTGTTTTGAAGACAAAAAAAAAAAAAAGAAAGTTGTGACTTTCATAGTTCATAATAGAACTAACAATGTTCGAATACACATACACAACCATAATCTTAAAGTCACATGTGTTTTCTCAAAATAGAAGTATTTGTAATGGCTTACTTTGTTGAAAAGAAGCTTAGACTAAAGGTATAATCTGGATTGTATTTATTCTGTAATTTGAACATCATGAAGTTATCTAAAGAGAATATTTCAAGTAAAAAAAAAAAAAGAAAAAGAAAAAAAAAAAAAGAAACTCAGTCTACACGAAGAACACAGTTTATTACTAACATTATAAAATCCAATTTGTCTTCCATGTTCATCCCATAGGTCCTGTCAAGATGTTCATTAATAAGTTATTTTTTATTTTATTTTATTTTTTCTGTTTTTAATCTTTCATACTAAACTTCATAAATAACAAATCACTTTTCTAACTCTGAGATACTTCTTCAACCCTTTTGCAGTACCTATTTTAAAATACTATTTTACCACATTGCCTTTGTTGGCTTTGAACTCACTCTGTAGGTAAGCCAGGAATTGAACTTATACTTGTCCTACCTCAGCCTCTTGAATAGCTGAGTTGACAACCCTGTGCCACCAGGACTGGTTTTGAGGATTTTTGAATGTGATTCCTTAAAATAATGCAGACAAGTGTTAAATGCAAAAAAAAAATGCAGTTTGTGTCTAAAATATTCTCCACAGGTTCATGCTTGGATCAGTATTTCTTCAGATTGAATCACTACTCTAGGAAGCCATGAAACATTTAGGAGGTAGAGACTATTTGGAGGAAGGAAGCTACTTAGGAAAGATCTTGGAATGTAGGGTTTTTTTTTTTTTTTTTTTTTTTTTTATGTCTACAATGATTTCTGGTTCCTGATCTTTCATAGGTAAACAAACTCCATCACAGTCTCCCACTACCATGAAGTGAGCTGCTTCATCATAGCACCCCAGCAGGATTAAGTTCAAACCCTCTGAAACAATGTTTCTAAACAGGCCTTTCCTCCTTAACGTGCTTTGTCTCATGGTGGATATCAACTTGGTCAACTTGAGTACATCTGGAACTGAAATACAAAAATGAAGAGCAAAAAAAAAAAAAAAAAAAAAAAAAATCTTTTAAGTTTAATATGTTATCTGCCAGTGGGGATAGTCTGACTTCTTTTCTGATGGGTATTCCTTTAATTTCCTTTTCTTGCCCTATTGTTCCAGCTAGTGTTTTAAGCACTGTTGATAAGGAATAGAGCTAGTGGATATTCCTGTCTTGTTCCTGGTTTTAATAGTATTGCTTCATGTTTTTCTCCATTTAGGATGAAGTTGACTCTGAGTTTCTCATATACAGCCTCTACCATTGCAGTGTGTTCTCTCTCTGGTTTTACTCTTTTTCATAAAAAGTCTTTACTGTTGAGGTGTATTCTGTCTGATCCTATTCTTTCTAGGACTTTTATTATGAAGGCATGTTGGATTTTGTCAAAGGTTTTTATTGTTGTTTGTTTCTTTGTTCCTTTTTGCATCTATCGGAATGAATATGTGGTTTTTGTTTTTTAGTTCACACATGTAACAGAAAACATTTATTGATGCACAGGTGCTGAATCTTTCCTGCATCTCCAATATGAAGCTAACTTGTTCAGGTGGATCATCTTCCTGATATATCTTTATTCAGTTTGAAGGTGTTTTATTGAGAAAATGTTTAATCTATGTTCTCTGGGGTTGTTGGCCTGTAGTTTGATTTTATTTGTTGTGTATTTATGTGGTTTTGGTTTTATGGTAATACTGTCTTCATAGAAAGACTTTGGTATCATCCTTCTGTTTTTATTTTTCTTTCTTAGTTAAGAAGAATTCCCTGAAGATCGTCTCTGTACATCTTCTTGAATTCTGTTGGGAATTTATCTCAACCTGTATATTTCTTTAGTTAGAAAAAATGTATGCCTTTCAGTCCCTCAATTAACATGGATATGTTTGGGTTGGTCTGTTGTTCTTATTGTTTTATTTTGAGGGTATTTTTGTTTAATTTTGCAGTTTGACCTAATCTAGATAGAGATTCACCTATTTCTTTTAGATTTTTCTAGCCCAATTGAGGAGAAAGCATTCCCTTATGTTGTTCTGAATTTCCTGGGTGTCTGCTGTACTGTTTCTGTGTTCATTTCTGATTCTGGTACCTTGGGTACTCTTTCTTTCTTTGGTTAGTTGGGTCATAGGTCTGTTGATCTTGTTGATCTCCTCAAGGAATCATCCTTAGATTCACTGAGTCTTTGTCTGTTTTCTTTGTTCATATTTCATTAATTTTGGTTCTGATTTTTAATATTCTTTGGTGTCTAGTGGGTTGGGTTTGGTTCGTTTTTGTTTGGGATTATACCAATCAGTCATTTATTTGTGCTTTTTCCCCCTGATTTTTAAATGTATTTTTAATTGGTTTTTTCATTTATTTACATTTCAAACGTTATCACCTGTGATGGTTTGTACATGTTTGGCCTAGGGAGTAGCCTTATTAGGAGGTGTGGCCTTATTGGAGTAGGTGTGTCACTCTAGGCATTGGCTTAAGACCCTCTCCCTAGCTGTCTGAAAGTCGGTCTTCCACTAGCAGCCTTCAGATGAATATGTAGAACTCTCAGTTCCTCCTGTACCATTAGGGCCTGGATGCTTCCATGTTCCTGCCTTGATGATAATGGACTGAACTTTTGAACATATAAGCCAGTCCCAGTTAAATGTTGTCTTTTATAAGACTTGCCTTGGTCATGGTGTCTGTTCTCAGCAGTAAAATCCTAAGTAAGATATTCCCCCCTTCCAATTTTCCCTCCACAAGGCCCCTAGACCCTTCCTACCTGCCCATGTTGGAGCATCTTTTGGGTGTATGCCCAGGAGTGGTATAGCTGGGTCAGCAGGTAGAACTATTTCCAGTTATCTGAGGAACCACCAGACTGATTTTCAAAGCAGTTGTACCAGCTTGCAATCCCACCAACAGTGGAGGAGTGTTCTTTCTCCACATCCTTGCCAGCACCTGCTGTCACCTGAGTTTATGATCTTAGCCATTCTGACTGGAATAAGGAGGAATCTCAGGGTTGTTTTGATTTGCATTTCCCTGATGACTTGGATGTTGAACATTTTTTTTTAATTTTAAGTATCAATTCTGTTTTATTTTCAACTGGAAAACTAGACAATCCTTCAGTACAGCAAGGTGTTAATTAATCCTCTTCTTCATCTGCACCACCCTGCCCTTTCTTGGCATTCTTCCTCTTCACTCGGCCTGGACAACCACCCCCATAAGGAGAATGGAGGGAGAAGTCAATGCGTTTCTGGAAGGCTAGATGAACATTAAAGGGCAGGATGTTCACCACCTGCTTTTGGACCCTGATGTGACATTGACGGATGAGCACACAGGCATGGTGAATAAATTTGGCCACCCCAGCTTAAAGACTTGGGTCTGCAGCCATCTCTCCAAGAAATCCTTAAGAAATCTTCAGGCCCAGGATGTAATCCAGCTTCATCTTGCCCTCATCCAGCACCCCAGTGAGAACAAGTCGCCTCAGTAGAGTGTTGCCTTCAAACAGATAATCCTGTCAATCTATGAGTATGAGAGATCTTTCCATCTTCTGAGATCTTTGATTTCTTTTTTTCAGAGACTTGAAGTTCTTGTTACTTGTTTGGTTAGAGTCACACCAAGGTATTTAATATTATTTGTGACTATGGTGAAGGGTGTCATTTCCCTAATTTATTTCTCAGCCCATTTATCCTTTGAGTAGAGAATGGAGTTAATTTTGTATCCAGCCACTTTGCTGAAGTTGTTTATTAGCTGTAGGAGTTCTTTTGTGGATTTTCTGAAGTAATTTATGTATACTATCATATCATCTGTAAATAGTGATATCTTGACTTCTTCCTTCAAATTTGTATCCCTTTAATCTCCCTTTGTTGCCTAATTGCTCTGGGTAGAACTTCAATTACTATATTGAAAAGATAGGGGATAATGGGCAGCCTTGTCCTGTCCCTCATTTTAGTGGGATTGCTTAAAGTTTCTCTCCATTTAGTTTGATATTGGCTATTGGTTTACTGTATATTGCTTTTATTATATTTAGGTATGGACCTTAAATTCCTATTCTCTCCAATACTTTTAGCATAAAGGTGTGTTGTACTTTGTCAAAGGCCTTTTCAGCTTCTAATGAGATGATCATGTGTTTTTTTTTTTTTTCCTTTGAGTTTGTTTATATAGTGGATTGTGTTGATGGATTTCCATATATGAAACCATCACTGCATCCCTGGGATGAAGCCTAATTGATCATGGTGACTGAGCAAGCATTTTGATGTATTTTTTAATTCAGTTTTCAAGAATTTTATTGAGTACTTTTGCATCAATATTCATGGGGGAAATTGGTCTGAAGTTGTCTTTATTTGTTGAGTCTTTGAGTGGTTTAGGTATCAGTGCAACTCTGGCTTCATATTGGGTTGTGTTCCTTCAGTTTCTATTTTGTGGAATAGTTTGACAGTATTGGTATCAGGTCTTCTTTGAAGGCCTGATAGAATTCTGCACTGAACCCATCTGGTTCTGGGCTTTTTTTTCAATTAGTTAATTAATTTATTTTTGCTTGGGAGGCTTTTGATGACTGCTTCTATTTCCTTAGGAGTTATGGGACTGTTTAGATTGCTTATCTGATCCTGATTTAACTTTGGTACCTGGTATTTGTCTAGAAAATCATCCATTTCATCTATATTTTTCTAGTTTTGTTTTAGCCTTTTTTAGTAGGATCTGATGGTTTTTTTTCAGTTTCTGTTGTTATGTTTCCCTTTTCACTTCTGATTTTCTTAATTTGTATACTGTCTCTGTGCTCTCTGGTTAGTCTGGCTAAGAGTTTATTTATTTTGTTAATTTTCTTAAGAACAAGTGCGTGGTTTGGTTAATTCTTTGTTGATTCTGATCTCTTTGTTTCTACTTGGTTGATTTCAGCCCTGAGTTTGATTATTTCCTTCTGTCTACTCCTCTTGGGTGTGTTTGCTTCTTTTTGTTCTAGAGCTTTCAGATGTGCTGTCAGGTTGTTAGTGTATGCTCTCTTCAGTTTCTTATTGGAGGTACTCAGAGCTATGATAACTTTTTAGCACTGATTTCATTGTGTCCCATAAGTTTGGGTATGATGTGTCTTCATTTTCATTCAATTTTTAAAAGTCTTTAATTTATTTTATTTTCTTCCATGTTCAAGTTATCATTGAGCAGAGTGTTGTTCAGCTTACATGACTCTGTGGGCTTACTATTGCTTTTGTTGTTGAACACCAGCCTTAGTTCATGGTGGTCTGATAGGATGCATGGGATTATTTTCATCTTCTTGTATTGATTTGAGGGCTGTATTATCACCTATTATATGGTCAGTTTTGGAGAAGGTACTGTGAGGTTCTGAGTAGAAGGTATGTTCTTTTTTTTAGGATGAAATTTTATGTAGATAACTGTTAGGTCCACTTACTTCATAACTTCTATTAGTTTCACCTTGTCTCTGTTTAGTTTCTGTTTCCATTATCTGTCTATTAGTAAGATTGTGGTATTAAAGTCTTCTACTATTATTGTGAGAGGCTCAATGTGCGCTTGGAGCTTTAGTAATATTTCTTTTACAAGTGAGGGTGCCCTCACTTTTGGGGCATATATTTCAGAATTGAGAGTTCCTCTTGGTGAATTTTTTCCTTTGATAAGTATGTAATGTCATTTTTCATCTTTTCTGATAACTTTTGGTTGAAAATATATTTTATTGGATACTAGAATTTCTACTCCATATCCAATTTGTTTCTTGTGGCCATTTACTTGGAATTTTTTTTCAGTCTTTTATTTTGAGCTAGTGTCTATCTTTTTCACTGAGGTGTGTTTCCTGCCTGCAGCAAAATGCTGGGTCCTATTTACATATCCAGCCTGTTGGTCTATGTCTTTCTATTGGGAATTGAGTTCATTGATATTCAGAGATATAAGGAACCAATGATTGTTGCCTCCTGTTATTTTTGTTGTTAGAGATGGAATTATGCTTGTGTGGTTCTCTTCTTTTGGGTTTGTTGTGAGAAGATTAGTTTCTTACTCTTTCTTGGGTGTTGTTTCCCTCCTTGTATTGGGGTTTTCTTTATATTATCCTCTATTGGGCTGGATTGGTGGAAAAATATTGTTTAAATTTGTTTTTGTCATGGAATATCTCAGTTTCTCCATCTATGGTGACTGAGAGTTTTACTGGATATTGTAGCCTGTGCTGGTGTTTTTGTTTCATTAGGGTCTGTATGGCATCTGCCCAAGATCTTCTGACTTTTAGAGTCTCTGTTGAAAAGTCTGGTTTAATTCTGATAGGTTTCCCTTTATATGTTACTTGACCTTTTTACTTTACTCCTTTAGTATTCTTTCTTTGTTCTGTGCCTTTGGTGTTTTAATTATGTGACAGGAGAAAGTTATTTTTTTGGTTCCATCTGTCTGGTGTTCTGTAAATTTCTTATATGTTTATGGGTGTGTCTTCAGGTTACGGGAAGTTTTCTTCTATAATTTTGTTAAAGATGTTTCCTGGCCCTTTGAGTTGGGACCCTTCACTCTCTTCTATACCTATTATTCTTAGGTTCTGTCTTTTTGTTGTGTCCTGAATTTCTTGAATGTTTTGAATGATAAGCATTTAGCTTTTTGTATTTTCTATACTTTGTGTCAATGTCTTCTAAGGTATCTTCAATGCCTGAGATTCTCTCTTCTATCTCTAGTATACTGTTGGTGATGCTTGCATTTGGGACTCCTGATTTCTTTCCTAGGTTTTCCATCTCCAGGGCTGTCTCCAATTGTGTTTTCTTTAATATGTCTATGTCCATTTTTAGATCCTATACTGTTTTGTTCAATTCCTTCACCTGTTTGATTATGTTTTTCTGTATTTCTTTAAGAGATTTGTTTTCTCTTTAAGGGCTTCTATTTTTTTTTCCTGTGTTTTGTATTTCTTTAAGTTAGATATTTATGCCCTTCTTAAATTTTTATCATATTAATGTGATGGGATTTTAGATATGAATCTTGCTTTTTAGGGATATTAGAGTATCTAGGGCGTGGTGTGGTGGGAGAACTGAGTTCTGATGTTGTCAAGCAGCCTTGGTTTCTGTTGCTTATGGTCTTGCCCTTGCCTCTTGCCATTTGGTT
Source organism: Micromys minutus (assembly GCF_963924665.1). Lineage (NCBI taxonomy): Eukaryota > Metazoa > Chordata > Mammalia > Rodentia > Muridae > Micromys > Micromys minutus. The sequence goes on from NC_137972.1 coordinate 29,680,949, forward strand.
ATCTCTAGTACTAACTGCCCTTCTTGTCTCTGACTGGAGTCTGTCCCTCCTGTGATCCTTGTTGTGTGAGAATTCCTTGGAGTCCATCTATCTCTGTGATCCTGTGATTATGGGATCCTGTGATCCTGTGATTCTGAGATCCTGGGTAAGTTAGAACTCCCAGGAGTCAAGCTGCCTCTGGGATCCTGAAATCCTGTTGTGTCAGAGCTCCTGGGAGTCAAGTTTTCTCTGGGTGTTGCAGGAGTGGTTGGGGAGCCAGAGCCCCAGGTCTGTTGCAGTCACAGATTTAAACTGGAGAAATCTATGCCTCTTGCTGGGCAGGAGTTCCTATGTTCCTAGATCCCAGGAGTCCCAGTTAAGCTGGTTGTTAGGACAGATGTGATCCTGGGTAATGTAGGCACCTAGAGTTATAAATTTCTCTTATGCAATTGCCTTTATTGTTTGCCACAAGTTTTGTCATAATGTATTTTTATTTTCACTTATTTTTAGGAGAATTCTTATTTCTTTCTTGATATTTATTTATTTATTTATTTATTTGTGACAGGGTTTCTCCATGTAGCCCTGACTGAACTTGAACCCACAGAAACTCACTTGCCTTGCCTCCCAAGTGCTGGGAGTAAAGGCATGCACCGCAACTACCTGACTGCCTTGACTTCTTTGACTTATCCATCATTTAGTAATGAGCTGTTTGCATTAGTTGCATACTTTTAGAGATTTGCTTGCTGTCAATTTTAAGTTTTAATACAATATGGTTTCAGAGCATCAATCTCTCTGAATTGGTAAGGTTTTTTTTTTTTTTTTTTTTTTTTTTTTCCAAGGTATGGTCTACTACAGAGAAGCTTCAGTGTTCTGTTATGTGGAATGTATATATTTTGCTGTCTGAGTGAAATAATTTGTGAACATATTAAATACATTTAATGCATAATGACATTTAATTCTGATGTATTATTTTCTCCTCGATTTTTATTCAAAGAACCTATCAGAGAAAACAATATGTGAAATTGATCACTACTATTGGGTTTGTGATTATCTGTATCTTTACTTTCATTTGTACATTTTATATAAAATTAGGTGCACTAGAATCTGGCACATGTATGTTTACTATTCTAACATATACTTGATTAATTGATTCCTTGATTAAAGTGAAGTGTCCTTCTTTGTCTCTTCTGATTAATTTTAGTTTTAAATCTGTTTTGTCAGATATTAGAATGGCCATGCCTGCTTGGTAACCGGATCCATTTGAATCCTTTTGTCTGTTCCTTCACTCTAAGGCAACACTTATCTTTAAAGCTAACATGTGCTTCTGTGGAGAATGTGGAAATCAACCTTGTGAAGAAAAAGTGGGATGAAGATGAAGTTGCCACAGGTTCCCATGACTCCTTGAAGTGTTCTGATACACTATACACAGCATTAGATCTCATATGGCTTCCAACACACTGGTGACAAAGCAAAAAGCAACCAAGGGCAGGACAGTGGCCACTTTCCACTTCTTCACGGAAGACCTCACAGGTGATAGTACTACTCCCACTCCTTCCGAATTACCTCATTTGGGCAGGATATCATTGGATAATGATGACAGTGTGACAAAATGCATTTGGTCAAGGATTTAAGGGCTTGGGATTGGCTCAAACACTGTATCTAACTATATTGTCTGGACAACGTGCTTAGATCTGCACCCTGAAGCTGATCTCCAGAGTCAGATTCCCCAAGATTAGTCACATGACACTACCACCTCTCATCCTCCATCCTTGGTCCTGTTCCCACATGTTTTTTGTAGACAACAGATTTATGGATTTTTGTTTCATGCTTCATCCAGCCATCCTGTGTCATTTGATTGGAAAACTGAGGCTATTAAAATGTTATCACTGAAAGGCATTGACCACATTCATTATGTTGTTGTTTTCAGTCCTGTTCAGGCTTTTGTTTTTCAGTGACATAATTTCATTTGTTTTCTTGCTACAGGCTGTTGTCGATGCCTATTCTTCAGCCTAGCATATTATTTTCTGTACATTCTTTGGATTTGGTCTGTTGGATATGGTTATATACTTTTAGGATATTTTATCATGGAAATTTTCTCTTCTCCTTTAACTATGGAAGAAACTTTTGCTGAGCATGCTAGTCTAAGTTGACCATTTTGGTCTTTTAGGACTTGAAGTACATTGCTGGAGGTTCATCTGGCTTTCAGTTATTTCTATGAGTTTACTTTTATGTGTTATTTGTGTTTTTTTTAATGCAGCTTTCTATACTCTTTCTTTGTTGTATATATGTAGTGTTTTAACCATGATATGTCTTGGGGAGTTCTTTTTCTCTTGCTCTTGTCTAGTTCGTATTCTCTACACTTCTTGTATTTGTTTATGTGTGGCTATTTCTAGTTTGAGGAAGTTTTCTTCTATGTTCTTGTTGAGGATCTGGTCTATCCCATTGACCTGGAATTGTTCTCCTTCATCTTTCACTATAGTTTGAAGATTTAGTTTTTTGATGATTTTCCACATTTCCTCAATGTTCCTTTCTTATGTTGTTAATTTTTTCATATTCCTTGCTTATTTGCTTTAAATTCTCTACTTTTCTACATGCCCTGATAATCTATTTTCTGTTTAATTTATTATACTAATAAGGCTTTCCCTTGAGTTATCTAGTTGGATTATCAGGTTCTTCAACTCCATCTTTATTTGGCTTTTGTTCTCTTCAATGTTTATATCTCTTCATTAAGGTCTGCTTTTAGATCTTGAATTGTCATTTCCATCAGCCTGACATTTGTGTTTTCTTGGGCATCACTCAGGCATTTATTCTCCCCCAGTTCATTCCTTTTAGGATCATTGAGCTATTTATTTGTGTCTTTCTTTTAATTTATTGAATTTCTATTATTATATAATTATTCTTCTAAATCCTATGTCCTTGGCTTTATCTAGGTAATTCCCATTGGAGAACATGTCTATAGTACTGGTGGATTTTCATAGGGATATATGGCTTTGTCTTTTCATATTTGTTTATATTTATTGTGATGAGATCTGGGAAAGTGAATGTTTTTTGTTAGTTCTATATATCATATGGCCCAAGGAGGTTTGGGTAGAACACATAATGTGTAGGCCTATTAGAATGTAAAGTTGGATATGGCTTAGGTGGAATAAATCTGTGTGAGCACAGCTGGATAAAATAGACACATGCCCTTATCTCTAACCCAGAATCTCTCTCCAATTATTAATAACTCGCAAATAAAAATTTAGTTTTCTTTATGGTCAAAGCACTGGTGTGTGAGGGAGAGTCTTCTGAAGGGGAAGTCGCAGGCCAGTAGTAGATAGATAACAGGAAAAGGATAGAACAGCATCTTTGGAGGTTCCTTGTAGTATGGGGTCATGTCACTGGAAAATTCTAGTCATGTCACAGCATCCCAGATAAAGTCTAGAGTTTGAGTGTAAACCCAGAGTTGGGGAGGGAACATACGGGAAAGGATCAGGTGAATTCATCCAACTAGATCCTGGCTCAAGATGTGTACTAACTCCTGGGACAGAGAGATTCGAATATGGCACATGAGGAGCCTGTAGGTTGTGGGTGGGTAGGACTTTTCCTGGCCAGAACTTTGAAGTTAGGGAGGCCCTGCAGTCAGGAATGGCCAGACTACCAGTACAATGAATGTGTGACCAGTCTAAATATGGGGAGTTAAGAAGGATGCATGGAGTTGGAGAACTGGGCAGACCTACCTGTATATATTCTGAGAAAAATTTGAATGGGTGAAACATTCAGAATTTTGTGTTCCAGAGGTCTCCTATTTGGGAGCGGGCCAGAAGCTTTTTATTACCCCTTCAACTTCCTTATCGGTCTCTAACCTATTAACCTTTTTTCTTACACTTTGTAAATATTTTATTTAGTTTTTATTGAAAAAATATTTTTCTCTCATATAATATATCCTGGTTTCTTTTCCCTCTACACTTCCCATTTCCTCAACCCTTCCTCTTCAATCCAGATCCACTTCCTTTCTGTCTCTCATTAGAAAACAGTCTTCTAGGGTAAATAATATTATGTAATAAAATAAGATAAAACAAAAACAAACACATCAGGATAGAAAGAAATAAAAAACAAAAAAGGTCCAGGAAAAAGCAGATAAAGATATAGAGACCCAATCATTTGCATACTCAAGAATCCAATAAAAACAGAACACCAGAAGACATATATGCAAATGACCCATAAGGTTAAGAAAAAAGGAGAAAATGTATATATACTTTTTAAAATGCCCTTATATGACACTGTAGAACAAGAAAGCCTCAAAGATGCTGCTCTATCCCTTTCCTATAATCTATCTGCTACTGGCATGTGACTTCCCCTTAGAAGACTCTCCGTCCAGTGTTTTGCCCATGAAGAAAACGAAATTTTATTTTCTCTCTAGAGCCCTTCTAACACAGGCCCTGTGCATGCTGCCTCAGTCTCTACGAGATGACATGTGCGTCAATCAGTTGGCTTAGAGGATCTTGTTTTTATTGGTGTCCTTCATCCTCTCTGACACTTAATCTCTTTCTGCCTCCTCTTCTGCAGGGTTCCCTGAGCCCTGAGGGGAGAAATTTGAGGGAGACATCTCACTTAGGTCTGGGTGTTCTAAGGAGTCTCATTCTCTGCATATTGTATGACTGTGGGCTTCTGCATTTGCTCCCATCTGCTGCAGGAGGAAGCTTCTCTGATGGTGGCTGAGCAAGGCACTGATCTATGAGTACAGGAGAATATCATCAGGAGTCATTTTGCTGCTATATTCCTTTAGTAAACTGTAGTATTTGGTTTTATCTTAGGTCCATGGGCTGTCTAGTCTCAGGTTCTTGGTCACCCAAGGATTGTTAGGTATGGGTTCCATCTCATGGAGTATAACTTAAGTCAAATCAGATATTGGTTGGTTATTCTCACAAGTTTGATGCCACCAGTGTACCAGCATATCTTGTAGGAAAGACAGCATTGTAGACCAAAGGGTTCTTTGCTGAGTTAGTGTTTATGTTTTTCTTTCAGTGGTATGGAGTGCCTTCCTCTACCAAAGATGCTAGCCAATAGGGGTAAAGGCTCTATGTAGACATCAGGTCTGCTTCTCTGTGTTCAGTGAATGTATAGGTGTTCTCCTCACCAGTTGGGCCCTGCTGTCAGTTTGTAGAGAGCAACTTACAGGTTTGGCAAGAGCCTAGGTGTTTTGGGTGTTCCCATGGGATCCCTTTGGCCAAAAACTTAATTAGATGTAGCCCATTCCCAGTATTGAAAACTTCATTTGTTAACAAGTAATATCCAGTTGGGACATTGTCTTCTCTATTGTTTGGCAATTTTATTTTGATTGCCCATATATACACATACACATACACACACACATATACACACATACACATATACATATGTTGCAGTAAATATTAAAAATATAAAAATCTGTTTATCTCTTTTCCAGCCCAGATGTCTCACGCCTCAGTTCCTGATACAGAGCCCCACGCACCTCTGGAGCCCAGTCTGAGCCACATGGCCCAACTTGTCCGAGCAATTCCCTTCTCTTGGCGGTTTACTACTGCCTGTTCTCCGCCTCTGTCCCGGGGTATTTCTGTACCCCAAAATCCCACACAAACATAACTCTACAGCTCAATAGCTTTTCATACAGGTTTATATTTTGAACTCTCAATCCACAAACCCTCTACACAAGAAGATTGCATCAAATAGACAAAGATACAACTGCCCTTCTATATGAGATATTAAACCTATAAAATTCTTGATGTTCATAGCTATTTAACACTATTAAATCCCACCTGGGTCCAGCTGGTCCTTGGGAACCTCCATGTTCCATGACCTTTACCCTCCATTCTCTGACCTCCTCAGACCTCTCAGCCCTCTCCACCTACTTTGCCGGTCCAGTCACTTGCTTTCCTTTATTTTATTAATTAAAATGGGAAGGTCCCCTTCCCTTCTTGGGGAAGTGGAATTAACATTAAAACACATACAGCTTCAGGACAATCTACATACATATACACTTGTGCATATGCATATACAAAGTAGATATTCATATATGAGGTAGAAGCTTACACACACACACACACACACACACACACACACACACAGACACACACACACCCCTACTGTTTCAAGTTTCCATGTTTCCATACTACCCCTTAAAGGATCCTCAATTTTAAGCTGCCTCTCCCTGTATTCCTTCCGCTTGTCCCCCTCTTCACACACTCTCCCCAACTGATTACATTTTCTTTTCAGCCCCACCCCCAGTCCATTCGGAACTATTTTCTTCCCTTTTCAAGGGAGATCTATCTGTCCCACCCCTAGCCCTTTACTCTGTACCGATCCTCTGTTATTCTATAAATTATAGCTTTCTTATTGGCTTCACAGATGCTCTTCATAAATAAATAAATATAAGCCACATTTGTCTTTCTGGGTCTGGAATGCCTCATTAGAATCCTTTTTTTCTACTTCCATCTATTTACCTGCAAGTGTTGTGATGTCTTTCTTAATGGGTCAGTAATATTATATTGTGTAAATGGACCACATTTTTTAAAACTACTCATTCATTGAGGGCCATTTAGATTGTTTCCACCTTCTAGCTGTTATGAATAAGGCAGCAATGGACATGGTTGAGCAAGTGTCTCGGTGATACGATGAAGCATTCTTTGGGTATATGCCTAAGAGTGGTTTATCTGGATTTCGAGGTAGATTGATTCCCATCTTCCTAAGGAACCAGCACTCTGACTTCCAAGTGTGGCCAAACACTAATAATGGATGCCTGTCTCTCTTAGTTCACATCCTCACCCATATGAGCTGTCATTTGTTTCATTGTCCTTTGCCATTCTGGCATGTGTTTGATGAAATCTCAAAGGAGTTTTGATTTGCACTTCTCAGATGGACTAAGGACATTGAACATTTAAGTGCTTCCCAGACATTTGAGTGAGTTTTCTCTATTGAGAACTCTCTGTTTAGATCTGTACTCTATTTTAAAAATTGGATTCTTTGGTCTTTTGATATCCAGTTTTTTGAGTTCTTTACATATCTGGATATTAACCATCAATTGGATATCTAGTTGGTGAAGATCTTTCCCCAATCTGTAGGCTGCTGATTTGTTCAAATCATTGAGCCCATTGGCATAAATAAACATTTCGGTTTCATGAAGTTCCTTCCATTTGTTAATTATCTTTCTGCCTGTGCTGTCAGTGTTCTGTTCAGAAAGTCTTCCTTTGTGCCAATGAGTTAAAGACTATTACCCATTTTCTCTTCTACTACATCCAGTGTATCTGGATAGGGTTAAGGTCTTTGATCCACTTGGAGTTGAATTTTGTCCAGGGTGATAAGTATAGTTCTATTTGCATTCTTCTAAATGCAGTTGGACAAAAACCATGTGTTGAAGATGCTTTATTTCTAGTGTGTATTTATAGATTATTTATAAAAAATTAGGTATCCATAGCTGTGTAATTTATATCTGCATTTTCAATTCAATTCCATTGATCAAGGTGTCTGTTTCCATGCTACTTGTATTACTATATCTCTGTAGTATGATTTGAAGTAGAGGATGGTGATACCTCCAACAGTTCCTTAATTATTAAAGATTGTCTTAGATATCCTTGTGTGTGTGTGTGTGTGTGTGTGTGTGTGTGTGTGTGTGTGTGATGTTGCACCAGAGAAATGCACCAGAGAACTTCTCACAGTATTCTAGCTACTTTTGGTGGAACCTCATGATTTCCTCTGGGTTGAGCCACTGTTTGCTATTGGACTGGGCTGCTGATATCCTGATAATGAAGATTGGAATTGCCTCTAAGGAACTAACCAGGTCCTTTTAACCATTTTTCTTCCCTACTTTGGTTGGTGGGCTAGAACGAAGGTTGAAGTGTTAAAGAACCTTAAATGAAATAGGCTTTGAAAAATCTAAGGCTACAGAATTCTATGCTAAAACATCTGGCCCTGAGCTCTTTTAGAATGGTATTGGAGGCGACTTCCAGACGCAGAGCGGAACGGCGGCTCATAGAGGCTGAGCAACTGGTGAGTGGGAGACCTAGACTGCAGGGGAGCAGAGAGATCTTTGCGGAGTGCACAGGGAAAGTGCACACCCTAACTTGCCCTGCCCCACCTTGCCCGATCCAGCGATTGGGAACAGAAAATTAGAACTTCTGTTTCCACCCGGAGGCGACTTCCGGACGCAGAGCGGAGCCTGGTCTACCTGCCACCCGGATCGGCGGCTCGTAGAGGCTGAGCAACTGCGATTGGGAAGAGAAAATTAGGACTTCTGTTTCCACCAGGAGGCGACTTCCAGAGGCGACTTCTAAACTCAGAGCCGAGCCTGGCCTACCTGCCACCAGGATCAGCGGCTCATAGAGGCTGAGCAACTGCAATTGGGAACAGAAAATTAGAACTTCTGTTTCCGCCCGGGGGCGACTTCAGGACACAGAGCAGAGCCTGGCCCATCTGCCACCTGGAACGGAGGCTCTTAGAGGCTGAGCAACTGGTGGGTGGGAGACCTGGGCTGCAGGGGAGCAGAGAGATCTCTGTGGAGTACACACAGAAAGTGCACCCCCTGCCTTGCCCTGCCCTGCCGTGCCTGACCCAGCAAACAGAAACAGAACTTTGGAACTTCTGCTCACACCCAACGACTCTGAGGCATAAAACAGGACTTGACCCATCTGACACCTGAACCAGTGGAGAACCAGGGACACAGACCAGATACAAGGGAAAGGCAAGAACATATCACTGACAAAAGATGGCAAGAGGAAAGCGAAAGAGTATATCCCAAGGAAACCAAGACAACCTGGCAACATCAGAACCCAGCTCTCCCGTAACAGAAAACATTGGAATGCCAAACACTCCAGAAAAAGAAAACACAGACCTGAAATCATACCTCAAGATGCTGATAGAGATACTTAAACAAGAAAGGGAGGAAAAGCAAAAAGATTCAGAAGCTTTTAAAGAAGAAACAAGAAAAACACTCAAAAAACTCAAAGAACTAGAGGAAAGCAGAACCAAAGAAATAAAGGAATGGAAGAGGGAAATTAAAACAGAGATTGACACAATAAAGAAAACACAAAAAGAGATAACCCTAGAGGTAGAACACCTAAAAAAGAAATCAGGAGTCACAGAAGCAAGCATTTCCAATAGATTACAAGAGATCAAAGAGAGAATCTCGGGGGCAGAAGACAACATTGCAAACATAGACAAAACAGCCAGAGAAGATGCAAAAAACAAAAAGCTCCTAACCCAAAATGTCCAGGAAATCCAAGACACATTGAGAAGACCGAACCTAAGGATAATAGGAATAGAAGAGGGAGAAGAGTATCAACTAAGAGGCACAGTAAATATCTTCAACAAAATCATAGAAGAAAACTTCCCTACCCTCAAGAATGAGATGACCACGAGCATAATAGAAGCCTTCAGAACGCCAAATAGGTTGGACCAGAAAAGAAATACCTCCTGACACATAATAGTAAAAACATCAAGTGTCCAAAGTAAAGAAAGAATACTAAAAGCAGTAAGGGAAAAAGGTCAGGTAACATATAAAGGCAGACCAATCAGACTCACAACCGATTTCTCAACAGAGACTATGAAAGCTAGAAGAGCCTGGACAGACATCATGCACTCCTTAAGAGAGCACAAGTGCCAGCCCAAGCTGCTATACCCAGCAAAACTATCAATCACCATAGAGGGAGAGAGGAAGATATTTCAAGACAAATCAAAATTCACACAATATCTGACCACAAACCCAGCACTACAACGAATTATAGGTGGAAAACCCAATACAATGAGGGAAAATACAGCCTAGTAAGAACAAGAAAACTCCTAAACAAGAAAACTAAAAGAAGAAAAAAACATAGACACAACTCAACCCAAAAAAGCAATAATGGCAGGAAACAGAAACAACTATTCCTTGATATCTATTAACATAAATGGTCTCAACTCCCCAATAAAGAGACATAGACTATCAGACTGGATACATAAACAAAATCCAGCCTTTTGCTGCATACAGGAAACTCATTTCAGAGACAAAGACAGACACTATCTCAGAGTAAAAGGGTGGGAAAAAACTTCCAAGCAAACAGCTCTAAGAAGCAAGCTGGAGTGGCTATTCTAATATCGAATAAAGTAAATTTCCAACCAAAAGTTATCAAAAAAGATAAGGAAGGACACTTTTTACTCATTACCGGGGAAATCTGTCAGGAGGAACTCTCAATCCTTAACATATATGCTCCAAATAAAAAAATCACCCACATTCATAAAAGAAACCCTACTAAAGCTCAAAAAATACATTTCACCCCACACAATAATAGTGGGAGACTTTAATACCCCACTCTCACCAATGGACAGATCAGGGAAACAGAAACTGAATAAGGACACTGCAAAACTAGTAGAGACTTTGAACCAACTAGAATTAATAGATATATACAGAACATACTATCCCAAAGTAAAAGAATACACTTTCTTCTCACCACCCCATGGCACCTTCTCGAAAATTGACCAAATAATTGGACACAGAACGAGCCTCCATTAATATAAGAAGATTGAAATACTCCCATGCATCCTCTCAGATCACCATGGTCTACGGCTGGTCTTTAACAACAACAAAGACAACAAAAAGCCACATACACATGGAAACTAAACAATGCTTTGTTAAAGGATAGCAGGGTCAAAGAAGAAATAAAGAAAGAAATTAAGTATTTTCTAGAATTCAACGAAAACGAAAACACAAAATACCCAAACCTACGGGATGCAATGAAAGCAGTATTGAGAGGAAAACTCATAGCCCTAAGTGCTTCCAAAAAGAAACTGGAGAGAGCTCACATCAGCAACCTGACAGCACAGCTAAAAGCCCTAGAACAAAAGGAAGCAGATATACCCAAAAAGAGTAGACTGCAAGAAATAATCAAAATTAGGGCAGAAATAGACCAAATAGAAACAAAAAGAACCATTGAAAAAATCAACAAAACCAAGAGTTGGTTCTTTGAGAAAATCAACAAGATTGATAAACCCCTAGCAAGACTAACTAGAGGGCAAAGAGAGAGTATCCAAATTAACAAAATCAGAAAGGAAAGTGGCGACATAACAACTGAAACTGAGGAAATTCAACAAATCATCAGATCCTACTACAAAAACTTATACTCCATAAAATTGAAAAATCTGGAGGAAATGGACGAATTCCTAGACAGATACAAGGTCCCAAAGTTAAACCAGAACCAAGTAAACCATCTAAATAATCCTATAGCACCTAAAGAAATAGAAGAGGTCATCAAAAGCCTCCCAACCAATAAAAGCCCAGGTCCAGACAGGTTCAGTGCAGAATTTTATCAGACTTTTATTGAGGATATAACACCAATACTCGCCAAACTATTCCAAAAGATAGAATCAGATGGAATATTACCCAACTCATTTTTTGAGGCTACAATAACCCTCGTACCTAAACCACACAAAGAAACCTACAAGGAAAGAGAACTTCAGACCAATCTTACTTATGAACTTTGATGCAAAAATACTCAACAAAATCCTTGCAAACCGAATCCAAGAACACATCAAAACGATCATTCATCATGGCCAAGTAGGCTTCATCCCTGGGATGCAGGGATGGTTTAACATAAGTAAATCCATCAACGTAATCCACCATATAAACAAACTCAAAGAGCAAAATCACATGGTCATCTCACTAGACGCTGAGAAAGCATTCGACAAAATCCAACACCCCTTCATGTTAAAAGTCCTGGAAAGAACTGGAATCCAAGGCCCATACTTAAACATAATAAAAGCAATATACAGCAAACCAACAGCCAACATCAAAGTTAATGGCGAGAAACTTGAAGCAATCCCACTAAAATCAGGGACTCGACAAGGCTGCCCACTCTCCCCCTACTTATTCAACATAGTACTGGAAGTCCTGGCTGGAGCAATTAGACAGCAAAAGGAGATCAAGGGGATACAAATCGGAAAGGAAGAGATTAAAAACATCACTCTTTGTCGATGACATGATAGTGTACTTGAGTGACCCCAAAAATTCCACCAGAGAACTCCTACAGCTGATAAACAAGTTCAGCAAAGTGGCTGGATACAAAATTAACTCAAACAAGTCAGTAGCTTTCATACAAACATGTGGAGAAAGAAATTAGGGAAAAGGTACCGTTCACAATCGTTACAAAAACTATGAAATACCTTGGTGTGACTCTAACTGAGCAAGTGAAGGACCTGTATGACAAGAACTTCAAACCTCTAAAGAAAGAAATTGAGGAGGATCTCAGAAAATGGAAAGATCTCCCATGCTCATGGATTGGAAAAATCAACATCTTAAAAATGGCCATTCTACCAAAAGCAATCTACAGATTCAATGCAATTCCCATCAAAATTCCAACCCAGTTCTTCATGGAATTGGAAAGATCAATGTGCAATTTCATATGGAATAACAAAAGACCTAGAATATCGAAATCCATCCTCAAAAACAAAAAAACATCTGCGGGAATCACTATTCCTGACCTCAAGCTATATTACAAGGCAATTGTGCTGAAAACTGCATGGTACTGGTACAGAAATAGGCATGTGAATTGATGGAATAGAATAGAAGATCCAGAAATGAGCCCTCATGTATATGGTCACCTGATTTTTGACAAAGGAGCAGTAAACATTCAATGGAAAAAGGATACATATTCAACAAATGGTGCTGGTCCAACTGGCACTCAGCATGCAAAAGAATGAAAATAGACCCGTTCTTATCTCCTTGTACAAAGCTCAAGTGTAAGTGGATCAAAGATCTCCATATTAAACCAGATACACTGAAACTATTAGATGAGAAAGTAGGGAAAACCTTAGAACACATAGGCACAGGAGAAAATTTCCTGAACAAAGCACCAATGGCTCAAGCTCTAAGGTCAAAGATTAACAAATGGGACTTAATGAGATTGCAAAGTTTCTGTAAGGCTAAGGACATCGTCAAGAAAACAAAACGGCAACCAACAGAATGGGAAAAGATCTTTACCAACACCACATCAGATAGAGGCCTAATATCCAAGGTGTACAAGGAACTCAAAAAGCTAGACACCAGAGAATCAAATAACCCTATTAAAAAATGGGGTACAGAGCTAAACAAAACGTTTTCAGTTGAGGAACACCGAATGGGCGAGAAACATCTGAGAAAGTGCTTGACATCCTTAGCCATCAGGGAAATGCAAATCAAAACAACCCTGAGATTCCACCTCACACCAGTCAGATTGGCCAAGATCCAAAACTCAGATGACAGAAGATGCTGGCGAGGCTGAGGAGAAAGAAAAACACTTCTTCACTGTTGGTGGGGTTGCAAGCTAATACAACCACTCTGGAAATCTGTCTGGCGATACCTCAGAAAATTGGATATAGTACTACCTGAATACTCAGCTATTCCACTTCTGGGCATATACCCCAGAGACACTTTAATACACAACAAAGATATATGCACCACAATGTTCATAGCGGCTCTATTTATAATTGCCAGAAGCTGGAAGGAACCCAGATGTCCTTCAGAAGACGAATGGATACAAAAATTGTGGTACATATACACAATGGAATACTACTCAGCCACCAGAAACAATGACTTAACCAAATTCTTAAGAAAATGGCTGCATGTAGAGAATATCATCCTGAGTGAGATAACCCAGTCACAAAAGAACAGACATAATATGCAGTCACTGATAGTGGGATGCTAACCCCAGAGGCTTGTACTCCCCCAGAAACAACTCACAGACTGTATGAAGTCCAAGAAATAAAGAAAACAAAAAAAAAATACATATATTTACAAAACAAGAAGACTTTGACTATTTCCATGTTGCGTTTTGTTTTGCATGTACTTTACTCTTATTGTAACTATTAGGTTTTCAATGCATACTGTCAAGCCCTTGAAAAAAATCAAGTACTGACTAAAAAATATATTCACATGGTTTTATGTAAAAATTATTTTAATGTCTGAAAAAACAGTACTGACAAAAATGTATAATTTTAAGCAAAAAAATGGTTAAAATCAGTACATTTATCTTTGTTTTGTAAAATAAAATCGTTTAAAAAAATAGCAATTATTTATGATCATGTATTTGCATCTAGCTACATTGCTCTGTCTCAGTATACACACTACATGTAAAAATTGTGAAGCCGAACTTTGACCTCAAATAAATAGGAAATATCCAAGTTGAGGTCTGAGAAACCCTTAGGAAATCTGTAAAATATCCCAACAGAAGACAGTATGTCACCCAGACAGGAAACACAGTATTCTACCAACAATTCTTGTTCTCAAAAGTGACCAATTAGATGTCTCTAGGGAGCGCATAACATTTCTATTCTAGCCCTTCCACTTTTAACAAGCTCTGAGAGAACCCCGATCCCTGCCTAGGGACATCATGCTAGTGACCAAATTCTTGCAGGGAAATCATCAAAGACATATTAGACTTGTGTTTTTGAAGACATTCAATCTCAGTAGAATCCAACAGAGCCGATTTTGCACTAAGGTCTGTGGGATTACAAAGGAGAAATCGATGTGGAAGAAAGGCCAGATGCGCAGCAGAGAGGGGAGCAGCATGCTGGCTTGTTTCATAGACGACTCTGCAGGTCCTGAAGCATGAAGGAAGTGCTCAGTGCACCCAGACCTTGGCTATGACAGTGTGGGACAGACACATATTCCAGCCTTCTCCCAGAAACTGGACCCTCAGACAAGATGGAAGACAGAATGATAAAGTTGCAATTAATTAGGAGGTATTGTAATGTGTCTGGATCATTCTTCCTATTTAGTTCCTGCTGTGAAAAATATCCATCAGTATCCTCTTAGGTGCTAAGATGGACCCGAGAAGAACAAACTTACATCTTTGCTTTAAACTATTCTGGTGAGGTCCTTTGTGCATGGTCATCTCAGTGCCTTTATGATATGTGGTCATTTTGAAACAGATCTAGGAGCCACTCTGCCCTTAGGTCAACCTTATGTCATTACTATTACCTGAACAATGAGAAAGCAGTGTCAGTGGAGTGTAGCTCTCACATGGCTTTGGGAGACTGTCAGTTGGACATTTTCTCCTACAGAGAATATTACTTCAGCAAGTTGAGGTAGTTGGCACCAGGCCTGAGGACATGAATTTGATCTCCAGGACCCAGAGGGTCCAAGATGAAACTGACTCCTACAAATTGTCCTCTTTCCCCCGTATACATCCCTCCACACAGTTAAAGTAACAATAAACAAACATAAGTGGGGTGCACTAAAAATACATTGTCATAATATTGGATTCCAGGAAGGCCCAGTTAGAGTGCAGGCTTTAATATCTCTGAGACTCTGAAAGCTTTGATCTCTCCTCCAGGTGACACAGGGGTGGCAGGAACCTAATACTCATAATATTGTGGGGACAGAGAGATTGCTGACGTCAGGTGGCCAGTATAGTAATGTAGGTGGTGAGGGTGGTGATAGCTATGTCCGGACCAAAGAATAATATGCCAATGATTCTGATACTATAGTTAAACTCAGGAACACACAGGCCCATGCCAAAATTCTGTCTTCACCACACCTTGAACGGGCTGCTGAATGACCTCACTGTGAGAACACCTCTGGCTATCTGTGATCTCTTTACCATAAGTTGTCTCAGACAGTGGGAATGGAAAACGGGACAGCTGTCCAGGAATTTATCCTGGAGGGATTCCCTGCTGCCCAGCACCTGGGCAGGCTTCTCTTCTCACTGAACCTGCTGGCCTACTTGGCCTCCATCACTGGAAATGTCCTCATCGTCTCCATTGTCTGCACCAGTGCCCGTCTGAAAAGCCCCATGTACTTTTTCCTAGGTGTTTTCTCCTTTGGGGAGTCTTGTTTTACGAGCACCGTGATTCCCAAGTTGCTGGTTATATTTCTTTTAGGGAAACAAACAATTTCCTTTGCTGCCTGTTTCATACAAGCCTTCGTCTTTCTATGTATTGGGGCATTTGGTTTTCTTCTCATAGCTGTGATGGCAGTGGACAGGTGTGTGGCTATATGCAAGCCTCTGCACTATCCTACCATCATGGACCTGAGGACCTGCATCATCCTAACCATGGCCTGCCTTGTTGTGACCTTTACTTTGATCACGTGGCTACTAGTGACGGTATCACGGTTATCCTTCTGCGGCCCCCACGTCATCCCACACTTCTTCTGTGACCTCAGCCCTCTGATTAATCTCTCCTGCTCTGACACCAGATCAGCTGAAGCTCTGGCGTTTTCCCTGGCTTTGATTATCCTTCTCTTGTCTCTCACCATAACGGTCACAGCATACAGCAACATCGTAGTCACGCTGGTGCATCTCCCGTCGGCCAAGGAGAGACAGAAAGCGTTCTCCACCTGCTCATCGCACCTCATCGTCCTCTCTCTGATGTACAGCAGCTGTTTATTTATATATGTGAAACCAAGGCAAACAAGTAGGCTTGAGTCCAACAGAGAGGCTGCTCTTGTGAACACGGTAGTGACACCCCTTCTGAACCCCGTCATCTACACCCTGCGCAACAAGCAGGTCCACCAGGCACTGAGGGAGACTCTGTGCAGAATAAAAATATCGGGATAGGAAAGGGTCACATGTTCTTTTAGTGTTCAGAAATTATGTTTTCTCCATTTTAATCATCAGCACTTGAGAGTCACAGAATTCACAAACCTTCCTTGTAAATAGCTCCATAAAATGCAGGTGTTTGTCACCTTGTAAAATACATTTTAATGTAGTGTGTTTGCCTGTTCCACATATTTCAATCAACTTTACCTTTGTACCTGTGTTTCTGCTTTTCAAGACAGAGCTTCTCTGTTTCTTAGGCTACGCCATGTTCGTGTTCCTGGGCCTAGCTCTGAACACACATCTCTGTATGGTGTTTCCCAGTGAGTCTCAGAACCAGCCCTGCTCCTGCCGTCCCAGTAGTCCCAGGCCCAGTTCTGGAAATTCAGCTTCCACACCCACCTCCCCGACTCCAGACTGCCCATGTCCCACCTCGATGCTGGCAGGCCTAGACCCAATATAGCAGCTTCTATATTAGATGCACATGGGTTTCTGCCCAACCTGAAACAGGCTAGATCCTCACCCCAAACACAGGTCCAATGAATGACATTCACATCACAAAACCACAAAAATCATGAAAGGACAAGACAGTGTGTCCCACCTGAAACCCACTAGCTCTCTGATGAGAGTTACCTAGATGCATCCAGGAAACAGTTTAAAAGTACAATCATAACCTCCACCAAAAATATGAAGGACACATAAAAAACACAAAATTAAAGCTGCTCAGTCCACGAGGCTGGGTGTTTCACCTGGTCTTCTGTATAAGCTGGAATAAGAGGGAGGCTCTAACAGATGTGCTGGCAGGTCAGTCCAAGCAGGTGAAGAAGAGTGAGCCTTTCTTCTTCCATTGTCCTTATGTCCAGCAGAAGGTGTGGCCCAGATTAAAGGTGTGTACCACCATGCTTGGATCTGGAACTTGCTTTGTCCCAGTCTGGCTTTGAACTCAAGAGTTCTGGTTGCCCCAGTCTCCTAGGATTGAAGGCATGTACTACCTTGCCAGGGCCTAAGCTTTACATGGCTGCTATACCTCAAGATCTCCGTGCCTAGATCCAGGTTTGAAACCAGTATCTTCCAGTCTCAAATCTGGATCACAGGTGTGCCCCCATTTCTGGATTGTAGTTCATTCCAGATGTAATCAAGTTAGCAACCAGGAAGAGCCATCACCGCCAACCCAGAGTAACTACCTGCCACAGTGAAAGGAAGAAGTTAACCTTTCCATAATACAAACAGGTGGAAGGATGCATGTCCATCAAACCAGCCCTACAGAGAATATTGAAAGTCACCTTTCAGACTGAAGAGAGGACTACGAAGATACCACACAAAGCAAAAGAAATGAAATAATTCCAAGTACATGAACAGAACTCAAATAATAATGTATTTATCACACACCCTGTAATAACTTTACATGTTAATAACTTGAACTTATCTATCAAAGACACATTAATTCTGTGGACAGAAATAAAATCCAGCTTTCTGTTTGCTTTAGTGATAGGCTCCCCCTAAAGCTGATATTTTGGAAATGGGACCTGGAGTGTTTGTAGATATCCTTTTTTTTTTTTTTTTTTTTTTTTTTTTTTTTTGTTAATACTTTGATTAAATTTTTTTGTCAGTACTTGGTTTTACATTTTTTATAAGGTTGTACTTAAGTATTGGTGGGTACATATACATATACATATGTATATATGTAACAATAATATAGAAAAAGGGGTTAGTAATTTGAGGAGATAGGAGAGAAACTGGGAGGGGTTTAGGCAAGGAAAGGGGGATGTGATACAGTTCTATTTTAATTAAAATATATTCCTTTTTCCTTTTTTTCTTGATCTTCACACAGTCTGTGGGTTTTTTTATGGCTTGTTCAGAGCTTTCTGGGGTTAGTATCCCATTATCAGTGACTGCATATTATGTCTGTTCTTTTGTGTCTGGGTTATGTCACTCAGGATGATATTGTCTAGATACATCTATTTTCTTAAGAATTTCTTTAGGCCATTGTTTCTGATAGGTGGGCAGTACTCCATTGTGTAAATGTACCACAATTTTTGTATCCATTCAACTACTGAAGGACATCTTGGTTCTTTCCAGCTTCTGTTGATTATAAATAGAGCTGCAATGAACATTGTGGTGCATGTATCTTTGTTGTATGTTGGAGCGTCTCTGGGGAAAATGCCCAGAAGTAGAATAACTGGGTCTTCAGGTAGTACTATGTCCATTTTTCTGAGGAACCTCTAGACTGATTTCCAGAGTGGTTGTATCAGATTACAAGCCCACCAGCCATGGAAAAGTGTTGCTGTTTCTCCACATCCTTGGCAGCATCTATTGTCATCTGAGTTTTGGATCTTGGCCAATCTGACTGGTGTGAGGTGGAATCTCAGGGTTGTTTTGATTTGCATTTCCCTGATGGCTAAGGATGTTGAGCACTTCCTTAGATGTTTCTCAGCCATTCCATATTCCTCAATTGAGAAATTTTTAAGACTGTACTCCATTTTTAATAGGGTTGTTTGATTCTCTGGTATCTTGCTTTTTGAGTTCTTTGTATATCTAGAATATTAGGCCTCTATCTGATGTGGGGTTGGTCAACATCTTTTCCCACTCTGTTGGCTGCTATTTTATTTCATGATAGTATCTTTAGCCTTACAGAAACTTTGCAATCTCATTAAGTCTTATTTGTCAATCTTTGACCTTAGAGCATGAGCCATTGTTGTTCTGTTTAGGAAATTTTCACCTGTGCCTATGAGTTCTAAGGGTTTCCCTAATTTCTCTCTAATAGTTTCAGTATACCTGGTTTAATGTGGAGATCTTTGATCCATTTACACTTGAGCTTTGTACAAGGAGATAAGAAAGGGTCTATTTTCATTCCTCTGCATGCTGAGTGCCAGTTGGACCAACATCATTTGTTGAATAGGCTGTCCTTTTTCCATTGAATGTTACAGTTCCTTTGTCAAAAATCAGGTGACCATATATGTGAGGGCTCATTTCTGGATCTTCTATTCTATTCCATTAATCCATGTGCCTATTTCTGTACCAGTACTATGCAGTTTTCAGCACAATTGCCTTGTAATATAGCTTGAGGTCAAGGATAGTGATTCCTGAAGAAGTTTTCTTGTTGTTGAGGATGGATTTTGCTAATCTAGGTCTTTATTATTCCAAATGAAATTGCACATTTCTCTTTCCAACTCAGTGGAGAAGTCGGTTGGAATTTTGATGGGGATTGCATTGAACCTGTAGATTTCTTTTGGTAAGATGGCCATTTTAAAAATGTTGATCCTTCCAATCCTTGGGCATGGGAGAACTTTCCAATTTCTGAGATTTTCCTCGATTTCCTTCTTTAGAGGTTTGAAGTTCTTGTCATACAGGTCCTTCACTTGATTAGTTAGAGTCACACCAAGGTATTTCATAGTTTTTTTTTTTTTTTGACAATTGTGAAGGGTATTTTTTCCCTAATTTTTTCTCCACATGTTTGTCTTTTGAATATAGGAAGGCTATGGATTTTTTTGAGTTAATTTTATATCTGGCCACCTGGCTGACCTTGTTTATCAGCTGTAGGAGTTCTCTGCTGGAATATGTGGGGTTGCTTAAGTACACTATCATGTCATCTGCAAATAGTGATGTTTTTACTTCTTCCTTTCCAATTTGTATCCCTTTGATTTCCTTTTGCTGTCTAATTGCTCTGGCCAGGACTTCCAGTACTATCTTGAATAGGTAGGGGGAAAGTGGGTAGCCTTGTGGAGTCCCTGATTTTAGTGGGATTGCTTCAAGTGTCCACCTTTAAGTTTGATGTTGGCTGTTGGTTTCCTGTATATTGCTTTTGTTATATTTAGGTATGGGCCTTGGATTCCTGTTCTTTCAAAGACGTTTAACATGAAGGGGTGTTGAATTTTGTCAAATGCTTTCTCATAATCTAGTGAGATGACCATGGTTTTTTTTCTTTGAGTTTGTTTATATGGTGGATTACATTGATGGATTTCCATATATTAAACCATCCCTGCATGTCAGGGATGAAGCCTACTTGATCATGGTGAATGATCATTTTGATGTGTTCTTGGATTCGGTGTGCTAGGATTTTGTTTAGTATTTTTGCATCAATGTGCACAAGTGAGATTTGTCTGGTGTTCTCTTTCCTTGTAGGATCTCTGTTGGTTTAGGAAGGAGGGTTATTTTAGCTTCATTAAATGAGTTAGGTAGTTTTCCATCTGATTCTATTTTGTGGAATAGTTTGGAGAGTGTTGGTGTTATACCATCAATAAATGTCTGATAAAAATCTGCACTGAACCCATTTGGGCCTGGGCTTTTTTTGGTTGGGAGGCTTTTGATGACTGCCACTATTTCTTTAGGTGTTATGGGATTATTTAGATGATTTACCTTGTCCTGATTTAACTTTAGTACCTTGTATCTGTCTAGGAATTCATCCATTTCCTCCAGATTTTCCAGCTTTGTTGAGTATAGGCTTTTGTAGTAGGATCTGATGATTTCTTGAATTTCCTCAGTTTCAGTTCTTATTTCTCCACTCTCCTTTCTGATTTTGTTCATTTGGATACTCTCTCTTTGCCCCCTAGTTAGTCTGGATAACGGTTTATCAATTTTGTTGATTTTCCCAAAGAACCAGCTCTTGGTTTTGTTGATTCTTTCAATGGTCTTTTTGTTTCTATTTGGTCAATTTCTCCCCTAAGTTTGATTATTTCTTTCCATCTACTCCTCTTGCCTGTATCTGCTTCCTTTTGGCTAGAGCTTTCAGCTCTGCTGTCAAGTTGCTGATGTTTGCTCTCTCCAGTTTCTTTTTGGAAGCACTCAGAGCTATGAGTTTTCATCTCAATACTGCTTTTATTGCATCCCATAGGTTTGGGTATGTTGTGTTTTCGTTTTAGTTGAAATCTAGAAAGTTTTTAATTTCTTTCTTTATTTCTTCTTTGGCCCTGTTATCGTTTAACAGAGACTTGTCTAGTTTCCATGTGTTTGTGGGGTTTTTGTTGTCTTTGTTGTTGTTAAAAACCCGTCTTAGACCATGGTGATCTGAGAGATTGCATGGGAGTTTTTCAATCTTCTTATATCTATTGAGGCTCATTTTGTGACCAATTATGTAGTCAGTTTTTGAGAAAGTGCTATAAGGTGCTGAGAAGAAGGTTTATTCTTTTTTTTTTTTTTGGATGAATTGTTCTGTAGATATCTAGTAATTCCAGCTGGTTTATAACCTCTGCTAGTTTTACAGTATCCTTGTTCAGTTTTTGTTTCCTTGATCAGTCCATTGGTGAAAGTTGGGTGTTGATGTCTCCCACTATTATTGTGTGGGGCACAATTATTTTTTGAGCTTTAGTAGGGTTTCTTTTATGAATATGGGTGCTTTTGTATTTAGAGCATATATGTTAAGGATTGAGAGTTTCTCCTGACAAATTTTCCCTGTAATGAGTAAAAAGTGTCCTTCATTATCTTTTTTGATAACTTTTGGTTGAAAATCTACTTTATTCAATATTAGAATGGCCATTCCAGCTTGCTTCTTGGGACCATTGGCTTGGACAGTTTTTTCCCACCCTTTTACTCTAGATAGTGTCTGTCGTTGTCTCTGAGATGAGTTTCTTGTATGCAACAAATTGCTGGGTTTTGTTTATGTATCCAGTCTGATAGCCTATGTCTTTTTATTGGAAAATTGAGTCCATTTATATTAACAGATATCAAGGAATAGTTGTTGTTTCCTGCTATTTTTGCCTTTGGAGGTTGAATTGTGCCTGTGTGTCTTTTTTCTTTTGGTTTTCTTGCTTAGGAGTTTTCTTGTTTTTATTAGGATGTAGTTCCCCTCATTGTAATCAGTTTTCCACCTATAATTCATTGTAGTGTTGGGTTTGTTGTCAGATATTGGGTAATTTAGTTTTGTCTTGAAATATCTTAGTCTCTCCATCAATGGTGATTGAGAGTTTTGCTGGTATAGCAGCTTTGGCTGACACTTGTGCTCTCTCAGGGTCTGCATGATGTCTGTCCAGGCTCTTCTAGCTTTCATAGTCTCTGTTGAGAAATCGGTTGTGATTTTGATTGGTCTGTCTTTATATGCTACATGGTCTTTTTTCCCTTACTGCTCTTAATATTTTTTCTTTACTTTGGGCACTTGGCATTTTGACTATTATGTGTCGGGGGAGTTTCTTTTCTGATCCAATCTATTGGGAGTTTAGTAGGCTTGTTTTATGCTTTTGGTCATCTAATTATTAAGGGTAGGGAAGGTTTCTTCTATGATTTGGTTGAAGATATTTACTGTGCCTCTTAGTTGATATTCTTAGCCTTCTTCTATTCCTATTATCCTTAGGTTTGGTCTTCTCATTGTGTCCTGGATCTCCTGGACATTTTGGATTAGGAGCTTTTTGGTTTTTGAAACTTCTCAGACTGTTTTGTCTATGTTTTCAATGTTGTATTTGGCCCCCGAGATTCTCTCTTCCATCTCTTGTAGTCTATTGGAAATGCTTGCATCTGTGACTCCTGATTTTTTTTTTTTTTTCGGTGTTCTACCTCTAGGATTGTCTCCTTTAATGATTTCTTTATTGTGTCAATTTGCGTTTTAAATTCCTTCTTCCAATCCTTCATCTCTTTGGTTCTGTTTTTCTCTAGTTCTTTTAGTTCTTTGAGTGTTTTTCTTGTTTCCTCTTTAAAAGCTTCTAATTCTTTATGCTTTTCCTCTCCTTCTTGTTTAAAGATCTCTATTATCATCTTGAGGTAGGATTTCGGGTCTGAGATTTCTTTTTCTGGAATGTTTGGCATTCAGCTGTTTGCTGTGATAGGATAGCTGGTTTCTAGTGTTGCCAGGTTGTCTTGGTTTCCCTGGGGTATGTTCTTTCACTTTCCTCTTGCCATCTTGTTGTCAGTCTTGTGCCCCTTGATCACTGCAGGATCACCTCTGGCTTACCACTTGCTACTGCTGTTGCTGGTGGTGGGTGGTCTGAGTATGGTTTCTCACTCCTTGTTTTCAGGCTAGGAATAGCCAATACAGGGTTAATGGTTCCCTGGAGCAAGCTGAGGTGGGGAAGGGAAAGCAGGGAATGCATGCTGGCTCACTGCTGGCTCACTGCTGTTCCTGGTGACAGGTCTATATCCTTTTTTTTAAATTGTAGAACTTTATTTTAAAGTAAACAAAGATAACTGTACAAATTTTAAGCATTTTTGTATAAAAGTATACAAATATATTTTTGTTATTGTTTGGCTTTCTTTAAGGTTTGATAGTGTGTATTAAGATCTTACTAGTTACAATGAGCATAAAGTACATGTAAAACAGGATGTAAACTGGAATTAGTCAAGGTTTTCTTGGTTTGTAAGGAGTAAACATAATGGTTTTTTCTTTTCTTTTCTTTTTTCTTGAACTTCACACAGTCTGTGAGTTGTTTCTGGGGTGTTAGAGCTTTCTGGGGTTAGTATCCAATTATCAGTGACTGCATATTATGTCTGTTCTTTTGTGACTGGGTTATATCCCTCAGGATGATATTCTCTAGCTGCATCAATTTTCTTAAGAATTTAATAAGTTCATTTTTTCTGATAGCTGGGCAGTACTCCATTGTGTAAATGTACCACAATTTTCTTATCCATTCATCTACTGAAGGACATCTGGGTTTCTTCCAGCTTCTGACTATTTTAAATAGAGCTGCTATGAACATTTTGGTGCATTTGTCTTTGTTGTATGTTGGAGCATCTCTGGGGTATATGCCCAGAAGTTGAATAACTGGGTCTTCAAGTAGTACTATGTCCAATCTTCTGAGGTAGGGCCAGACTGATTTCCGGAGTGGTTGTACCAGTTTACAACCCCACCAACAGTGGAGAAGTGTTCCTCTTTCTCCACATCCTTGCCAGCATCTACTGTCATCTGAATTTTTGATATTGGCCAATCTGACTGGTGTGAGGTGGAATTTCAAGGTTGTGTTGATTTGCATATCCCTGATGGCTAAGGATGTTGAGCAGTTCCTTAGAAGTTTCTCAGCCATTCTATATTCCTCAATTGAGAATATTTTGTTTAGCTCTGTACCCCATTTTTTTAATAAGGTTGTTTGATTCTCTGGTGTCTAGCTTTTTTAGTTCTTTGTATACCTTGGATATTAGGCCTCTATCTAATGTGGAGTTGGTAAAGATCTTTTCCCATTCTGTTGGCTTCTGTTTTGTTTTCTTGACAGTGTCCTTAGCCTTACAGAAACTTTGCAATCTCATTAAGTCCCATTTGTCAATCTTTGACCTTAGAGCATGAGCCATTGTTGTTTTGTTCCGGAAATTTTCGTCTATCCCTATGTGTTTTAAGATTTTCTCTACTTTCTCATATAATAGCTTCAGTATACCTGGTTTAATGTGGAGATCTTAGATCCACTTACACTTCCAGTGTATCAATTATGTTGATTTTCCCAAAGAACCAGCTCTTGGTTTTGTTGATTCTTTCAATGGTTCCTTTTGTTTCTATTTGGTCTATTACTGCCGTAAGTTCGACTATTTCTTACTGTCTACTCCTCTTGCCTATATCTGCTTCCTTTTGTTCTAGAGCTTTCAGCTGTGCTGTCAAGTTGCTTATGTATGCTCTCTCCAGTTTCTTTTTGGAAGCACTCAGAGCTATGAGTTTTCCTCTCAGTACTGCTTTTATTGCATTGATTGGTTTGGGTATGTTGTGTTTTCGTTTTTACTGAATTCTAGAAAATCCTCAATTTCTTTCT
This sequence comes from Micromys minutus, assembly GCF_963924665.1. NCBI lineage: Eukaryota > Metazoa > Chordata > Mammalia > Rodentia > Muridae > Micromys > Micromys minutus. Next base: position 29,706,081 of record NC_137972.1, read on the forward strand.
TTATTCCTTCTTTGACCCTGCTATCATTTAACAGAGAGTTGTTTAATTTCCATGTGTATGTAGGGTTTTTGTTGTCTTTGTTGTTAAAAACCAGTCTTAGATCATGGTGTTCTGAGAGGATGCATGGGAGTATTTCAATATTCTTTTATCTATTGAGGCTCGTTATGTGATCAATTATGTGCTCAGTTTTTGAGAAAGTGCTATAAGGTGCTGAGAAGAAAGTTTATTCTTTTTTTTTTTTTTTTTTTTTTTTTTTTTTTTTTTTAGGATGAGATGTTCTGTAGATATCTAGTAATTCCCGTTGGTTTATAACATCTGCTAGTTTTACAGTATCCTTTTTCAGTTTTTATTTCCTTGATCTGTCCATTGGTGAGAGTGGGATGTTGAGGTCTCCCACTATTATTGTGTGGGGCACAATTATTTTTTGAGCTTTAGTAGGGTTTCTTTATGAATATGGGTGCTTTTGTATTTGAAGCATATATGTTAAGGATTGAGAGTTCCTCCTGTCAAATTTCCCCTGTAATGAGTAAAAAGTGTCCTTCCTTATCTTTTTTGATAACTTTTGTTGAAATCTACTTTATTCAATATTAGAATAGCCAAATCAGCTTGCTTCTTGGGGTCATTTTTTTCGAAGGTTTTTTCCCACTCTTTTACTCTAGATAGTGTCTGTCTTTGTCTCTGAGATGAGTTTCTTGTATGCAACAAATTGCTGGGTTTTGTTTATGTATCCAGTATGATAGCCTATGTCTTTTTATTGGAGACTTGAGTCCATTTATGTTAACAGATATCAAGGAATAGTGGTTGCTGTTTCCTGCTATTTTTGCCTTTGGAGGTTGAATTGTGCCTGTATGTCTTTCTTTTTTTGGTTTTCTTGCTTAGGAGTTTTCTTGTTTTTATTAGGATGTAGTTCCCCTCATTGTAATCAGTTTTCCACCAATAAATCATTGTAGTGTTGGGTTTGTTGTCAGATATTGTGTAAATTTAGTTTTGTTTGGAATATCTTAGTCTCTCCATCTATGGTGATTGAGAGTTTTGCTGGGTATAGCAGCTTTGGCTGGCACCAGTGCTCTCTTAGGGTGTGCATGATGTCTGTCCAGGCTCTTCTAGCTTTCATAGTCTCTGTTGAGAAATCGGGTGTGATTTTGATTGGTCTGTCTTTATATGCTACATGGTCTTTTTTCCCTTACTGCTCTTAATATTTTTTCTTTACTGTGGGCACTTGGTGTTTTGACTATTATGTGTCTAGAGAAGTTTCTTTTCTGGTCCACTCTATTTAGAGTTCGGTAGGCCTGTTTTATACTCATGGTAATCTCATTCTTAAGGGTAGGGAAGTTTTCTTCTATGATTTGGTTGAAGATATTTACTGTGCCTCTTAGATGATATTCTTCACATTCTTCTATTCCTATTATCCTTAGGTTTGGTCTTCTCATTGTGTCCTGGATCTCCTGGACATTTTGGGTTAGGAGCTTTTTGGATTTTGCATCTTCTCTGACTGTTTTGTCTATGTTTTCAATGTTGTATTTGGCTCCTGAGATTCTCTCTTCCATCTCTTGTAGTCTATTGGAAATGCTTGCATCTGTGACTCCTGATTTTTTTTTTCGGTGTTGTACCTCTAGGGTTGTCTTCTTTAATGTTTTCTTTATTGTGTCAATTTGTGTTTTAAATTCCTTCTTCCAATCCTTCATCTCTTTGGTTCTGTTTTCCTCTAGTTCTTTTAGTTCTTTGAGTGTTTTTCTTGTTTCCTCTTTAAAAGCTTCTAATTCTTTATGCTTTTCCTCTCCTTCTTGTTTAAAGATCTCTATTATCATCTTGAGGTAGGATTTTGGGTCTGAGATTTCTTTTTCTGGAATTTTTGGCATTCCGCTGTTTTCTGTGATAGGATAGCTGGTTTCTAGTGTTGCCAGGTTGTCTTGGTTTCCCTGGGGTATGTTCTTTCACTTTCCTCTTGCCATCTTGTTGTCAGTCTTGTGCCCCTTGATCACTGCAGGATCACCTCTGGCTTACCACTTGCTACTGCTGTTGCTGGTGGTGGGTGGTCTGAGTATGGTTTCTCACTCCTTGTTGTCAGGCTGGTAATAGCCAATACAGGGTTACTGGTTCCCTGGAGCAAGCTGAGGTGGGGAAGGGAAAGCAGGGAATGCATGCTGGCTCACTGCTGGCTCACTGCTGTTCCTGGTGACAGGTAGATATCCCTTTTTTTTAAATGTAGAACTTTATTTTAAAGTAAACAAAGATAACTGTACAAATTTTAAGCATTTTTGTATAAAAGTGTACAAATATATTTTTGTTATTGTTTGGCTTTTTTTTAAGGTTTGATAGTGTGTATTAAGATCTTACTAGTTACAATGAGCATAAAGTACATGTAAAACAGGATGAAAACTGGAATTAGTCAACGTTTTCTTGATTTGTAAGGAGTAAACATAATGGTTTTTTCTTTTCTTTTCTTTTTTCTTGAACTTCACACAGTCTGTGAGTTGTTTCTGGGGTGTTAGAGCTTTTTGGGGTTAGTATCCAATTATCAGTGACTGCATATTATGTCTGTTCTTTTGTGACTGTATTATATACCTCAAGATGATATTCTCTAGCTGAATCAATTTTCTTAAGAATTTAATAAGTTCATTTTTTCTGATAGCTGGGCAGTACTCCATTGTGTAAATATACCACAATTTTCTTATCCATTCATCTACTGAAGGACATCTGGGTTCCTTCCAGCTTCTGACCATTTTAAATAGAGCTGCTATGAAAATTTTGGTGCATTTGTCTTTGTTGTATGTTGGAGCATCTCTGGGGTATATGCCCAGAAGTGGAATAACTGGGTCTTCAGGTATTACTATGTCCAATTTTCTGAGTTATGGCCAGACTGATTTCCGGAGTGGTTGTACCAGTTTACAATACCACCAACAGTGGAGAAATGTTCCTCTTTCTTCACATCCTTGCCAGCATCTGCTGTCATCTTAATATTTGATCTTGGCCCATCTGATTGGTGTGAGGTGGAATCTCAGGGTTGTTTTGATTTGCATATCCCTGATGGCTAAGGATGTTGAGCACTTCCTTAGATGTTTCTCAGCCATTCTATATTCCTCAATGGAGAACGTTTTGTTTAGCTCTGTACCCCATTTTTTAATAAGGTTGTTTGATTCTCTGGTGTCTAGCTTTTTTAGTTCTTTTTATACCTTAGATATTAGGCCTCTATTTGATGTGGAGTGGGTAAAGATCTTTTCCCATTCTGTTGGCTTCTGTTTTGTTTTCTTGACAGTGTCCTTAGTCTTACAGAAACTTTGCAGTCTCATTAAGTCCCATTTGTCAATCTTTTTCCTCTAGAGCATGAGTCATTAGTGTTTTTTCAGGAAATTTTCCTCTGTCCCTATGTGTTTTAAGATTTTCTCTGCTTTCTCATGTAATAGCTTGCATATACATGGTTTAATGTGGAGACCTTAGATCCACTTAAACTTCAGATTTGTATAAGGAGATAAGAAAGTGTCTATTTTCATTATTCTTCATGCTGAGTGCCAGTTGGACCAACACCATTTGTTGAATAGGCTTTCTTTTTTCAATGAATGTTTACAGCTCCTTTGTCAAAAATCAGGTGACCATATATGTGAGGGCTCATTTCTGGAACTTCTCTTCTATTCCATTGATTCATGTACCTATTTCTTTACCAGTACCATGTAGTTTTTAAAACAATTGCCTAGTAATATAGATTGAGGTCAGGGATGGTGAATCCCCCAGATGTTTTCTTGTTGTTGAGGATAGATTTTGCTATTCTAGATCTTTTGTTATTCTAGATGAAATTGCGCTTAGCTCTTTCCAACTCAATTAAGAATTGGGTTGGAATTTTGATGGGATTGCATTGAATCTGTAGATTGCTTTTGGTAAGATGGCCATTAAAAATGTTGATTCTTCCAATCTATGAGCATGGGGGATCTTTTCATTTTTTGAGATCTTCCTCAATTTCCTTTGTTAGAGGTTTGAAGTTCTTGTCATACAGGTGCTTCACTTGCTTCTGATAGAGTCACACCAAGATATTTCATATTTTTGGTGACTATTGTGAAGAGTATCTTTTCCTTAATATCTTTTTCTGCATGTTTGTCCTTTGAATATAGGAAGGCTACTGATTTGTTTGAATTACTTTTATATCCAGCCACCTTGCTGAACTTGTTTATCAGCTATAGGAGCTCTCTGATGGAATTTGTGTTGTCACTTATGTACACTATAATGTCATCTGCAAATAGTGATGTTTTTACTTCTTCCTTTCCAATTTGTATCCCTTTGATTTCCTTTTGCTGTCTAATTGCTCCAACCAGGACTTCCAGTACTATGTTGAATAGGTAGGAGGAGAGTATGGAGCCTTGTGAATCCCTGATTTTTGTGGGATTGCTTCAATTTTTCGACCGTTAAGTTTGATGTTGGCTGCTGGTTTGTTGTATATTGCTTTTATTATGTTTAGGTATGGGCCTTGGATTCCTTTTCTTTCCAATACTTTCAACATGAAAGGGTGTTAAATTTTGTCAAATCCTTTCTCAGTTTCTACTGAGATGACCAGGTGGTTTTGTTCTTTGTGTTTGTTTATATTGTGGATTACATTGATGGATTTCCATATATTAAACCATCCCTGCATCCCAAGGGTGAAGCTTACTTGATCATGGTAAATGATCATTTTGATGTGTTTTTGATTCGGTTTTCAAGGATTTTGTTTAGTAGTTTTTCATCAATATTCATAAGTGAGATTGATCTGAAGTTCTCTTTCCTTTTAAGGTCTTTGTGTGGTTTGGGAACGAGAGTTATTGTAGCCTCAAATATGAGTTAGGTAGAATTCCATCTGATTTGCTCTTGTGGAATAGTTGGGAGAGAATTGGTATTATGTCCTCAATAAATATCTGATGAATTTTTAGACTGAACCCATCTGGACCTGGGCTTTTGTATGGTTGGGAGGCTTTTGATGACTGCCACTATTTCTTTAGGTGTTATGGGATTATTTAGATGGTTTACCTGGTCCTGCTTTAACTTTAGTATCTTGTATCTGTCTAGGAATTCATCCATTTCCTCCAGATTTTCCAGCTTTTTTGAGTATAGGCTTTTGTAGTAGGATCTGATGATTTCTTGAATTTCCTCAGTTTCAGCTGTTATTTCTCCACTTTCCTTTCTTATTTTGTTAATTTGGATAGTCTCTATGTGCCCTCTAGTTAGTCTGGCTAAAGGTTTATCAATCTTGTTGATTTTGTCAAAGAACTAGCTCTTGGTTTTGTTGATTCTTTCAATGGTTCTTTTGTTTGTATTTGGTCTATTTATTCCCTAAGTTTGATTATTTCTTTCTGTCTACTCCTCTTGGTGTATCTACTTCCTTTGGTCTAGAGCTTACAGCTTTGCTATCAAGTTGCTGGTGTATCCTCTCTCTAGTTTCTTTTTGGAAGCACTCAGAGCTATGATTTTTCTTCACAGTACTGCTTTTATTGCATCCCATAGGTTTGGTTATGTTATGTTTCTGTTTATATTGAATTCTAGAAAATCCTTAATTTCTTTATTTTTTCTTTGACCCTGCTTTCATTTAATAGAGCATTGTTTAGTTTCCATGTGTATATGGACTTTTTGTTGTCTTCGTTGTTATTAAATACCAGACTTAGACTATGGTGATCTATAAGGATGCATGGGAGTATTTCAATCTTCTTATATCTATTGAAATTCGTTTTGTGACCAATTATGTGGTCAATTTTCTAGAAAGTGCCATGAGGTGCTGAGAAGAAGGTGTATTCTTTTGTTTAGAATGATATGTTCTGTAGATATCTATTAATTCTAGTTGGTTCATAATCTCTGTTTGTTTTACAATATCCTTTTTCAGTTATTGTTTCCATGATCTGTCCATTGTTATTGAGGTTTCCCACTATTATTTTGTGGGGTGCAATGTATGTTTTGAGCTTTAGTAGGGCTTCTTTTATGAATATGGGAGCTTTTTTACTTGGAGCATAAATGTTAAGGATTGAGAGTACTTCCTGAAAAATTTCCTCTGTAATGAGTAAAAAGTGTTCTTATCTTTTTGATAACTTTTGGTTGAAAATCTACTTTATTCAATATTAGAACTGCCACTCCAGCTTGCTTCTTAGGGTCATTTGCTTGGAAGTTTTATGCCCAAATTTTTACTCTGAGATAGTGTTTGTCTTTGTCTCTGAGATGAGTTTTCTGTATGCCGCAAAATGCTTGGTTTTGTTTATGTATCCAGTCTGATAGCCTATATCATTTTATTGGAGAATTGAGTCCATTTATGTTTACAGTTATCAAGGAAGAGTGGTTGCTGTTTCCTGCTATTTTTGCTTTTGGAGGTGGAATTGTGCCTGTATGTCTTTCTTCTTTTAGTTTTCTTGCTTAGGAGTTTTCTTGTTTTCATTAGGATGAAGTTTCCCTTGTTGTATTGGTTGTTCCACCAATAATTCATTGAAGTGCTGTGTTAGTGGTCAGATATTGTGTAAATTTAGTTTTGTCTTGGAATATCTTAGTCTCTCCATCTATGCTGATTGAGAGTTTGATGGTATAGAGGCTTTGGTTGGCACTTGTGCTCTCTTAGGGTCTGCATGATGTTTGTCCAGACTCTTCTATCTTTCATAGTCTCTGTTGAGAAATATGGTGTGATTCTGATTGGTCTGCCTTTATTTGTTACATGGCCTTTTTCCCTTATTGATTTTAGTATTTTTTCTTTGATTTGGGCACTTGGCGTTTTGACTATTATGTGTCGGGATCAATTTCTTTTCTGGTTGGTCCAATCTAATTGGAGTTCTGTATGCATGTTTTATGCTCATGGTCATCTCATTCTTAAGGGTAGGGAAGTTTTCTTCTATGATTTTGTTGAAGATATTTACTGTGCCTCTTAGTTGATATTCTTAGCCTTCTTCTATTCCTATTATTCTTAGGTTTGGTCTTCTCATTGTGTCCTGGATATCCTGGACATTTTGGGTTAGGAGCTTTTTGGTTTTTGCATCTTCTCTGACTGTTTTGTCTGTTTTCAACGTTGTATTTGGCTCCCGAGATTCTCTCTTCCATCTCTTGTAGTCTATTGGAAATGCTTGCATCTGTGACTCCTGATTTTTTTTTCGGTGTTCTACCTCTAGGGTTTTCTCCTTTAATGTTTTCTTTATTGTGTCAATTTGTGTTTTAAATTCCTTCTTCCAATCCTTCATCTCTTTGGTTCTGTTTTCCTCTAGTTCTTTTAGTTCTTTGAGTGTTTTTCTTGTTTCCTCTTTAAAAGCTTCTAATTCTTTATGCTTTTCCTCTCCTTCTTGTTTAAAGATCTCTATTATCATCTTGAGGTAGGATTTCATTCTGAGATTGCTTTTTCTGGAATGTTTGGCATTCCTCTGTTTGCTGTGATAGGAGAGCTGGTTTCTAGTGTTGCCAGGTTGTCTTGGTTTCCCTGGGGTATGTTCTTTCACTTTCCTCTTGTCATCTTGTGTCAGTGATTGGTTCTCTTTTTTCCCTGTACCTGGCCAGTGTCCTTGGATCTCCCCTGTTCCTGGTTGCAGATAGTCTGAGCCCTGCTCTGCAGCCAAAAGCTGCTGGCTGGGAACAGAGGGCCCAATGCTGGGTTCCTGGTGCCTGGATCAGGCAGGGCAAGGGTGCACTTTCCAAGTGCTCTTGGCAGAGATGTCTCTGCCCCCTCAGATGTGCAATTTATATCTGCATTTTCAATTCAATTCCATTGATCAAGGTGTTGGTTCCCATGCAAATACCATGCTGCTTGTATTACTATATCTTGTAGTATGATTAGAAGTAGAGGATTGGTAATGCCTCCACCAGTTCCTTAATTATTAAGGATTGTCTTAGATATCCTTGTGTGTATGTGTGTGTTATGTTGTGTTGTGTTTTCCTTTGAAACTGAAAATAGTCCTTTCAAGATCTATCAGAAATTGTGTTGGAATTTTTATTGGGATTTTATAGAATCATAGATTGATTTTGGTAGTATAGCCATCTTTACTATATTTATAATACTGATCCACGAGGATGTGAGATCATTCCATATTCTGATATATTGTTTAATTTCTTTCCTCAATGTCATAAAAGTTTTATCCTAAAAGTATTTCACTTGCTTTGTTTGAGTTATTCCAAGATATTTCACATTTTTGAGGCTATTATGAAAGGTGCTGTTTTCCTGATTTCTTCCTCAGTCTGTTTGTCATTTGATGTATACTAATTTTTGTGAACTAATTTTGTATCCAGTTACTTTGACAAAAGTGTTTATCAGCTGTAGGAGTTCCTTGGTAAGAGTTTTAGAATAACTTATGTATAGTATCATTTTAATATTAATAATTAATAAATTCCAGAATGGAGTTGCTACTCAGCTCAATGGTTAATGTTCTCGAATAAAAGACACCCACAGACTTTATATTTTAATATGACTTAAGTAGTACAATAGCTAGTTAGCTGCCTATCCTTTATGTTGTTAGAATCTGCTTCCCACTGGTGATTCCATGTTACTGTTTACGAATGTCTGTGTTCCATCTTGACTGCTCTTAACTTCAGTTAGAAAGAGTCTAAGTAGAACCCAAAAAAAAGTGAAAGAACATTCTTACATTGCTACACCTTGTAATGCTTCACTGGTCTTCACTGGCTTGACTCGCTGTGCAACTCTTAGCTGGTCTTCACTGATCTTCGCTTGTTATAACTTCTTAACATGAAATGAACCAGAGAACTTCTCACAGTATTCCAGCTACTTTTGGTGGAACCTCATGATTTCCACTGGGTTGAGCCACTGTTTGCTATTGGACTGGGCTGCTGATATCCTGATAATGAAGATTGGAATTGCCTCTAAGGAACTAACCAGGTCCTTTTAACCATTTTTCTTCCCTACTTTGGTTGGTGGGCTAGACAAAGGTTGAAGTGTTAAAGAACCTAAAATGAAATAGGCTTTGAAAAATCTAAGGCTACAGAATTCTATGCTAAAACATCTGGCCCTGAGCTATTTTAAATTGGTAATGTTTTAATTAGTGCTTCTATTTTACTAGGGGATGAGCCCCCTAAATGGTTTTTTAATACAAAGTGTTCAGTCCTGAAATCATATACACACAGGTCATACTAACCTGACTCAGCATTTAACTATATATATATATGTATTATAACAAGAATAATAAAAAGAGAAGTCAACAGTTTACAAAGGAGAGATGCAGGTTTGCCTAGGTTAAAGCATAATGAGCCAATATTTTAGGATTAATTAGTCTTTTTATTCATTTTTGGGAACCATAGGAACATTGAAGAAAGCTTCTTTGATATTTCCCTTGACTTTGTATAATAGGATTGATGACAGCAGGGTTCAAATATAACATCTCCAAAAAGTCACCTCTCAATCCAGCAGTGAAGAAACAAACTGCTCTTTAAATTTGAGTGTATGGTTTGTCAGTGAGTATAAGTGTAAGTATTTAGGAAGCATTTGGGGGCTTTGTTGATTTATCTACACAAAAACAGTAAATTCCTGCCTAGGTCAGAAGACCCCTCCCTTAATCAAGGATTTTTAAAACTGGGTTTACAGTGCAGACATAAATACCTTCCTGTTAAGTGAGCCTCAAATCTAATCAGTAACTGTGGGGTATGACAAAACAGACATGACACCAGTGGACATATGCTGTGCAGTAGGGTGGCACTACACTTCATTGGCTTTAGAGCTCCAAAAGACTGTAGACATCCTTTCTTTCCAATTTGTAGGTAGAGAATCTTCTCGAATTACAGAAGCCATCTAGTCAGAATGTTGCTTCCAGCTCAGTTCCAGCTTAAATTCTCTACCTCTTGAATTGAACATGTGTGATTCCCTGGTTTTAACTATAAAGCCATAAGCTGCAGGAGTAGAGATCATTTCCAGAAGCCAATCTGATGTAGCCAAGGGAAGAATCCTCATGATCAAATGTTGCTAAGCAATAGCTTCTCCCTTCTCAGGCTCATGTGATTTACAGTAATGTCTACCACCTACACCTATGAATTATAAGGCGATTCACTATTTTAGATGCATACACTGATCCTTTAGTCAGCCACGAAGATATAATTATATCATGTTTAGTGGCCTGAATAAACCTAGATATTATAGTAAGTGAAATAAGACAAGTATGGGGAGATGAGGAACCATTTTTCTCTAGTATGTAGAAGCACTTTGCTACGTATCTTCATATATGTGCGCTGCCATGCGTCCTGCCATGATCATAATGAACTAAATCTTTGAAGTTGTAAACCAGCCTTAACTAATTTTTTCCTTTATAAGAGTTCTTTTCCCGCTGTCTCTTCACAGCATTATACAGTTTGTATGTTTTTAAAAGACTAGGCAGGCTTCAGATGTCAGGAAAACCTTGGCCTCCCCTTTTTCTCTATGGAAAACTAGGAATTAAATTTACCTTTAAGGAGGCAAAGAAAATGTCCTGCTGATAAAAGCACCAGCAGCTAGTGCTCCAAAATACATTTAAAAATTCAATTAATTTAAAACATAATGAAACAATTATCCAATACATAGGTGGACAGATGATGATAAAACACACTCTCTCCCATATATCTCCATTCTGTAGCTTCTCACAAGTCTGACAAAAACAAAGGGTTAATAGCAATTATTTATGATCATGTATTTGCATCTAGCTACATTGCTCTGTCTCAGTATACGCACTACATGTAGAAAATGTGAAGCTGAACTTAGACCTCAAATAAATAGGAAATATCCAAGGTGGGGTCTGAGAAACCCTTAGAAAATCCATGTGAAGTATCCCAGCAAAAGACAGTATGTCACCCCAGACAGGAAACACAGTATTCTACCAACAATTCTTGTTCTCAAAAGTGACCAATTAGATGTCTCTAGGGAGCCCATAACATTTCTCTTCTAGCCCTTCCACTTTAAACAAGCTCTGAGAGAACCCCGTTCCCTGCCTAGGGACATCATGCTAGTGACCAAATTCTTGCAGGGAAATCATCAAAGACATATTAGACTTGTGTTTTTGAAGACATTCAATCTCAGTAGAATCCAACAGAGCCGATTTTGCACTAAGGTCTGTGGGATTACAAAGGAGAAATCGATGTGGAAGAAAGGCCAGATGCGCAGCAGAGAGGGGAGCAGCATGCTGGCTTGTTTCATAGACGACTCTGCAGGTCCTGAAGCATGAAGGAAGTGCTCAGTGCACCCAGACCTTGGCTATGACAGTGTGGGACAGACACATATTCCAGCCTTCTCCCAGAAACTGGACCCTCAGACAAGATGGAAGACAGAATGATAAAGTTGCAATGAATTAGAAGGTATTGTAATGTGTCTGGATCATTCTTCCTATTTAGTTCCTGCTGTGAAAAATATCCATCAGTATCCTTCTAGGTGCCAAGATGGACCCGAGAAGAACAAACTTACATCTTTGCTTTAAACTATTCTGTTGAGGTCCTTTGTGCATGGTCATCTCAGTGCCTTTATGATATGTGGTCATTTTGAAACAGATCTAGGAGCCACTCTGCCCTTAGGTCAACCTTATGTCATTACTATTACCTGAACAATGAGAAAGCAGAGTCAGTGGAGTGTAGCTCTCACATGGCTTTGGGAGACTGTCAGTTGGACATTTTCTCCTACAGAGAATATTACTTCAGCAAGTTGAGGTACTTGGCACCAGGCCTGAGGACATGAATTTGATCTCCAGGACCCAGAGATACAAGATGAAACTGACTCCTACAAATTGTTCTCTCCCCCGTATACATCCCTCCACATAGTTAAAGTAACAATAAACAAACAAAAATGGGGTGCACTAAAAATACATTGTCATAATATTAGATTCCAGGAAGGCCCAGTTAGAGTGCAGGCTTTAATATCTCTGAGACTCTGAAAGCTTTGATCTCTCCTCCAGGTGACACCGGAGTGTCAGGAACATAATACTCATAATATTGTGGGGACAGAGAGATTGCTGACGTCAGGTGGCCAGTATAGTAATGTAGGTGGTGAGGGTGGTGATAGCTATGTCCGGACCAAAGAATAATATGCCAATGATTCTGATACTATAGTTAAACTCAGGAACACACAGGCCCATGCCAAAATTCTGTCTTCACCACACCTTGAACGGGCTGCTGAATGACCTCATTGTGTGCACTGTGAGAACACCTCTGGCTATCTGTGATCTCTTTACCATAAGTTGTCTCAGACAGTGGGAATGGAAAACGGGACAGCTGTCCAGGAATTTATCCTGGAGGGATTCCCTGCTGCCCAGCACCTGGGCAGGCTTCTCTTCTCACTGAACCTGCTGGCCTACTTGGCCTCCATCACTGGAAATGTCCTCATTGTGTCCATTGTCTGCACCAGTGCCCGTCTGAAAAGCCCCATGTACTTCTTCCTCGGTGTTTTCTCCTTCGCGGAGTATTGTTTTACGAGCACCGTGATTCCCAAGTTGCTGGTTATATTTCTTTTAGGGAAACAAACAATTTCCTTTGCTGCCTGTTTCATACAAGCCTTCGTCTTTCTATGTATTGGGGCATTTGGTTTTCTTCTCATAGCTGTGATGGCAGTGGACAGGTGTGTGGCTATATGCAAGCCTCTGCACTATCCTACCATCATGGACCTGAGGACCTGCATCATCCTAACCATGGCCTGCCTTGTTGTGGCCTTTACCCTGATCACGTGGCTAGTAGTGACGGTATCACGGTTATCCTTCTGCGGCCCCCATGTCATCCCACACTTCTTCTGTGACCTCAGCCCTCTGATCCACCTCTCCTGCTCTGACACCAGATCAGCTGAAGATCTGGCATATGCCCTGGTTTTTATTATCCTTCTCTTGTCCCTCACCATAACGGTCACAGCATATAGCAACATAGTAGTCACGCTGGTGCATCTCCCGTCGGCCAAGGAGAGACAGAAAGCTTTCTCCACCTGCTCATCGCACCTCATCGTCCTCTCTCTGATGTACGGCAGCTGTGTGTTTATATATGTGAGACCAAGGCAAACAAGTAGGCTTGAGTCCAACAGAGAGGCTGCTCTTGTGAACACGGTAGTGACACCCCTTCTGAACCCCATCATCTACACCCTACGCAACAAGCAGGTCCACCAGGCTCTGAGGGAGACTCTGTGCAGAATAAAAATATCGGGATAGAAAAGGGTCACATGTACTTTACATGTCCAGAAATTGTTTTCTCCATTTTAATCAACAACACTTAAGAGTCACAGAATTCACAAACCTTCTGTGTATTTAACTCCAAAAAAAAAAAAAAAATGCAGGTGTTTGTCACCTTGTAAAATACATTTTAATGTAGTGTGTTTGCCTGTTCCACATATATCAATCAGCTTTACTTTTGTATCTGTGTTTCGGCTTTTCAAGACAGAGCTTCTCTGTTTCTTAGGCTACGCCATGTTCGTGTTCCTGGGCCTAGCTCTGAACACACATCTCTGTATGGTGTTGCCCAGTGAGTCTCAGAACCAGCCCTGCTCCTGCTGTCCCAGTAGTCCCAGGCCCGGCTCTGGAAATTCAGCTTCCACACCCACTTCCCCGACTCCAGACTGCCCATGTCCCACCTCAATGCTGGCAGGTCTAGACCCAATATAGCAGCTTCTATAGTAGTTGCACATGGTTTTCTGTGCAACCTGAGACAGGCTAGATCCCCACCCCAAACACATGTCCAATGAATGGCATTCACATCACAAAACCACAAAAATCATGAAAGGACAAGACAGTGTGTCCCACCTGAAACCCACTAGCTCTCTGATGAGAGTTAACTAGATGCATCCAGGAAACAGTTTAAAAGTACAATCATAACCTCCACCAAAAATATGAAGGACACACAGAAAGGACACAAAATTAAAGCTGCTCAGTCCTTGACGCTGGGTGTTTCACATGGTCTTCTGTATAAGCTGGAATAAGAGGGAGGCTCTAACAGAGGTGCTGGCAGGTTAGTCAAAGCAGGTGAAGAAGAGTGAGCCTTTCTTCCATTGTCCTTATGTCCAGCAGAAGGTGTGGCCCAGATTAAAGGTGTGTACCACCATGCTTGGATCTGGAACTTGCTTTGTCCCAGTCTGGCCTTGAACTCAAGAGTTCTGGTTGCCCCAGTCTCCTAGGATTGAAGGCATGTACTACCTTGCCAGGGCCTAAGCTTTTCATGGCTGCTATACCTCAAGATCTCCGTGCCAAGATCCAGGTTTGAAACCAGTATCTTCCAGTCACAAGATCTGGATCACAGGTGTGCCCCCATTTCTGGATTGTAGTTCATTCCAGATGTAATCAAGTTAGCAACCAGGAAGAGCCATCACCGCCAACCCAGAGTAACTACCTGCCACAGTGAAAGGAAGAAGTTAACCTTTCCATAATACAAACAGGTGGAAGGATGCATGTCCATCAAACCAGCCCTACAGAGAATATTGAAAGTCACCTTTCAGACTGAAGAGAGGACTACGAAGATACCACACAAAGCAAAAGAAATGAAATAATTCCAAGTACATGAACAGAACTCAAATAATAATGTATTCATCACACACCCTGTAATAACTTTAAATGTTAATAACTTGAACTAATCCATCAAATACACATTAACTCCGTGGACAGAAATAAAATCCAGCTTTCTGTTTGGTTTAGTGATAGGCTCCCCCTTAAGCTGATAGTATGGAAATGGGACCTGGAGTGTTTGTAGATATCCTATTTTTTTTTTTTTTTTTTTTTTTTTGCTAATACTTTGATTTTTTTGTCAGTACTTGGTTTTTTTTTTAATAAGGTTGTAATTAAGTATTTCTGGGTACATATACATACACATATGTATATATGTAACAATAACATAGGAAAAGAGGTTATTAATTTGAGGAGATAGGAGAGAATCTGGGAGCAGCTGTAGGAAGGAATGGGGATGTGATACAGTTCTATTTTAATTAAAGTATTTTTTTTCTTTATTTCTTGATCGTCACACAGTCTGTGGGTTGTTTCTGGGGTGTTCAGAGCTTTCTGGGGTTAGTATCCCATTATCAGTGACTGCATATTATGTTTGTTCTTTTGTGACTGGATATGTCACTCAGGATGATATTCTCTATGCATCCATTTTCTTAAGAATTTCGTTAGGCCATTGTTTCTGATAGCTGAGTAAAACTCCATTGTGTAAATGTACCACAATTTTTGTATCCATTCATCTACTGAAGGACATCTGGGTTCTTTTCAGCTTCTGGCTATAATAAATAGAGCTGCTATGAACATTTTGGTGCATGTACCTTTATTGTATATTAAAGTGTCTCTGGGGTATATGCCTAAAAGTGGAATAGCTGGGTCTTCAGGTAGTACTATGTCCAATTTTCTGAGGTATCACCAGACTAATTTCCAGAGTGGTTGTATCAGTTTACACCCCACCAGCCATGGAAAAGTGTTCTTCTTGTGCAACATCCTCGCCAGCATCTATTGTCATCTGAGTTTTGGATCTTGGCCAATCTGAGTGGTGTGAGGTGGAATCTCAGGGTTGTTTTGATTTTCATTTTCCTGATGGCTGAGGATGTTGAGCACTTCCTTACATGTTTCTCAGCCATTCCATATTCCTCAATTGAGAATTTTTTTTTAAGTCTGTACCCCATTTTTAATAGGGTTGTTTGATTCTCTGGTATCTTGCTTTTTGAGTTCTTTGTATATCTAGAATATTAGTCCTCTATCTGATGTTGGGTTGGTCAATATCTTTGCCCACTCTATTGGCGGCTGTTTTGTTTTTATGATAGTGTCTTTAGCCTTACAGTAACTTTGCAATCTCATTAAGTCCCATTTGTCAATCTTTGACCTGAGAACATGAGCCATTGTTGTTCTGTTTAGGAAATTTTCACCTGTGCCTATGAGTTCTAAGGGTTTCCCTAACTTCTCTCTAATACTTTCAGTATACCTGGTTTAATATGGAGATCTTTGATCCACTTACACTTCAGCTTTGTACAAGGAGATAAGAAAGGGTCTATTTTCATTCTTCTGCACGCTGAGTGCCAGTTGGACCAACATCATTTGTTGAATAGGCTGTCCTTTTTCCATTGAATGTTTACTGCTCCTTTGTCAAAAATCAGGTGACCATATATGTGAGGGCTCATTTCTGGATCTTCTATTCTATTCCATTGATCCACATGCCTATTTCTGTACCAGTACCATGCAGTTTTCAGCACAATTGCCTTGTAATATAGCTTGAGGTCAGGGATAGTGATTCCCACAGATGTTTTCTGTTGTTGAGGATGGATTTTGCTATTCTAGGTCTTTTTTATTCCAAATGAAATTGCACATTTCTTTTTCCAACTCAGTGAAGAACTGGGTAGGAATTTTGATGGGGATTGCATTCAACCTGTAGATTGCTTTTGGTATGATGGCCATTTTTAAAATGTTGATCCTTCCAATCCATGGGCATGGGAGAACTTTCCAATTTCTGAGATTTTCCTCGATTTCTTTCTTTAGAGGTTTGAAGTTCTTGTCATACAGGTCCTTCACTTGCTTAGTTAGAGTCACACTAAGGTATTTCATAGTATTTTTTTTTTGACTATTGTGAAGGGTATCATTTCCCTTAGTTTTTCTCCACATGTTTATCTTTTGAATATAGGAAGGCTGCGGATTTGTCTTAGTTAATTTTATATCTGGCCACTTTGCTGAACTTGTTTATCAGCTGTAGGAGTTCTCTGGTTGAATATGTGGGGTTGCTTAAGTACACTATCATGTCATCTGCAAATAGTGATGTTTTTACTTCTTCCTTTCCAATTTGTATCCCTTCGATTTCCTTTTGCTTTCTAATTGCTCTGCCAAGGACTTCCAGTACTGTCTTAAATAGGTAGGGGGAAAGTGGGTAGCCCGGTTCAGTCCCTGATTTTAGTGGGAATGCTTCAGTTCCCACCATTAAGTTTGATGTTGGCTGTTTGTTTCCTGTATATTGCTTTTATTATGTTTAGGTATGGGCCTTGGATTCCTGTTCTTTTAAAGACTTTTAACATGAAGGGGTGTTGAATTATGTCAAATGCTTTCTCATAATCTAGTGAGATGACCATGTGGTTTTTTTCTTTGAGTTTGTTTATATGGTGGATTACATTGATGGATTTCCATATATTAAACCATCCCTGCATGCCAGGAATGAAGCCTACTAGATCATGGTGAATAATCGTTTTGATAGGTTCTTGGATTCGGTTTGCTAGGATTTTGTTTAGTATTTTTGCATCAATGTGCATAAGTGAGATTTGTCTGATGTTCCTTTCCTTGTAGGGTCTCTGTGTAGTTTAGGAATGAGGGATATTATAGCTTCATAAAATGAGTTAGGTAGTTTTCCATCTGATTCTATTTTGTGGAATAGTTTGGACAGTGTTGGTGTTATGTTGTCAACAAATGTCTGATAAAAATCTGTACTGAACCTATCTGGGCCTGGGCTTTTTTTTTTGGTTGGGAGGCTTTTGATGACTGCCTCTATTTCTTTAGGTGTTATGGGCTTATTTGGATGGTTTACCTGGTCCTGATTTAACTTTAGTACCTTGTATCTGTCTAGGAATTCATCCATTTCCTCCAGATTTTCCAGCTTTGTTGAGTATAGGCTTTTGTAGTAGGATCTGATGATTTCTTGAATTTCCTCAGTTTCAGCTGTTATTTCTCCACTTTTCTTTCTGATTTTGTTAATTTGGATACTCTCTCTTTGCCCTCTAGTTAGTCTGGCTAATGGTTTATCAATTTTGTTGATTTTCTCAAAGAACCAGCTCTTGGTTTTATTGATTCTTTCAATGGTTCTTTTTGTTTCTATTTGGTCGATTTCTCCCATAAGTTTGATTATTTCTTGCCGTCTACTCCTCTTGCCTGTATCTGCTTCTTTTTATTCTTGAGCTTTCAGCTGTGCTGTCAAGTTGCTGATATATGGTCTCTCAGTTTCTTTTTGGAAGCACTCAGAGCTATGAGTTTTCATCTCAGTACTGCTTTTATTGCATCCCATAGGTTTGGGTATGTCATGTTTTCATTTTCAATGAATTCTAGAAAATCCCTATTTTCTTTATTTCTTCATTGACCCTGGTATCATTTAAAAGAGAGTTGTTTAGTTTCCATGTGTTTGTGGGGTTTTCATTGTCTTTGTTGTTGTTAAAAACCAGTCTTAGACCATGGTGATCTGAGAGGTTGCATGGGAGTTTTTCAATCTTCTTATATCTATTGAGGCTCATTTTATGACCATTTATGTAGTCAGTTTTTCTGAAAGTGCTATAAGGTGCTGAGAAGAAGGTTTATTTTTTTTTATTTTTATTTTTTAGAATGAGATGTTCTGTAGATATCTAGTAATTCCAGTTGGTTTATACCCTCTGCTAGTTTTACAGTATCCTTGTTCAGTTTTTGTTTCCTTGATCTGTCCATTGGTGAGAGTGGGGTAATGAGGTCTCCCACTATTATTGTGTGGGGCACAATTATTTTTTAAGCTTTAGTAGGGTTTCTATTATGAATATGGGTGCTTTTGTATTTGAAGCATATATGTTAAGGATTGAGAGTTTCTCCTGACAAATTTCCCCTGTAATGAGTAAAAAGTGTCCTTCCTTATCTTTTTTGATAACTTTTGGTTGAAAATCTACTTTATTCAATATTAGAATGGCCATTCCAGCTTGCTTCTTGGGGCTATTTGCTTGGAAGTTTTTTTCCCACCCTTTTACTCTAGATAGTGTCTATCTTTGTCTCTGAGATGAGTTTCTTGTATGCAACAAATTGCTGGGTTTTGTTTATGTATCCAACTGATAGCCTATTTCTTTTTATTGGGGAATTGAGTCCATTTATGTTAACAGATATCAAGGAATAGTGGTTGCTGTTTCCTGCTATTTTTGCCTTTAAAGGTTGAATTGTGCCTATATGTCTTTCTTCTTTTGGTTTTCTTGCTTAGGAGTTTTTTTGTTTTTATTAGGATGTAGTTCCCTTCATTGCAATCAGTTTTCCACCTATAATTCGTTGTAGTGTTGGGTTTGTTGTCAGATATTGTGTAAATTTAGATTTCTCTTGCAATATCTTAGTCTCTCCATCTATGGTGATTGAGTGTTTTGCTGGTATAGCAGCTTAGGCTGGCACCTTTGCTCTCTTGGGGAATGCATGATGTCTGTCCAGGCTCTTCTAGCTTTCATAGTCTCTGTTGAGTAATCGGGTGTGATTCTGATTGGTCTTTTTTTATATGCTACATGGCCTTTTCCCCCTTACTGCTCTTAATAATTTTTCTTTACTTTGGGCACTTGGCGTTTTGACTATTATGTGTCTGGGGAGTTTCTTTTCTGATCCACTCTATTGGGAGTTCGGTTGGCTTGTTTTATGCTTATGGTCATCTAATTATTAAGGGTTGGGAAGTTTTCTTCTACGATTTGGTTGAAGATATTTACTGTGTCTCTTAGTTGATATTCTTCGCCCTCTTCTATTCCTATTATCCTTAGGTTAGGTCTTCTTATTGTGTCCTGGATCTCCTGGACATTTTGGGTTAGGAGCTTTTTGGTTTTTGCATCTTCTCTGACTGTTTTGTCTATGTTTTCAATATTGTATTTGGCCCCCGAGATTCTCTCTTCCATCTCTTGTAGTCTATTGGAAATGCTTGCATCTGTGACTCCTGATTTCTTTTTTAGGTGTTCTACCTCTAGGGTTGTCTCGTTTATTGTTTTCTTTATTGTGTTGATTTGCTTTTTAAATTCCTTCTTCCATTCCTTCATCTCTTTGTTTCTGTTTTCCTCTAGTTCTTTGAGTTCTTTGAGTGTTTTTCTTGTTTCCTCTTTAAAAGCTTCTAATTCTTTATGCTTTTCCTCCCATTCTTGTTTAAGGATCTCTATCATTGTTGAGGTATGATTTTAGGTCTGTGTCATCTTTTTCTGTTGTGTATGGAATTCTGCTGTTTTCTGTGATGGGAGAGCTGGGTACTGGTGTTGCCAGGTTGTCTTGGTTTCCATGGGGTACTTTCTTTCACTTTCCTTTTGCCATCTTGTTGTCAGTCTTTTGCTGTTGGATCAGTGCTGTATCACCTCTGGCTTACCACTGGCTCACTGCTGTTCCAGGTGGCTGGGTGGTCTGAGTGCTGTTTTTCACTCCTTGTTGTCAGGCTGGAAATAGCCTGATGCAGGGTTACTGCTTCCCTGGAGCAAGCTGAGGTGGGGAAGGGAAAGCAGGGAATGCATGCTGGCTCACTGCTGGCTCACTGCTGTTCCTGGTGACAGGTCGATATCCTATTTTTTTAATTGTAGAACTTTATTTTAAAGAAAACAAATATAACTGTACAAATTTTATGCATTTTTGTATAAAAGTATACAAATATATTTTTGGCATTGTTTGGCTTTTTTTTAAGGTTTGATAGTGTGTATTAAGATCTTACTAGTTACAATGAGCATAAAGTACATGTAAAACAGGATGTAAACTGGAATTAGTCAAAGTTTTCTTGGTTTGTAAGGAGTAAACATAATGGTTTTTTCTTTTCTTTTCTTTTTTTCTTGAACTTCACACAGTCTGTGAGTTGTTTCTGGGGTGTTAGAGCTTTCTGGGCTTAGTATCCAATTATCAGTGACTGCATATTATGTCTGTTCTTTTGTGACTGGGTTATATCCCTCAGGATGATATTCTCTAGCTGCATCAATTTTCTTAAAAATTTCATAAGTTCATTTTTTCTGATAGCTTGGCAGTACTCCATTGTGTAAATGTACCACAATTTTCTTATTCATTCATCTACTGAAGGACATCTGGGTTCTTTCCAGCTTCTGACTATTTTAAATAAAGCTGCTATGAACATTTTGGTGTATTTGTCTTTGTTGTATGTTAGAGCGTCTCTGGGGTATATGCCGAGAAGTGGAATAACTGGGTCTTCAGGTAGTACTATGTCCAATTTTCTGAGGTATCGCCAGACTGATTTCCGGAGTGGTTGTTCCAGCTTATATCATCTGAATTTTGATCTTGGCCAATCTGACTGGTGTGAGGTGGAATCTCAGGGTTGTTTTGATTTGCATTACCCTGAAGGCTAATGACCTTGAGCACTTCCTTAGATGCTTTTCAGTCATTTGAATTTCTTCAATTGAGAAATTTTATTAAGCTCTGTACCCCATTTTTTTAACAACTTTATTTTAAAAAACAAAGATAAAAGAACAAATTTTAAGCATTTTTGCATAAAAGTATACGAATATATTTTTGTCAGTGCTTGGCTTTTATTTTTCCAAAGTTTTGATAATGTGCATTAAGGTCTTACTAATTACAATGAGCAAAAAGTACATGTAAAACAGGATGTAACTTGGAATTAGTCAAAGTTTTCTTGGTGTGTAAGGATTGAGCATAGTGTTTTGTTTTTTGTTTTTTCTTGAACTTCACGCAGTCTGTGAGTTGTTCTGGGGTGTTCAGAGCTTTCTGGGGTTAGAATCCCACTATCAATGACTGCATATTATGTCTGGTCTTTTGTGACTGGGTTATCTCACTCGGGATGATATTCTCTAGATGAAACCATTTTCTTAAGAATTTCGTTAGGTCATTGTTTCTGATAGCTGAGTAGAACTCCATTGTGTCAATGTACCACAATTTCTGTATCCATTCATATACTGAAGGACTCTGGGTTCTTTCCAGCTTCTGGCTATAATAAATAGAGCTGCTATGAACATTGTGGTGCATGCATCTTTGTTGTATATTGGAGTGTTTCTGGGGTATATGCCCAGAAGTGGAATAGCTGGATCTTCAGGTAGTACTATGTCCAATTTTCTGAGGAATCGCCAGACTGATTTCCGGAGTGGTTGTTCCAGCTTACAACCCCACCAACAGTGGAGAAGTGTTCCTCTTTCTTCACAGCCTCGCCAGCATCTGCTATCAAGTTTTGTATCTTGGCCAATCTGACTGGTGTGAGGTGCAATCTCAGGGTTGTTTTGATTTGCATTACCCTGATGGCTAAGGATGTTGAGCACTTCCTTAGATGTTTCTCAGCCATTCAATATTCCTCAATTTAGAACGTTTTGTTTAGCTCTGTACCCCATTTTTTAATAAGGTTGTTTGATTCTCTGGTATCTACCTTTTTGAGTTTTTCGTATACCTTGGACATTAGGCCTCTATCTGATGTGGAGTTGGTAAAGATCTTTTCCCATTCTGTTGGCTGCCGTTTTGCTTTCTTGACAATATCCTTAGCCTTACAGAAACTTTGCAATCTCATTAAGTACCATTTTTCAATCTTTGACCTTAGAGCATGAGCCATTGGTGTTTTGTTCAGGAAATTTTCCCCTTTCCCTATTTGTTCTAAGGTTTTTCTACTTTCTCGTGTAATAGCTTCAGTGTACCTGGTTTAATGTGGAAATCTTAGATCCACTTACACTTGAGATTTGTATAAGGAGATAAGAAAGGGTCTATTTTCATTCTTCTGCATGCTGAGTGCCAGTTGGATCAGCACCATTTGTTGAATATGCTGTCCTTTTTCCAATGAATGTTTAAAGCTCCTTTGTCACAAATCAGGTGACCATATATGTGAGGGCTCATTTCTGGATCTTCTATTCTATTCCATTGATTCATGTACCTATTCCGGTACCAGTACCATGTAGTTTTTAGCACAATTGCCTTGTAATAGAGCTTGAGGTCAGCGATGGTGAATTTCCCAGACTTTTTCTTGTTGTTGAGGATAGATTTTGCTATTCTAAGTCTTTTGTTATTCCGGATGAAATTGCACTTTACTCTTTCCAACTCAATGAAGAATTGGGTTGCAATTTGATGGGTATTGCATTGAATCTGTAGATTGCTTTTGGTAAGATGGCCATTTTTAAAATGTTGATTCTTCCAGTCCATGAGCATGGGAGATCTTTTCATTTTTTGAGATCTTCCTCAATTTCCTTTGTTAGAGGTTTGAAGATCTTGTCATACAGGTGCTTCACTTGTTTAGATAGAGTCACACCAAGATATTTCATAGTTTTTGTGACTATTGTGAAGGGTATCTTTTCCCTAATTTCTTTCTTTGCATATTTGTTTTTTGAATATAGGAAGGCTACTGATTTGTTTGAGTTAATTTTATATTTAGGCACCTTGCTGAACTTGTTTATCAGCTGTAGGAGTTCTCTGGTGGAATTTTTGAGGTCGCTTAAGTACAGTATCATGTCATCTGCAAATAGTAATGTTTTTACTTCTTCCTTTCCAATTTGTATCCCTTTGATTTCCTTTTGCTGTCTAATTGCTCCAGCCAGGACTTGTAGTAGTCTGTTGAATAGGTAGGGGAAGAGTGGAGAGCCTTGCCAATCACTGATTTTAGTGGGATTGCTTCAAGTTTCCCACTGTTATGTTTGATGTTGGCTGTTAGTTTTCTGTATATTGCTTTTATTATGTTTAGGTATGGGTCTGGGATTCCTGTTCTTTCCAATACTTTTAACATGAAGGGGTGTTGAATTTTGTCAAATACTTTCTCAGCGTCTACTGAGATGACCAGGTAGTTTTGTTCTTTGTGTTTGTTTATATTGTGGATTACATTGATGGATTTCCATATATTAAACTATCCCTGCATCCCAGGGGTGAAGCCTACTTGATCATGGTAAATGATCGTTTTGATGTGTTCTTGGATTCTGTTTGCAAGGATTTTCTTGAGTGTTTTTGCATCAATATTCATAAGTGAGATTGATCTAAAGTTCTCTTTCCTTTTAAGGTCATTGTGTGGTTTAGGAACGAGGGTTGTTGTAGCCTCAAAAAATGAGTTAGGTAGAATTCCATCTGATTTGCTCTTGTGGAATAGTTGAGAGAGAATTGGTAGTATGTCCTCAATAAATATCTGATAAAATTCTGAACTGAACTCACCTGGACCTGGGCTTTTTTTGGTTGGGAGGCTTTTGATGACTGCTTTTATTTCTTTAGGTGTTATCAGATTATTTAGATGGTTTACCTAGTATTGATTTAACTTTAGTATTTTGTATCTGTCTAGGAATTCATCCATTTCCTCCAGATTTTCCAGCTTTGTTGAGTATAGGCTTTTGTAGTAGGATCTGATGATTTCTTGAATTTCCTCAGTTTCAGCTGTTATTTCTCCACTTTCTTTTCTGATTTTGTTAATTCAGATACTCTCTCTTTGCCCTCTAGTTAGTCTGGACGAGGGTTTATCAATCTTGTTTATTTTCTCTTGGTTTTGTTGATTCTTTGAATGGTTCTTTTTGTTTCTATTTGGTCTATTTATTCCCTAAGTTTGATTATTTCTTGCAGTAGGATCTGATGATTTCTTGAATTTCCGCAGTTTCAGCTATTATTTCTCCACTTTCCTTTCTGATTTTGTTAATTTGGATACTCTTTCTTTGCCCTCTAGTTACTCTGGCTAAGCGTTTATCAATTTTGTTGATTTTCTCAAAGAACCAGCTCTTGGCTTTGTTGATTCTTTCAATGGTTCTTTTTGTTTCTATTTGGTCGATTTCTGCCATAAGTTTGACTATTTCTTGCAGTCTACTCCTCTTGCCTATATCTGCTTCTTTTTGTTCTAGAGCTTTCAGCTGTGCTGTCAATTTGCTGATGTATGCTCTCTCCAGTTTCTTTTTGGAAGCACTCAGAGCTATGAGTTTTCATCTCAGTACTGCTTTTATTGAATCCCTTGTTTTGGGTACTTTGTGTTTTCATTTTTATTGAATTCTAGAAAATCCTCAATTTCTTTCTTTATTTCTTCTTTGACCCTACTATCATTTAACAGAGAGTTGTTTAATTTCCATGTGTATGTAGGGTTTTTTCGTCTTTGTTGTTAAAAACTAGTCTTAGACCATGGTGTTCTGAGAGGATGCATGGGAGTATTTCAATCATCTTATATCTATTGAGGCTTGTTTTGTGACCAATTATGTGGTCAGTTTTTGAGAAAGTGCTATAAGATGCTGAGAAGAAAGTTTACTCTTTTTTTTTTTTTTTAGGATGAGATGTTCTGTAGATATCTAGTAATTGCCGTTGGTTTATAACCTCTGCTAGTTTTACAGTATCCTTGTTCAGTTGTTATTTGATTGATCTGTCAGTTGGTGAGAGTGGGGTATTGAGGTCTCCCACTATTATTGTGTGAGGCACAATTATTTTTTGAGCTTTAGTAAGGTTTCTTTTATAAATATGGGTGCTTTTGTATTTGAAGCATATATGTTAAAAATTAAGAGTTCCTCCTGACATATTTCCCCTGTAATAAGTAAAAAGTGTCCTTTCTTATCTTTTTTGATAACTTTTGGTTGAAATCTATTTTATTCAATATTAGAATAGCCATTTCAGCTTGCTTCTTGGGGCCATTTGCTTGGAAGGTTTTTTCACACCCTTTTACTCTAGATAGTGTCTGTCTTTGTCTCCTAGATGAGTTTCTTGTATGCAACAAATTGCTGGGTTTTGTTTATGTATCCAGTCTGATAGCCTATGTCTTTTTATTGGGTAATTGAGTCCATTTATGTTAACAGATATCAAGGAATAGTGGTTGCTGTTTCCTGCTATTTTTGCCTTGGGAGGTTGAATTGTGCCTGCATTTCTTTCTTCTTTTGGTTTTATTGCTTAGAAGTTTCCTTGTATTTATTAGGATGTAGTTCCCCTCATTGTAATCAGTTTTCCACCTATAATTCATTGTAGTGTTGGGTTTGTTGGCAGATATTGTGTAAATTTAGTTTTGTCCTGGAAAATCTTAGTCTCTTCCTCTATGGTGATTGAGAGTTTTGCTGGTATAGCAGCTTAGGCTGGCACCTTTGCTCTCTTAGGGAATGCATGATGTCTGTCCAGGCTCCTCTAGGTTTCATAGTCTCTGTTGAGAAATCGGGTGTGATTCTGATTGGTCTGTCTTTATATGCTACATGGCTTTTTCCCCCTTACTGCTCTTAATAATTTTTCTTTACTTTGGGCACTTGGCGTTTTGACTATTATGTGTCTCGAGGAGTTTCTTTTCTGATTCAATCTATTGGGAGTTCAGTAGGCTTGTTGTATGCTTATGGTCATCTAATTATTAAGGGTAGGGAAGTTTTCTTCTATGATTTGGTTGAAGATATTTACTGTGCCTCTTAGTTGATATTCTTCGCCCTCTTCTATTCCTATTATCCTTAGGTTTGGTCTTCTCATTGTGTCCTGGATCTCCTGGACATTTTGGGTTAGGAGCTTTTTGGTTTTTGCATCTTCTCTGACTGTTTTGTCTATGTTTTTAATGTTGTATTCAGCCCCCGAGATTCTCTCATCCATCTCTTGTAGTCTATTGGAAATGCTTGCATCTGTGACTCCTAATTTTTTTTTTTAGGTGTTCTACCTCTAGGGTTGTCTCCTTTAATGTTTTCTTTATAGTGTCAATTTGTGTTTTAAATTCTTCTTCCAATCCTTCATCTCTTTGCTTCTGTTTTCCTCTAGTTCTTTGAGTTCTTTGAGAGTTTTTCTTGTTTCCTCTTTAAAAGCTTCTAATTCTTTATGCTTTTCCTCCCTTTCTTGTTTAAGGATCTCTATCATCAGCCTGAGGTATAATTTTAGGTCTGTGTCATCTTTTTCTGTTGTGTTTGGAATTCTGCTGTTTGCTGTGATGGGAGAGCTGGGTACTGGTGTTGCCTGGGGTAAGTTCTTTCACTTTCCTCTTGCTATCTTGTTGTCAGTCTTGTGCCCCTGGATCACTGCAGGATCACCTCTGGCTTACCACTTGCTACTGCTGTTGCTGGTGGTGGGTAGTCTGAGTGTGGTTTCTCACTCCTTGTTGTCAGGCTGGCAATAGCCAATACAGGGTTACTGGTTCCCTGGAGCAAGCTGAGGTGGGGAAGGGAAAGCAGGGAATGCATGCTGGCTCACTGCTGGCTCACTGCTGTTCCTGGTGACAGGTCGATATCCTTTTTTTTTTTAATTGTAGAACTTTATTTTAAAGTAAACAAAGATAACTGTACAAATTTTAAGCATTTTTGTATAAAAGTATACAAATATATTTTTCGCATTGTTTGGCTTTTTTTTTAAGTTTTGATAGTGTGTATTAAGATCTTACTAGTTACAATGAGCATAAAGTACATGTAAAACAGGATGTAAACTGGAATTAGTCAAAGTTTTCTTGGTTTGTAAGGAGTAAACATAATGTTTTTTTCTTTTCTTTTCTTTTTTCTTGCACTTCACACAGTCTGTGAGTTGTTTCTGGGATGTTAGAGCTTTCTGAAGTTAGTATCCAATTATCAGTGACTGCATATTATGTCTGTTCTTTTGTGACTGGGTTATATCCCTCAAGATGATATTCTCTCGCTGCATCAATTTTCTTAAGAATTTCATAAGTTCATTTTTGCTGATAGCTGGGCAGTACTCCATTGTGTAAATGCACCACAATTTTCTTATCCATTCATCTACTGAAGGACATCTGGGTTCCTTCCAGCTTCTGACTATTATAAATAGAGCTGCTATGAAAATTTTGGTGCATTTGTCTTTCTTGTATGTTGGAGCATCTCTGGGGTATATGCCCAGAAGTGGAATAACTGGGTCTTCTGGTAGTACTATGTCCAATTTTCTGAGGTAGGGCCAGACTGATTTCCGGAGTGGTTGTACCAGTTTACAACCTTACCAACAGTGGAGAAGTGTTCCTCTTTCTCCACATCCTTGCCAGCATCTGCTGTCATCTGAATTTTTGATCTTGGCCAATCTGACTGGTGTGAGGTGGAATCTCAGGGTTGTTTTGATTTGCATTACCCTGATAGCTAAGGATGTTGAATACTTCCTTAGATGTTTCTCAGCCATTCTATATTCCTCAATTTAGAACGTTTTGTTTAGCTCTGTACCCCATTTTTTAATAAGGTTGTTTGATTCTCTGGTGTCTAGCTTTTTTAGTTCTTTGTATACCTTGGATATTAGGCCTCTATCTGATGTGGAGTTGGTAAAGATATTTTCCCATTCTGTTGGCTACCGTTTTGTTTTCTTGACAGTGTCCTTAGTCTTACAGAAACTTTGCAATCTCATTAAGTTCCATTTGTCAATTCTTGACCTCTAGAGCATGAGTCATTAGTGTTTTGTCCAGGAAATTTTCCTCTGTCCCTATGTGTTTTAAGGTTTTCTCTGCTTTCTCATGTAATAGCTTGCATATACATGGTTTAATGTGGAGACCTTAGATCCACTTAAACTTTAGATTTGTATAAGGAGATAAGAAAGTGTCTATTTTCATTATTCTGCATGCTGAGTGCCAGTTGGACCAACACCATTTGTTGAATAGGCTTTCTTTTTTCAATGTATGTTTACAGCTCCTTTGTCAAAAATCAGGTGACCATATATGTGAGGGCTCATTTCTGGAACTTCTCTTCTATTCCATTGATTCATGTACCTATTTCTGTACCAGTACCATGAAGTTTTTAGCACAATTGCCTTGTAATATAGCTTGAGGTCAGGGATGGTGAATCCCCCAGATGTTTTCTTGTTGTTGAGGATAGATTTTGCTATTCTAGATCTTTTGTTATTCTAGATGAAATTGCACTTTACTCTTTCCAACTCAATGAAGAATTGGGTTGGAATTTGATGGGGATTGCATTGAATCTGTAGATTGCTTTTGGTAAGATGGCCATTTTTAAAATGTTGATTCTTCCAGTCCATGAGCATGGGAGAGCTTGTCATTGTTTGAGATCTTCCTCAATTTCCTTTGTTAGAGGTTTGAAGTTCTTGTCATACAGGTGCTTCACTTGCTTAGATAGAGTCACACCAAGATATTTCATAGTTTTTGTGACTATTGTGAAGGGTATCTTTTCACTAATATCTTTTTCTGCATGTTTGTCCTTTGAATAAAGAAGGCTACTGATTTGTTTGAGTTAATTTTATATCCAGATACTTTGCTGAACTTGTTTATCAGCTGTAGAAACTCTCTGGTGGAATTTGTGGTGTCACTTAAGTACAGTATTATGTCATCTGCAAATAGTGATGTTTTTACTTCTTCCTTTCCAATTTCTATCCCTTTGATTTTCTTTTGCTGTCTAATTGCTCCAACCAGGACTTCCAGTACTATGTTGAATAGGTAGGGGGAGAGTAGGGAGCCTTGCGAATCCCTGATTTTTGTGGGATTGCTTCAATTTTTCGACTGTTAAGTTTGATGTTGGCTGCTGGTTTGCTGTATATTGCTTTTATTATGTTTAGGTATGGGCCTGGGATTCCTGTTCTTTCCAATACTTTCAACATGACAGGGTGTTAAATTTTGTCAAATCCTTTCTCAGTGTCTACTGAGATGACCAGGTGGTTTTGTTCTTTGTGTTTGTTTATATTGTGGATTACATTGATGGATTTCCATATATTAAACCATCCCTGCATCCCAGGGGTGGAGCCTACTTGATCATGGTAAATGATCGTTTTGATGTGTTTTTGATTCGGTTTTCAAGGATTTTGTTTAGTAGTTTTGCATAAATATTCATAAGTGAGATTGATCTGAAGTTCTCTTTCCTTTTAAGGTCTTTGTGTGATTTAGGAACAAGGGTTACTATAGCCTCAGAAATGAGTTAGGTAGAATTCCATCTGATTTGCTCTTGTGGAATAGTTGGGAGAGAATTGGTATTATGTCCTCAAGAAATATCTGATGAAATTCTAGACTGAACCCATCTGGACCTGGGCTTTTGTATGGTTGGGAGGCTTTTGATGACTGCCACTATTTCTTTAGGTGTTATGGGATTATTTAAATGGTTTACCTGGTCCTGATTTAACTTTAGTATCTTGTATCTGTCTAGGAATTCATCCACTTCCTCCAGATTATCCAGCTTTTTTGAGTATAGGCTTTTGTAGTAGGATCTGATGATTTCTTGTATTTCCTCAGTTTCAGCTATTATTCCTCCACTTTCCTTTCTTATTTTGTTAATTTGGATAGTCTCTATGTGCCCTCTAGTTAGTCTGGCTAATGGTTTATCAATCTTGTTGATTTACTCAAAGAACTAGCTCTTGGTTTTGTTGATTCTTTCAATAGTTCTTTTGTTTCTATTTGGTCTTTTTATTCCCTAAGTTTGATTATTTCTTTATGTCTACTCCTCTTGCTGTATCTACTTCCTTTGGTCTAGAGCTTACAGCTGTGCTTTCAAGTTGCTGGTGTATCCTCTCTCCAGTTTCTTTTTGGAAGCACTCAGAGCTATGATTTTTCCTCACAGTACTGCTTTTATTGCATCCCATAGGTTTGGTTATGTTATGTTTCTGTTTATATTGAATTCTAGAAAATCCTTAATTTCTTTATTTTTTTTGACCCTGCTTTCATTTAATAGAGCATTGTTTAGTTTCCATGTGTATATGGACTTTTTGTTGTCTTTGTTGTTATTAAATACCAGTTTTAGGCTATGGAGATCTATCAGGATGCATGGGAGTATTTCAATCTTCTTATATCTATTGAGATTTGTTTTGTGACCAATTATGTGGTCAATTTTCTAGAAGGTGCCATGAGGTGCTGAGAAGAAGGTGTATTCTTTTTTTTTTTTTAACTGTAACCAGCTTTATTAAAGATACATTTCATAAACAATCATGGTATTCAGGCAGGACATGAGCAGACACTCAACAATATACAAGTACTTCCAAATTCCCTTCTTGTATAGATTACCAAAATTAGAAAGCCACTGTAAAACCCAATGAAGTCTTCATTCAATGCCTCAAAAAGGGGAAAGTAGCTTAGAGTGAGGGCTGACATTTCACATTAAGGATGTTGTTTAACAACTTTTCACAAGCCGACCCTGACTTTCGGGAAATGAACATGGCAGAATTATCAATCTGAAGATCCACAATCTTTTATAAAAGGAACCATTGCTCTTCTGAGAACACTTGAAGTCACTGCAAAATCCACATTGTCCAATATACTAGAAAACCAATGTTGGGGGACAGGTTTCAATAGGTCTCTGGTTTTAAGAGAATTATGTCGACGTTCATGGTACACAGGGGAAAGGTTATAAAAATGAATTTAGAGTTTTCCCAGACCACAAGGCATTTTGTGTCTTGGTAGCAACCTATGCAGGATCAGGAGCCTTTCAAAATTATCAAGGAAAGAGGTTTTCTGTTCTCAATCCAGCTTGGGTGATATTTTAAAATGTTAGTGACACATGATCCTCCCCCCTCCCACAATGAAGTGTTCTGTGTGCTAACAATATAGTTAAAAAAAAGTAAAACAAAATTCTGCATTTTTTATAAAACTTGATAAAAAATAGTATTTCAAACTGTACAGTCACCAGAAGTACACAGTTATCAAAAATGCACACACGTAACTTGGCATCTCCAGCACCTTCAGCTTTTTGTGCCTGGTCTGTTTTGGCATCTCCATTTTCTGCAGGATTATTCGCATCCTTCCCCGCATCGGCTTTCCCCTTCTTCCCCTTGGGTACCTTCTCTCCTTTCTTTGCTGGGGCATTTTTACGTTTGGGCTCAGGCTTTGGAGGAGCAGGTTTAGCAGACAACCTTGCAGATCTTCTCTGTGGCTCGTCCTTCACCTTGGCTTTGTCTCCTTTAGCATCCCCTTCAGCCTTTCTTTTGGGCATGGCAGCGGCAGGGGACGTCGGCGCTGAACAGGAGTATACAGCGGCGCACGGGCTTGGTCCGTCCGGGGGTCATCCTCGCTGCTTCTTCACACTGCTCCGGTGTATTCTTTTGTTTAGGATGATATGTTCTGTAGATATCTATTAATTCTAGTTGGTTCATAATCTCTGTTTGCTTTACAATTCAGTTATTGTTTCCATGATCTGTCCATTGGTATTGAGGTCTCCCACTATTATTTTGTGGGGTGCAATGTATGTTTTGAGCTTTAGTAGGGCTTCTTTTATGAATATGGGAGCTTTTGTATTTGGAGTATATATGTTAAGGATTGAGAGTACCTCCTGAAAAATTTTTCCTGTAATGAGTAAAAAGTGTTTTTCCTTATCTTTTTTGATAACTTTTTTTGAAAATCTACTTTATTCAATATTAGAACGGCCACTCCAGCTTGCTCTTAGGGTCATTTGCTTGAAAGTTTTTTTCCCAACATTTTACTCTGAGATAGTGTTTGTCTTTGTCTCTGAGATGAGTTTTCTGTATGCAGCAAAATGCTTGGTTTTGTTTATGTATCCGGTCTGATAGCCTATATCATTTTATTGGAGAATTGAGTCCATTTATGTTTACAGTTATCAAGGAAGAGTGGTTGCTGTTTCCTGCTATTTTTGCTTTTGGAGGTGGAATTGTGCCTGTATGTCTTTCTTCTTTTAGTTTTCTTGCTTAGGAGTTTTCTTGTTTTCATTAGGATGTAGTTCCCCTTGTTGTGTTGGTTTTTTCCACCAATAATTCATTGAAGTGCTGTGTTAGTGGTCAGATATTGTATCAATTTGGTTTTGTCTTGGAATATCTTAGTCTCTCCATCTATGCTGATTGAGAGTTTTGATGGTATAGCAGCTATGGCTGGCATCTGTGCTCTCTTAGGGTCTGCATGATGTCTGTCCAGACTCTTTTTCTTTCATATTCTCTGTTGAGAAATCGGGTGTGATTCTGATTGGTCTGCCTTTATATGTTACATGGCGTTTTTCCCTTACTGCTCTTAGTATTCTTTCTTTGCTTTGGGCACTTGGCGTTTTGACTATTATGTGTTAGGATGAATTTCTTGTCTGGTCCAATCTAATTGGAGTTCTGTATACATGTTTTATGCTCATGGTCATCTCATTCTTAAGGTTAGGGAAGTTTTCTTCTAAAATTTGATTGAAGATATTTACTGTGCCTCTTAGTTGATATTCTTCACCCTCTTCTATTCCCATTATCCTTAGGTTTAGTCTTCTCATTGTGTCCTGGATCTCCTGGACATTTTGGGTTATTAGCTTTTTGGTTTCTGCATCTTCTCTGACTGTTTTGTCGATGTTTTCAGTGTTGTCTTTGGCCCCCACGATTCTCTCTTCCATCTCTTTTAGCCTGTTGGAAATGCTTGCATCTGTGACTCCTGATTTCTTTTTTAGGACTTCTACCTCTAGGGTTGTCTCTTTTAGTGTTTTCTTTATTTTTTCCATTTCCGTTTTTAATTTATTCTTCCATTCCTTCATCTCTTTGGTTTCGTTTTCTTCTAGTTCTTTGAGTTCTTTGAGTGTTTTTCTAATTTTTTTTAAAAGCTTTTAATCCTTTATGCTTTTCCTCCCATTCTTGTTTCAAGATCTCTATTATCAGAGGGTGAGCAACTGGTGGGTGGGAGACCTGGGCTGCTAGGGAGCAGAGAGATCTCTGTGGAGTGCACATGGAAAGTGCACCCCCTCCCTTGCCCTGCCATGCACTGCCCGATCCAGCGACCAGGAACAGAAATTTCGAACTTCTGTTTCCACCCGATGGCGACTTCAGGACACAGAGCAGAGCCTGGCCCATCTGCCACCCGGAACAGCAGCTCATAAAGGCTGAACAACTGGTGAGTGGGAGACCTAGGCTGCTGGGGAGCGGAGGGATCTCTGCGGAGTGCACACGGAAAGTGCACCCCCTGCCTTGATCTGCCCTGTCCTGCCCGATCCAGTGACCTGGAACAGAACTTAGGAACTTCTGTTTCCACCCGGAGGCGACTTCAGGACACAGAGCAGAGCCTGGCCCATCTGCCACCTGGAACGGCGACTCGTAGAGGCTGAGCAACTGGTGGGTGGGAGACCTGAACTGCCAGGGAGCAGAGAGATCTCTGCAGAGTGCACACGGAAAGTGCACCACCTGCCTTGACCTGCCCCACCCTGTCTGATCCAGCACCCAGGAATAGAACTTTGGAACTTCTGTTCCCACCCTGCGACTCTGAGGCATAGAACAGGGCTCGACCCATCTGCCACCTGGACCAGTGGAGATCCAGGGACACAGACCAGATACAAGGGAAAGGCAAGAACATATCACTGACAACAAAATGGAAAGAGGAAAGCGAAAGAGTATATCCCAAGGAAACCAAGACAACCTGGCAACACCAGAACCCAGCTCTCCCATAACAGAAAACATCGGAATTCCAAACACTCCAGAAAAGGAAGACACAGACCTGAAATCATACCTCAAGATGCTGATAGAGATACGTAAACAAGAACGGGAGGAAAAGCAAAAAGATTCAGAAGCTTTTAAAGAGGAAACAAGAAAAACACTCAAAGAACTCAAAGAACTAGAGGAAAACAGAATCAAAGAGATGAAAAAATGGAAGAGGGAATTTAAAACAGAAATTGATACAATAAAGAAAACACAAAAAGAGATAACCCTAGAGGTAGAATACCTAAAAAAGAAATCAGGAATCACAGAAGCAAGCATTTCCAAAGATTACAAGAGATGGAAGAGATAATCTCCGGGGCAGAAGACAACATTGTAAACATAGACAAAACAGCCAGAGAAGATGCAAAAAACAAAAAGCTCCTAACCCAAAATGTCCAGAAAATCCAGGACACAATGAGAAGACCAAACCTAAGGATAATAGGAATAGAAGAGGGAGAAGAATATCAACTAAGAGGCATAGTAAATATCTTCAACAAAATCATAGAAGAAAACTTCCCTACCCTCAAGAATGAGATGACCACGAGCATAAAAGAAGCCTTCAAAACTCCAAAAAGGTTGGACCAGAAAAGAAATACCACCCGGCACATAATAGTAAAAACATCAAATTCCCAAAGCAAAGAAAGAATACTAAAAGCAGTAAGGGAAAAAGGTCAGGTAACATATAAAGGCAGGCCAATCAGACTCACACCCGATTTCTCAACAGAGACTATAAAAGCTAGAAGAGCCTGGACAGACATCATACACACCCTAAGAGAACAAAAGTGCCAGCCCAAGCTGCTATACCCAGCAAAACTATCAATCACCATCGATGGAGGGATGAAGATATTTCAAGACAAATCAAAATTTACACAATATCTGACCACAAACCCAGCACTACAACGAATTATAGGTGGAAAACCCAATACAATGAGGGAAAATACAGCCTAGTAAAAAACAAGAAAACTCCTAAACAAGAAAACTAAAAGAAGAAAAAGACACTAACACAACTCAACCCAAAAAAGCAATAATGGAAGGAAACAGAAACAACTATTCCTTGATATCTATTAACATAAATGGTCTCAACTCCCCAATAAAGAGACATAGGCTATCAGACTGGATACATAAACAAAATCCAGCATTTTGCTGCATACAGGAAACTCATCTCAGAGACAAAGACAGACACTATCTCAGAGTTAAAGGGTGGGAAAAAAACTTCCAAGCAAACAGTTCCAAGAAGCAAGCTGGAGTGGCTATTATAATATCGAATAAAGGAAATTTCCAACCAAAAGTTATCAAAAAGAATAAGGAAGGACACTTTTTACTCATTACCGGGGAAACCGGTCAGGAGAAACTCTCAATACTTAACATATATGCTCCAAATAAAAAAAGCACCCACATTCATGAAAGAAATCCTACTAAAGCTCAAAAAATATATTTCACCTTCCACAATAATAGTGGGAGACTTTAATACCCCACTCTCACCAATGGACAGATCATGGAAACAGAAACTGAACAAGGACACTACAAAACTAGAAGAGACTTTGAACCAACTAGAATTAATAGATATATACAGAACATATTATCCTAAAGTAAAAGAATACACCTTCTTCTCAGGACCCCATGGCACCTTCTCGAAAATTGACCACATAATTGGACACAGAGCGAGCCTCAATCGATATAAGATGATTGAAATACTCCCATGCATTCTCTCAGATCACCATGGTCTACGGCTGATCTTTAACAACAACGAAGACAACAAAAAGCCCACATACACATGGAAACTAAACAACTCTCTGTTAAACGATAGCAGGGTCAAAGAAGAAATAAAAAAAGGAATTAAGTATTTTCTAGAATTCAACGAAAACTAAAACACAACATACCCAAACCTATGGGATGCAATGAAAGCAGTACTGAGAGGAAAACTCATAGCCCTAAATGCTTTCAAAAAGAAACTGTAGAGAGCTCACATCAGCAACCTGACAGCACAGCTAAAAGCCCTAGAACAGAAGGAAGCAGATATACCCAAAAAGAGTAGACGGCAAGAAATAATCAAAATTAGGGCAGAAATAGATCAAATAGAATGAAAAAGAACCATTGAAAAAATCAACAAAACCAAGAGTTGGTTCTTTGAGAAAATCAACAAGATTGATAAACCCCTAGCAAGACTAACTAGAGGGCAAAGAGAGAGTATACAAATTAACAACATCAGAAAGGAAAATGGGGACATAACAACTGAAACTGAGGAAATTCAAGAAATCATCAGATCCTACTACAAAAACTTATACTCCACAAAATTGGAAAATCTGGAGGAAATGGACGAATTCCTAGACAGATACAAGATCCCAAAGTTAAACTAGGACCAAGTAAACCATCTAAATAACCCTATAACACCTAAAGAAATAGAAGATGTCATCAAAAGTCTCCAAACCAAAAAAAGCCCAGGTCCAGACGGGTTCAGTGCAGAATTTTATCAGACATTTATTGGGGATATAACACAAATACTCTCCAAACTATTCCAAAAGTAATAATCAGATGGAATACTACCTAACTCATTTTTTGAGGCTACAATAACCCTCGTACCTAAACCACACAAAGACCCTTCAAGGAAAGAGAACTTCAGACCAATCTCACTTATGAACATTGATGCAAAAATACTCAACAAAATCCTTGCAAACCGAATCCAAGAACACATTAAAACAATCATTCATCATGACCAAGTAGGCTTCATCCTTGTGATGCAGGGATGGTTTAATATAAGGAAATCCATCAATGTAATCCACCATATAAACAAACTCAGGCTCATGCCATTTACAGTAATGTCTACCACCTACACCTGTGAATTATAAGGCGATTCACTTATTTTAGATGCATACACTGATCCTTTAGTCAGCCACCAAGATATAATTATATCATGTTTAGTGGCCTGAATAAACCTAGATATTATAGTAAGTGAAATAAGACAAGTATGGGGAGATGAGGAACCATTTTTCTCTAGTATGTAGAAGCACTTTGCTACGTATCTTCATATATATGCACTGCCATGGGTTCTGCCATGATCATAATGAACTAAATCTTTGAAGTTGTAAACCAGCCTTAACTAATTTTTTCCTTTGTAAGAGTTGTTTTCGAGGTGTCTCTTCACAGCATTATACAGATTGTATATTTGTTTAAAGATTAGGCAGGCTTCAGATGTCAGGAAAACCTTGGCCTCCCCTTTATCTCTATGGAAAATAAGGAATTAAATTTCCCTCATTATGGAGGCAAAGAAAATGCCCTGCTGATAAAAGCACCAGCAGCTGGTGCCCTCACATACATTTAAAAATTCAATTAATTTAAAACATAATGAAACATTTATCCCATACATAGGTGGACAGATGAAGGTTAAATAAACTCTCTCCCATATATCTCCATTCTGTACCTTCTCCACAAGCCTGACAAAAACAAAGGGTTAATAGCAATTATTTATGATCACGTATTTGCATCTAGCTACATTGCTCTGTCTCAGTATACACACTACATGTAAAAAATGTGAAGCTGAACTTTGACCTCAAATAAATAGGAAATGTCCAAGTTGAGGTCTGAGAAACCCTTAGAAAATCCATGTAAAGTATCCCAGCAAAAGACAGTATGTCACCCCAGACAGGAAACACAGTATTCTACCAACAATTCTTGTTTTCAAAGATGACCAATTAGATGTCTCTAGGGAGCCCATAACATTTCTCTTCTAGCCCTTCACTTTTAACAAGCTCTGAGAGAACCCCGTTCCCTGCCTAGGGACATCATGCTAGTGACCAAATTCTTGCGGAGAAATCATCAAAGACATATTAGACTTGTGTTTTTGAAGACATTCAATCTCAGTAGAATCCAACTGAGCCTATTTTGCACTAAGTTCTGTGGGATTACAAAGGAGAAATTGATGTGGAAGAAAGGCCAGATGCGCAGCAGAGAGGTGAGCAGCATGCTGGCTTGTTTTGTAGGCGACTCTGCAGGTCCTGAAGCATGAAGGAAAGTGCGCAGTGCACCCAGACCTTGGCTATGACAGTGTGGGACAGACACATATTCCAGCCTTCTCTCAGAAACTGGACCCTCAGACAAGATGGAAGACAGAATGATAAAGTTGCAATGAGTTAGGAGGTAGTGTAATGTGTCTGGATCATTCTTCCTATTTAGTTCCTGCTGTGAAAAATATCCATCAGTATCCTCTTAGGTGCTAAGATGGATCCCAGAAAAACAAACTCACATCTTTGCTTTACACTATTCTGGTGAGGTCCTTTGTGCATGGTCATCTCAGTGCCTTTATGATATATGGTCATTTTGAAACAGATGTAGGAGCCACTCTGCCCTTAGGTCAACATTATGTACTATTACCTGAACAATGAGAAAGCAGTGTCAGTGGAGTGTAGCTCTCACATGGCTTTGGGAGACTGTCAGTTGGACATTTTCTCCTACAGAGAATATTACTTCAGCAAGTTGAGGTAGTTGGCACCAGGCTTGAGGACATGAATTTGATCTCCAGGACCCAGAGGGTACAAGAAGAAACTGACTCCTACAAATTGTCCTCTTTCCCCCGTATACATCCCTCCACACAGTTAAAGTAAGAATAAACAAACATAAATGGGCTGCACTAAAAATACATTGTCATAATATTGAGAAGCACCAGAAATTTCAGATTTCAGGAAGGCCCACTTAGAGTGCAGGCTTTAATATTTCTGAGACTCTGAAAGCTTTGATCTCTCCTCCAGGTGACACAGGAGGGTCAGGAACCTAATACTCATAATATTGTGGGGACAGAGAGAATCACTAACGTCAGGTGGCCAGTATAGTAATGTAGGTGGTGAGGGTAGTGACAGCAATGTCCGGACCAAAGAATAATATGCCAATTATTCTGATACTATAGTTAAACTCAGGAACACACAGGCCCATGCCAAAATTCTGTCTTCACCACACCTTGAACAGGCTGCTGAATGACCTCATTGTGTGCACTGTGAGAACACCTCTGGCTATCTGTGATCTCTTTACCATAAGTTGTCTCTGACAGTGGGAATGGAAAACGGGACAGCTGTCCAGGAATTTATCCTGGAGGGATTCCCTGCTGCCCAGCACCTGGGCAGGCTTCTCTTCTCACTGACCCTGCTTGCCTACATGGCCTCCATCACTGGAAATGTCCTCATCGTCTCCATTGTCTGCACCAGTGCCCGTCTGAAAAGCCCCATGTACTTCTTCCTCGGTGTTTTGTCCTTTGCGGAGTATTGTTTTACGAGCACTGTGATTCCCAAGTTGCTGGTTATATTTCTTTTAGGGAAACAAACAATTTCCTTTGCTGCCTGTTTCATACAAGCCTTCGTCTTTCTATTTATTGGGGCATTTGGTTTTCTTCTCATAGCTGTGATGGCAGTGGACAGGTGTGTGGCTATATGCAAGCCTCTGCACTATCCTACCATCATGGACCTGAGGACCTGCATCATCCTAACCATGGCCTGCCTTGTTGTGGCCTTTACCCTGATCACGTGGCTAGTAGTGACGGTATCACGGTTATCCTTCTGCGGCCCCCATGTCATCCCACACTTCTTCTGTGACCTCAGCCCTCTGATCTACCTCTCCTGCTCTGACACCAGATCAGCTGATGATCTGGCGTTTGCCCTGCTTTTTATAATCCTTCTCTCGTCCCTGACCATAACGGTCACAGCATACAGCAACATAGTAGTCATGCTGGTGCGTCTCCCGTCGGCCAAGGAGAGACAGAAAGCGTTCTCTACCTGCTCATCGCACCTCATCGTCCTCTCTCTGATGTACAGCAGCTGTTTGTTTATATATGTGAAACCAAGGCAAACAAGTAGGCTTGAGTCCAACAGAGAGGCTGCTCTTGTGAACACGGTAGTGACACCCCTTCTGAACCCTGTCATCTACACCCTGCGAAACAAGCAGGTCCACCAGGCTCTGAGGGAGACTCTGTGCAGAATAAAAATATCGGGATAGAAAAGGGTCACATGTTCTTCACTTGTCCAGAAATTATGTTTTCTCCATTTTAATCATAAACACTTAAGAGTCACAGAATTCACAAACCTTCCCTGTTAGTAACTCCAAAAAAAATGCAGATGTTTCTTACCTTGTAAAATACATTTTAATGTAGTGTGTTTGCCTGTTCCACATATTTCAATCAACTTTACCTTTGTACCTGTGTTTCGGCTTTTCAAGACAGAGCTTCTCTGTTTCTTAGGCTAAGCCATGTTCATGTTCCTGGGCCTAGCTCTGAACACACATCTCTGTATGGTGTTGCCCAGTGAGTCTCAGAACGAGCCCTGCTCCTGCCATCCCAGTAGTCCCAGGCCCAGCTCTGGAAATTCAGCTTCCACACCCACCTCCTCGACTCCAGACTGCCCATGTCCCACCTCAATGCTTGCAGGCCTAGACCCAATATAGCAGCTTCTATAGTAGTTGCACATGGTTTTCTGTGCAACCTGAGACAGGCTAGATCCTCACCCCAAACACATGTCCAATGAATGACATTCACATCACAAAACCACAAAAATCATGAAAGGACAAGACAGTGTGTCCCACCTGAAACCCACTAGCTCTCTGATGAGAGTTAACTAGATGCATCCAGGAAACAGTTTAAAAGTACAATCATAACCTCCACCAAAAATATGAAGGACACACAGAAAGGACACAAAATTAAAGATGCTCAGTCCACGAGGCTGGGTGTTTCACATGGTCTTCTGTATAAGCTGGAATAAAAGGGAGGCTCTAACAGAGGTGCTGGCAGGTCAGTCCAAGCAGGTGAAGAAGAGTGAGCCTTTCTTCCATTGTCCTTATGTCCAGCAGAAGGTGTGGCCCAGATTAAAGGTGTGTACCACCATGCCTGGATCTGGAACTTGCTTTGTCCCAGTCTGGCCTTGAACTCAAGAGTTCTGGTTGCCCCAGTCTCCTAGGATTGAAGGCATGTACTACCTTTCCAGGGCCTAAGCTTTTCATGGCTGCTATACCTCAAGATCTCCGTGCCAAGATCCAGGTTTGAAGCCAGTATCTTCCAGTCACAAGATCTGGGTCACAGGTGTGCCCCCATTTCTGGATTGTAGTTCATTCCAGATGTAATCAAGTTAGCAACCAGGAAGAGCCATCACCGCCAACCCAGAGTAACTACCTGCCACAGTGAAAGGAAGAAGTTAACCTTTCCATAATACAAACAGGTGGAAGGATGCATGTCCATCAAACCAGCCCTACAGAGAATATTGAAAGTCACCTTTCAGACTGAAGAGAGGACTACGAAGATACCACACAAAGCAAAAGAAATGAAGAAATAATTCCCAAGAACATGAACAGAACTCAAAGAATAATGCATGCATCACACACCCTGTAAAACTTTAAATGTTAATAACTTGAACTAATCCATCAAACACACATTAACTCGGTGGACAGAAATAAATCCAGCTTTCTGTTTGCTTTAGTGATAGGCTTTCCCTTAAGCTGATAGTATGGAAATGGGACCTGGAGTGTTTGTAGATATCCTTTTTTTTCTTTTTTCTTTCTTTCTTTTTTTTTTTTTTTTTTTTTTTTTGTTAATTCTTTGACTGAATTTTTTTGTCAGTACTTGGTTTTTTATTTTTTATAAGGTTGTAATTAAGTATTTGTGGGTACATATACATATACATATGTATATATGTAACAATAATATAGGAAAAGAGGTTATTAATTTCAGAAGATAGGAGAGAATCTAGGAGCGGCTGTAGGAAGGAAAGGGGGATGTGATACAGTTCTATTTTAATTAAAGTATTTTTTTCTTTATTTCATGATCGTCACACAGTCTGTGGGTTGTTTCTGGGGTGTTCAGAGATTTCTGGGGTTAGTATCCCATTATCAGTGACTGCATATTATATCTGTTCTTTTGTGACTGGATATGTCACTCAGGATGATATTCTGTAGATGCATCCATTTTCTTAAGAATTTCGTTAGGCCATTGTTTCTGATAGCTGAGTAGTACTCCATTGTGTAAATGTACCAAAATTTTTGTATCCATTCATCTACTGAAGGACATCTGGGTTCTTTCTAGCTTCTGGCTATAATAAATAGAGCTGCAAGAATCATTGTGGTGCATGTATCTTTGTTGTATGTTGGATAATCTCTGGGGTAAATGCCCATAAGTGGAATAACTGGGTCTTCAGTTATTACCATTTCCAATTTTCTGAGGAACAGCCAGACTGATTTCCAGAGTGGTTGTACCACTTTACAACTTCACCAGCAGTGGAGAAGTGTTCTTCTTTCTCCACATCCTTGCCAGCATCTATTGTCATCTGAGTTTTTGGATCTTGGCAAATCTGACTGGTGTGAGGTTGAATCTCATGGTTGTTTTTATTTGCATTTCCCTGATGGCTGAAGATGTTGAGCACTTCCTTACATGTTTCTCAGCCATTCGATATTCCTCAATTTAGAAAAAATTTTTTAAGTCTGTACTTCATTTTTAGTAGGGTTTTTTTATTCTCTGGTGTCTAGCTTCTTGAGTTCTTTGTATACCTTGGATATTAGGCCTCTATCTGATGTGGGGTTGGTATAGATCTATTCCCACTCTGTTGGCTGCCGTTTTATCTTCCAGACAGTGTCTTTAGTCTTACAGAAACTTTGCAATCTCATTAAGTTCCATTTGTCAATCTTT
Organism: Micromys minutus; assembly: GCF_963924665.1. Classification (NCBI taxonomy): domain Eukaryota; kingdom Metazoa; phylum Chordata; class Mammalia; order Rodentia; family Muridae; genus Micromys; species Micromys minutus. The sequence goes on from NC_137972.1 coordinate 29,748,450, forward strand.
GACCTTAGAGCATGAGCCATTGTTGTTTTGTTTAGGGAAATTTCTATTGTGCCTATGTGTTCTAAGGTTTTACCTACTTTCTCATCTAATAGTTTCAGTGTACTTGGTTTAATATGGAGATCTTTGGTCCACTTGCACTTGAGCTTTATACAAGGAGATAAGAAAGGGTCTATTTTATTCTTCTGCATGCTGAGTGCCAGTTGGACCAAAACCATTTGTTCAATAGGCTGTCCTTTTTCCATTGAATGTTTACAGCTCCTTTGTCAAAAATCACATGACCATATACCTGAGGGCTCATTTCTGGATCTTGTATTCTATTCCATTGATCCACGTGCCTATTTCTGTATCAGTACCATATAGTTTTCAGTACAATTGCCTTGTAATATAGCTTGAGGTCGGGGATAGTGATTCCTGCAGATGTTATCTTGTTGTTGAGGATGGATTTCACTATTCTAGGTCTTTTGCTATTCCAAATGAAATTGCACATTGCTCTTTCCAACTCAGTGAAGAACTGGGTTGGAATTTTGATGGGGATTGCACTGAATCTGTAGATTGCTTTTGGTAAGATGGCCATTTTTAAAATGTTGATTCTTCCAATTCATGAGCATGGGAGATCTTTCCATTTTCTGAGATCTTCCTCGATTTACTTCTTTTGAGATTTGAAGTTATTGTCATACAGGTCCTTCACTTGCTTAGTTAGAGTCACACCCAAGGTATTTCATAGTTTTTGTGACTATTGTGAAGGGTATCTTTTCCCTAATTTCTTTCTCCACATGATTTTCCTTTGAATATAGGAAGGCTACTGATTTGTTTGAGTTAATTTTATATCCAGCCACCTTGCTGAACTTGTTTATCAGCTGTATTAGGTCTCTGGTGGAATTTGTGGGGTTGCTTAAGTACAGTATCATGTCATCTGCAAAGAGTGATTTTTTACTTCTTTCTTTCCAATTTGTATCCCTTTGATTTCCTTTTGCTGTATAATTGCTCTGGCCTGGACTTCTAGTACTATGTTGAATAAGTAGGAGGAGAGTGGGCAGCCTTGTTGAATCCCTGATTTTATTGGGATTGCTTCAATTTTCCCACCATTAAGTTTGATGTTGGCTGTTAGTTTGCTGTATATTGCTTTTATTATGTTTAGGTATGGGCCTTGGATTCCTGTTCATTCCAAGGGTGTTGAATTTTGTCAAAGGATTTCTCATAATCTAGTGAGAAGACCCTGTGATTTTGTTCTTTTGAGTTTGTTTATTTGGTGGATTACCTTGATGGATTTCTGTATGTTAAACCATCCCTTCATCTCAGGGATGAAGCCTACATGATCATGGTGAATGATCGTTTTGATGTGTTCTTGGATTCGGTTTGCAAGGATTTTGAAGAGTATTTTTGCATCAATGTTCATAAGTGAGATTGGTCTGATGTTCTCTTTCCTTGTAGTGTCACTGTGTGGTTTAGGAATAAGGGATATTGTAGCCTCAAAAAATGAGTTACGTAGTTTCCATCTGATTGTGTCTTGTGGAATAGTTTGGAGAGTATTGGTATTATGTCATCAATAAATGTCTGATAAAATTCAGCACTAAACCCATCTGGACCTGGGCTTTTTTTTTTTTTTTTGGGAGGCTTTTGATGACTTCTTCTATTGCTTCGGATGTTATGGGATTATTTCGATGGTTTACCTGGTCCAGATTTAACATTAGTATCTTGTATCTGTCTAGGAATTTATCCATTTCCTCCAGATTTTCCAGAATTGTTGAGTATAGGCTTTTGTAGTAGGATCTGATGATTTCTTGAATTTTCTCAGTTTCAGTCATTATTTCTCCACTTTCCTTTCTGATTTTGTTAATTTGGATACTCTCTCTTTGCCCTCTAGTTACTCTGGCTAAGGGTTTATGAATCTTGTTGATTTTCTCTTGGTTTTTTTGATTATTTGAATGGTTCTTTTTGTTTCTCTTTGGTGGATTTCTGCCCTACGTTTGATTATTTCTTGCTGTCTACTCCTCTTGCCTATATCTGCTTCCTTTTGTTCTAGAGCTTTCAGCTGTGCTGTCAAGTTGCTGATGTATGCTCTCTCCAGTTTCTTTTTGGAAGCACTCAGAGCTATGAGTTTTCCTCTCAGTACTGCTTTCATTGTATCCCATAGGTTTGGGTATGTTGTATTTTCATTTTCATTGAATTCTAGAAAATCCTTGATTTCTTTCTTTATTTATTTGTTGACCCTACTATCATTTAACAGAGCATTGTTTAGTTTCCATGTGTATGTGGGGTTTTTGTTGTCCTTGTTGTTGTTAAAAACCAGCCTTAGACAATGGTGATTTGAGAGGATGCATGGGAGTATTTCAATCTTCTTATATCTATTGAGGCTTGTTTTGTGTCCAATTATGAGGTCAATTTTTGAGAAAGTGCTATGAGGTGCTTTGAAGAAGGTATATTCTTTTTTTTTTAGGATGATATGTTCTGTAGATATCTATAAATGCCAGTTGCTTTATACCCTCTGCTAGTTTTACAGTATCCTTGTTAAATTTTTGATTCCCTGATCTGTCCATTGGTGAGAGTGGGGTATTGAGGTCTCCCACTATTATTGTGTGGGGCACAATTATTTTTTGAGCTTTAGTAGGGTTTCTTTTATGAATATGGGTGCTTTTGTATTTGGAGCATATATGTTAAGGATTGAGAGTTCCTCCTGAAAAATTTCTCCTGTAATGAGTAAAAAGTGTACTTCCTTATCTTTTTTGATAACTTTGGTTGAAAATCTACTTTATTCAATATTAGAATGGCCATTCCAGCTTGCTTCTTGGGGTCATTTCCTTCGATGGTTTTTCCCACCCTTTTACTCTAGATAGTGTCTGTCGTTGTCTCTGAGATGAGTTTCTTGTATGCAACAAATTGCTGGGTTTTGTTTATGTATCCAGTCTGATAGCCTATGTCTTTTAATTGGGGTATTGAGTCCATTTATTTAACAGATATCAAGGAATAGTGGTTGCTGTTTCCTGCTATTTTTTGCTTTTGGAGGTTGAATTGTACCTGTATGTCTTTCTTCTTTTGGTTTTCTTGATAGGAGTTTTCTTGTATTTATTAGGATGTAGTTCCCCTCATTGCAATCAGTTTTGCACCTACAATTCGTTGTAGTGTTGGGTTTGTTGTCAGATATTGCGTAAATTTAGTTTTGCCTTGGAATATCGTAGTCTCTCCCTCTATGGTGATTGAGAGCTTTGCTGGTATAGCAGCTTTGGCTGGCACTTGTGCTCTCTTAGGGTCTGCATGATGTCTGTCCAGGCTCTTCTAGCTTTCATAGTCTCTGTTGAGAAATCGGGTGTGATTCTGATTGGTCTGCCTTTATAAGTTACATGGCCTTTTTCCCTTACTGCTTTTAATATTTTTTCTTTACTGTGGGCACTTGGTGTTTTGACTATTATGTGTCGCGAGGAGTTTCTTTTCTGGTCCACTCTATTTAGAGTTCGGTAGGCCTGTTTTATACTCATGGTCATCTCATTCTAAAGGGTAGGGAAGTTTTCTTCTATGATTTGGTTGAAGATATTTACTGTGCCTCTTAGATGATATTCTTCACATTCTTCTATTCCTATTATCCTTAGGTTTGGTCTTCTCATTGTGTCCTGGATCTCCTGGACATTTTGGGTTATTAGCTTTTTGGTTTTTGCATCTTCTCTGACTGTTTTGTCTATGTTTTCAATGTTGTCTTTAACCCCCGAGATTCTCTCTTCCATCTCTTGTAGTCTATTGAAAATGCTTGCATCTGTGACTCCTGACTTCTTTTTTTGGTGTTCTACCTCTAGGGTTATCTCCTTTAGTGTTTTCTTTATTGTGTCAATTTGCTTTCTAAATTCCTTCTTCCATTCCTTCATCTCTTTGATTCTGTTTTCCTCTAGTTCTTTGAGTTCTTTAAGTGTTTTTCTTGTTTCCTCTTTAAAAGCTTCTAATTCTTTATGCTTTTTTTCCCTTTCTTGTTTAAGGATCTCTATCATCGTCCTGAGGTATAATTTTAGGTCTGTGTCATCTTTTTCTGTAGTGTTTGGAATTCCTCTGTTTGCTGTGATGAGAGAGCTGGGTACTGGTGTTGCCAGGTTGTCTTGGTTTCCCTGGGGTCAGTTCTTTCACTTTCCTCTTGCCATCTTGTTGTCAGTCTTTTGCCCCTGGATCACTGCTTGATCACCTCTGGCTTACCACTGGCTCACTGCTGTTCCTGGTGGCAGGTGGTATGAGTGTGCTTTCCTCACACTGTGATGTCTGGCTGGGAATAGCCAGATGCAGGGTTACTGGTTCCCTGGAGCAAGCTGGGGCATGAGGTGGAACCAGGGGACTGAAAGCTGGCTCACTGCTGGCTCACTGCTGTTCATGGTGGCCAGTGGTCTGAGCTCGGTTTCTCATTTCCTGTTGTCTGGCTGCGACTAGCCAGATACAGGGTTACTGTTTCTCTGGAGCAAGCTGAGGTGGGGAGGGGGAATCGGAGTGGGGGGGGGACAGCATGCTGACTTACTGTTGGCTCACTGCTGTTCTTGATGGTGGGTCAATATTTTTTTTAAACTTTATTTTATAAAACAAAGATAAAAAATTTTTGAACATTTTTGCATAAATGTATAGAAATACAATTGTGTCAGTGCTTGGCTTTTTTTTTTTTTTCTCTTTTTTAAGGTTTGATAGTCTGCATTAAGGCCTTACTACTTACAATGAGCAAAAAGTACATGTAAAACAGGGTGTAACCTGGAATTTGTGAATGTGTTCTTGGTGTGTAAGGATTGAGCATGACGTGTTTTTTTTTTTTTGTTTGTTTGTTTTGTTTTGTTTTGTTTTATTTTTTTCTTGAACTTCACACAGTCTGTGAGTTGTTTCTGGGGGTAGTCCGAGCCTCTGGGGTTAGCATCCCACTATCAGTGACTGCATATTATGTCTGTTCTTTTGTGACTGGGTTATCTCACTCAGGATGATATTCTCTAGATGCAGCCATTTTCTTAAGAATTTGGTTAAGTCATTGTTTCTGATGGCTGAGTAGTATTCCATTGTGTAAAATGTACCACAAGTTTTGTATCCATTCATCTACTGAAGGACATCTGGGTTCTTTCCAGCTTCTGGCTATTATAAAAAGAGCTGCAATGAACATTGTGGTGCATGTATTTTTGTTGTATATTGAAGTGTCTCTGGGGTATATGCCCAGAAGTGGGATAGCTGGGTCTTCAGGTAGTACTATGTCCAATTTTCTGAGGTATCACCAGACTGATTTCCAGAGTGGTTGTATCAGTTTACAACCCCACCAACAGTGGAGAAGTGTTCCTCTTTCTCTGCAACCTCACCAGCATCTGCTGTCATCTGAGTTTTGGATCTTGGCCAATCTGACTGGTGTGAGGTGGAATCTCAGGGTTGTTTTGATTTGCATTTCCCTGATGGCTAATGATGTCAAGCACTTCCTTAGATGCTTCTCAGCCATTTGATATTTCTCAACTGAAAAGAGGGGTACGGTTTTATGCATCCACTTTCCCCCATAGCAAAACCACAGGCTGTCTCTTTTCATCGAGATCCCCGTGGCACGGAGAAGGCTTTTACCTACAGAACCTCAGCCTTGTCTCCTGTAGAAGGCCTTTTTGCACTCCCAGCCATGATCAACAACAAGACTGCCTCCATCACCCACTAAGCCAAGATCTTTCCCCACTGGAACAAGCCAGAGTTTCCCCTTTTATCCCCCACTCCATGGTCCGGGGCTAGATGCTGTCCCCAGTCTGTGGGCCCCCAACTCCATTTTCTGCTCTTCCAGGAATCCTAGCAGTACTTGGATGTCCAAGAAGCCATGACCCTGGTCTAGCTGCAGGTCTGGAGACCTCTGAACCAACTTCAGCTTTCCCACATCTCAGACTGTGCTTTCCCACCCTCAGAGTAGTCCCTCAGCCCTTTTTTATAGCCCAGCACCCACCCAGAGTGAGATAAATCAAACTCCCCAAGTCCCACCTCCCCAAGCAGCCATGCCCTGTGGCAGAGCAGGTACGGGACCCACCACCCTACAACTTTCTACCTTCCACAGAGCTGTTCTCTACTAGGGACCCCACAGCTGCCACGTTTAGTAAAGATGCAGAGTGTGCAACAGCAACTGACGAATGGATTAGCAATCAAAAACCTGAGGCCAGATGCATGCACCAAGAAATGCTTGAAACATCATAACTCCAGATGCCTTGCGTAGATCTCAGCACAAAACCACAACCAAAGAGCCAAGACACTATGCTTCCTCTAGAAGTTAGCAACCCAATTTCAATAGGCCACGAGAAAAGCAATGCAAGACAAGGACTTCAAAATAGCAATTATAGATAAGCCTCAAGGACATTAAAAAGGATCAAATGTCTTAATAAAGACTATAAAACACAAATTGTTGGATAAATAACAGAAGTTTAAGACATGAAAGTATAATTAAACAAAAAACTAAAGTCACTAAAGACAGTAATTCCAGACTGAGAAAACCAGAACAACAACATAGACATTAGAAGGAGGGAGGGAGGGAAGGAGGAAAGGAGGGAGGGAGGGAGAGAAAATTTTTCAAGTCTTGAAGACATAGTAGAAAAAATAGCTCAGTCAATTATCTCAGAAAAATTGAATCTAAAGAAAATACAGACACAAAACATCTAGGACATCTGAGATGCTATAAAAAGATCAAACTTATGACTAATAGGCATAGAGAAAGAAGAAACCCAAATCAAAGGCACAGAAAATTTTTTAGCAAAATCATAGAAGAAAAAATTTCAAATGTAAACAAAGAGATGCCTATCAAGGTACAAGATGCATACAGAGCACCAAGTAGACAGGACCAGAAAAATGGCCATGAGAAAAAACTGTCTCCCTGTCCACAACTCTAGTGAAGACCCTCTGATCCACCAGAGGCCACTCCAGCCAGAACAACAGAGAGGAAACAGAAACCAAGGAATAAAACTCCCATCCAACAAGACCATCAGACTGTCTAAGATCAACAAAACAAGTGATCGCTCTTGCTGGCCAGGATGTGGAGTAAGGGGAACACTCATGCATAGCTGATGAAACTGCTAACTTGTGCAGCCACTGTGGACATCAATGTGGCGGTTCCTCAAGATGTAATTAAACCACCTTTGGGCATATACCCAAAGGATGCTTCATCCTACCACAATTGCTCAACCATATTATTGCTGCCTTATTTATAATAGCCAGAAACTAGAAACAACCTAGATGTCCCCCAACAAATTTTAGTATATTTGCTGCCAAAGCGAGCATACCCCCAACAAATTAATAGATAAAGAAAATGTGATACATAATGGAATATTATGTCAGCTATTAAAAATAAAAACATGAAATTAACAGGCAAATGAATGGAACTAGAAAAAAATTATCCTAATGAGGTAACCCAGACACAGAAGGAGAAATATTTTAGGTATTCATTTATATGTGGATATTAGCTGCTGAGTCGGTGATAACCAAACTACAATAAACAGAATCACAGCACTTAGCTATAAAGTAAGGGACTAAGGGGGACAGATAGGTCTCCTCCAATAGATAGTAATGTATTAGTTGATGTGAGGTCTAGAATGGAAGGATCGAGTGAAAAGGAGTTAGGAAAGTTGTGAGAGGAGGGTAATGGGCAGCATACAGGGAGAGACAGCTAAGATTAAGGACCTTTTAAGAATTAGTTTGAAAACAGAACACAGTAGAAGCTCTCTCTCTCTCTCTCTCTCTCTCTCTCTCTCTCTCTCTCTCTCTCTCTCTCTCTCTCTCTGTGTGTGTGTGTGTGTGTGTGTGTGTGTGTGTGTGTGTGAAGGTAATATAATAAAATCACCAATAATGGGGGAGACAGAGCCCCAACTGAATATTCCTTGATATCCCTTGTCACCAAATGAAGCTTCCAGCACCAAGAAAGTTTTGGCAAAAGAGGTACCATGGGAACCTCAAAAACAACCTAAGCTTTTGCCAAGGCTATATATAGGTCACTCTCCATGAGCTGACAGCAAGGTTCTATTATTGAAGACAACACCTATACTGCTGATTGAGCACAAAGTGGAGCTGGTGCCCACCTACAGCCTTCACCACTACTGGTGGTGTTCTTGGTACTAGAAGGTGCTCTGAATGCTACCAAAAGAGAAATAAAAACACCAACTCAGCTACAAACCCTTCTATCTACAATGGTGTTCTGACTGCAAGACACATTAGTGCAATGGTGGCACGAAGTGTGTAGGAGTAACCAACCAATATCTGACCTGACTTAAGGCTCTCTACAAGGTGGAACCTATCCCTAGCATTGCTTAGGTGACCAAGATCCTGAGACTAGATAGTCCAGGAACTATGGTAAAGCCAAATACTACTGGCTTATTTTTTTTACTTGTTTTAATATTGATGTTAATTTTTAATTTTCTCTCTTTTCTTGCTCTACAGGTCATATATATATATATATATATATATATATATATATATATATATATATATATATATATATACATACACACAGGTCTTCTGGTTTTGTGTTTTTAGGGAATTCCTGAATGTTGGGAAAAGTGGGTCTATGTGTCTATATCTAATTTTCTGTTTCTTTTCTTGGGCTCTTTTCCTTCTGTTTTTTTCTATATTTTTTTGAAATTATTTGATTCTATTATTATTCCCTAGATTTTTTGGGGGGGAGGGCTGTCTCTGTGTAACCATCCTGGCTGTCTTGGAACTTGCTTTATAGATCAGTCTAGCTTCAACCTTACAGAGATCTGCCCATCTCTGGCTCCCTAATGCTGGGATTAAAGATGTGTGACACCATAGCCTGGCATCTTATTTTTTTTCTAATGAGAGACAGAAAAAGGGAGGATTCAGATGGGAGGAGAGGTAGAGAGAAACTAGGAGGAGCAGAGGGAGGGGAAACTGTAATAAAATATATGAGAAAATTTCTATTTTCAGCAAATGAAAAAGAACTGCTTATGCATGATGTTAAGAATAAAACTTCCAGTGAAAGAAAGAAAGAAAGAAAGAAAGAAAGAAAGAAAGAAAGAAAGAAAGAAAGAAAAAGAAAGGAAGTAAGGAAGAAAGAAACAGAAAATGTCCCTTCCCTTTTGGTCATGGTGCTTTAGCATAACAGAAAATCTAAGATTCCAGGCAAATGTGTCAGGTGAACATACTTTGGTCTCAGGATGCAGATATGGAGCTAAACCTGTGGCTGTGAAGATTGGGGTGTGGGAGAGGGAGAAAAGGAACCTGTCTGTCAAAAGCTGGCAGGGAGGCAGTAGCACATGCTGGAGTCAGAGGGCCCAGGATCTCGGACCTATGAGTACTGGTCCCAGGGAGATGGGCATGAGTGAGTGGGGGTGGCTGAAGGCTCAGGACCCTTAGTCCTACAACCCTGACAGAAAGGCAGTGTGTGCTTATTACACTTCTTACTAGAAATAGAAACTTAATATCTGAGGGAAGCATAAGAAAATTAGTAATGCCAGAAGTTAGCAAACTAGCATCTCATTGGAATACAGCTTTTTAGTCTGTTATAAAAATGCAATGTGCATCCAAAATGCATCTGGCAATTCCATGTTTAAGCCTTTATTGCAGAAAAATAAAAGCTAACATTTTACATGAATGTGCTCAAATATTTAGAGAAATTTAACTTATGAAAGCTTAAAATTGAAAACAGACAACATGTCCTTCAACAGGTAGACTGTTATACAAAATGTGATATCTACATGTATATCTCAGATGTATATACATATACCATGGGACAATACTCAAAAATAAAAATGATGAACGATTAATACAATGTCTTAAATAAATTTCCAGGTAATTATGGAAAAATAAAACCAGTCCTAAAGGCTACATCCTATATAATTACATACATACATATATACTTTTTATTATTTACATAAACATATATACATACATATTTGTTAAAATGAAAAGTTACCAAAATGGAGACCTGAATAGAAATTATGTCAGAAGTGAGCATGGGTCCTGTGAGACCAAAGGAGGCATCCTCGGAATGATGGGAATGGCCTTAATTTGACCTTTTCCTGACCACAATATGAAGATACATACATGAACATATCTATATAGATATATGTATATAATATTTGATATATGTTGAATGTGACTTTGGAGGAAATTAAACAAAAAGAACATAGAACCACTTTGCATTGACTCTTAAAACTTCACATAAAATTATCCTAAAACTTAAAGCTTATTTATTTATTTAGGTAGGTAGGTAGATAGTTTTGTACTTCTATATGTGCAACTGAGTGAGAGAGAAAGAGAGAGAAATAGAGGCACATGCATCCACAAGAGGCATGCCAAGGTCAAAGACCAGCCTCAGGGATCAGCTCTTTCCTTTGACCATGTGGGTTTCAGGGAACAAACTCAGTCATCATTGTTGATGGAAGGTGCCTTTACCCATTTAACCATCTCACAAGCTCTCTAATCGTTTGTTTTTTAAATTATATATTTTTATTTTTATTGCATTTAATTATTTAGTGAAAGGTATAGATATCACAATGCATGTGTTGGGTCAGAGGACACCATTGAGTGGTTTTAGAGGATCAAACTTGGGTCATCAGGCTTGGCAGCGAGCACCTCTACCCACTAAGTCATCTTACGAACAGAAACACTTTTTTATTCATAAAAATCTAATCTCTTATTTTTTTGGAGAAAGAAGAGACACAGATGAATTTGTCTCTTAGCAGCCATAACTCTCAGGATATCTTATAATCAAGTCATTCCCAGGTTATGTAACTGTTGAGTCTTTGAAAGTCTAAAGATTTTTTATCAGATTATGCCTTAAAATAATTAATTCTCAAATATCCTGTCAAAGGACAGGAGTTGTATACTTAAATAACACGTACACATGCATACAAAGAGAAAGAATGGGAGGGAAAGAGGGGGGAGGGAGAGAGAGACAGAGAGACACAGAGAGACACAGAGAGACAGAGACACAGGGAGACACACACACACACACACACACACACACAGAGAGAGAGAGAGAGAGATAGAGAGAGAGATCAGATACAGACCATGCACGTGGGTAATCATGAATGCTTCCCTCTGTGTTCAATCACCTTTGCTATAAGCAACTCCTCCAGGGAGCCTAAGAACCATAACTGGCTCAATTTTGATGCATATTTTGTGAATTTTTATATGTGTGTGCATATGAACTTTTATTACTGTGAGTTCTGTTAACTGTGGTATAAAATGGCAGCCAGGATTCTACTTAACCCAAGACATTACTAGCAGACACTTAAAATTACTTTTGTGGAAAACATCTCATATGAGAAGGTACAAACAGGTACGGGACTATTTCCTAGCAAGCTAACTGTACAGGGCTTTGCAATCTAAAGCCTAAGATAAAATATTCATCTACCGAGAGGTTTTGTATTTTTTGTTTCAAGAATCCATTAAAGCAAATTATTACTAATATGCAATACATCAAGATGACAGTAAATTTAAAGTGAGCACATCAGTCACCCAGAGTTATACTACATTGTTTATGTCTCTAAAACAAATGGATCCAAAGAGAAAAAATATATCTGTTATTGATTTGTTTCAAACCCACTGTTTCTCATATTTTTTAAATGTTATCTTCAGTAAAGTGGTAAAGAAAAATGTTTATTTGTTTTAAGTATCAAGAAAATTCAAGCAAAAGAATGTATCATACACATCACATAGTGACTCTGACAGCTGATTTTTAGCTCAATGTCTTTGTATGACTCTCATCTGTCAACATCCTTTCCAGAGAATTTCCAGAAACCTTCTTGCACAAGGACATCCATGGATGTTCCAGATCCTTATGTAAAGTGACATAAAATTTACATACAACCTATGCAATCTTCATGTACCTTAAAATCTTGTCTAACTTACTTATACTAACTACATGATATAAATTTTATGTAAGCATGCATGTTTCCTTCACACATCTGGACATTTTTGCATCCCCATTGGCTGAACTTGTGAACATATGATTCACAGAAAGGAAGAGGACAGTGTTTTTGTTAATATTTTTTATTTAATCCATTTATGGGCTCTCTATGAATGCTGTCTGGGTTGAAACGATATCAGGCCATGTAGTGCTTACTGGCAAGAACCTGATATGGATTCCTTCTCCGAGGCTTTGCAAGAGCCACACTAATACACAGGAGGATGCTTGCAGCTAACCATCAGACTGAACACTAGGACCCCAAGAGAAAGGACTGAAGGAACTGAAAGGGTCTGCAACCCCATGGGAAGAACAAAATTACCAACTATCCAAACCCACCACAGCACCCAGGGATTAAAACACCAACCAAGGAGTTCAAATGGAAAGACCTATGACCCGAGATACATATGCAGCAGAGGATAGCATTTTCTGACATCAATGGGAAGTGAGGCCTCTGGTCCAGCAAAGGCTCATTTTCCTAGTGTAGGGGAATGCCAAGGTGCTGAGGTGAGAGAGGGAGGTTGGGAGAGGGAGCACCTTCATGGAGGCCATGGGAGGTGGAGGGGGGGGGGCGGGATTGTGGGAAAGGGATAAAATCTGAAATGTAAATGCAGAGAATTTCCAATTTAAAAAAAAAGAGAGAGAGAGATTTGTCAACCCAAGGTAGTGAATAGGTTTTTTTTTCTTCTCTTTAAGTTTTAAGTGGTATTAGAGGGTAAGGTGGCATGGATCTAGTGAAATTGGCATAAACCAAATCATCACACAGATATTATAGAACGGTCTCTACTGTGGGAGAGTTTCAGTTAGACGACCAAAAAGACTCACTTTCCCAAACAGATGACACTATTTCCGTAAGCTCACCCTGGACAGTGCGTCCCTCAGAGCCTGGTGGACCTGCTTGTTGCGCAGGGTGTAGATGACAGGGTTCAGAAGGGGTGTCACTACCGTGTTCACAAGAGCAGCCTCTCTGTTGGACTCAAGCCTACTCGTTTGCCTTGGTTTCACATATATAAACACGCAGCTGCCGTACATCAGAGAGAGGACGATGAGGTGCGATGAGCAGGTGGAGAACGCTCTCTGTCTCTCCTTGGCCGATGGGAGACGCATGATTGTGATTAGTATGTTTCCATATGCGACCATCGATGTAAGGACTGACGTGAAAAGGACAAGCACAGCGACACCGAAGGCCATTTTCTCAAGAGATTTGGTGTCTGAACAGGAGAGATGAATTAAGGAGCCAAGGTCACAGAAGAAATGGGGAATGACATTAGAGCCACAGAAAGACAGCCAGGAAAGCCTCAGAATCACACCGGTTATTAGGATGAAGGAAAGCACATAGCTAAAGAAAACAAGAAGGAAACAGACCCTGGGGTTCATGATAGCCGGGTAGTGCAAAGGCTTGCAAATGGCCAAATAGCGATCCAAGGACATCACAGCCATGTGGAAGAAAATGGTTGACCCAAGAAATAAAAAAGCAAATGCTTGGATGATACACGGAGTGAAATGAATTGTCCTGTCTCCAAAAAGGAAGATCGCCAGGAGCTTCGGGATAACGGTGGAGATGAAACAGCACTCGCAGACAGAGAAACTTCGGAGGAAGAAGTACATCGGGGTCTGCAGGCGAGGATCGGCCCAGGTGATGGCAATTATGAGTGTGTTCCCTGTGACTGAAGCCAGGTACATCAGCAGGTGCATGAGGAAGAGGACCTTGCCCAGGTGCTGAGCCACGAGGAAGCCCTCCAGCACAAACTCCAGGATGGTGGTCCTGTTCCATGCCTCCATTCTCACCCCTGCTTCTTTTGCCATCAATCCTCCTTGGTCTGGTAGGCAAACCTGCTATCACCAAGTGATAAATAATTTAATGCTGGTAACTGCATTTAAAAGTTGCTTGCCAAAGCACAGGGCCTGCACAGGCCGCACCGGGTCCTCAGCATTTATATTATGGCTCTTAGACTGGTTATTGTTTTTGTGGGACTCCTAACTGTGGGGTCAGGAGTCTCTATCTTGGTTGCCCACTCTTGGAATTCTTTTTTCCCTGTTGGGTTGCCTTGTTCAGCCTCCCTATGAGGGGTTTTACTGTGTCTTACTGTATCTTGTTTTCTTGTGTTTGGTGGTTATCTGGTGGACACCTGATTTTTCCAAAGAGAAATGGAGGGGGAGTAAGTCTCGAGGAGAGGGAGGTGGGAGGAGCTAAGAGGAATTGAGGGAGGGGAAACTATGGTTGGGGCGCACTGTATGAGAAAAGAACCTATTTTTTTTTAAGAATTATTTATTTTATGTATATGAATACACTGTAGCTGTCTTCAGACACACCAGAAGGCATCAAATCCCATTACAGATGGTTGTGAGCCACCATGTGGTTGCTGGAAATTGAACTCAAGACCTCTGGAAGAGCAGCCAGTGCTCTTAACCACTGAGCCATCTCTCCAGCCCCAAGAACCTATTTCCAATTTTTAAAAAATGTTCAAAAATTGCTCGCCCTTATGATTCTAAGGAGTCATATTCTAATTTTAAAATATTTTATTGTAAATTAGTTTTTCCTCTTCTCATTTCCAAAATACAAATGTGACATTTGCAGTTTGGTTGTGTGTTGATTTTTAGAATTATATATTCTTAAAATGTTACCTTTGGATCATCTCACATAGGATAAAGAATAAAACTGAGAATCAGTTTTGAAGATGAAACAAAAATATTGGTATCACATATCACAAGTTCGACCCTACAGCAGACACTGCTAGTTTCTAGACTGCAGACTTGTGGTATGAAGCCCGCCTATGTGTTGACTGTGGCTGCTGGAAACAGCGTTAAAAAGCTATAGTCCTACTGTCACATTCTAATCCGGTTCTTAAACAAAAGTCCAAATGCATCATTTCCCACTTCCCAGGAGCTCAAATGCCCCCATGAGACTGGTAACTATCCAGTGACTGAGATTAAGAGGACCTAGGGGCGAAGATGGCAAAACAGTCCAGGCACAAAGAAGAAAAATGTGGCGTATAACTCAGTGTCCTGTGCCTTCCACCACCCATACAGAACGGCACCTCTGCTTCTGCTGTGCTCCGTAGTGTGCCCGAGACCGGTCCCTTCCTGTGAACATTGTTAATGAAAGGTCCTGTTGTGTTTGAAATCAGTCACTGAAGACACATCATTTTCTTAGAAACATTTCCCAGTAGACGGCAAAGGGGTGTGTAACCACTTTCCAGGAAAAGTGGGCACCTGAGTGAGATCGGTGCTCCAGTGAAACTTGTCACAAGTCCGTTTGCCTGTTTTTCTTGATTGCCCAGAGCTATGGCTTTTCTTGTGCAGAGCCCCAGTGCTGGCTTAAGTGGGACTAATCTATTTCAATTCCACACCCTCCCCATAGCCACACACTTACCAGGACGCAGCTCCCAGCAAAGGGATGTCTTCGATAGATGCTCCTTCTTTTGACAAAGTGAAATCTTTCTCCTGGGAAACAATAAATAAATAAATAAATAAATAAATAAATAAATAAATAAATAAATAAATAAAACTATAAGGTCAGTCTTACAAGAGTTGTGTCTCTGAGCTATAAAACAAACAACACTTGCTTTATATTTCAAGCCACAGAAAATGATTAAGGCTACTTATTTTTAAGAAATTGATTTTTAAACCTGAGGAAACTAACATCCCTTGTCTCCCTTACAGAAACCTGACTGGTAAAGTACAGACCCTTTGACGCTATTTCCAATGCCCAAACCCACCCTAGCATCTGAGGGAGCCATTTAGGAATCCAGAACATACCTGTATTCGTTCTATGGAATAGTCACCCACTCCTTGGGACATGGTAGCGCACACATGCCACCAAGTGTATTAAATTTATCCTGGGCCTGAAGGCATGAACCAACACAAATGTCAAACCTGGCAGGTTGCACATCCATTCAAAGAAACTTAGGAGAAAGAGGACAGTAAATGTTGAATCTTCTTGTTTATGGAGGCTGGCAGCCACTTTCTTATCAACTAGTTATGGAAGACCGCACTGGAGAGGTGAAAATGATTGCTGTCATAAATGAGAATACATTTACAGACATCACTATTCTGCATGATTATATACTACTACAGGATTGTGTACTGTCATGGCTGAAGTCACACAGGGTCCAAAAGGACAAACCTCTAGGACATTCATTAGAGAAATATGGGGAAAAGATTCACAAGTAAAATGTCAGCAAAATCCCTGGAGGCATTTTATTGTTTGCTTGTTGGAAATGGAAAATTTCAGGAGAATATTTTAATTAACATTCTACAACCATCTGACCTCGTTCTCAACAGCCTGCCCAATCCTCCGTGAAGTCTTTAGAGGTATATTTGGCATGTCTCCCAGAGTTACATATGTGAGGGAACACAGGATTAGAGTGCACATGTTTTACCTCAAAAATTTGCTTATTTTTATTTGATGTGTAGGGTTTGCCTTCATGTATGTGTGTATACCATGTGCAAGTCTGGTACCCTTGGATGCCAGAAGAGAGAATCCTCCGGAACTGTGTGGCTACAAATGGCTGTGATCTGCCACAGGGATCATGGGAACTGAACCTGGGTTCTCTGTAAGAGAATAAGTATGCTTAGCTGTTGAGCCATCTCTCCAGCACCGCAGTTTACTTACTTTAAAATGAAGAAATTTAAATGTACAGATGGGTTTTTATACAAAGGACAGTCATATAATCACCTCTCAGACTTTAACATTTCCCATGTTGCTACAAAATTCCTTTGTCCCCAGAAAGTAAAGCGCTCTCACCATAAGAAAACAATTACTACAATTTCTATGGTGCTGCAATGTCTAAAGCTCAGCTGCAATAATGTTTAAATTTAACAACAAAATATAATCCTTGGTGTTTTGAAAAGAGCACTCTAGATCCCAGAGTATGGGATCAAATCAAATTTTCCTTCTTGAAAAACAAGCCACTTTTGTTTGTTCATGACCATGGCTCAGCAGATGTCCTTCTTAATTAGCTTTTGTTACTTCTCAGAGGGTGTCTGAGGTCATTTATGCTGCGCCAGAATTAGTGGTTTATTCTTCTATATTCATTATCTTAAATCATCGTTTCCCATTCACCGGTGAAGGATATTTATGTCTAGTTACAGGTTATAGTGAGTCAAGATGCTATGACTCTTCTTCTCTCATATATCTCTACCACAGCTTTTCCTTCCCCCATTCCTCCAGTCTCTCCCCAAACCTCTCCTCTACTCCAGATCCAAACCCCAGCCCCTGTCCCCCCAAAAGAGCAGACCTCCCCAAAACATCAACAGCAGAAGATACAATGAAACTAGGCACAAACCCTCACCTCAAGGCTGGGCAAGGCAATCCAGTAGGAGGAAGAATCCCAAAAGCAGGCAAAAGAGTCAGAGACACTCATTTCCCCTCTGTCAGAAGACTCTGCAAAACACCAAGCCAGCAACCATAGCAAATATGCAGAGGACCTACCTAGTGCAGACCCATGCAGGCTCTGCAATTGCCTTTCAGTCTCTAAAAGCACCCCATGAGCCCTGCTTAGTTGAATCTGAAGACAGTGTTCTTTCAGGGTCCTTGACTCCTCTGTCTCCCACAATTCCTTCTCCCCCTCTTCAGCAGAGTTCCCTCAGATTTGAGCAGAAGAACCTGACAGAGACTTCCAACCTGGCCATACCTGTCTACTTGAGGTGGTCTCTACACGTTCTATTTCCCCTTGGCTGCACAGCCCGACCATGCTATCTGTGAATAGAGATTTTTATTTAACAGGGATATTTTTACTTCTATTTTTCCCATTGTTCCCATTTTATTTTCCTCTTGAATGTTATTTTAAGTATTGTACTAAACAAAACTTGAAAGTCTGAACATGTTGTCTTCTTCCTGATTTTTAAACAAAGTGCTTTAAGCTGTGCAGTAGCTCAACAGGTGGGAAGACTTGCCTCTGGGCTTGACAACGTAAATCCCATCCCCAGGATTCACAGCAGCCTGACACACACAAGTTAGGCTACACACATGAATGTGGCATGTGCGTTAGAACATAATATAGACACAAACAAAAATACATGTAATAAAGTTCTAAAGAAAATTTCCTCTCCTCCACAGCATAGTGCTGACTGTCCATTCACCACAGGTGCTGTCTAGTGTTAGGTGTGCCCCTTCTCTCCCCAGCTTCCACAGGCTTCTGTTACAAGTCAATGAGCTGTTGTTAGTCAAAGGCTTTTTCTGTACACTGAGGGCTCTCTGTTTTTCTATACCACACTCATTACTTTGCATAACAATAAACATCCAAGTCTTGTCCAAGAAAAAAAAACAAATGTAAAGTTGAACAGAAGGACTAAGATAATTTAGTCTTTGAAAACTAAATTAAGTAAAGAGAAATAGTGAGGGAAAGCTCAAGATAAAATTTGGCTGGAACTGAAAACTCGGTAACACAGTTAGGAAACTCCAGGGAATGCCTTGTAAGCTGAATGAATCAAGCAGAAGACAGAATCTCAGGAGTCAAAGACAGAGTAGGTGAAATAGGCCAGGTGAGCTAAGAAGATAAGAAGAAATAACAAGTCTTGGGAAAGGAGCATACAGGAACTGGGTAACACAGTGAAAAGCCCACATCTTCGAATCGGAGGCACAGTCAAGGGAGAATGGCACACACCAGACTTTCAATAAGATCATAGAAGAAAATGTTCCCAAACTAAGGAAAGACACACATCTAGACAGAAGAACACAGGCACCTTATAGACAAGAACAGAAAACATATCCTAGAAAAATGTTACTGCACAGAGCAAAGCAAGGGCATTGAAAGCAGCAAGAGAGAAAGAAGGAGTCACACAGAAAGGAAAGTCCACTAGGAAGGCAGCTTATGCCTCATAGGAAATTTCACAAACCAGAAGGGCCCAGAGCCATGAGCTGCAAGTTCTAAATTTCCACGACTATCAACAAAGATTATTAGCCACAAGTGAAGGGGGAAAAACTTTTCTATGATACAAACAACTTTAACAAATTCACACCCAACAAATCAACCCTAAAGAGAATACTGAAAGCAACACTTTAGGAATAAACAAAGCAAAGGGAATGAAGAAAGAAACATGAAGTTACAATTAATGAAGGAGAAACTATAACTCAGAGAAAAAAACAGAAAGAAAGAAAGAAAAAATGGGTGCAATAAACACACATCTTTAAATATTAAACAAATGAATTAGAAGCCCCAATTCTCCAATTAAAAGACGCAGACTGGTTGATAGATTAAGAAAGAAAATCTATCTTTCTGCTGTATACAAAAAAAATAGTCTTAGCTTTAAAAATAGTCATTGTCTTAAGATGAAAGGATGGACAGAAGTAGTCCAATCGAATGGGACTACAAAGTACTCATTGCTACTGTAATATCTGACAAATAAACTTCAAGCTAAAACTAATCAAAAGAGAAAATGAGGGACACTTCATTCTACTCAAAGGGACAACTAAGCAAAAAGACACTACTATGTTAAACATGGATGTGCCAAAATCTGGTGTGCTCAGTCGAATAAAAAGCAATCAGCTAAACCCAAAGACATAGAAAGTCAATTAAAGCCAACCATTACATCATCCACAATACAAAAGGCAATGGCAAAAACAATATAAAATAAACCATAAGGTGAAAAGTTAATCTAAGTTAATTGGTGATAAATGAATGAAGGAAAATGTCAGAGAATGAGAAAGATAATAAGCAAAATTAACTTAAAAGTGAAGGAGCCCACACAGCACTTAGAACATGGAGCTTCTGACATAAAGAGCTTGTAAGAATTTGGCCTCACTCCTCCTCCCACTGGCCGGTCAGTCAGACCTCTACAAACCAGCCAGGCACCATTCTTGCAGCTCTCCACCAGAAGAGACAGAAGTATCCTTATTGTCACTGATACTCCCTAGTCTGCCTGCCCATAGCTGCCACGCTCACCCTCCAGCCAGGCATCTGCCCAATAAGGAGTCTGAACAGAACTACTGCCAAGCTGAGTCTACTTTAGACACCCCATTCACAAATCAAAAGGGATAGCTCCAACATTAAATACTAACCATCATTCTGCCTGCCCACAACTTGACAGCTTAGGGGTAATGCCAAACAAATATTCAAAGAACTACCCAGCAAAAGAGAGAGACCACATACTCATTCCAAGAACTAGCATCAAAGACCCAATTCCAGATCTCTGGATTCCATCACAAAAAAAGCAAACAAGAATAACTGAGTCAATATGACTTCTCCAGAAATTAAAATTTCCAATGTATTGATATCTGAGAAAAATGATAGATAATTTATACATAGGACAATGATTTCAAAACAATCCTGAATATGTTCAAAAAAAATCAAAGAGGAGATAAAAATGGCTCAATAAAGACTGTGAAAATGCAAACAATGGAATAAAATCATAAAGATACTTTGAGATATGAAAATAGAATTTAATAAAAGATGAGATGTCTAAAATATCATCTAAAGTAAACTAAAACCTAAAATGAAAAACTCATGAAATCAAACAATATGCTCAGAGGAAAGTATCTATCAACTTATGTAGAAGAGTGAATATCTAGTCTCAAGGACAAGATAGAAGTGGACAGCTTGCTCAAAGGAAGTGTTAAATCTAAAAAGAAACCAAGAATTTCACATGCAAGAAATATGGTACATCTAAACATTGAACCTACAAATAATAGATATGCAAGAAGATGGAGAAGAAACCAAGGTTAAGGGCACAGAAAATATTTTTTAACAAAATCATAGAAGAAAATTCCTCAAATCTAATGTACAGAAGAAAGGAAGAGTGTCAAGAGACAAAGTAAGATCTAGTCACAGAGAGACAGAATAACAGAATACCATTTGACTTTTCAGTAGAAACTCTGAAAGCCAGGAGGGCCTAGACTGTTCTAAATATAAATTTGAAACACAAATTACGAAAAGCAATGCTGTATTTGTTCTTTTGTTGTTAAGTTTGTCTTTCAAAGTTCATTGTGCTTATGGAACATATTAACATAGAGATGTTTACAACATCACACTATTATTCTTTCTGTAGCTGCAGGATATGCAGAGTCACTCCCCATTCTTCACATAGAAAGCTTTCCTGGGCCACACCATCCCTATCACTCTATTTCTGGTTAGTCTTAATGACCTTGAACATCTTTGAGTCACTTCAAAGAGCAAAATTCTACTTTGCTTATTTTCAGTCTGCCTCCCAGTTCTTTAATTGATTGAACAAAGATTACTTACTTGCAAAATTACTCAAATAGATTCTGCTTGAATTCCAATTATATCCTTAACCTTTAAATTTAAATGTTTAAACAATTATTTCACATCTCTTTTAAGTAATAGCACTTCTAGATTACATTTGTAATATTATCTGTCAACATGTCATTATTTACACCTAGTTTTTTACAGTCAAATGTTAAGTTCTCTGAGATCAATTGTGGCTACTTTTGTTGTTTCTTTCTCATTTACTCTGTGGCCTAATAACACCCTATCTTTCCATTCCCATAAAGAACTTTGACATTGAGTTTACAGACAATAAAAGTGCTGTTATGATAAAGTACCCACATGCTCATGAAAGTGATGTGCATCCTACAAATGCAAACTAAAGAAGGTGCTAATTAGTCAAGCCCAGTTGGTTCAAGATGGACTTACACAATTCTGAATGCTTAAAATTATTCTTCAGTGTTAATGACTGAAGAAATGATGTTACAACTTCCAACCACAGCTGTGTGTTCTTTGTTCGTGCTCTAGTGATTCCAGTTTACCCCGTGCTTTAAATCTACCATTTCAAGACATACATGCAGACACACACAAACACACACACCACTCTGCATATTTCTGATTGGGTAATTTTATTTTAACCAATCTACATGGAGTGCTATTGTTTCATATCCTTAGACTTTTATTTTGAAAATTTGTACTTATGAACTTAAAACTGTCTTTGTGTTCTTAAATTTTATGCCATACTCAACTCATATAGTAAAAGTTCTTATTAAAAAAATTGTATTAATCCACTTGTACTTTTTCAATATGGTAGAGTTGGATTTACCTCTGTGGTCTCAAGGTTTGTTTCAGTTTGTCCTTTCTGCAATATAAACTGCTTAGTTCTTTTGTTGCTGTGATAAACACCAAGGCCAAAAGCAACTTGGAAAGGAAAAGGGTTTATTTGGCTTCCAGGTTATAGATCATTGAGTGAAGCTATGGAAGAATCCCTAGGGAGGAGCTTGAATGGAAACAGCAGAAGGCTGGGGTTTGCTGGCTTATTCCTATGGTCAGAATCAGCTGCCTTCCCAGAAAGCCTCAGCTCACCAATCTAAGGAAGAGAATAGCACAGCCCATGTGTGCTAGGTCCTAGGCCAGGAAACTATCAAGAAAATGCCCCACAGTCAAACCCACAGCCTACCTGATGGAGGGCACTCTTCAGCTGAGGGACAACTTGACAGCAAAAGTAACCAGGACATGAGTATTTTTCTGACGTGGTCTCTATTTGCTTGTTTCTTGACATAAGATTGATCAACAGATTAATTTTGTCTTAGTGCTAACATAGAGTCCTGAACTCGTCCATGAATTCATCTCAAGAAACATTATTATTACAGTTAGATTTCATTCACGTCTGAGGAAATTTCTCCCGAATTATTTGCATTTCACCAGCATGGTAACCAACACACAACTCTAGTCTGCTTAACAATCCCAGGACCTTTTTCTGGTCCTTCAGTTTTAGGGTCCAGACTGAATTCATCCTGGTAACTGAATGAAAGCAATGGGAATTTTATTCCAATGCTTTACCACTTAGTGAAAACTGGAGGTGTAATGATGTCTGTTTATACACAAAGATGCTTCATGGGGAACAACAGTTGTAAGTGATGTAAAGTATTTATTAATATCATGACAGTTACTGATTATGGGTTGTTCATATTTTGGTATGATGATCACATAAATTTGTTATCAAAAATGTTAAATTATTGGTACTCAATAATTTAATTCTCCATTCCTAGCTCTAACCTCAAAGTGTCTCTTAGTTTCTGCGTCACTAAAAAGAGAACACATGAAATCAGACCAAATTACACATCAAATCAATACATGGATATTTTGAGACACTTTGTTGAAACTATAACATGCACATTATGTATATAGTGCTTTGGTCTCAGATGCCACCAGAGCAGATATAGACAGATTTTTTTTCATCACAAGATTATTAATGCCTTCAGATGGAATTACTGGATAAGTCAGCCATTGCTGTAACAACAAACAAGCAGAATTAGATGAGATAGCATGCCTGATGACTTCTACAGAGATTTAAATGAAAATGGGGTTACAGTAAGTCAAAGGGAAGGCGCCTTGCTCCTCTGATATCTGTGTAATTGAAGCCTGGACAGGGCATCCCTCAGAGCCTGGTGGACCTGCTTGTTGCGCAGGGTGTAGATGACAGGGTTCAGAAGGGGTGTCAATACCGTGTTCACAAGAGCAGCCTCTCTGTTGGTGTCCAGCCTGCTTGTCTGCTTTGGCTTTATGTATATAAATACACAGCTTCCAAACATTAGAGAGAGGACAATGAGATGAGAAGAACAGGTGGAAAAAGCTCTCTGTCTCTCCCTGGCCGAAGGCAGACGCACTATTGTGACTACTATATTGCTGTATGCAAAGATGGCTACCAGAAGAGAGGTAAAAAGCACAATCAAAGCAAGGTTGAAAAACAGAATCTCAGTAGACCTGGTTTCCGAACATGAGAGGTTTGCCAGTGGTCCAAAATCACAGAAAAAGTGAGGGATAACGTTGGGGCCACAGTAGAATGACTGGGAAAGCATCACAACTGGACCAGCCATGGAGACAAGTCCCAAAGCTAAACAGACAGTAACCAGAAAGGAGCACATCCTTGGGCTCATGATGGTTGCATAATGGAGGGGTTTGCAGATGGCCAGATACCGGTCCAGGGATAATACAGCCAGAAGGAAAAAGATGGTTGCCCCAAGGACAAAAAAGAAAAAGGCCTGTGTGAAGCAGGCCACAAAGGAAATTTTTTGCCTTCCTGACAGAAATATGGTGAGCAACTGGGGGATGACTGTAGTTATAAAACAACACTCCACAAAGGAGAAGGTGCTGAGGAAAACGTACATGGGTGTGTGCAGTCTGTGGTCCTGGAAGGTGATGGTAATTATGAGCATGTTGCCCATGAGGGAAGCCAAGTAAGCCAGCAAGTGCACTAGGAAGAAGAGGATCCTCAGGTGCTTGGCCACAGGAAACCCCTCAAGGATAAACTCCTGGACAGTAGTGCCATTTCTTGCTTCCCCTGCCACCAGCCACTCCATTTCTTCAGTCTGTCTCTGAGGGGATGAACAGAACCATGAGTGAGGTGGAGATCTGTGTTCCTAACTAAAACTGTAAGCAACATGGGAAGGCAATCTGCCTTGGTAAACAGGGTATCTGATGTGTCACTTTGCCGATTGGTTAAGGAAAAAGGACTGATTATTCCTGTGCTGGCTATATATTACCTGTACCCAAAAATGCTAGCTATGGAAGCACTTCACATTCCCACACCTTCATTAGGGATGAAGTCTCTCAACATTGTTGGCCATTTTCCCATGTGGCTTGCTGCCTACTGAAATCAAGGCAAAAATACCCTTTTAATTTATGTTGTCATGGTACATAGTTCCAGTAAAAGCATGCTCTTGTCACACAGACACAGACAAATATTGCAAGGGAAAACCTACAACTTAAAATTCAACCTGAATCTAGGAGTGTTGCTCAGGGGTTCCACACCTATCTAACAAGTGTGATGTTATGGATTTAACTCCCACTGTCACAAAATGGAAGGAAACAGAACAAGCCAGACAAACCAAGATTTCATCCACTGTAACAAGTTGGCTCAGCAGTTATGGGCATTAGTTATTCACACAGAGGACCTGGGGTCAGTTCCCCTAATGTACATGACAACTCATCATCTGTAACTGGAGTTCCAGAAATCTGTCTGTCTCTTTTAACTCCGAGAGCATCACAAAAGTCAGTTGTATGCATACACAGAAGCAAGCAAAATACTCATTACCCATAAAATAACAAGTTCTCTAAACTTTTAGCTCAGAAGCCATTCATCCTACAAAATGTATTTCTTCATCATACCTTAGCATTCGATTTTTTGTTTGGCCATATAATTATTAGGAAAAAAAATTCAGTAGTTTGCAACCCCAAAGGAAGAATAACAATATCAACCAACCCACCCAGAGCTCCCAGGACTAAATCAACAACCAATGAGCACTCATGGAGAGACCCATGGCTGCAGCCGGTATGTAACAATGGATGGCATTCTCTGGCATCAAAGGGAGGAGAAGCCCTTGGTCCAGGGAAGGCTTGTTTCCCCAGTGTTAGGGAATCTCGGGGCAATGAGGTGGGAGTGGGAGCAACTTCATAGAAGCAGGATTGGGGAGAATGGGTGAAAATAGGATAACATTAGAAATGTAATTATATAAAATATCAAAAAAATCTACCTGTTCTGACACCACATAACGACAAAGGGTGGTAGTGGTACATACCCATTACAAACTATGTGACTTTCAGAATCAGAAGATTTCTTCTTTAGTGCAGAATATTAAAACTAGTACTTCAGTGAAGGATCCCCACTCCAAAAAAGAAAAAAAAAAAAAGAGGGAAAAGGGAAAGAAAAAAAACCTCCTGTGTAGTTCTGTCTGAGTCTCTTAAGGATATTAGATTAGACGACCCACACAATTAAAGATAGATAAATAGTCAGAGGCTCATGTCTGCCTTCTTGCTTCTAGAGCCCCGAAAGTGAAAATTCTGATTCCCAGATCCATATAAAGAGCCAGGAGTGGGGAACTACAGCTGTAACATTAGAAATGGACTGGGGAGAAAGGCAGGTCCCAGGAACCCAGGGCAGAGGCTATTCAGTCTAATTTAACAATGAGCTCACATTCAGAAAGAGAATATAGCTAGAAAAATCATGATGAGTGGGTGTATCCAAAATCAACCTCTGGCTCTGCATGCACATCTGTAGTTAAATATTCTACCTGTAAATGCATAATGTCCTTCGATGTGAGGCTGTGCCATTATGATCCACAAGTATCCATCTCTGGTCTCTCACCTCGCTTTCTGACTTAGAACATCTAAAGCTCTCTCTCATGAGACCTGTAGTGGAAACAGATTAAAGAAAAACATGACTGCCATGTACAGTCAACAAGCAGCAGTGTTCCTCAGGTGTGTTCCTGAGAACACACCCTTGATACAGGCAGCTCCCTCCCATCAGAACTCTGTCCTCTGTTCTTTACACTCTAAGAAATAAAAAGTAAACACACTGGTCCTGAGAGGTAAAGTGTAAGGAAATCAAGACCTCCATTCTAAATGCTCATATTTTTCCCAGAATTAAATTCATAGATATTTTCTACTTCGATATATTTCTTTAAATTGGTTTCCAAGGCATTGGATTTGCCTTTCTCACCACCAGGACCACAGCCTGCATGTTCCCAGACTGAGATGCATATTTATACCACCAGGAGCAGAAACGAAGGGGCATGAATTTGTTCCAACATATGTTTTGTACTGGACTGTCCCTTGATACTAATCATGGTCTACCAGGTCCTCTGGGCAGCACCAAGGGACACTCAGTGTCATTAGTATGTGGAACAAAGCCCTCACAGACCTGTCACATCTAGGATCCCTCATGACGGGTAATGTGACAGAGTTGTGAGTGGAATACCATCTGATACATGATAATAATAGTGTGTTGTATATACCTAATAACACCAAATCATTAGTAAGCGTAATGGTTGTGCTTTCATTTTTTGGGGAGAGAGTGGAAGAGATTGCCATTTTTCTTCCTTTCTTTTTTTGATTCCTTGTCCATTTTATAATTATATAGAAACACTAAATATATTTTAAAACCAAGATTTTTAATGGATATTTTATTTCTTCACATGTCAAATGTTATCCCCTTTCTCAGGATTTGCTCCACAATTTCCCCATCATAATCCACCCTCTCTTTGCCTCTATGAGGGTGCTCAATACCCACCTAATCACTCCCACCTCTCCCCTGTACCATTTCTAACAATGGGGCATCGAGCCTTCACACAAACAAGGGTCTCCCCTCCCAATGATGTCAGGCAAGTCCATCCTCTGGACATACTCTGCTGGGGTCATGGACTTTTTCATTTACATCTTTGGTTGGTGGCTTGGTCCTAGGGAGGCCTGGGTGGTCTGGTTGGTTGATGTTGTTCTTCCTATGGGGTTGCAGTTTCCTTCAGCTCCTTCAGTTCTTCCCTTATCTCTTCCTTCTAGGTCCCTGCCATTCAATCCAATGGTGGGCAGTGATTATCTTTATCTGTATTGGTCAAGTGCTGGTGGAACCTCTCACAGAACAACCATATGGGGCTCTGTCATCTAGAGCTTCTTGTCATCAGCAATAGTGGTAGGGTTTGTTGTCTGCAGATGAGATGGATCCCTACGTAGGGGATGTCTCTAGGTGGCTTTTCCTTCTGTCTCTATTCCATTATTTTTGTCTCTGTCTTTCCTTTGGACAGGATCATTTCTGGGTTAAAAATTTTGAGATGGGTGGGTGACTACATCCCTCAACTGGGAGACTATGCCTATCTACTGGAGGTGGTCTCTACAGGTTATCTCCCCTTTGCTGGGTATTTCAGCTAATATCATCCCTATTGGGTCCTAGGAGCCGCTTGCTTCCCTGGATCTGGGATTTTCTAGTAGCTACCCCTAGTTCCTGATCCCCCTCTGCTACACATTTTTATTAGATTTCCTAACTCACTGTACCTCTATCCCGTTTCTTCCAATATCTGATCTCTCCTATTTTTTCCTTCACAATTCCTCCCAAGTTCCTCTAACCCTCCCTTTACTTCCTCTGACTATTTCATTCCCTGTTCTCTGTAGGACTGAAGCATCCACTCTTTATCTTTTATTTATTTACTTACTTCTTACTTATTTATTTATTTACATTAGATATTTTCTTTAATAACATTTTAAATGTTATCCCTTTTCCCAGTTCCTTCCTCTCCCATCTCCTCTTTTCCTGCTTTTATGAGGATGCCCCCTCCTACCCATTTACTCCCACCTCATCATCTTTGCATTCCCCTATACTGGGGAATCAAGCCTTCAAAGGACCAAGGGATTCTCCTCCTACTGATGCCAAACAATGCCATCCTTGATTCATATGCAGTTGGAGCCATTGGTCCCTCCTTGTGTACTGTCTTCTTTTGTTAAGCTCTATAAAGTTTGTGGGTTGTATCATGGGTATTGTGAATTTGGAGGGCATATATCCACTTATCAGTGGGTACATACCATGTCTGTTATTTTGTGTTTAGGTTACCTCACTCAGATGATATTTGCTAGTTCCATCCATTTGCCAATGCATTTTATGAAGTCGTAGATTTTACTAGTAAAGTCGTACTTCACTGTTTCAATGTACCAC
This sequence comes from Micromys minutus, assembly GCF_963924665.1. Classification (NCBI taxonomy): domain Eukaryota; kingdom Metazoa; phylum Chordata; class Mammalia; order Rodentia; family Muridae; genus Micromys; species Micromys minutus. Next base: position 29,776,690 of record NC_137972.1, read on the forward strand.
ATTTTCTCCATCCATTGTTCTCATGAGGGACATCTGGGTTTTTTTTTTCCAGTTTCTGGCTATTGTCAATAAGCCTGCTATTGAACATAGTGAAGCATGTTTCTTTGTTATATGTTGAAGCATCTTTTGGGTATATGCTCAATAGTGATATAGCTGGGTCTTCAGATAAAATTATTTTCAATTTTTTGACAAACCACCACATTCATTTCTGACATTGTTTTACCTGCCTTGAGTCCCACCAGCAATGGAGAAATGTTCCTCTTTCTTTACATCCTCACCAGCATCTGTGGTCACCTGAGTTTTTTGATCATAGCCTTTCTAACTTGTGTGAGGTTGAATCTCAGAGTCATTCTGATGTGCATTTCTCTATTGACTAAGGATGTTGAACATTTTTAAGTGCTTCTCAGCCATTTGAGATTTCCTAGTTGAGAATGCTTTGTTTAGCTTGGTATCCCATTTTTTAATAGGATTATTTGGGTCCCTGGAGAACAACTCCTTGAGTTCTTTGTATATTTTGAATATTAGTCCTCTTTCAGATGTAGGGTTGGCAAAGAATAAGGAAATTTTGTGTTTCCTTTTTAAGGGCTTCTACCTGTTTACCTGTGTTCTCTTGTATTATTTAAGGGATTGTATATGTCCTTCCCAAAGTACACTATCATCATCATGAGGTGTGATTTTTAAATCTGAATCTTGCTTTTCTTGTGTGGTAACGTATCCAGGGATGCTGTAGTGGGAGAGCTGGGTTCAGAAAATGCCAAGTAGCCTTGGTTTCTATTGCTTATATTCTTGTGCTTATCTCTCCCCATGTGGTTACCTCTGGTGTTACCAGCCCTTGCTGTCTCTGACTGTAGGCTATCCCTACTGTGATTATGGTTGTGTCAGAACTCCTCAGAGTCAAGCTGTCTCTGTGATCCTGTGATTCTGTGATCCTGGGATCCTTAGATCCTGGGTATGTCAGAGCTCTTTGGAGTCAATCTGCCTCTGGGATCTTAAAATTTAGGAGTCACCAATTGCCCGAGATGCTGTTGTCTCAGAGCTCCTTGGAACTTTCTCTGTGTGTTTCAGGAGTGGTGGGGGCCAGAGCACTAATTGGCTCCAGGCATAGGTGCAAACTGGAAGGAAGCCATGACTTTGTATGTGCAAATGTTTGAGTGTCCCTTGCTCCTGTGGGGTCGCAGGTACCCTGGGTATTGGGGAAAAAGCTGTGGCCTCAGATGTGATCTGATCTTGAGTATGTCAGAGTTCCAGTGCTCCTGCATATGTCCAATATCCTAGGAGTGGAGCTTCCTCTGTGATCCTTTGCATTTCAGAGCACCTGGGAGTTAGGCTCCCTCTGGGTGTTGTAGGAGTGGGTACAGAGCCAGTGCCCCAGGTCTGTTCCAGGTGCAGGTCCAAACTGGAAGGAACCTGTCCTACTGGCCAGGTGAGGGTTCCTGTGTCCCTGCCTCCTGGTGCTCTCAGTTACTCTGGGTGTTGGGACAGTTTTTGTGTACTCCTCACCTCCTATCCTAGGATTGTTAGAGACATTAGGTGATGGCCTTCCTCTGATTGTTCTAGGAATGGGTGCAGAGAAAGCACCCAAGGTCTGCTCAGGGAACAGGTACATACCAAAAAAGGAAGCTTTGTTGTTTTTTCTTTGACTGTTTTATTAATGTCTTCTAAGGTATCTTCTATGACTGAGATTCTATCTTCTATCTCTTGTATTCTGTTGGTGATGCTTGTAACCGTGACAACTGCTCCCTTTCCTACATTTTTCATCTCCAGGATTGTCTCCCATTGTGTTTTCTTAAAGTGTTTATATTTCCATTGTTAGGTCCGGGCTGGTTGTGTTCAATTCCTTCTCCTGTCTGATTGTGTTTTCTTATATTTCTTTAAGAGAGTTATGTATTTCTGCTTTAAGCGCTTCTACTTGTTACCTGTGTTATCCTCTATTCTTTTAAAAAATTATTTATGTCCTTCTTAAAGATCATCTTCATGATCATCTTCATGAGATTGGAGTTTAGATTGCTTTTACAGTGTTTTAAGATATACGGGGCTTGGTGTGGTGGGAGAACTGAGTTCAGATTTTGCCAAGTAGCACTGGTTTCTATTGCTTATGTTCTTACAATGCCTCTCCACAACTGATTATCACTGGTGTTAACTGGCCTTGCTGTCTGTGACTGAATCCAGTCCCTTCTGTGTACTTCTGTTCCTGGGTGTGTCAGAACTCCTGGGGGAATCAAGCTTTTTCTAGGGGAGAGTGGAGCACAAGCACCACCCCAGAAGCAGTAACAAACTGGAATAAACATACGGCTATGACTAGGTGAGAGTTCCTGCAACCCCTGGGTCCCAGGTTCCAGTTAGGCCAGGTTCTGGGGCAGGGATAGGGCCTCAGCTCTGGCCCTGTATTTGTCAGAATGCCTGGGGGTCATGATGTCTCAGGATGTGGGCAGAGTGTGTGGGAATCCCGATACTTTGGTTACTGTAGGACTGAAAGGTCAAATGAAGGTTGCTAACACCATACATGCCTGTAATCCATGCATTCATACAACTAAGGCAGGAGAATTACATTAAGTTTGATTTCAGTCTGGAGTTCACAATGAACGCCATGACAGTCAGAACTGAACTGCTGAATATCACAATTTGATTTATTTTTGTAAAGTCACAGAGAGTATTGGATCCATGAACCACTCTATAAGTCAGGTTTCTCTTGACAAAGACAAGAAATAGAATGAGCAGATGTTACAGAGAGAATTCTCTAGAGTAGCTGACACAATATGGGTGCATTGTCCAGATATGCCTGGCTGCACACTGAGAACCCAGTTCTCAGATCGCCATGCATAATGCCTGATCTGGGGCTGAAAGCCTGGAGAACTCTTGGTCTTAGTCCACACTGGAAGGCTGGGAAAACTGAGTTCTGATGTCTATTCTGTTATCTACCAACATAGTTGATGCAAATCCAAACATTAAGTGAAGGAGGTCAGGAAAAAAAAGGGGAGGGGGTCTTTCTTCTTCTTTATATGTAGGATCCAGCCAGAAGATGCTAGAGGCTCTTAGAAAGGAACCTGGTCTCAGAGCATAAAGTATCCCCACAGAGTTACCCAGAGGTACATTTCTTAATTGATTCCTGATCTACTTAAGTAGACAACAAATGTTAACCACTTCAATTACACCTTTTGCCAACATAATACCCAATAAAAATTTGTTTTGATTAGTTTCTGAAGGAACACAATAACATAATTATACTGCACATAACACAAATGTTGAACTGTGCTGATTAGTTTATATCAATTTAACACAACCTAGGGTCGTTTTGGAAGAAAGAAGCACGGCGGAGCAAACCACAGCTGTTGGAAATTCTATGGATTATTTTCTTGATTGATCATTGATATCAGAGAGTCAGCTCACTGTTCCATCTGACACCTCAAATCTAGGCTGAGCAGCCCAGTAAGCACATTCCTCCATGGCTTTTGCTTCAGTTCCTGCATCCAGGTTCCTGCCCCGACTTTCCTCAGAGATGAACTGTTAGCTTCACAAATTAGAGCTGGCCATGGTATTTTATCTAAAGACATTAAAAAAAGGTAGCATAGACAGGAATCAGCACCAGATATAGAGTAATAATTGTGACAGTTCCAAACATGTACTTTGGGTAGGATTGGAATTTTGCAACTTAAAGTTTTCTCAAAACTTATTTTGCTATTTAATTGAACAACTTTATTTTAAGAAACAGAGATAAATGTACAGATTTTAAAAGCATTTTTGCATAAAAGTATATGAATACATTTTTGTTAGAACTTGAGTTTTTTAAAGGGTTGACAGTATGCATTAAAATCTCACTAGCTACAATGAGCATAAACTACATGTAAAAGAAGATGCAATCTGGAAATAGTCAAAGTTTCCTTGGTGTGTAAAGATTAAGCATAATGATTTTTCTTCTTCTTTTTTTTTTTTTTTTTTTTTTTTGCCTTTTTTTTTCTTGAACCTCATATGGTCCATGAGTTGTATATAGGGTGTTCAGAGCTCTCTGTGGTTAGTGTCCAATTATCAATGTCTGCATATTATGTCTGTTCTTTTGTGACTGGGTTACCTCACTCAGGATGATATTCTCTAGATGCATACATTTTCTTAAGAATTTCATAAAGTCATTGTTTCTGATAGCTGAGTAGTACTCCATTGTGTAAATGTACCACAATTTTTTAATCCATTCATCCAGTGAAGGACATCTGGGTTCTTTCCAGCTTCTGCCTATTGTAAATAGGGCTGCTGTGAACATTGTGGTGCATGTGTCTTTGTTGTATATTAAAGTGTCTCTGGGGTATATGCCCAGAAGTGGAATAACTGGGTTGTCAGGTAGTACTATGTCCAATTTTCAGAGGAACCACCAGACTCAAAACTTGTTTTTACTGATGGTTCTTAGATGCTTTAACCTCACTTTTAGCCCATCAACCACTAGAGGTACTAGGGAAGAAAGGTTATTAGGACCAACCCTCATTGGTGTTATCTGAAAATCTTATGTTGCATTCACAGGTTAGCAATGGCAGTTCAATCCACCCACAAATACTTCCAGAAGCAGCAGCAGTAGATTGGTTGAGTCTAGTTACCAAAAGTGTTGACACTAACTAGTAGAGCCATCAAGTCTTCAGGATTGGGTAGACACAGCAGGAGGGACCAAGAAAAACACGAGGAGAAGTTGTCAACTATGATTAAAAAAGAAAGAAAGACAAAAAGAAAGAAAAGAAAAGAAAACAAAAGAAAGAAAGAAAGAAAGAAAGAAAGAAAGAAAGAAAGAAAGAAAGAAAGAAAGAAAGAAAGAAAGAGAACTCAGCTGATGGCACATGTTGGGAAGGATATGGAAAATGAGGAACACTCCTCTTTTTCTAGTGGGATTGCAAACTGGTACAACCACTCTGAAAATAAATTTGGAGGTTCCTCAGAAAATTGGAAATAGATCTACCTGAAGACCCAGGTATAACACCTTTGAGCACATACCCAAAAGATACTCATCTATACCACAGGGGTACTTGCTCTGTTATGTTCATAGTGGCCTTTTCTATGAAAGCCAGAAACTGGAAACAACCTAGGTGCTCCTTAATGGAATAATAGATACAGAAAAATGTGGTTTATTTCCACAATGGAATGCTACTAAGCTACTAAGAATGAGGACATCATGAGTGTTGCAGACAAATTGATGGAACCAGAAAACATCATCTCCAAGTAACATAAATCAGACATGAATGGACATATATTTTATGCACTCACTAATAAGTGGATATTAGCCAAAAAGTACATAATACACAGGATACACTCCACAGAACTCAAGAAGGTTAACAAGCCATGGGGTCCAATTGAGGATGCCTCAATCTCAGTTAGGAGTGAAGAGAAAGCATCATGAAGGGAGCAGTGAGAAAAGGGACCTGGGGACACAGGACACGGAGGGGATAGGGAGAACATGATCACATATTGCAGGTGGGGGGTGAACAGGAATGAAGACCTGAGGGCCAGCAGAAAGAGTTGCAACAGGCAACCTCTGGAGGTAGGAGGTATGAGGACCCCTTAGAATGTAGCAGAGACTGGAGTTGAGCGACTCTCAGATTTCAAAGGAGGGACCTTAGATGAAGTGCTCTACAGGGGTAGGAAAAATTATAGAGTCCCATAAACTAATAACATTGCTGTCTATTGCCATTGCTCTTGGTTTCCCTCCATAATTTGATTGTAAGACCCTATTGGTGCAACATTCCCCACTTGAGTCATAGAACATGGAAAATTTGGTACTCCCCTGGAAGCTTCATCACTTCAGGGTGGCTTTCATAGTGGTGAAAGGTGCCATTGTCACTACCAGAGGAGGAAAATGGTCCCAATCCTTACCCAGCAGTGATCCTTGAGAACCACAATGAGGACTGGCTAGGCAAAATTAATCCAAGGGAGCAATGGTGGTTCAAGTGTCTTTGGAGTACCTGGCCAATTTCTGGTTTGATTTAGAACCTTCTCCACAAAATCGGATCCAAGGAAGTTATAACAAGAGAGAGTCTGGCAATACTATCCACGCAGAGAAGATCCTATTACTATTACTTTGATATGTGAACACTTAAAATAATTCATAAGGGCTTGTCATTATGCTCATTGCATTAGTCCGTGTTCTATTCCTGTAAATAGGCAAATATTAAAAAGAACAGCATTTAATTATGACTTGCTCATAGTTTCAGAGGTTTAGTTCACTATTGTCATAGTGTGGAACATGGCAGCGTCCAGGCAGATGTGGTTGTAGAAAACAAACTGAGAGTTCTACATCCAGATCCGGAAGCAGTAGAGAGGGACACTGGGTCTAGCACAGGGTTCTGACGCATCAAAGCCCACCTTCAGTGTCTCAGTTTCTCCAACAAGGTCACACCTACACCAATAAGGCCACACATCATAATAGTGCCACTCCCTGGTGGTTTAGCATTCAAAATAATTGCCCTATAAATCTGTGGGACTATGAAGGACATTATTATTCAAGCCAACACACAAATAAATAAGTGCATCTCTCAACTCCCTGAAGTATATACGTTTTTCAAAAGGAGGCAACTGATACACAGAACCACACTGTGCTAACCACATTCTGGTCATATAGAGAATACAAACTACATACAGGGTGTTCAACAATGAACAGGTTACCTATATCAAACCCCTCATTTAAGGTTCATGGATCATCATGGAACATGGCTTGGAAAGATTTTTCAAACAAGAAAAGTGTTTTTTTGGACACAACAGGACTATCATTCATACACACTCACAGTGGCTGTAACTTGCACAAGTTCACATCAGACACAATCCAAGCAAGCAGAGAGGAGGTGAGAATGAAGTGCCCTCCATAGCTGTCCCTCACAACCTTCTCACCAGCAAGAAGGAACGCGGCACACGAGTAGGATTCTTCTGCGGTTAAAGCTTTAATGCTTCTCGAGAGGCAGAGCATAAGCTTGCAACAAATGAAGACGAAGACCCCGAACTATCTAGCATGTCCCCTTATATAGTAATCAGTCCTCGCCTAGGATGTGGAGCCCCCTGATTGGTTGAAACTCATCAGGCCCTATGACGCCACGGGATAGGCAGAGCTCAAGGAGTGGAAAGTTACCCAGCATGAGCGCACATGACTTGTTTACTGCTAACTCCAGCCGGATGTCAGCGCCATCTTGTAATGGAGAATGTGCAGGCAGCGCCCCACACATAGCTGAGGAGAGATTGACAATCTGTAGCTGCAAGAGGAGGAAGAATTAATTTTGCTACAGGATGTGATAGTTCGTGATAGGTTAGGATTGCTCCAAAGCAGGCTCCACTTCTAAAGGCATTTGGACAGCACAAATAAAATTCAGTGAACTAGAGAAAGAGGCTATCTTATATGCAAACAATGCAGCCCAGACCGAATGCATCAAACACAAAACAAGCCCTTTTCACCACTTTTCCTTTGTGTCTAAAAACTGACTGGGCTCAGATGATTGTTTAGGTGGTTCCCACTGGAAGATTTGAGCTCTCTCTCTCTCTCTCTTAGACCAGGCTGACCTTGAAGTCACAGAGATCCACCTGCTCTGCCTCAGGAGTGCTGGGATTAAAGGTGTGCATCACTATTCCTGAGCTATACTCTGAAATTCTCCTAAAACTCATCAACAATGGCTGGAGCTTGGACTGGAAGGATAAAAACTTCCTCATTCCCTTATCTGGTTAACGGTCAAGACAGAACCAGATGACTGGGGTAGCATCTTCAGACTCTCTCAGCTTCCATGTTGCCTCCCTGAATTATGTCTCAGATGGTTTCTTCCAACTGCCTGAATGTCCTCTGTGTTAATGGTTGATTCTGAAGGAAATTTGCTGGAAGAGAAAACCAGCCAATGAATGTCTTGCTTATTTTTAGATTTTCTTGACTTTTTAGCATGTTACAGCACTTTTAACACATTCCCCAAATTCCCTGTTCTCTGTTCTTTCCTCTTATTCTTCCCTCATGGCCTTTTCTCACTCTCCATTCTGTCTCTAACTTACCAAGTTTCTAATGTTTCTTTGCATTACTGTAAAGAGTTTTGACATTAAATTTGCAGCCCAATAAATGTGATATTATGATAAAGTGTCCACATGCTTATGAAAGCAATGTGCATCCTACAAATGCAAATTAAAAGAAGGTGCTAATTAGTAAAGCCCAGTTGGTTCACTGATGGACTTACACAATTCTGAGTGTTTACAATAATTTTTCCGTGTTAATAACTGAGGCAATGATGTTAGAACTTTCAACCACAGTAGTGTGTTCTTTATTCTTGCTCTAGTGATTCCGCTTGACTCTATGCTTGAATTCTACCATATTGTACACACACTCATACGGATCACTATGTCTTTCTGATTGTGTCATTTTTTTACCAGGCCATGTAGAATATTATTATTTCTGAAGGGTTTCTTTTCTTTCTTGTTTTTTTGCAATTCTACAGTTATGAACTTAATACTGTCTCTATATTCTTAAAATATATGCCATAATAATCTCATGTAGGCCAAAAGAAACTTGGGGAGTAAAGTGATTATTTGACTTCCAGCTGACAGTTCATTGAGTGAAGCCAGGGAAGGATCCCAGGAAGGAGCTTGAGTGGAAACAGCAGAAGGCTGAGGTTTGCTGGCTTATTCCTCTGGTCAGCATCATCTGCCTTCCTAGACAATCTGAGCTCACCAGTCCAAGAAAGAGGATAGCATGGCCCATGTGTGCTAGGTTTTAGGCCAGAACTATCAAGAAAATGCCCCACAGTCATACCCACAGTCTACCTGATAAAGGGCACTCTTCAACTGAAGGTCAATGTCACAGCAAAAGTAACCAGGACAAGAGTGTTTTCTTGACATGGTCTCTATTCTGCTTGGTTCTTGACACAAGATTGATTAACACATTCATTTTGTCATAGTGCTAACATAGAGGCCTGACCTCATCCATAAATTCACTCAAGAAACATAATTATTATAGTTAGATTTCATTCACGTTGAGGAAATTTCTCCCGAATTATTTGCATTTCACCAGCATGGTAACCAACACACAACTCTAGTCTGCTTAACAATCCCAGGACCTTTTTCTGGTCCTTCAGTTTTAGGGTCCAGACTGAATTCATCCTGGTAACTGAATGAAAGCAATGGGAATTTTATTCTAATGCTTTACCACTTAGTGAAAACTGGAGGTGTAATGATGTCTGTTTATACACAAAGATGCTTCATGGGGAACAACTGTTTTATATGATGTAAAATATTTATTAATATCATGACAGTTACTGATTATGGGTTATTCATATTTTGGTATGATGATCACATAAATTTGTTGTCGAATACTTTAAATTATTGGTACTCATTAATTTAATTCTCCATTCCCAGCTCTGCCCTCAGTGTCTCTTAGTTTCTCCATCACTACAGGAGGATACATGAAATCAGACCAAATTACACATCAAATCAATACATGGATATTTGGAGACACTTTGTTGAAACTATAACATGCACATTATATATATATAGTGCTTTGGTCTTACATGCCACCAGAGCAGATATAGACAGATTTTTTTTTCATCACAAGATTATTAATGCCTTCAGATGGAATTACTGGATAAGTCAGCCATTGCTGTAACAACAAACAAGCAGAATTAGATGGGATAGCATGCCTGATGACTTCTACAGAGATTTAAATGAAAATGGGGTTACAGTAAGTCAAAGGGAAGGTGCCTTGCTCCTCTGATATCTGTGTAATTGAAGCCTGGACAGGGCAACCCTCAGAGCCTGGTGGACCTGCTTGTTGCGCAGGGTGTAGATGACAGGGTTCAGAAGGGGTGTCAATACCGTGTTCACAAGAGCAGCCTCTCTGTTGGTGTCCAGCCTGCTTGTCTGCTTTGGCTTTATGTATATAAATACACAGCTGCCAAACATTAGAGAGAGGACAATGAGATGAGAAGAACAGGTGGAAAAAGCTCTCTGTCTCTCCCTGGCCGAAGGCAGACGCACTATTGTGACTACTATATTGCTGTATGCAAAGATGGCTACCAGAAGAGAGGTGAAAAGCACAATCAAAGCAAGGTTGAAAAACAGAATCTCAGTAGACCTGGTTTCCGAACATGAGAGGTTTGCCAGTGGTCCAAAATCACAGAGAAAGTGAGGGATAACATTGGGGCCACAGTAGAATGACTGGGAAAGCATCACAACTGGACCAGCCATGGAGACAAGTCCCAAAGCTAAACAGACAGTAACCAGAAAGGAGCACATCCTTGGGCTCATGATGGTTGCATAATGGAGGGGTTTGCAGATGGCCAGATACCGGTCCAGGGATAATACAGCCAGAAGGAAAAAGATGGTTGCCCCCAAAACTAAGAAGAAAAAGGCCTGTGTGAAGCAGGCCACAAAGGAAATCTTTTGCCTCCCTGTCAGAAATATGATGAGTAACCGGGGGATGACTGTAGTTATAAAACAACACTCCACAAAGGAGAAGGTGCTGAGGAAAAAGTACATGGGTGTGTGCAGTCTGTGGTCCTGGAAGGTCATGGTTATTATGAGCATGTTGCCCATGAGGGAAGCCAAGTAAGCCAGCAAGTGCACTAGGAAGAAGAGGATCCTCAGGTGCTTGGCCACAGGAAACCCCTCAAGGATAAACTCCTGGACAGTAGTGCCATTTCTTGCTTCCCCTGCCACCAGCCAGTCCATTTCTTCAGTCTGTCACTGAGGGGATGAACAGAACCATGAGTAAGGTGGAGAACTGTGTTCCTAACTAAAACTGTAAGCAACATGGGAAGGCAATCGGCCTTGGTAAACAGGGTATCTGATGTGTCACTTTGCCGATTGGTTAAGGAAAAAGGACTGATTATTCCTATTCTGGCTATATATTACCTGTATCCTAAAATGCTAGCTATGGAAGCACTGCACATTCACACACCTTCATTAGGAATGAAGTCACTCAACATTGTTGGCCATTTTTCCATGTGGCTTGCTGCCTACTAAAATCAATGTTATACCCTTTTAATTTATGTTGTCATGGTACATAGTTCCAGTAAAAGCATGCTCCTGTCACCAGGACACAGACAAATATTGCAAAGGAAAACTTACGACTTAAAAATCAACCAGAATCTGGGAGTGTTGCTCAGGGGTTCCACACCTATCTAACAAGTGTGATGTTATGGATTTAACTCCCACTGTCACAAAATGGAAGGAAACAGAACAAGCCAGACAAACCAAGATTTCATCCACTGTAACGAGTTGGCTCAGCAGTTATGGGCATTAGTTATTCACACAGAGGACCTGGGGTCAGGTCCCTTTATGTACATGACATTCCATCATATGTAACTGGAGTTCTAGGGATCTAACTGTCTCTTCTGACCTCTGAGAGCTTCAGTCATGTCAGTTGTATACATACACAGAGGCAAGCAAAATACTCATTACCCACAAAATAACAAATTCTGTAAAGAATTTAGGTCAGAAGTCATACATCCCACAAAATGTATTTTTTCATCATACATTAGCATTCAATTTTCTGTTTGGCCATACTATTATTAGAAAAAAAAAATTTCAGGAGTTTGCACTTCCATAGGAAGAATAACAATATACACCAACCAACCCACCCTGAGCTCCCAAGGATTAAAACAACAACCAATGACTACTCATGAAGAGACCCATGGTTCTAGCCACTATGTAGCTAGGATGACATTGTCTGGTATCAATGGGAGGAGAAGCTCTTGGTCCAGTGATGGCTTGTTTCCCCAGTGTTTGGGAATCTCAGGGCAAAGTGGTAGGACTGGGAGCATCTTCACAGAAGCAGGATTGGGGAGTAGGGGAGAAAAGAGGATAACATTTGAAGTGTAAATATATAAAATATCCAAAAAGAAAATCCACCTATATCCCTAACCTCATAACTACAAAGGGTGAAAGAGAGCATATACCAATTACAGACTATGTTGCTTTCAGAACCAAATGATTTTGTATTCTGTTCAGAATATAAAACTAACACTTAAGTAAAAAGTGAATATTAGACATATCACTTCTCACTTCCCCCCAAAAAAGAAAACAAATGAGGAAGAAAAAAATTCCTATAGTTCTGGAAGCTTGTCTGCAGTTCTAGGAAATGGATTAGATTAGAAGACCCACAAAATTAACTGCAGATAAATAGTCAAATGCTCATGTCTGCCTGATTTCTTCTACAGCCCCAGACAGACAAGGAGAATTCTGATTCCCAGATCCATAATAAGAGCCAGGAATGGGGAAGTACAGTTGTAACATTAGCAATGGACTGGGCAGACAGGCAGGTATCGGGAGCCCATTGCAGAGGCTAGCCAGTCTAGTTTTAACAATGATCTCACATTCAGAAAGAGAATATAGCTCAAAAAATCATGATGAGTGGGGGCATCCAAAATCAACCTCTGGCTCTGCATGCACATCTATAGTTAAATACTCTACCTGTAAATGGATAACGTCCTTGCGTGTGAGGCTGTGTCATTCTGGTCCAGTAGCATCCATCTTTGGTCTCACACCTCGCTTTCTGAATCCAAAAGCTCTCTCTTATGAGACCTGTAGTGCAAGAAGATTAAAGAAAAACATCACTGCAGTGTACAGCCAACAAGTATCAAGATTCTCAGTTCACACTGAGGACACAACCTTAACACAGGAAGCTCCCTCCTATCAGAACTCTGTCCCCTGTTTTTTCCACTCTAAGACAGAAAAAGTCAACACATTGGTTCTGACCAGTGAAGTATAAGGAAAGCAAGACCTCTGTTCTAAATGCTCATATTTTTTCCAGAGGTAAATTCAACATCTGCTAGAAATTCTCCTTAAATCAACTAAAAGCCTAAGAACTGCATTAAACCAAACATATCTCAGTGGAATTCTTGAGTAGTAACTATGGAAAAACAGGTACAGGCATTTCCTCGTTGTTCTCTGAGAATTGGCAAGTGATTTCATGTGGAATTCCAAAAGAGCATTTTTTTTTTAAGTCTCTAGGTCTCCACACCTCATCTTACTATCTTTCCTATGCCAGCATCAACCAAAATCCCCACTGCTAGGAACATAATACAGTCAGGATGCGGCTGGAGGCTCTTTACTCAATACAACATTCATAGATATTTTCTACTTCGATATATTTCTTTAAATTGGTTTCCAAGGTATTGGATTTGCCTTTCTCACCACCAGGACCACAGCCTGCATGTTCCCAGACTGAGATGCATATTTATACCACCAGGAGCAGAAACGATAGGGGCATGAATTTGTTCCAACATATGTTTTGTACTGGACTGTCCCTTGATACTAATCATGGTCTACAAGGTCCTCTGGGCAGCACCAAGGGACATTCAGTGTCATTAGTATGTGTAACAAAGCCCTCACAGACCTGTCACACTCTAGGATCCCTCATGACAGGTAATTTAACAGTGAATGTTGGAAAGTCTGTGGGACATTTTCTTGATTGATGTTTGATATCAGAGGGCCCAGCTCACTGTGGGATCTGACACCTCAAATCTAGTAGTCCTAGGAACTATAAAAATGCAGGCTGAGCAGCCCAATAAACAACACTTCTCCATGGCTTTTGCTTCAGTTCCTGCCTCCAGGTTCCTGCCCTGACTTTCCTTGGAGACAAACTGTTAACTGGAGGTGTTAGACAGGGCTTAGCTGCTGTCTTAGGTGGTTTCCACTCAAGATTTTTAACCCACCTCTCTCTCTCCTTTCCTCACACCCTTCTCCCTTAGATAAGGATAACCTCAACCTGCCTCTGCCTCATGAGTGCTGGGGTTAAAAGTGTACACCACTACTCCTGACCTCTACTCTGGGATTCTCCTATGACTGATCAACAATGGCTACAAATACTAAAACCAAAACAAAAACCAAACCTTCCCTTTTCTAATGTCTGGTGCCCGGGAAAGCCTGAATCAGAGCATTGAGGAGCATTCTTAGCATTTTTCAACTTCCATGCCACCTCTGTGAATTATGTCTCAGATGGTATCTTCCAACTATTTGAATGTCCTATGTGTTAATGGTTGACTCTGAAGATAATTTTTTGGAGGAAGAAACCAAGTGATAAATATCTTGCTTTTTTTTTCTAGACGTTTCCAGCATGTCTCAACATTCCCACCACATTCCCCACACTCCCTGGTCTCTGTCCTTTTCTCTTCTTCTGTCATGGCCTTTTCTCACTCCTCTTTCTGTCTCTAGCTTACCAAGTTCCTAATGCTTCTTTACACACATAACTGCCTATTTCAATCTACTTCTTGTACATTTCCTTTGTGTTTGAGAGAAGGGAGACCTCAATGTTTGCAAGTAAAAGAGACCTGAGGTGGCATGAAGGAACATTGTTCCTTTCCTTTAACACTTAGGGTGCCATATACATTGTTTTTTTTTCAAAATGTAACATTGTTGTTGAATGATTTAAATAAAAATTACATCTACTAAACTTACATATGTTTCTTAAATAGTATAACCACAAAAGAGAAATTCTACCACCCAGAAATCTACTTTTAAAATGAAAGGTGGAATATGTCCAAATAAATAACAAGCATGTATGACAATATCATAAAAGCCAGTAATTAGTACAATTTACCCTCTCCTTGTAACAAATGAAATAGGCAAAGAATGGATTTTAAATGACGTTTATTTGTGTAAAGAAACATTAGAAACTGGATAAGTTAGAGACAGAAGTTCAAGTGAGAAAAAAAAATGGAAAAGGAGTAAGAGAAAGGACAGAAACCACTAACACAAAACCATGCAGTGATGGGAGAGGTGGGTTTTGATAGCATTTTCACATTATATATGTCCTCCAACATCATATTTGAATCAAGTTATATTAATTAATGTAAAGTTAATATAGTCAATTAGTATGAAGTTAAATAGTACAATTACCTCTAGTGGTCATTTCCAGATGACTTTGAAATGTTTTTTAGGTTTTCATACCTTTCAAATTTTATTTTTAAGTTGGCACACAAAGTAATGGTTTCCATGGCATCATTTTCACTCATATGAATCACCATACTTTGTTCTTGTTTTTTTTTTTTATTGGATTTTTTTCTTACATTTTAAATGGTTTTAAATGGTTTACTTACATTTAAGCGTTTCCCCTCTATGAGAGTGTTCACCCACCTACCCATTCCCTCCCATCTCCTGGCCCTGGCATTCCCCTACACTGAGGTTTTGAGTCTTCACAGGGAAAGGTGTATTTTAATGAGCACCTTTTCTAGAGCTTTGCTGTTTGTATAGACAAGGCAACGTAAGAATTTTTGTAGCTGACTTACTCTGAAGTAAATAAAGTGTATTCTTTGATGGTTCTTCAGTGAACTGGAACAGCAAAGTGTTTTCACAGCTTTTACACTTACAGAGTTTCCCCCTTTTATGACATCTCATACATTCTGGAGATTTGTAAAGTAAATGAAAACTTTCTCATGCTGTACATTTAAAAAATTACTTTTCCTAAATTTTAATGAATGATGTAGCAGTTACTTCTCTCTTTGGTGTGAGGAATGTTTGACAAAAAAAAAAAAAAACCTTACACAATGAGGGTTTTATTTTGGCTCCCAATATAGTACAAGGCCCTTCAGGGCATGGAAGGCAGGTAGGCAGGACACAAAGCAGCTGGTCACATGAGGAAGATGGCTGCTTATTGTCTCTTCACTTCCTCTGGACCCTTTGGATAGGTCCAGAGGCAGAAGGTTGGGAATTCTGATCTGCTAAAGTCACAAGACCTTCACACCCTCATAATAGACACAGCAAGACCCAGAGACTAGGCTGCTGCTGCTGCTGCTGCTGTTATTTGTCTGACCTCTAGGCCTCTCACCTTGGTGCTTGAATTAAACATGAAGTGTGGGTAAGAAAACATCGGAACCTGGGGTTGTTTACACACTGCTTATAGAGAGTTTATGCTGTATATGAAAGTCCCATAGGCTGTGTCCTCCATCCAGACTAGCCATATGTGGTTAGCTGGTACTAGCAAACCAATCTGGTTTCTACTTCATGAAGTGATTAAACTGAATTGAGAACCTCAAGAGAATAAGAACCCGTGGTTGGGAAATGATGGTGAATCAGTGGCAGAAAACAGAGAAACGGGTGGTATTGGAAATTCTGTCCTTTCTTCTCTGTGGCTGCTTTTGTAGGTTGCAAGGACTAACACTAAATGGAAAGAATTGTTCTCTCCTGCTGTGGGAAGTTGTCACTGGTTTCTATAAAATGATCCACAAAAGAATAAAGTCTTAGCTGTTAGGGCTGTTGGGGGGCGGGAGACACATATGTCCTTGCAACACAAAGAAAAAAGATAAAGTCATTTCAGCAAACAGAAAAAGGTTTAAGCAACAAGATAAAGTGGAGGCCAAAATAGGGTTCAACTGCAAAGAGGAGAACGCATGATCTGAACACAAATGTACCTGGTTTAGTTTGCAGAACAGGCTAGACATGTCCAGACTGAAGGAGGAGGAGCCTGGGCTATGGGAAGAACTGAGACTAAGAGGAGGCCAAGAATCTGTCTCTCTAGGGACCCCTCCCCTTTGGCATCTCTTGGAAAGAGATGGTGGCATTCAGTACCCTGCAAATTACTGAGATGCCCAAGATTTAGCTGTGGCTTCAGAAAACTCTAGGATAAGGCCTCTCATCTACCTACCCCATTGCCACTCTCCACCAGATCATTTCAAGGATGTCAGTATGGTCCCATACAACTTAACCCCATCAGCCCAGCCAGACATCAATATTCAATTCTAACCAGGGAGTGTAATATGCAGTTTTCCACAACTACACTGGTTCTCAGTGGATGTTCACTAAAAATGCTGCTTTATTGCACAAAACACTTGATATTTTTCTCAGTTGTTTCACTCAAGCCCAGATTGATCTTTGTCTTTATTGTGCTTAGAAGGAAACTAGAGTCAAATAGATTCTGTGCTTCTTGTCACATTGTCACCTCCTTTCTGACCTTGGATGACAATATTTCTTGGCACTTGAGAAACAATACTACTTTCATACCTGTATTTGTCATATTAAAAACATGTTTAATTGGGGTACTTGCTTTGTGTGTGTGTGTGTGTGAACGCATGTGAAATTATATATCTGCTTTGTCAAATTTCTACATAATCTCAATATTTATCTAAACATTCCTTTAAAATCTATTGTAAATATGGAGATCAGAAAAATTATGAGAGACTAAGGTGGAAAATAATAAATACTCTTCATGGCATGCTGAAAATCTATTAGGATCATACTGAGACATCAGAAGCTGTTGATAACATCATGTTTATTGAAAATTCCGGAGATCACTGAAAGCATCAACATGCTATCAGGGTGTCATCAACCCATCATGGAGATGAGACTTAGCCCATAAGACTCTACACATACAGGCCATAGTCAACTACAAGTCATCTAATTCTTACACTTCCGGTCCCATATCAACTTGTTTCTGATGAAAGATAATAAATGTGTGTGAAGGCTCACAGCAGCTCAGCCCTCCTAAATCAAATACCAACTTCTATTTTTAGCTTCCATCTGATCTAGCAAAGAATATGTGGCTTAATACATTCCCAAAGATACAGATAAATAGTCACACCTTTTCCTGTCACCATGACCAAATGAATGGACTTTGCCACAAGGGTTCTTATCACAAGGAATAGACTCAAGATCTCTGTGTTAAGTACAGATTTGTTCAGATTTATTCAGAAACAACAGAAGGATAGTGTTGTCTTCTTACTGTGCTTTTTGTTCCATCTAACTCATCACTGTCCCCATTCCAGGACAAATAAAGTGGCTCAAACCCTCATAATTCAAAACCTAACTCAAAAAGTGAGAAACCTTGGGTATTTATCCAGGTACATAAATTTTTTTATTACATATCATGTAATAAAGATGGAGATTTTACAGGTAAGGCCAAGAGGTGAACCTAAAATTTTGAATCTAACATTAGTGGGAGAAAAAAGATAAAGCAGAAACAATAGCTCTCATTAACATAAAAATTGCCTTGGAGGCTTCCAAAGGAAAGAATTAGAGAAAAATAACAATGAGCTTCTTGGAGACCAGAGGTAAGTGAAGTAATTCTCCAGTCAAACAATCCTCAAAATGCTGTGGGGCCCACACATACCACCTAAGTCCGCCAAAGTTTCATACACTTTTATTATAAGTATAATTTTCACATGAATTCTGTACATATGAAGGAAAGAAAGACATTTTCACACAGCTGTAAGATGAAAGTTCACGGGGCACATCTGTCCTCGTGGAGAATTTTTGTTTCTCTGATAATAAAGAACTCTATCATGCTGTGGTCCATTCCAAAGACCCCATTTCCCAGGCCCAGAGTTGGGTGAGATCACATGCAACCACACACTTCACTTCGATTAGTCAGTGACAGGTCACCAGAACTCTGGGCTCGCCTACAAAACCATTGCACTGGGCAGAAAAGGCTAGCTCACTTACCTTCGGCACACAAACAAGCCTTTCATATGCCCATGGGGATGGGCAATCCACAATGAAACTACAAGCCTAAGAGAAGAGCTTTGGGAATCACTTTTTAATTTCTGAGAGAAGGGAAAATTTTCCTGAGGGCTGCTTTGACCTCCTTGTTTCTCAAAGTATAGATCAGAGGGTTGAGCGTAGGGCTCAGCATAGTATACAACACACCAGCCAGTTTGCTCTTCTCTGCATTATAGCTGGAGACAGGACTTATGTAGGCATAGAAGACAGCAGTGTAATACATGCACACCACAATGAGGTGGGAAGAGCAGGTAGAAAAGGCTTTCTTCTTCCCTTCTGAAGTCCGCATCTTCAGGATGCTGGATATGATGAAGCCGTAGGACACAATGGTCATCAGGAAATTCAATATGCCATAAAAGGCATCAGCCAAGACAATCATGACACTGTTCACATAGGTGGAGCTACAGGAGAGAAGCAGCAGAGGAGGCACCTCACAGAAGAAATGGGTAATGACATTGGGACCACAGAAATTCAAGCGCGTCATCAGTCCTGTGTGAATGGCTGTGTTGAAGGCACAGAGCGCCCACACTCCAGCAGCCAACACGCTGCAAAAGGCTTTGCTCATCATAGTGCTGTAATGCAGAGGATGGCAGATGGCTGCATAGCGGTCATAGGCCATGACAGTGAGGAGAAGCAACTCCGAGGAAGCAGACCATGTAAGGAAATAGAGCTGGGTCATGCAGCCACCATAGGAGATGGGGTTCCTCTTTGACACCAGACCCTTCAGGGCCTTGGGCATAATGGAGGAGGTACAAATGATGTCCATGGAAGCCAAATTGAACAAGAAAAAATACATGGGGGTGTGGAGCCCAGGGTTGCAGGTGATGGCCAAGATGATCAGGACATTACCTGAGAGAGCCACACAGTAGAGAGAGAGGAAACAGATAAATAAGAGCAGCTGGTACTGCGGATGCTCAGAGAAGCCCTGAAGGACGAACTCTGTGACCAGTGTCTGGTTTCTCATCATCTTTGACTAAGAAGGATATTAGAGACTAGTAGGTGATTAAGGACCCATGTTTTCAAAAGATTTAAAGGCTAAAAAAAAAGAAGGGAAAAGTGTCTTAAGAAAGGTCATTGCCTTGTTTCCTCCCCTAACAACACTGCAGAACATGTGATAACTTACAGCTTCACTGGGACACACTAAGACAAACATTCCACCACAAGTTACCAATTCCGATCCTTAATTCTCAGCCAGCCTCAGAGAAATGCAAACTGAATCAAAGATCCACTCTGTCTTCCTCGACTTGATCAACCTAGGAAGTTGACTGACTTAATATTCACATGGCCCCAACAAACAAGGAAGATGGAGCTTAAGGAATAACCTCCAAAGTTGTTCCCAGGCCTCCACATACATTTGGACATGGACACATATGTATCTGCACACACAAGTGCACCAGAACACATGAACACACACAGACACACACACACAATATGTTTTCCCTTTGAATAATACTTTCCTTTCCTGGAAATTTTTCTTGGGTAAATAAAATTTAAAACTTTTTTTCAGAGCAAAACAATTTAGGACTGGAAATTACAGAGCCACCTACACTCTAAGATGAATTTATCATTGTATATCCGTGTGGTGCTAGACACTTTCAAAACGATGCCCTGACAGCCTCTTATTGATTCTTTTTAAGTCGGCGAAGATGTAAAAATAATATGCACAATCATTAAGATTTAAAGCACAAAATTAGTAAGGGGTCATTGGTGTACATATCTGGAAGCAAAATGAGTTACGCTTAACAGATCAAGATGGTTTTTATTTCATTGCTTTTGTTTTTGTGTTTTCTGATTTTCCTCTAGAGTAGCTTTTCTGAAAGACAGGTATAACAGAATTCTAATAATTCAGTGACTCCTCACTGCTGACAGCACAAATACTGCCCTACAGTACCTCAGTAGACTCTTCTGACCTGTCTTAACTCTCAAAGCAAAGTCACAGCCACAGCCACAAGGTCCTCCTCCTCCTCTTCCTCCTCCTCCTCGTCATTCTCCTCCTTCTCCTCCTCCCCAAAAGCCAAATTAGTCAACTGCTCCTCTCTCCAAGCATCACCTCCCTGGAGAGAAATGGTGACTCTCCCTTTTATGAGCCCTCAGGATTGAGTATTGACTTTGTCCTCAGACCCAGTGCAGATGCCATTGACATGATTACAAAGCTGGCTCTCTGATGCTGGTCCAAGTGCCCATGTGTGGTTTATGCTCAGGTGCTATGCCTGACACTCAACATTTGTTACTTCAATGCTAAAGAACATCCAGTCCGCATACCAGTGACAGCAAGCACAGTTTGATTCTCCAGGCTCTGCACACTGTGGCTGGAGAGAAAACCAGACTGGGTACCACCTTTGCCCCTTCTGTCTTGTCAATCTCTCACTTATTAAAAAGATAAGAATAGTTCTTCTTAAACTAAGATTTCTTTTTCTTTTGCCAAACTTTTAGAGATGCATTAGCTGCCAAAATATTAAAGGCTTACACAAAATGTCTAATCATCAGCTCCAGTCAGGTCGCACTGCTCTTCTGTAAGATGGAAGTGTCCTTTAAGCAGGAGGAGCATGGCATCTCAACGGCAAACAGCAACAGGCTGACTTAGGAGAAGCCTGTGCTGTCCGGCATGCTGGGCCTTCATCTCAGTATCTTCCTGGGATCTGAGGGTCATGATGCCCCCATCGTTTGCACGAATAAAATAAGCCCAGTATGCCTGTTTCACTGATCTCATTTTTGCTTGAGAACAACGGACTTGGTAGTGTTCCTTTTCATAATTTATTTGGATCAAGAGAACTGTGTGACTTTATGTGTTCCCCACCACTGCCCAGAGGGTGAACTATTCATCGGCAAGGGGGATAGAAAAGCCGAGGCTGAAAAACTGAGTCAGGGTGATAAGGGAGCGTTGCTGGCTTTGATGGTCTACTGCAAGGTGTCTGTGCTCTCCCCTGAAATTTTACACACTGGCTTTTCCAGGCATCGTGTTCCCTCCACAGCATACAATATAGACTGACCAGAGTGTGTTACCATAGCTACACCGGGAAGAGACCAGCATCTCCATTCCCTAAACTCTCAGAGAAGTAAAGAGCTTCATCTGTCACATGTTACTGAGCACCAAGAAAAGCACCACACAGTAAATTGGAGCCTGACTCCTTTCTTCAGGTTCAGGGTGAGGGTAGAAAAAAATAAACAAGCCTCTGATGAATGAAGGGTCTTTACTGGGATAGAGTAGTTTCAACTAATCTCTTTAGACTAAAGGAGCAGATTCCCCTGCAGAGAACTACCCACTTCAAGTAATTGTTTTAATGCAAGGTGGACAGTGTCCTGGTCCAGTTAGCCAACCGGGAAGCAAGGAATCAGGATGCCAAGAGTGTCCATGAGAATGGCCATGAGGTCTACCTCACCAGGCTCTTCTGAAAGGCACAACACCAGCTCCCCTGTTGAGGATTCTAGAGTGTTGACTACAGTTCTCATCCGGCCTCAAAACTATCAGGAAGGATGTCAATGGGAAGAGCAAGATGTCTGATATCAGCTTGCGACTTAAACCCCTGCCACCCTCAGACACCACATCGATCACACAGGGGTACCTCATCCACACAACAAATCCTCTAGTGGTTAAGACACCTAGAAAATAAACACACATTGTGGATTTCCTCACTTCAAAACACAGCTTCACTCAAAATCCCTGAAGTCAAAATTTACATGTTATTTCCTGAAGGTGGGTTTGATTTTACCCGGTACACAACTTACTTTTAGTGAGATTTTATTTCAGTCTAAGTTTGTAGTTCATAATTTCACAAATAAAATATCACCATCTTATGGTAATTAAGAATAAAGAATTTACTAATCCTCATTTTTAAATCTCTGTAAGGGCTCAGGGCTTTGGAGACACTATATAACTCATTCAATATACTTTATTCTATATGACTATGCATAGTCCTACTTTAATCATATTTCAAGAACAGAAAACTAAAAATTGGAACATGTTAAATTTTCAAGTATTCAGCATTAAATTAAAATGACTTTGTCTGCTCTGTCTATCAAAGTCACTCTAACTGACTTGCCCTGATCACGGAGCTGTAGCAGGAAAAGCTAGTATTCAGTCCCAAGCCTTTGGATTCGAGTCCAGAGTTCTTTGTCGTGTAATGCAGACCTGTATAGAATCTAGCAAATGTTAAAACGGAGTCAAGAAAAAAGGCTCATCCTTCAGCAACCAGCATGGCTATCCTTCTGGCATGCAGACCTTAAACTCTTGGCCACAGTAGCATCTCATCTGCATCATTACCACGTTTGTGGGTTAAAGGGTAAGGAGGTGATTTTAGGTAAGGTGGACAGTAGAGGAAGAAATATTCCCACGTCTGCTGATGCTATGTGACTAAATACCATTAGCTAAGGAAACACAGACTGTTTCTATGACATTCTCTAATACCAAGCAGGCAGGGTTACGAGTCAAACTTGCCCCACTGTTTTATGTCACCCCATGGAACAAACCATCCCTGAAATACTCATCAAATCATTACCTTGATAAATTTCCCTCTTGTGCAGCAGATACAATGCATTTATAACTTGCTCTCTGTCGGCCACAGCTGGGGACATGGTGAATCTGAGTTCCTAAGCAGGAAGATAAAGATTTTTGTCCTCTTATTTAGGTTCAGATTTGCTAACCCTTTAGGCTCGTCTTTAGTAAAAACTCGTCCCTGTCCATGGGAAACATCCTTTCCTTTAAATGGACCCAGAAGGATCAATTAAATTAAATCCCTCTTTGCTGAGGATTTAGCTGTCACTGGTGGACAAATACATGCCATCTGGGCTTCAAGCCAAATGTGTGGGATAGAATATAAGCCCCAGTGGGAAATGTCAGGACATTTCCAATGTCCCAGCTTAGAGGATTGAGGTTAGAAAAGACCCAGGCTCAGTTATTCAGAATAATACATTCACACCTAGAAATGTGGCATTTTGTTTTCTCGATTTGAGTATATTTGTTCAATATAATGATGGGCAGTTTTGTCCACTTTCCTGAAAATTGAGTAATTCCATTCTTGATGACTGAATAAAACTTCATTTTGTTTTTTTTATTGGCTATTCTCTGTATTTACATCTCAAACATTATCCCCTTTCCCCCACCCCCTGCAGTTGCTTCCATGAAGGTGCTGCCTCTACCAACCACCCTCTATACCTCACCACCTTGGCATTCTCCTACACTGGGAAAACATGCTGTCACTGGACCAAAGACATCTCCTCCCATTGATGCCAGAGAACGCCATTCTCTGTGGCATATGCACTTGGAGCCATGGGTCTCTCCATGCAAATTCTGGGAGTTCTGGAAGGTTTGGTTGGTTGATAATGTTCTTCCCATGGGGTTGCCAACCCTTTCAACTCCTTCAGTCCTTTCTCTAGCTCCTTCATTGGGGTTCCCGTGTTCAGTCCAATGGTTAGCTGCATGCATCATCAGCTGTATCTGTATGACTCTAGCAGAGCCTCTGAGGAGGCATCCATATCTGGCTCCTGTCCTTAAGCACTTCTTGGCACCAGCAACAGTGCTTGAGTTTGGTGGTTGCATATGGATTGGATCTCCATGTGAGATAGTCTCTGAGTGGTCTTTTCTTCAATCCCTGCTCCTCTATTTGTCCCTGTATTTCCTCTCATGAGTGTTTTGTTCTCCCTTCTAAGAAGGACTGAGGCATCCACATTCTGGCCTTTCTTCTTTTTGAGCTTCATAAGGTCTCTGAATTGTTTCTTGGGTATTCAGAGCTTTTGAGGATAGTATCTGCTTATCAGTGAGTGCATACCATGTCTGTTCGTTTGCAACTGGGTTACCTCACTCAGGATGATAGCTTCTAGTTCCATCCATTTGCCTAGGAATTTCATGAAGTCATTGTTTCTAACAGCATAGTACTCCATTGTGTAAATGTACAAATATGCCACAATTTCTGTACCCATTTCTCTGCTGAAGGACATCTGGGTTCTTTCTAGCTTCTGGCTACTATAAATAAGGCTGCTATAAACATGGTAAAGCATGTGTTCTTGTAATGTGTTGGAGCTTCTTTTGGGTATATGCCCAAGAGTGGTATAACTGGGTCCTCAGGTAATACTTTGTCCAATTTTCTGAGGAACTGCCAGACTGATTTCCAGAATGGTTGTACCATCTTGCAACCCCACCAACAATGGATGAGTATTCCTCTTTCTCTACATCCTCACCAGCATCTGCTGTCAACTGAGTTTTTGATCTTAGCCATTCTGACTGGTGTGAGGTGGAATCTCAGGGTTGTTTTGATTTGCATTTCCCTGATGACTAGTGATGTTGAACATTTTTTTAAGTGCATCTTAGCCACAAACTTCATTGTCTATATATGCCACATTCTCTTTATCCATTTATCTGTTGATGGGAACCTAGGTTTACCCAATAATAGCTATTACAACTAGTGCAGCCATAAACATAATTGTATAAGTATTTATGTGGTATATTGACTTATAGTCCTTCAATAATATACCCAGGCATGTTATGGACAGTTCTTTAATAAAGTTTTTTAAGGGAACTTCCACACTAATTTCCACAGTCTTTGGACTAATACGTATTCCCACCAACAACACATGAGGGTTTTCCTTTCCCTGTGTCTTCTCCTGCACTTATTGTTATTTATACTTTTATTGGTGGCTATTCTGGCTACAGTGAGATTGCATAGCAATGTAGTTTTAATTTACATTTCTCTGATGGCTAAGAAAATGTAGTATTTTTTCATGTTTATTAGTCCCTTGTATGTTATCTTTCCAAAACCGATTGTTCATTAGCCCATCTATTTATTGAATTGTTTGGTTTTGTAGTATTTAGTAGTCTGAGTCTTCTATACTTCCTAGATATTAATTTTCTGTAGAGATATAGTTAAGAACATATATTCTTTCATTGCATAGACTATTTCCTGAGTTATATTGGTGTCCTTTACCAAAACCCCTCACATGTGGCTGTATCTTCAGTATTTCACTAATAGCTTTAGAATTTTAAGTACATCAAGATTTTTTGGCTACAAACTCCTGTGCATCAATGCTCAAGGACTAGGCCTCCCACTTTACCCAGCAACCAGTGGCACCTACCAATGAGCCCAACAGGGGACATTTTCAAACTGGTACCTTTAGTTGAAATGGTAGTGACAAAATGTTTATCATCTCACAAAATGTGCAGTTGTTTATTCCAAGATCTTTGATAAAGGGATGGAAGAAAGTGTGTGTGAAGGAAAATGGTAAGGGCTGTGGTCACAGTCCCTGGGTAGGACCAAAGCTGGGGATGTGGCACACATAGATCACATGGGTTCTACTGCCCTTTCCCTCTGCACCCCTTTCCTCTGCACCCTTTCCCTCTGTGCCCCTTCCCTCTGCACCCTTTCCCCTACCCCAGTGCTCCATTTTTCTAGCTTCCTGACCTCTACAAGCACTCCAGGTTAAATATACAAATATAAAAATCCAAAGATTAAGAGAACTAAGACATCTTGAATTACTTTTGACAAGGGTGAGGTATAGGGATCTGGTTTCACAATTCTCCATGTAGATATCCAATTTTCCCAGCATCATTTGTTGAAAAGTCTTTTCTCCAACATTTTTTTTTTTTTTTTTTGACACTTTGTCAAGAGCCCATTGGCTTCCTGGGCAAGGTTGTGTGTACTGGTAATCAAAACACTCTGGAAGGTCATATGGTCAATATCATCCACAGCTACATTGTGAATTCAAGACCAGCCTGTGCTACATAAGACCCTATATCAATAAACTATATCAGATGGGTGTGGCTGTGTGGTGTCAATAAACCATATCAGATGGGTGTAGCTGTGCGGTGTCAATAAGTTATATCAGATGGGTGTAACTCTGTGGTTTCATTTCTGGTTCCTCTAAAATATTCCACTGATGTATATTTTTGGATTTGTTCAAATATTGTGTCATGTTACCATGGCTGTGTAATGTAACTTGAGGTCAGCATGGTTTTTTTTTTAGCATTATTTTGGCAATTCAGACTTTCATACTTCCATATGAATTGTAGGACTATTGTCTCTTTCTCTGAAAAATGGATGGCATTAGGATTTTGATGGGGATTTCACTAAATGTACTGATCACTAGTGGTAATTTAATCATTTTGTGATATCAATTTATAGTTTCATGACATGAAATACCTTCTACTATCTTCATTTTTCTACAGTTTTCTACTTTGTGACATCCTCTTTTCTTAACTCACCAAGTCTAATTTGTGCTACCTAAATACTCATGGATGTGGGCTTTCCACCTACCAAAGGCTATACCTTTAAAAAACCAAAAATACCACCTGACTCTACTTCTCCCAGAAGTTATCCATTGTTTGGCTCCTCAGCTGAGAAGACCGTTTCTGTGTGAGGATTTTTGTCTTGCACAGGCCTGTGCGTGCTCACACAGCCTCTGTAAATGTATATGTGCAACTGCCCTGCTGTGTCTGGAAGACACTATTTTCTTATAGTCAACCACCACCCATGGCTCTTACAATCTTTCTGCTTACCCTTCAGCAATGATAATGAAGCCTAGGGAAGAGGGATGAAATGTAGGTGTTTCATTTAGTTTTGAACATTCCACAATCTTTTATTCTCTGCACTTTGGACAGTTGTTTTTGTTAATCATTGCCCACTGGATAAAGAAGCAAAGAAGCTCTCCTCCTCCTTCTCCTCCTCCTCCTCCTCCTCCTCCTTCTCCTCCTGCTCCTCCTCCTCCTCCTTCCCTTCTTCCTCTTCTTCTTCTCACATCTTTCTCTTTCTTCTCAGATGTTCAGGATGGATCTTCAGGTTTAGTCCAGAAGCAGTTTACTGCAATGCCCAACATCAGACTGCAAAGATGTTAAGAAGGAAGATCAAATAGCCACTGTGCCAGGAACTGGAAACAACCTCGATGTCTCTAAACAGAACAATGGATAAAGAAAATGTGTTACATTTACACAGCAGAGTATTACTCAGTTAAGTCCACTTAATGTGTGGTTGCCACATCTTGCTCTAGGGACTTGACTTATTCAGTGAAGAAACAAAAAAGGATAAACATGGGGGAAAGTAGACGGGATCTAAAGGTGCTGAGCTATCTGATGAAGAAGCTGCAGCGCTCTGGTAGCTCAGCATGCTTATTACAGTCAGCTGAACACGGAGGCAGGGTTATTGCATGAAGCTGAAGAAGGATGTGTGGTTTATGGCACTCAGCTGAACAGTGGGGCAGGTTTAGCTATCAGTATGTTAACACTCTTTCAGGCTGTAAACATCTAGGATGAGAAAACTAAAGTGAACATTCTCTGTACACACTATTAACACTCACATGGGCCAGGAAAGAAAACTTTGGCATTTCTCATGGATCTAAGATATTGGCCCTTGACATGGACCTACCCATGTCAACAGCATACATGTCTGTTTTTATGCCAGTACGCTGTTATTTCTATTATTAAACCTTTGTAGTACACGTTGGAAGTAGAAACAGTAAGATCTCCAGCACTTCTTTTATTATTTAGAATTTTTATCCTGTTTTTGTTTGTTTGTATGTTTGTATGTTCATGAAGATCAGAATTATCCTTTAAAGACCTGTAAAAAGTTATGCTAAAATTTTAATTGCATTGAATCTGTTGACTGATTTTGGTAGGATGATCAATTTTACTATCTTAGTTCTACTGATGCATGAGTATGAACGATCTTTCTGATATCTTCTTCAATTTCTTTCTTCAGTGTCTTAAGACTGAAGACTTTCACTTACTTGGTTAGTTACCCTAAGATATTTTGTGTTACTTGGCGCTATTGTGAAAGGTATGGTTCCCCCAATTTCTTTCTTAGTCTATTTGTCATTTACACATAGAAAGAATACTGATTTTTTTTAATGAGTTAATTTTGTTTCAGCTATTTTGCTGAAAGTGTTGATCAGCTGTAGAAGTTTTCTAGTGGAATTTCTAGTGTCACTTACATATTCTATCACAACATCTGCAAATAAAGGTGCCTTGACTTCTTCCTTTCCAACTTGATCTCCTTCAGTTGTCTTATGCTCTAGTGAAGACTCCAAGTACTATATTGAATAAGTATAGAGAGTAAACATCTTTGTCCTGTTTCTGCATCAGGAGCCACCATAGAACAAGCTAATAACTAGTAGGTGATCTTCCTGAGATGACCACCTTAAATTAAAATTCATGACTGAATTCAGGTAGGCTAGGCCCAGAAGAAAATTATTTTAAGAAATATCTCTGCTATTAATATTCATTCTCTGTTATTATTGAACATATATGACAATCACTAGGTATAGCCCACTCCTTTGAGCACTCTACAGATCTACCAAGATGCATTGTCCTGTAGTGATGTTATGTAGTCAAATAAATGACTTGATTCTTAAGACGATCCTATAAGAATTCCTAAAATTATATCAGTATTTATTAAGCTCTTTTATAGTGGAACTGCTATTAGGTCCTTTTCCAATAGTCAAAACTGCAGTGAGAACTCTGCAAGTCTCCCATGTGTCACCAGTTAATTGTTTCTAGACAGTGCCCAGACTTTCTATTACTCAGAACACATTCCAAGAGGTTGTAAAACCATTAACATAAGGTCATAAAAAGGGAACTAATGATTTATGGGTGCTAGGACAGAAGATAAACTATTGATTGGGTTTATCTATACATTTTTTAACTCTCCATGAACTTATGGAGCTATGCGTGTATTGAATGTTTAGCCAGATAATTACTCCTAATGGATATGCATATAAATACTCTCTGTTGTAAACTTCTTATTCAATTTATGATTTGATTTTATGTGTGAACTTGTGATGAACTTTTTATCATGTGATCTTGTATTCTGAAAGATGTATAAGTACTGAGGAAAAAGAGAGGAGCATAAAGAATTTCCCTTATCCCCCTTTTCATTCATTTCATTTTCTCCTTTTCTCTTAGAAAACTTTTTACAATTTAGAAATAAACACTAAAATCACTTTTCAAAGTGTCCCTTTTTCTTCAAGCAAGCCAGCTGTAAGTCTCGCAGTTCCTGCTGAGATAGAACAAAGGCTATTTTACTTAATCCCTTGCTGTTTTAGAATCAGGTTCTAAGTGCCAGAGACTGCAGTTTCTGGCCTCAGAGGAACACAGACTGTCAGCTACAGTAGCAAAGTAAATTAGACTTAGATAAGTCAACTTTTCATTATTAGACAGCAACCCTAAATATCTTATAAGACAAAAAACTCTCACCCCTATATCTTGTAAGACAAAACTCTTACCTCCATATCTCATAAGACAAAGGTCTTACCCTCTGGCAACGCTCTTCCTGTCTGCTACCTCAAGAAGAAACAACAAGAAAGAAGACCCTGCCAGGAATGGTCCCTGGCATTCTTGATTTTAGTAGAATTGCTTTGAGTTTCTTCCCATCTAAGTTGATTTTGGCTATAGACTTGTTGTAAACTGCCTTTATTATGTTTAGGTATGTCCCTTGTATCCCTAATCCCTAGGACTTTTATTATGAATGAATGTTGGCTTTTGTTAAAGACCATTTCTGCATCTAATGATATGATCATGTTGTTTTGTTTTTCTGTTTGTTTATATGGTAGATTTCATTTATTGATTTTCATCTATTTTATTATTTTTACATCTATGTTCATAAGGGAAACTGGTTTGTAATGCTCTTTATTTGTTGGGTCTTTGTGTGGTTTTGTATCAGGGTGTTTATTACCCATTCATTTGTAGCAGTTATCTAAGCTGGTTCCATTTCTCAGTTATTGTCAAAAACAAAAAACAACAGTGAACATGTGGAAAAATCTCTGTGGTAGGATGTGAAGTCTTTTGGGTCTCAGGAGTGGTGTAGCTGGTTTGTGTGCTAAGATAGTTTTATTTCCAGGTGTTTTTAAGGAATCTTCACAATGAATTCTAAAGTGTGAAGAATTTTACACTGCTTACACTCTCACTCACTGTATAAGGGTTGACTTTCCCCAAGGTCCCACAATTTGCTGTCTATACTTGATATTGAACCTCTTGACTAAAGTGAGGTGAAATTTTAATGTTCTTTCCAAAAATTAAAGTCTGATAATTAATTTGCTTGTTGCTCTTTTTTTAAAGACTTGTTTATTTTATTTATGTGAGTACACTATAGCTGTCTTCAGACACCCCAGAACAGGGTGTTGGATCCCATTACAGATGGTTGTGAACTACCATGTGGTTGCTGGGAATAGAACTTAAGACCTCTGGAAAAGCAGTCAGTGCTCTTACCCCCTGAGCCATCTCTCCAGCTCCCTTGTGTGTTACTCTTAAAGACTTATATTTGATGTGGCTCAGACTTAGAAGTAGAAGCTCTCAGCCAGAACAGACTATGCCCCTTGGCAATCCCTTCCTGGCATTTTTCTTTGGTTTCCTCCATTCTCTTGGCCCAAAGTTTAGTGCACTGTGTAGCTTCCTCCTTGTTTTTCTCAGTGTGTTGTTTCTTCAAAGCAATGTCAGTGTTTGTGATGCAGGATACGGGGAATAACGAGACACTGGATATTAGGTGCTTTGGTCCTGGGCTTCTCACCTTCTTTGTTTATGGTCTTCTGACAACATATTGGCAGACATCATCTTCTTTAGAGAGTTGAAAAGCTTTCTGATTCTGCTATCTCCCTAATACTGAGGCAAATGGGTATCTGTCAGTTGAACAATATTCTCCCCTCCTTTATAAAAAATAATAACCAAGTTGAGAACACTCGGAGTGACATCCATAGTACATCTGCAAACAGGTTTGTGGTTTCTCTCTCCAGCTCTCTTTCATCTAAAACAAGAGTGCCTCTTAATCAACAGCAGGCACACTCTGCCAAGAGACTTTTTCTCCAGTGTATGGTTTTGGCATCCTTGGAGAAAACCAGGTAGCTCTGATGTGTGGTGAGAAGTACTTATGGTGCAATAGTGGTATGACTGTTAAAGAAGTAACCAATTGATTTTTTCATAGGACTTGAGGTTTGACCTGTAGAAGTGAGTTCATAACTGGTACCATGGAGCGGCTTATAGGCTCATGGCTGTAGAAATCATAGACAGTAGAGTGAACCTACTACTGATATTTTGCTAAATGGACATGTTGTTGGACTGTTCATTGAATGTTTATGTGTATGTATTGACAAGTGATGCCCCTGGTCTTGATCAAAGAAGCTTCTCTTTGCCATGAACAACAGTTAATAAAGAGGCTCGTGGATGGCCAAAGTGCTGAGAACAAGTGGCTGTTGAGTCTTTATGATTAAACGCAGCATCTATGGCATTCCCTCAATCTGCAAGAGCCATCAAGGAAGAGGAAGCCAAAAGAATGTAAGACCGAAACAACAAGGAGGGCAATGAATATGTGCTTAACATATTTATGGCACTTATGGATTCTTAACAGCTTCGGTTGCCTGTACAGAATCTAAAGAATATGGAGCCAGTAAGAACTCAGTTGTAGATTAAAGAGAGGTTCATGGGGACCCACTACACCTGAGGGTGTGTGAATGGCGGTATGGCTGCCAGAAGAGAGAAAATCATTGTCTTTGGGGGTAGCTTACAGTAGATAGCTTTACACCAGTTCCCATCTGAGTGGCCTTGGTTATATCCAGTGGATTACAAAGGAAAAAATAAAACCAAACCAAAATAAAATAAAAGTGAGATGGGGACTTGGTGAGCAAATTGGTGGGGATGAGAGGACGTTAGGAGAGAGTGAAGGGATGAGAGGCTCCAGAATAGATTACATGCATGTCTGACATCTAACAACAATAACGATTACAAAACAAAAACAAAACCAAAAATCTACTTCCAGGTTTATCTTAAAGATTTCCTACCCTAGAAATTCACCATTTCTCCAAGAATCCCTGAATCTCATTAGTGAGAAATAGTATCTAGCTCTTCCAGAACTCCATATTCACTCCGTTGATTTTATACAGTTGTATGCTGTACATTAGTTACTATAGTAAAATTAATTAGAAGTCACGTAAACTACCCATCACCTCCCAGAAATATTGTGTGGTGTTTGTGTGTGTGTGTGTGTGTGTGTGTGTGTGTGTGTGTGTGTGTATGTACATATGCATGCCTGTGCACTAAGGATACAAAATTTATTGCCTTATCAGACTGTGAGCCAATGCCATATGAATCAGCACAAAATGCACATAAAATCATCACTGTATACCTTGAATATGTTTTTTTAGTGATTATATGTTTAAATAAATAAAAATAGGTAAAAATAAAAATCTGCATTCAAAAAACCTCATGCTCAAGCACACAAAGGGCTCTATATCCTGCTCCAATGATGTGTGTTCACCCATGTCCATCACTGCTCCATTTGCAGCCAGGACATGGTAATAGCCCTGATACCCATCAACCAACTTATGAATGGATGCTGGAAATGTGGTACCTATGTGCCGTGGAATTTTATTCAGCTGTAAAGAAAAATAAAACTTCTGGACACGTAAATGGAACTGGAAAAGGTTATATTGAGTGAGGCAACCCAGACCCAGAAAGACAAACACATGTTCTCACTCATACGGATTGTTAGATTTGTGTTTACCTAGGTGCACCTATGGAGGTCAGGAAACATCAATTGTTAATTTTTTAAATTATGTATTCATAAAATTAATTATGTTAATTTTATTTAATTATGAATTACAATTCAGTATCAGCCCTTCCTCTCCTCCCAGTAACCCCTCACACAAATCTTCCCACATTCCACCTTCCCCTACTCTTTTGAGAAGGGGAAGCCCTTCTCTGGGTGTCACTTCTGCACTAACACACACACACATACACACAGGAACAGATACAGGTTCCACAGATAGACAGGCAGGCAACAGGTTCAGGAAGAACCCCTGCTCCGGTTGATGGGGCCCCGCGTGCAGAATAAGCTGCTTATCTGCAACATATGCTCGGGGTCTAGGGCCAGCCCATGACTGTCTGGTAGGCGATTCAGTCTCTGGGAGCCCCCAAAGGTCCAGGTTAGTTGACTCTGTTGGTCATTCTGAGGAGTCCCTGAACTCTTCAGGTCCCTCAATACCTCTCACAACTTTTCTGTAAGACATCCCAAGCTCCATCTGATGTTTGGATATTAGTCTCTGCCTTTCTTTCCATTGGCTGCTGGGGAGCCTCTTGGAGGAAAGTTATGCTGGGTTCCTGTCTGCAAACAGAACAGAATATCATTAATAGTGTCAGGGATTGGTTCTTGCCCATGGGATGGGTCGCATTTTGGGCCAGTTATTGGTTGGCTATTGCCTCAGTCTCTGTCCATTGTTCCTGCACACCTTGTAGGCAGAACACATCTTGGATTGAAGGTTTTGTGAGTGGGTTGCTGTCCTTATCCCTCTACTGGGAGTCCTGCCTGGTTGTAGGAAGTGGCCACTTCAAGATACATATCCCCCACTGCTGGGAGTCTCAACTAGAGTCACCCCCATAGACCCTCTGGGGCCTCTCATCATCCCAAATCTTTGGCACATCCTAGAGATTGCCCTACCACCATTGATCTCCCTTCTTGCTCCCCTGCATTTCCTACATATGGCATTCCCCTTACTCTCCTCTCCTATCCAGTTCCTTCCTTTCATTGACCTCCGACATCTATTTTGTTTGCCATTTTGAGAAAGATTCAAGCATCCTCTCTTGGGATCTCCTGTTGTTTTCTTTGGATCTGTGGATTGTGGTGTGGTTCTCCTGTGCTTTATGGCTAATATTCATTTATAAGTGAATACATACCATTCATGACCTTTAGGGTCTGTGTTACCTCACTCAGGATATTTTCTATTTCCATCTATTTGCCTGAGAAATTCATGATGTCCTTGGTTGTTTTTTTTTTCTTTTTAAAAATTTGTTTATTTTATGTATATGAATACACTGACACTTGATTCAGGCATACCAGAAAAGGGCATCAGATCTCATTACAGATGGTTGTGAGCCACCATGTGGTTGTTGAGAATTGAACTCAGGATCTCTGGAAGAGCAACCAACCAGTGCTCTTAACTACTGAGCCATCTCTCCAGCTCCAATGTCCTTGTTTTTGATGACTGAGTAGTATTCCATTGTGTAGCTATACCTCATTTTTACATCCATTCTTCAGTTGAGAGACTTCTAGGTTGTTTCCAGTTTCTGGCTATCACAGATAAAGCTGCTGTGAACATAGTTGAGCAAATGTTCTTATGAGATAGAGGAGCATCTTTTGGGTATATGCCCAGGAATGATATAGCTGGATCTTGAGGTAGAACATGCCCCACCACAAATCCTTGTTTAAGTGATAACATGTGAATGAACAAAGCTGCACTGTCTGTATTAGGAAACAGACCAAACACAAGGAAAAATCATAAAACTATGATAGACAGTGATGAGCATCACAAAGAAAACCAACACACCATGAAGAAAGAGCACTATCAGTTGACAGAGGGCAGGTCTTAGAGGGAGGACCACCCTCTGCCTTGGACTGAGGTCTTCTCGTGTGTTTGTTCATCTAGGTTCTCCAGAAACATTCTGTGGAGATTATCTAACCTCGGAATGAACATTATCAAGTGCATTCAGCTTGAGAATGAGACTTGTGATCCCTTCTGAGAAAGAGGAACTAAGAACAATTCACACGCATGTCCTGTTGAGTGTGCGCTTTAGGGCTTGGAAGATGTCTGTGCACTTGGTCTAGATGTTCCAAGGGGGGAAAGGTTCATTAATTTTTTTTTCTTCCTAAATAAAACAGAATGGTTGGACTCAGTCATCATGTTAACCTGCCTGGGTCTCAGGAGACTAGAGCACAAGGTAAAGCTGTGTGGGGTACCACATCTGTCTCTCATACCACAAGTCTGAGGAAGCAACCAGTTTGCAAAGGGCTGACACCATGTTGATAGGCAGAAGGCAGAGGGAAAATGAAGAATGCCGATCCATAAAATTATTGAGCTCTGACCTCACACAAAAGAAGCCACAGTAGGCACTTCAGCATAATCCATCCAACAGGATGCTTACAAGCTCATGGGGAGACATTTCCTGAATCATCATTTTTCCTTTGCCTTATCCTTGGATGGAAGAAGTGATAACTGAAAAGGCAAGAGAATGGTTTGAGCTGTTCACATCCATCCTCACGGATGTCTGTTGAGACTGTGAGCCTCCCCCACCTAGGGCAGGGCTTGGGAAGATAAGATCTGGAAGAGTAGAATTTAGTGTACAAGTCTGGGCTCTACTCCTCTACTAGAATCCTGATACTATTGGAAGGAAGAGGAATGGGTGTTCATGTTTCCTTTTAATCCCTCGTGTATAAGCAAAAGTTTATTTACTTTGCTTTTTTGTTTACTGTTTGTTTAGAATTTTGTGTACAAAGGTAGATATTAACAGGACTAAATAAAAAAGAATTTATAATTTCAATACAATATACTGTGATCACATTCTTCCTTTCCCAGCATTCTCCAAATCCTCCCTGCCTCCTCTTAAAATCATGGGCCCACTCAAAAACAAAAACAAGTCTTGGAAAGAGCAGGAATCCAAGGCCCATACCTAAACATAATAAAAGCAATATATAGCAAACCAATAGCCAACATCAAACTAAACGGTGAGAAACTTGAAGCAATCCAACTAAAATCAGGGACTAGAAAAGGCTGCCCACTCTCTCCTCTCCCTACCTATTCAACATAGTACTGGAAGTCCTGGCCAGAGCAATTAGACAGCAAAAGGAAATCAAAGAGATACAAATCAAAAAAGAAGAAGTAAAAATGTCAGTATTTGCAGATGACATGATAGTATATTTAAGTGACCCCAAAAATTTCACCAGAGAACTTTTACAGCTGATAAAAAAAAAAAAAAAAAAAAAAAAAAAACTTCAGCAAAGTTTTGGGAAATAAAATTAACTCAAACAAATCAGTAGCCTTCCTCTATTCAAAGGACAAACATGTGGAGAAAGAAATTAGGGAAAAGATACCCTTCACAATAGTCACAAACAACATGAAATACCTTGGTGTGACTCTAACTAAGCAAGTGAAAAACCTGTATGACAAGAACTTCAAATCTCTGAAGAAGGAAATTGAAGATCTCAGAAGATGGAAAGATCTCCCATGCTCATGGATTAAAAGGATCAACATTGTAAAAATGGCCATCTTACCAAAAGCAATCTACAGATTCAGTGCAATCCCCATCAAAATCCCAACTCAATTCTTCATAGAGTTGGAAAGAGCAATTTGCAATTTCATCTGGAATAACAAGAAACCTAGAATATTGAAATCCATCCTCAACAACAAGAAAAATTCTGCATGAATCACCATCCCTGACATCAAGCTATATTACAAAGCAATTGTGTTAAAAACCGCATGGTACTGGTACAGAGATAGGCAGGTAGATCAAAGGAACAGAATAGAAGATCCAGAAATGAACCCTCACACATATGGTCACTTGATTTTTGACAAAGGAGCTGAAAACATTCAATGGAAAAAGGACAGCCACTTCAACAAATGGTGTTGGCTCAACTAGCACTCAGCATGCAAAAGAATGAAAATAGATTCTTACTTATCTCCTTGCACAAAGCCCAAGAGCAAGTGGATGAAAGATCTCCACATAAACACATAGGCCCAGTGGAAAATTTCCTGAACAGAACAAAAATAGCTTGTGCTCTAAGATCAAGAATTGATAAATGGGACTTAATAAGATTGCAAAGTTTCTGTACGGCTAAGGACACTGTCAAGAAAACAAAATGACAGACAACTGATTGGAAAAAGATCTTTACCAATCCCATATCTGATAGAGGTCTAATAAGCAATATATACAAAGAACTCAAGAAGTTAGACCCCAGAGAATCAAATAATCCTATTTAAAATGGAGTACAGAGCTAAACAAAGAATTCTCAATTGAGGAATATCGAATGGCTGAGAAGCACCTAAGGAAATGCTCGACATCCCTAGTCATCAGGGAAATTCAAGTCAAAACAACCCTGAGATTCCACCTCACACCAGTCAGAATCGCTAAGATCAAAAACTCAAATAATAGCAGATAGTGGTGAGGATGCAGAGAAAAAGGAACACTCCTCCACTGTTGGTGGGGTTGTAAGCTGGTACAACCACTCTGGAAATCAGTCTGGCAATTCCTCAGAAAATTGAATATAGTACTACCTGAAGACCCAGTTATTCCACTTCTGAGCATATACCCCAAAGATGCTCCAACATACAATAAGGACACATGCTCTACCATGTTAATAGCAGCCCTATTTATAATAGTCAGAAGCTGGGATGAACCCAGATGTCCTTCAGTAAATGAATGAGTACAACAATTGTGGTATATTTACACAATGGAGTATTACTCAGCTATTAGAAACAATGACTTTATGAAATTTTTAGGAAAATAAATGTATCTAGAGAATGTCATCCTGAGTGAAGTAACCCAGTCACAAAAGAACAAACATAACACACAGTCACTGATAATTGGATACTAATCCCAGAAAGTTCTGAGTACCCAAGAAACAACTCACAGACCATATGAAGCTCAAAAATGAAAGGCCAAAAAGTGCAAGCCTCAGTCCTTCTTAGAAAAAAAAAAAACCACTAAATATATAGCACCCTCTCAGAGTGGGGTACCCCTAGACCTTAAATCATTAATAACTCAAAAGCTGAGAAGATAGCCTTCTGGCAATTTTTGGTATGTAAAAATCATTATGTTTAATCTTTACTCGCCAAAAAAAAAAAACTTTGACTGTTTCCATGTTATGTTCTGTTTTATATGTACTTTATGCTCATTGTAACTAGTAAGATTTCAATGCATACTATCAAACCTTTAAAAAAATCAAGTACTGACAAAAATATATTCATATAGTTTTATGCCAAATTCTTTTAAAAATCTGTACATGTATCTCTATTTTTTAAATAAACTTGTAAGAAAAAAACCAAAATAACAAAAATGAGCAAAAATAACAAAATGCACACACAACAAACAAAAGTCCTGTCGAGTGTGTATTTTAGGGCTTGGAAGATGTTTGTGCACTTGGTCTAGATGTTCCAGATGGGAAAAGGTTCATTAATATTTTTTTTCCTAGATAAAACAGAATGGTTGAACTCAGTCATCTCCTGCCTGGGTCTCAGGAGACTAGGGGCCATGGTGAAGTGGTATGGGCTACTCCATCTGCTTGTCATAGCACAAGCCTGAGGAAGTAACCAATCTGGGAGGGGGGAAATGAAAGCTTGTTTTGTGTTGGTCAACTACTCTTGGGCATGAGGCCTGCCCCAGTATGTGGTTGATACATTCAGTGACACTCCATTGGATAAAAACTGGTTTCTCTTTTTTGGTCAGTTATCACTTGCAAATATCTTATTGGTTAGAGGTGGGACCCCATGTCTACACCCAATTTGGATTCCAGGACTTTTGTCTGTCTTGAGCTTGTGAAAGTCTTGGATGTGCTGTCACAGTCTTTGTGAGTCCCTATGGGTGCCAGTCCTGTTGTATCTACAAGATCTTGTTCCCTTGCAATCATCTACCACCTCTGGCCCCGACCATCTTTCTGCATTTAGGTCACTGAGCCTTGAGGGGAGGGGTTTGACAAAGACACCCCTTTTGGACCGAGGTCTCCACAGTCTCTCATTCTCTGGACATGGCATAGTTATGGGTCTCTATGTTAATTCCCATCTACTGCAAGAAGAAACTACTTTTGTGAGGGTTGAAAGGTGCACTGGTCTTTGGGTATAGCAAAATGTTATTTGGAATCATCTATTGCTATGTTCCATTAGCAGGATCACAGCAGTAGATTTTTGTCAGGGCCTATGACCTATCTGGCCTCAGGTTTTGGCCACTTTAGGGTCAGGTGTGGTTTCATCTCATTCGGTGGGCCTTAAATCTAATATTAATAAATCATTGGCTATTCCCATACATTTATACCACTAATGCACCTGTATGTCTTACAGTCAGGTCATTGTTATAGGTTGCAGGGTTTGTAGCTGGACGATATTGATGGTCACCTTTCTCCTCCGGAAGTGTGTAAAGTGCTTTGCACCATCATGAGTGCTAGCCAATAGAGCTGGAGTTTCAACTTTTCTGTGTTAAATGTCATCAGTGAATGTTATCTTCAGCAGCAGGGCCTTGCCATGAAGTTGTGGGGACTAACCAATAGTCTTGGCAATAGCATGTGTGTCCAGGGTTCAATGGGACACCTTTGGCCAGTGATTCAGCAAGATGTTACCCATTCCTAACATTGGAGGTTTTCCTTAGGGCATAGATGTCTAGTATCCCTGGTTATATGGAATATATATATATGTATATATGTATATATGTATATATGTATATATGTATATATGTATATATGTATATATGTGTATATGTGTATATGTGTATATGTGTATATGTGTATATGTATATATGTATATATGTATATATGTATATATGTATATATGTATATATGTATATA
Source organism: Micromys minutus (assembly GCF_963924665.1). NCBI lineage: Eukaryota > Metazoa > Chordata > Mammalia > Rodentia > Muridae > Micromys > Micromys minutus. The sequence continues at coordinate 29,816,394 of NC_137972.1, forward strand.
TGTATATATGTATATATGTATATATGTATATATGTATATATGTATATATGTATATGTGTATATATGTATATATGTATATATGTATATATGTATATATGTATATATGTATATATGTATATATGTATATATGTATATATGTATATATGTATATATGTATATATGTATATATGTATATATGTATATATGTATATATGTATATATGTATATATGTATATATGTATATATGTATATATGTATATATGTATATATGTATATATGTATATATGTATATATGTATATATGTGTATGTCTTCTTTTCATATGTGTGCATGTTTTAGGAAGCTTTTACATTACTAGGCTTCTCACAGGACCTTTAGTTAAGCTGCCCCTCCCCATATTCCTTACTTTACCTTGCTTTCTCCTGTTGCTTCCCACTTAATTCTCTCATCTTAGTTTCCCCTGAATGAGGCTATACATTTCCTCTCTTATTGAAAATAGGTTTTTTTCTCACATAATGTGTCCTGATTACAGTTTTCTCCCCTCTACTCCTCCCAGTTCATCACCACCTCCCCTCTCATTCAGATCCATTCCCTTTCTGTCTCTCATTAGAAAAGAACAAGCTCTTCTGAGAGATATTAAAATATAACAAAATAAAATATGATAAGATAAAACAAAAGTGATCACACTGAAGTTGGACAGGACAAACCACTGAAAAAGAGTCCGAGACCCACTTGTTCTCACACTCAGGAATCCCATAAAAGCACTAATCTGGAAGCCACCGTACATACGCAGATAACCTGATATAAAGCCATGCAGGTTCTATGCACGTCTCAGTCTCTGCAAATTCATATGAACTTTGCTCATGTGGACCTTATGGAGCCTTAAGGGATTTAAGGGGCATGGTTTTTTTGGGGTTTTGTTTTTTCATTTTTTGGTGTCTTTCATCCTCTCTGGTTCTTGCAATCTTTTTGCCTCTTTTTTTTTTAAAGATGTATTTATTTATTATATATAAGTACACTATAGCTGTCTTCAGACACACCAGAAAAGGGCATCAGATCCCATTACAGATGGTTGTGAGCCACCATGTGGTTGCTGGGATTTGAACTCAGGACCTCTGGAAAAGCAGTCATTGCTCCTAACCACTGAGCCATCTCCCCCTGGCCCCTTTCTGCCTCTTCTTATGTGGGAGTTCCCTGCACTCTGGGGGAGGGATTTGATACAGACATTCCACTTAGGGCTGAAAGTTCCAAGGTCTCTCACTTTCTGCATAACGTCTGACTGTGGGTCTCTGTTTATGTTTTTGGTTTTTTTGGGGGTTTTTTTGTTTTGTTTTGTTTTTTAAGCTAGCTAAAATAAAGTGTGTTTCACACCTGCAAAGGAAACTTAACTACTCAGTTAAGTTTCTAGTCACTTCCTCAGCCAGCAGAGGCCAGGTCTGCTGTGTCCTGCTGAAGGGGGAGTGGCAGAGTCATCTTGTTGCAATTGCACTGGAGTGCAGTGTCTCCAGGGCTTCTCACAGACATGCCACCGCATGAGTCAGGTAATCATACCACCAGTGAGGGGAAGTAAGTGCTCGTCTTCTTGCTCTTCCCTTCCCTTCTGCTTTTTCAACCACAAATACATGCTTTCCTGGCAAATTACAGGTTCCCCAGTAATAGAGGGATGATAGTAACTAGGGCCTCTGTCCAGCTTCTTTGTACTTCACATTGTGCTACGCTAGAATAGGAGAGCAAAGTACAGTCCCAGCCCCCAAGCAGCTCCTAACATGATGGGAGAAATGACGAAAGAGCATGTGACAGTAAACGTGAGCAATGGTGGCAGGGTATCAATAACGTAGCAAGTGGAGTCACAGAAGAAGCAGCGTGCGGGAAGGAGTTTGCACAAGGTCTAGAGGTACAGGAGGACAGGAGAATCCCAGAAGGGAAGGGAATGTGCAAGGATCTGTGGAAATACAAACTTTCAGAAAAGAGCTCACTTAAACTGTGCATGACCAATGGATAGAAGGTAGTCATTCCACCAAACATGAGTAGGGTATTACCAAAGGATCTGGTAGATTTAATTGACTACACATTGTCTCATTATCAAGGTGAGCCCCAGCCAACTAACTGGAAGGCAGGAAGAGCAGAACTGAAAGAAATAACCAGGAACTAGTAACACAATTTATTAGTGACAGATTAACACTGACTGCTCATTACCCACTGTAAATTAGGAGGGTGTCTTGAGCACCCACCTTAGACCTGTGCAGCTCATTCCCCCTCTATCCATGGCAACACTGTTGAACATTTCTAAGCACAGTGGGATAGATTTCCTCAGCTTTCAGTAATTACTTCGGTTTCTTTTCTACCTTTACCCAAAAAGGGTAGTTTGACTATTGCTGAAGAGGCTTCCATTCTTTTCCCTAAGATTCCCAGTCTTGACCAACTCTTTAAGCCATCTCCAGACATGACAAACTCCTTTCCCATCACGAGCCTGCCCTCTGCCAGCGTGCCGTTCAAGTTCTAGAGAGTCCCTTGGGCACAGATTACAAGTTGCCTACTTGGGCCACTTTCTCAGACTGATTTCCCAGTACCTCTAACCATTTTCCCCAGTTTGCCCACTTCCCCAGCATCTTGCCCAGAGAGAGATTTGTTCACCTTGTGAAGAAACCAACATTCAAGTTTCCGTGGTCCAGGTCTACTGCTAGCATCAGCTACAGGTGGTCTTTCTTTGTGGGCTTCAGACACCCTGCTCTAAGTTAACCACTGCATACACTGTGGGCTGCATCTGAATGAGGAAACACAGGTAGTCCTCAGCCCTTGAGCTGGCAGTGAGGAACACTAAAGTTGGCAGGAACCATAAAGATGAGAGTAATAAAGGATTAACGGACTAAAGAAAGCATAAATGAATGAGGATGAAAGCTAGGTAGAGATGGGGCACAGGAACAAGTGCCCCTGCCTATCAGAGATGAGATTATTGTCCCCACCTTCCAACTCATCCTTCTCTCCTGGGGTGCCCCCCACCCCGCGCGCGCCACGCCGGATTGGCCAGGGGCGGAGCCAGAGCCAGAAGGCAGGACTGGTCCCTGGGCGGGGACGGACCCAAGAGCTAGGCTGGCCTGCTGCTGGCCACTGTGGCAGGGAGCTGCTGCGAGTGACGGTCAAGAAGCTGGTGGGCTGCCACGCTGAACTTCGCGGGCTCCTGCGCCCACACCAGCAACACTCACTTCCCGGAGCCATGCCCTCCTACACGGTCACCGTGGCCACCGGCAGCCAGTGGTTCGCGGGCACCGACGACTACATCTACCTCAGCCTCATTGGCTCTGCAGGCTGTAGCGAGAAGCATCTGCTGGACAAGGCTTTCTACAATGACTTCGAGCGTGGCGCGGTGAGAACGCGCGCTTGGGACCAAGGGCTGACAGCAAAAAGTGGGTGGTGTGGGCAGGCAGGCAGGCGCCTGAGACGCTATCTGAGCGCATCTGGGAGCCTGATTTAGCGCCGCTTCTTGATGGCCCTGATCTCTTACGGGACAAAGGACTCCCATTGTGGGGTCTGCTTGCGGCTGGCTTCTTCTGTGAGAGAAGGCACAAACTTTCACCAATGGAACCCAGAATATGTGAGAGGCCCCTTCACGGGGGTTCTGATGTCCCAGTGCCCTGGAGTCCGGTTTACTGCAAAGCATAGAAGGTCCTGTTCCACAACTATCCATTTTGTGTAGACAGTGCTCCAGGGTAAGTGAGAGATCCAGGGTCAGGAGTCAACTTGGGCTTAATCACTTCTATCCCTACTGTGAGCCTCCGTTTACCAAGCTAAAAATAGGGTTAGATCGAACCTTACGCATGAGTCGTGAAGGGAGCCCAGTCCCGTTTGGTGGCTAGGAATGAGTCTAGGAGTTCCTGCACCCAGCCACCATGAGGAGGGAATTTCAGGGAAGGAAGGTCTGGCGGAGCACCTTTGCAAAGACTATCAGTAGGGTGCGTGCAAGGGGACACTTTCTCCCTGAGCATTAACTTCTGAAGGAAAAATAGAAGAAAGATTTCCTTTCTTTCCTCCTAATACAGACTTTGGAGTCTGGCAGACGGAGATTTTGAGACAGCACCACGCAGGTACTGTGGGAGGCCGTTCAGCTTGGATGCTACTGGTGTGTAAATTCTAGCCCCATGGCTTTCTCTGACTACAGACACGTTTTTCAGTGACCCATTGAGTATATCAAACTTGATCAGTGAGTCTGTAATAGAAACACTGCAGACACTGGGGGAGGGGGTCTTCTTCCCTATTCTACTTCCAGATCCTAAACTAGGTTTAGGTTTTAAACCTATCTTAAACCAAAAAGAAAAAAAGTTTAGATTTACCAGGCTATTTACTATTGAGCCAACCCACATGAAATCGCGTGGAATTAAACATTTCTGATAAGCACAATGGCAACTACACCTGCTTCCACTGGATAGTTCCTGGGGAAAGTTCGCTTCAGATCTGTTCAGCCAAGAAAATGATGGAAATGATAATAGTTAAGCCCTTTTCTGAGTCCCAAACTCTAAGCACGATGCTTGATTCCTGTCCTGGAACCCGGTACTCAGTCATGATTGGCTCGCTTCTGACCAGGCTTGAGCTCCTTCAAGCAGAGTGTTGAACGGCAGAGTGATACCTCTGGCTTGGTTTCACCAGTCGGAGCGCTGTCACAGAGAACGGTGCTGCAAAAGACCGTTCCATGTAGGATGCAGATACTCTGTGCACCCTCCAGTGTTTATCTTCCCTATTTGGGGGTTCTCCCGGTATAAAGGGGGAAGGAGAGAGGACAGATGGCTTCCTGTTTATAAATGGACAGCAGGATATCTTCTCCACAATCCTAGCTATCAGTGGGCTCAGGCTATGTGCTGCACAGGACACCTCATGTGTCACTTCCTCCAGGAGGAGGACGGCGGTGTGGCCATCACAAACGACTGGACAGGCAGTGAGGGGCCTGTTCTGTTTATCATCTGCCTTTCTGTCCTGTCTCCAAACCTGAAAAGTCATTTGAGTGGCATTAATTAAACACCTTAGCAAGAACCCCAGAGGCAAATTTCAGGAGAGATTTACATACACATTTCCATTGTGGAGAGAGAACCTCAGCTCTGCTGGAACTGCTGTCCTCTGGCTGGGAGCAAAAAGAGCCTTAGAAAAAGGGAAAAGCAAACAGCCTTTGAGAAAGTTCCTGTTGATGCAAAGTTGCTACATACTTTGTCTTGCACAGTCCAGAGCTACTTCCTCCTTCTGTGGCCAGTGTATCTTTAAAGTCCAGATGTCCCTTTTGGGTAAAGGTAAAAAAGAAACCTTAAGGGAAGTGTTAACTGAGAATACAAGGCTATCCCACTGTGAAGGCTAGCCAGGCACTCCAGCACCCCCTCCTAACATACAACTGAATCATAGTCAGTACTAATCTGTTTTAATAAATCCCACTATTGCCCATCCCCCATTAGTCCCACAAGAGTTCTGCATAGAGATTCAGGTCAGGAACCTTTGCAGATGGAATTCTCTGGAGTGTCAGGCACTCAGTGGTTCCCTGGTGTTTGCTGAGGAGAGCCCAGTTGGAACATAGAATGGCTCTGTTCCATAAGCTAGTCCTACGAGGGACAGCTCTAACAAATCTTGAAATTTTGAGGGCATCTTGGTTGGCTACTTTATCTGCCCAGCCAGCAGCACTTTGAAAAGCTAAGGATAGGGTGTGGTGTTGAATATATGAGTCTTAAACATATTCAATACATGCAAATTCATCTTACAGATGATATGCTTCTTAAATATAGTTAACAAATATTCTTTTATTTATGGAGAGTAAATTGTATAGTACCTCTTCATGAGGAAGAGACTAATGATGGAGGAATAAATATTTCATTCATAAACCTTCATATACTACTTCTCCCTCGATGTCTATTTTCCCTACCTCTGCCCTTCATCCTCCTCTTCATCCTTCCTTTATCCCCACAATGGTCAGTTTCTCTCCCCCTGTTCACCCGCAGACTCTTTTCTTTTCTACTCTAACGTCCTTTATCTCTCTCCTTCAGCTTCCCCTAACTTCTGTCCCCTCTCATCCCCCACAGTGCAACCTCATTTTCCCACTTCTGTCCTCACATCCACTTGACTACTGCTCCCAATGCTCTGTTCTCTGCAAATTTTGGTCTTCTTATCACTGGCTTTTGGTCTTTCATCCCCTCTGTCCTCCTCTCTTTTGCCCTCCAGCCCCACCCTCACCTCTGCTCTACATCCTCTTCCTCCTCCCACCAGTTTCTCATACCCCATCCAAGATGGACAAGCCCAGTTGGCCATGCCCTCACTCCAGGAGAGATTCATGTTTCTTCCACACAGCCACAGAAGGATGACAGAAGTAAAGGTGGACAATGCCTGTGGGATGCAGAGTTGTCCTCTGGCAGAGATGGAAGCATAAATGAATGGACCACTGTTTATAAAACGGTGGTAGAAAGCTCAGAGGCTGAGCAATGGCACTTTTCTGAGATATTCATGTACCACATAGTGATATTTACATCAAAACAGGCCACATATATCATGGTGTTGTGTATGTTTTAAGGTTTTAACAGAGCTGAAAATTTATTTTGCTTGGTAGATTCAGTATGTTTAAACACATGTTTATTATTATATGCTACCTAATGTATTCAGTGCAGCAATATCCAGTACATATGTATTACTTAGGAGAAATAGGCTGTACCAGGTAGACTGGATATATAGTATGATATATACCTATATTTCTATAAATATATACTATGACAGAATTACCTTACACTTCATTTTCCAGAATGTAGACCTATCACTGATGTGTGATTGATTGTATTTAGAAATTTTAAAACCAAATATACAACAGAGTTTTAAAAACAAACCCAGCAGGTGAAATCAGCCTTCTGGCCCCTCCTGATGTGGGCTAGTAAACTACATGCCTCTTGTGTCTCTCCCCAGCTTTGTGACCAATGTAGTGGCATCTTTGTCTTGGGAGCTGTGTTCTAGCCATTTCCTCCTCTGTGTGAATTCCCTGAGAACATTGTTCTGCCAGCCATATCTGAAATCTGCCCTCTCCTCTCTGCTCTCTGTACCTCTGAGGTGGTCAGTCACTCACTAACACATCGCTGCTAGCCCTCTGAGTGTCAGATACACCTGTAAAATGGAGTGGCCATCCACATGAACATTCACATACTCAGCATTCACTGAGCCCTGGACCCAGCACTGTTCATAGGGCCCACCATAAAGGACTCAGTATGTCAAGGACATAGACAACAAATAGTGTCATCCCAGCACACGCAACCATACGGAAAAGGTCAGCACGTCTGGTGGCTCCACATGTCCTCCTGAGGCATTCTTTTGTGAGACATGTCACCCTGTGTTCTCCATGAGAAACCTCTTTCTGCTTTCTGTGATCTTGTTCTAGCTACACTCTGGGGCTTTAGACCCACAAACAACATACTTTATCTGTAAGACTTCCTGTATTCTAACTGAACCCCTCAATTCTTGTTTACTTCCTGTCACATCCGAGCTTCAGGCCAGGGCAGCAAGGTCTCTGGGGTGACCAGAGATAAGCCAGACTACATGACTGACCTCCATCTTCTTACAGAAGATTCTATCGAAGAGCAGATTTATGTCTAAGACTGCTAGTGATGTCCTCCCATTGCAGGTCTGAAACCCTTAGCCTGGTGGAGTTAAGGACCTGTAAGGTCCCATTTTCTGTGACTGTACCATAGGTATGCTAAAGGATCAGCCTCCCCTCCCCCAGAGAAACTACTCAGTTTCCATCTGTCTGTCTGTCTGTCTGTCTGTCTGTCTGTCTTTTGGTTGTTTTGTTTTGTTGTTTGTTTTGTTGGTTGGTTTAGTTTGGTTTGGATTTTTTTGAGACAGGATTTCTCTGCATAGCCCTGGCTGTCGTTGAACTGCAGCTCTGTAGACCAGGCTAGCCTTGCACTCACAGCGATTCATCTGCCTCTGCCTCCCAAGGACTGGGATTCAAGGCCTCTACCACCACTACTCAGCTGTTCAGTATCTTTCTTACAGGCCTAGTTGTAGCTGCATAGATGGCCTCAGATTTCATGACTTTCTCTTCAAATCTTTCTTATTACTTTAGAATGAGTGCCCTCTCTTCATTCACCCTAACCTCCCTGATGTCATCCCTTCCAACCCTCAATACCAACCTCTTTAGCCTCTCAATGCCACAGGAAAACCACTTCCCCTGAAGCAGCTGCTCTGGGGCTGGGTCCAGGCATTCTCAGTGGCTGCCCTTTGGTCCTGACCACAGGCTGACTTCCCTCTCCTCTGCATGCACTATAAATCCCTCCCACTCTCCCTCATCCTTACAAGAATTCCCCATCCACCAAGTCCAGGGCTTGAACACTTAAGATGTTCCTCTCACTCCATAGGCACTTGGAGCCATGAATAAATTGCACTGCAAAGGTTTAGCCCAGGCCGACCACAAACACTGCAGGGTTCCTTGACTTATGAGCTCCCATGGAGTCTGAGAACATAGACCAGCTAGTTCTAATACATACACCCAGTGGACTGTGCCCTTGGAGAAAGTAGCTAGTCAAGTATCTCACCATTCTGATTTCTCAATAGGGCTGCAAGTCAGTTGCTACCTCTTCTTAAAAAATGAAGAAACATAATCTGGGGAGAGCCTCAGACAGTCAAGTGTTCACCTTGCAAGAACAAGAACCCGAGTTTGATCCTTAGACCCTATATTTTTAAAAAGTCAGTAATCCTGGGGCCACATTGTAATCCTACCTCTGAGGGAAAAGAGACAGGCGGACCTCTGAGGTTTTCTGACCGACCAGCCTAGCCTACTTACCCACTTCTATGCCAGTAAGAGACACTGATTGGTGTGGGGGTGGCAGTGCCTGAGGAACAACATCCAAGATTGCCCTCTCTCTCTCTCTCTCTCTCTCTCTCTCTCTCTCTCTCTCTCTCTCTCTCTCTCTCACACACACACACACACACACACACACACACACACACACACACCAAAAAATAAAAACAAAAAACAGAAATGGAAGAAGGTCTAAGAGAAGGAAGAGAACAGGGAGGAAGAGAAGTAGAGGATGGGCAGGAAGAGGAAGGGGGGGGGCAAAGAATGAAGAAGAAAAGGGAGGGAAAGAAGGAAGAAGCAAAGGAAGAGGAAACGGGAAACAATGAAGACAGGGAAGGTACAAAAAGAAAGGGTAAGAAGACAGGGACTGTGAAGAGGAAGATGTGGGGAGGAGGTTGAAGAAGGGAAGGAAGAGGAAGAGAAGGAAATAAAGCAATTTGATGAGGCCATATGGCCAGCAAGTTTATACCTACAACATAAACTCAGAGTCCCAAACACCAGGTCATCTAGCCCTCTGGCCCAATTCCCCTCCACTGACCCCAACTCTTCTAGGCTTATGTGTGTGTGCCCACTGTCACACACACACACACACACACACACACATACATAACTCCAACTTTTCTGTGCTCACATCTGTGCACACACACATACATGCATCCTCATATGTACATGTGTGAGACTGAACATTACATTCACATATACTCTGTACTCATTCATATATCTTAAGCCAAGATTCTTAAGGAGTCTCTTCATTAATTTAGGTAGACTCACCTCCTGCAAAGACCTGGATCCTCACTTTACACAGATGGGCTCTGGTAACACAGGAAAGTCTTCAGCCAAAAAACTGCTCACATAGAAATACAGTCAGTAATGTCCAGGAAAGAGTTGGGGCAGGGGCTGTTGAGAATAGGCACCAAAATAAAGTTAGGTAGGAGACTTATGTTTTAGTTTTTGTGGCACAGCACAGTGACAATAACTCATAATAATTTTTGTATATCTCAAAGTAGTCTGAAGAGAAGAAAATTTAATGTTTCTTAATTCAATAATGAGTATTTGAGGTAACAGAAATACCAATTACCCTGGCTTGTCGACGTTTCTTTTATACTTGTATCGAAAGGTCATACTGTATCAGCCATAAAAAATTAATTATAAAAAGCAAAACTCCCTCACCCCATTTCAGATAAGGCAAGCATGAGAATTAAATTAGCATAAGCCAAAAATAATAGGAGAAAAAGTGGACAAATTTGCCTAATGCGGCAATGTGTTTTATATGTTACTTAGGACCCAATGAAGACTCGGAAAGGCAGTGTGAGCCCACTGCTTACACCCTGAATTGTATGGAAAACATGTGATAAAGAAAGAGTTGGGCTAGGGAAGTCAGACAGGAGGGACTGTGGACGTCTGAGGTGGCCAACCGGGTCTAATTGTCCAGGTTTCTGCTTTCGTTCTGAGGAAGCCCTTCTTCACGAGAAGGCAAACGTTAGAATTATCTTCAACCACCACTTGATATCACTTAGCTCAAATATTCACTGTGCCGGAGCAGCAGCCGTAGGAAGGACCCTGACGCTTAGGAAGGACGCTGCTCTCAGCTGCATCAGAGTTCAGGCCCCGGGGGCAACAGTTGATTGTTCTGTTCCCCTGCCCAGGTGGACTCCTACGATGTCACAGTAGATGAAGAACTGGGCGAGATCCACCTAGTCAAAATTGAGAAGCGCAAATACTGGCTCCATGATGACTGGTACCTGAAATACATCACGCTGAAGACCCCCCTCGGGGACTACATCGAGTTCCCGTGTTATCGCTGGATCACAGGCGAGGGCGAGATTATCCTGAGGAATGGATGTGGTAAGCTGCCTGGACCCTGCCTCGTAAAGGCTTCCTGGAAACCAGAAAGTCTCCCCCCCCTCAGAGAGCTGTATTTCTGGGCGTGAGAATTCCATCTTGGGTGGGGCACACCTCTGAATCCTGTTCCCTTATGGGAGAAGTGATCTTCCTGGGCTCTAACTAGCTCTAGAGCGGAGCTAATAGCCAGAGGATTCACACCAGCTGTGGCTCCCCTCTGCACACTGTCCTGGAAAAGGATGGAGACAGGCATTCTCCTCTGACCACTAAGTAACGAGGGCCTCTTAACAGGCACCTGTGACAAGAATCCTGCAAACGGGGCGCGCTGCAGAAATAGCACATGACCTCCTAAGCCAAATTCTCTGTCCTCTCTAAGATAGGGGGAAAGTGTTCAGAGTCAGAGGACTCCTCCTAAAGGGATGGACTAAGATGGCCAATGTAATGCCAGCTCCAAGGAAGGGCCAGAGGCAAGCTGGAGTTCACTGTCCCCCGATTTATGTATTTGCTTTGAAAATCAAACAAAACAAACAAACAAACTCGGTTTCACTACATACTTCCGGCTGGCCTTGAACCTTCAGTTCTGCTGTTTCAGCCTCCCAAAATCCTGGATATGCAGGGCCCACTTTGGTACTGCTATAAGAGGACATTCTTTTCCAGCCCCCACACCCAGGCCCAGCCAGCTGATACAGAGGGTCTGAGAAAATGGAAGCAGATGTCAAAGTTCAGCTAAGGCTTCTTGCACTTTCCCCTCACATGGGTCAAATTAAGCCTGGGCAGATTTCTATCTTGTAGCCATGGCCCTTGCGTTTGCTTTCGGTCTCATCAGGAACAAACCTGCCAACAGTCCCTGCAAGAGGAAGGCGGCTGCTGCTCATTACAGCAACGCTAACCTCTCTGATAAGGATCCTCTGCCTCTCGTCATTCTTCACAGTTGGGAGATGTAGAGAAGATGAGAATGACAATTAAACCACCACCATTTTGATAGAGAACTGAGACCAAAGGAAAAGAGGAAGGAGGAGGAAGAGGAGGAGGAGAAGTTGTTATTCTTTTCCCTCTAGGGTCCTTTAGCCATCTCATCACACCCATTGTCCTTCATATGGGACTTGACTTACACCAAATCCTGGGAATTTTTCTGGATACTTGGGTTTAGAAGGATTTTTACTATCCCTCCCCCAACCTCAGTGGGAACCCCTCCCACTCGCCCACATGGACACACACCGTTCAAGTCATCATGTGGCTAGAACAAGGAAGGCTGTGGACAAGGTGCTTCTCTTAACCCAGTGTTGTTCAGAAGGCATTAGGTTCTTTCTTCTGTCTGCCCCACCCAAGATCTCAGTGGGGAAGTCTTTCCAGCCTACAGATTCTGTAGCTTTGTGTAGCAGCATGCACAACAATGCAGGCAGATTAGGATGATTCGAGGAGGCATTGAGAGAGGGCCTTCAGGAAGGTGTGGAAGTGTCCAGAGGGGCCACTTCTGTGTGTAGGGCCAGCAGCTTGGCCAGTCCTGATGAGTTGGGGAGGGGAGGAGTTTAAGAATAATGTAGAAGAGCATCATTGTAAAGATAGCCTCTATCTTATGACCTCAGTAGAGAAGTGGGCATCCCTGGGGATGTGGAAGACTAGAATGAAGAAGAAAGCCCCACCCTCTACACTCACACTGCCCCCAGAGCTGAGTTTAATGAGAAGCCCATTGGTGCAATCCATTCTTATCTGTTTTATCAACAAGATAAAATGGAGAGGGTCTTCGGGGACAAAGTTAATCTGGCTGACAAGTTTCATTAACCACTGCTGCTAACCAACCATCTTAACTTCAAACAGTTGTTCGATGTGATCAAGTAGGTCTAGACTCTTGGATCTGCCAAGTACTTCGTCTGTGTCCTCCGTGCCGTTAACTCATTAGACTACAGGCTTCACCTGGAAGATGGTTCCTCTCACACATGGCTTGGGCCCCACGGTCTCCATCTCTGCATAACACCTCACAGCATGAGGGACACGGGTAGCTTCACTTCTCACATGTAACTCACTTCTAAGAGGAAGTTTTCTAAAGAACAGAAGCTGCCAGGCTCCGAGCCTGTGCCTGGAACCAGTATAGTGTAATTCCACCACCTATCCTTGAAGGAAAGGACACCAAAAAAAAAAAAAAAAAAAAAAAAAAATCTCAATTTAAAGAATGCCAAAGGATTTGTGATCATGATTAACCTGCATGGTACAACAACCACTGCCTTGAACAATGTGCCGGGAAGAGGGCCTACCCCACAAGTGACCCTACTTCCCACCACTACCGGGTGCCTGCTCAGCCTTCAGAGAGTGAGCTGATGTGGGACACAGATTTGGATGAAGGCCAAAAGACTGATGATCTATGGCCTTGAAGCCCTCTCTCTTGAAACTCATTATAGTTAATACTATTGATAACAACATCAAAGCAGTGTTTTGTATTCATTATAAGTTCAAGCAACAGTTGCCCATGGCCTAAATGTTCTTCCTTAAACACACATTTGTCCCAAGCCTATGTCTCTTTTTAGTGTAAAGTGGATGAGAAAGCTCATTGTATTTCTTATTCTTCAGCCTTTATTTACTAGTAGGAGGAGGAGGCAGTTCTATTCTTGATTCCAACTTTATAGCAAAACAACTAAATAAACTGGGTGATGGGGAGAGAATGGGTCTGCTGTTAGGGAAAAGAGAACTGAGAGTTGGTGTCTGAGATCCATTCACAGCACCTTGAAGCAATCATCTTATGATTGCTAAGCCTAATGAAATACAAACAGGACTTGCAATCTTTCGTGTTTTTTTTAATTTAACTTTTCCATTAATTTCAATGTGTTATACAAAATATAAATGTTTGGTGTAATTAAATAGGTTACAGGGGTAGCTGGAGAGCATGGTAGAGAACTTGCAGCACAGAATAGCAGTGTGTGTTATAACCACCTTTTCTGACTCTTGCTTGAGACCCTGTGTGCTGCTGGATTTACCTTAGAGCTGATTACAATTTCATCTGTGTTGAATGCTCTGAGAAAGGGCCTTTAGCAACTTGCCAAACCTCCTGAAATGAGAGATGACATGACAGTTTTCTTTGGTGGCATGAAAGTCAGCTGCTCTTTTATCTCAATATCTCATAATAACTGTTATTGGACCACTCTGAAGTGGCTTATCAGTATCCACCAAAGCCCCAGCACTTGGAAGGCAGAGGTAAGGCGACTGGGAGAGTCCAGCCAGCCTTGGGTAAATAGAAAGTTCTAGACCAGCGGAGTTACATGAGACCTTGTCTTAAACAAACAGAACAAGGCTATCTAATAAACACCACACAATACCTGTCAGCTTGCCTTGGCAGACAGGTCTGGATGAGGGCTCCCAGGATTCCTGCATGATCAGTACACTGAGGGCTAAGGGAAGACATCTGGAAAAGCATGAGCACTGGGCACTGTGTGGTCATGCTTGCTCCTCCTCAGGCCACTTCTCATACTCGTCCTTCCTTCACAGCAAAATTGGCCCGAGATGACCAAATTCATGTCCTCAAACAACACAGGCGGAAGGAACTGGAAGCACGACAGAAACAGTATCGGTGAGTCATGGTGGGGACCAAGTGGCCGTGAGAAGCCCCTCCAGTACCATGGTAGGAGACGAGCCCGACCGGAGCAAATGGACCATCATCTTACCTCCGCCTTCAGGCAGATGAAAGGGGGTCAAGGACAAAGCTTGAGAACAGCCACATTATGCTTGAGGAGAATGGGTCCAAGAGAGTGAATCACCTTTCCTATGCTTGTATGAACTGCCTTAACTATTTATGTCTTCATGTAATACTTTGACTATAAAAGCAAGGCATAATCTACAACAACATTGAAAAGTCATTACATGTGATCAAGAAAAAGAGGTCCAAATTATTTGAATTAAACATGAGGGGCAAAACCGATACTTCATAGGAATGTGAACCCACATACATACAACAAACACACATACAATACTTTTAAGGAAATAGAGGATCTGAATAAGCCAATCCCCTGAAATATAATTGAATTTTCAGATGTCCTATAAATAAAAGCTCAGGTAGCTTCACAGGTAAGTTCTAGCAAACATTAAGGAATTAGCATCAATCTTATATAGATTTTTCCCCACAATATGTGAGAAGGCAATATTTTCCAACACATTGTATGTTGTGCAAGAACTAGGCAAAAGCATCATTAAAAATAAATCAATACACAAATATCTCTAAAGAATAGAGATGCGGAAGTTTTCAACAAAATATTAGCAAGTCAAATTCATATAGTATTAACAAATAAGTTTTCTCTAAGAATACAGTGCTTTTGAACATTGAAAACTTTGTTAATCTAACAAGTATATAAAAAATTAAAAGTACCTATAATCATTTAAATATATACATATACACAATAAAATATAATATACATACATATACATATATATACACAAAAAGGAATTTGAGAAAATTTAAAATCCTTTCATAATGAAACATTCAAAATGCTGGAATCAAAGAAAATGTCCCCAACACAGTAAAGAATGTTTATAGAAAACTCCCAAGACAAACTGCTTATCTGTAAGATTAGAAAACAATAGGGTATTCATTCATGCTGCCTCTATTTAGCATCTCACTAAAGGGTCTATTTGGTTGGTTAGGAAAGAAGAAGAAAACGGTTTGCTTAATCACCTTCATAGATGACATGGTTTTTAATATAACTAATAAATTCACCAAAATTTATTTATTTATGAAAGAACTAATAAATTAGTAAGATTATGAGATGCAAATTCTATACATTGTAACAAAAGAAGGAAAATCTACTTATAGTAAGTTTAAAATTATAGAATATTTATTAAGATATTTAACAAAAGCCGTGCAAGGCTAACGACAAAACCCCAGAACACAGTTGGAATGAACCAGTTAAAGAAAACCCAAGTGAGTCGACAGCTTCTCACACTCACTTAGCTTTGCTAAATGGCAGTGCTTCTCTCAGAGATGATGATGAATGTTCAGTGCAACCGCTGTTAAAACCCCAGGTAGTACTTTTAAAAACAAGATTGACAAGATGTTCCTCAAATCTATATGGAAATACAAGGCATACAAAATCACCAGACCAATCTTGAAAATAAAAATGTAAGCTAGAGAACCTATATTCCCCAGCATCCAGATTTCTGCACAATCATAGTATTCAGGGAAATGTAGCCATATCTTGAGGATACGTACACAGAAGAATGAAATAGAATTCCAAGTCCAAAATCATCCCCTTATACTCATGGTGAATTGATTTTGGGTAGAATCAGCAAGGCAAATCTATATGTAAAGAATGTCCTTTTAAATAAATGGCACTGAGAAAACTGCATCACCAAAGTATAAACAAGTGACATTGGACCTAACACCAAATTCATTAACTAAGTGGTAGAATTAAAACCATACAAGAATAAACATCCATGACTTTGAATTGAAAAAGGATTCTGAGACAGGACACCGTATCATACATACAAGAGAAAAATCAGATGACTTGGTATCACCAAAGTTTTAAGCTTTTTTGTTTCAAAGGGCATTGTGAAGAAAATGAAAGACTATTGATAAAGCATACTGAGTCCAACCCCCAGGATCCAGTTTTACAAAACTGTGAGGGCTGCAGAGATCACCCAGTGAATAAAATGCTTGCCACACAAGCAGGAGGACTTAAGTTTCGATCCTTAACATCCCATAGAAAAGCCCAGAACTACTGTGCATGTCTATAACCCTAGCACTGTTGTTTAGTCTAGCTAAATCAGTGAATTCAGGTTCAGTGAAAAGATCCAATCTCAAGAAATAAGGTGGAGAATGTGACCCAATTCACCCAATATCAACCTCTGTCCTCTACCTTCACACTACACACATACACACACACACACACACACACACACACACACACACACACTTATGCATGTGCACTCATGCACATACACAATCAGACATGGTAACATACATGTGTAATTCTAGTGCTGAGAATGAAGAAACAGGTAATCCCTGCAGCTCTTTAACCAGCCACCCTAGCCTACTTGATGAGCTATTATCTAGGGAGAGAACATTTTTCAAAAACCAGGAAAATGGCTCCTAAAAACTGACGGCTGAGTTGTCCTCTGGCCTCCACATGAAAGGGCACACTTGTGCACACAAACATACCCACACTAAAAGAACCCACAGAATGAGAATAAATATTTGCAGAACATTTATTTGACTAAAGACTTGTGTCCAAACTACATAGAGAACTCTTAAAACTCAAGAGAGAGATAGTACAATTTTAGTTTTTATGAAGTTATTTACTTACATTGCATCACAATCACATCTTCCCCTCCCTTCTCTCCTCCCAGTTCCCTCTCACCTTCCCTTCTCCCCACCCATTCCTACTGCCCTTCTCAGAAAAGAAGGGCAGGTGGGCAGGCCTCCCATAGATATCAACCAGCTTTGCCACATCAAGTTGCAGTAAGATTAGGCCCAACTTCTTCTATTAAGGCTAGACAAGGCAAATAAAGACCCAACTGCACTACAGTCACATATGTGCTGAGGGCCTAGGTCTGTCCTATGCATTTTCTCTGGTTGGCAGGTCAGTCTCTAAGAGTCCTTATGGTCCCAGGTTAGTTGATTCTGTGGGTTTTCTTGTAGCATCCTTGACCCCTCAGGCTTCTACAATCCTTCCACCCTATCTTCTGCAAGATCTCCCAAGCTCCACTTAATGTTTGGCTGTGGGTCTCTGTATCAGTTTCAGTCAGTTGCTGGGTGAAACCTCTCTGATGACAGTTATGCTAGGATCCTGTCTAAAAGTACATCAGAGTACCATGAATAGTGTCAGAGCTGGGCTCCCTCTCATGACATGGCTCTCAAGGGGGCCAGTCATAGGTTGGCTCTTCCTTCAAATTCTGCTCAATGATACATTTTAAAAAGGGGCAAGAATTTTAAGTCCAAAGAAAAGGACATTCTCCAAGAAAAATATATAACTGGGTGAACATATAAAAGGACAGGTGCTAAGTTAGTTGTCTAGAAAATGTATATCAATACTACAGTGAGATGCTAGTTCAAAGCCACTTAAGCACCAAGAATCTAAAAGTCATATTATTACAAATGTTGGTGAAATTACAATGCTCATATGCCACGGTTGAGAATGTTAAATGATGCAACTGCCTTGGAAAATGGCTGAGTAATTCCCCCCAAACTATCAGAGTAATGATGTTACCCAGCAAACCCACTCTTGATTATGTACCTATTAAAAAAGAAGACATGTTCAGATGGTTACTGTTCACTGCCCACTAGACTAAAGAATGAGACACATGTAGGTCAGTGTGCCTGTGAGCTCCAGAGAGAATTAACTTGAATGTGAGTAGCTTCATCCCGTAAGTCCAGAGTCTTAGATAAAACCTCACCCATCCCACCAGAATGGATGAGATCTCTCAAACTGAACAAAACATAACTTTTCTCCCTGAAGTTGTATTGAAGTCACAGTGATGTAAAAGACACCTAATATGTATGTCCACACTAAAATTTCTATATGCATGATTACTGTACTAATAACCCCACCTACACAAAGATGCATACAACTTAAATGTCTATTAATGGATGAATGGTTAAAATGTCATATATCTGTGTAACTTGATGTGAATTCCAGGGGTCAGACTCTGCTCATCCGGCTTGGTGGTAAGCACCCTTACCTGCTGGCTGTCTTCTCAGCCCCACTATGCAGTTCTTCAAAGGCCTTTGAAGTTGGTTAGTGGGAGGAACATGTAAGAGTTTGAACCTTTGGGCTAGAGAAGCCTTATAATGCTTCAAGAAGAGATTACTAGACCATCTTGGTAGGACTTCAGAGAGTGGAAACCTGCTTCCTGAGTCTTCAGTGAGGAACAAGGTGACTGGACTATAGGCCATTTGTGTGATATTCTAGCATGGGGCATGGCTTCATTTTGCCCATGGCCTGAGAATTTGAATGAGGTTCAGTTAATAAATAACGGACTAATATGTTTGGCAGAAATTTTCCAGACATGATAGCATCTAGCTTGTCTACAGCTACTGTTGGCTGCTCTAACCCAGGTGTCCAGTGAGAGATACTGCCTTGAGCCTCAGAAAAGGCTTTGGACTTTTAGATGCGCTTGGAACTGTTGAAAACTTGAGGGCTTTCAGAGATAGACAAAACTTATTTCCCATTATAAGATTAGCATGAACCTATAGAGAACGAGGGTGGGAGTTTATGGCTTGAAAGTGACGTGTTTGAATATCAAATTTCCAAGGATGCTGGGCTTGTGACAGTTAATCTTGTCAACTTGACAGGATGTAGAATTACCCGGGAGACAAATCTCTGGGCACGTCTGTGAGGGGGATTTCAGATTAGGTTAATTGAGGTGGTAAGAACCCTGCCCCTCTGTGTTTTCCCCACCAAGATGTAGTGCACCCTTCAACTGTGAACCACAGTAAGACTTCTCTTAGGAAGTTGCTTTTGTCAAATACTTTGTCACAACAAATATAGAAGTAAATAATACCTAAACTAGCACAGCAGCCACACATAGACCAGTATCTTTAAAGATTGTCCTGATCTGAACTGCCCTTGTTTGACTTAACATAACAGCTTTGGGGCTTGTGCATGTTGTGGTATCTATTTGTATTTCATTCACTATCTGTAGAAAGAAGAAACTCTGGAAAGTTGTCCTCTGACCTCTACACACAGGTCATGGCAGGTGCGCGTACACACACACACACACACACACACACACACACAGAGAGAGAGAGAGAGAGAGAGAGAGAGAGAGAGAGAGAGAGAGAGAGAGAGAGAGAGAGAGAGAGAGAGGAGAAGGGACAGGGGATGGGGAAGGAGAGGAGAGAGAGAAAGAGGAGAGGAAAAAGAGAGAGAGAGAGAATCCATGCAGAGGAGAAGAACCACATGATCATCATTGCCACAGCGATACCCAATCCTATATATTATCTACCGTTCTCATTGCTGTGACAAGATGCTCGAGAAAAGCAGCTGAAATGAAATCATTTTGCCCTAGACTTTGGTTCATTTGTTGTTTTGTGTTTTTGTACAGTCTGAGAGAAGACATAGAGGCAAAGTTTAAAGAGCTGATCACACTGAGCCCATAGTCTGGGAACAGAGAGAGACAAAGTCTGGTAGTCTACTTGCTTTTTCCTTTGTTTTTAGTCTAGGACCCAATCTCATGGAACAGTACTATCTACATATGGGGGTCTTCCCATGCCAATTAATGGCACTCTAGCAACCACCTCATGCTGGAGCTTTATCACCCAAGTGATGCTAGGCCCCATCAGCATTAACCACTGTTAGCTTTTTCTTTGATTGAAAAGTATCTGAAGTAAAATAACTTAAAATAGGAAATATTTGCTTTAGATCATAGTTTTAGAAGTTCTGGTTGACAGCCAGGAGGACCCACAGTTTTGCCTTGTGTCAAAGAATCACACAATTACAGATTCTTTATGGTAGAGAACTACGCTACTGACCTCACAGCAGCTGGAAGACAGACACAACTTCCCTTCAACATGGACCCTGTGACTGAACTTCTGACTACCATTTCCCAGGAAGACCATTAGCAGGAGTCAAGTCTTTATTACCAAGCTATAGATGTTCCCAAGGACAGAGGGGACAGCAATAGCAATGATAGCAAAAGATATGGGTTCCTTTGGAGAATCATAAAAATGTTCTAGTATTCACTATTATCTGTGATAAAGATTTTTAAAGAACTATAATTATTGACCATCATTGGGTAAATTTTATGGTATAAGAATCATATGCTTATAAATCTGTAACTTTTTAAAATTAATTTAAACTGTAGCATAAACTTCCGTGTAGGAACAGAATCTATACAAACTGTAGAGAACAGAAGAGCAAATCATCATAACCAGGCTCAGCAAAACCTCTTAGCTATGACACCGAGTGCGCACAACACAAGGATAATTGCCACACTGGACTTTTTTTTTTTTTTTTTTTTTTTTTTTTTGTTAAAACATAAATCCTCTATACATCATTGAACTCTACCAAAACAGTAAAAACATAGAATGGACCAACATATGCAAAGTGCATCCAGTAAGGGACTTGAATTCAAAATATATAAAGAACCTTAACAAAAGTCAAAAAGACAGATTATAACAAATACTGCCAAGTAGGAGGCAGGGATCAACCCCCCCAGCACTCTGGTAGGGTCAAACAGCTGCAGCCATTCCAGGAGATATGTCCGTTCTTCCTCAGAATTATGGGTGGTATCACCATGTGACCCAGCAGCACTTTTTTTCTGTATTTTTTATTGATTATATTTTATTTGCATTTCAAATGTTATCACATTTCCTGGATTCCCCTCCCCCTGTTTCTATGAGGGTGTTCACCCACCCATCCACCCCCTCCCATCTCCATACCCTGACATTCCCCTACACTGGGGCAAGGAGCCTTGGTAGGTCCAAGGGCTTTTCCTCCCATTGATGCCCAACAAGGCCATCCTCTGCTACATGTACAGCTGGAGCCATAGGTCCATCCATGTGTACTCTTTGGATAGTGGTTTAATCCCTGGAAGCTCTGGATGTTTGGTATTGTTCTTATGGGGATGCAAACCTCTTCAACTCTTTAAGTTCTTTCTCTAACTCCTCCATTAAGGACTTCTTACTCGGTTCTATGGTTGGCTACAAGCCAATTTACTTCTGAATTTGTCATGCTCTGGAAGAGCCTCTCAGGAGACAGCTATATCAGGTTCTTGTCAGTATTCTTGGCATCAGCAATACTGTCTGGGTTTGGTGGCTGTATATCCCCAGGTGGAGCAGTGTCTGGATGGCCTTTCCTTCAGTCTTTGCTCCAAACTTTGTCTCCATATTTTCTCCTGAGAATATGTTTTGTTCCCCCTTCTAAGAAGTACTGAAGGAGTCATACTTTGGTCACACTTCTTATTGATCTCATGTGTTCTGTGAATTGTATTTGGGGTATTCCAAGCCTTTGGGCTAATATCCACTTATCAGTGAGAGCATACCATATATGTTCTTTTGTGATTTATTGGGTTATCTCACTCATCTTGATTTTCTTGACCCATCTATTTGCCCAAGAATTTCATGTAGTCATTGTTTTTAATAGCTGAGTGAAAATTGTGTAAATGTACTACATTTTCTGTATCCATTCCTCTGTTGAAGGACATCTGGGTTCTTTCCAGCTCCTAGCTATTATAAATAAGGATTCTATGAACATAGTAGAATATATGTCCTTCTTGTTTGTTAGAGCATCCTTTGGGTATATGCCCAGAAGTGGTATAGCTCGATCCTCAGGTAGCACTATGTCCAATTTTCTGAGGAACCACCAGACTGATTTCCAGAGCAGTTGTACCAGCTCACAACCCACCAATAATGGAGTGTTCCTCTCTCTCCACATCCCTGCCAGCATCTTCAGCAGCACATCTTAGCATAGGCCTTTCCAAGAAAAATACAACCAGAATTAGGGGTGTGGCTAATGACAGAGCACTTATCCAGTATATATAAGAGCCATGGATTCAGCCCCCTATACTGTAATGATAATACCAATAATAATTAAGCTATATGTCTACACCAAATACTTGTATGGGAATATTCATGGCAACTGTCTTTCTTGGGGTTTTTATTGGTGTAATAAAACACCATGACCAAATGCAACTTGGGAAGGAAAGTGTAGGTGGTCCTACAACCATTAGTATTGTGATATTAATTTCACTTCCCCAAAAAGTGCTGCCTAGTCACGTACTCATGAAGATGACTTCATCTGAACCTTCCCATGTTAATTAGTAAAATAAAGGCAAGAGCTGGTGATTGGGCAGGGAAGGGAGGCTGAGAGAGAGGATCAGAGGTCAGAGGATGAAGGAGGACTGAGGGAGAGTTCCAAGATGGACGTTGGGAAGGATAAATTAGATCCAGGTTGGCTTAATTGGCATTAAATAGCTATGAACATTAAGGATTTTATAGGTCTAGTATATCATACGGAAGGGCAGTTTGTATCTTTGTCTATTTGATGTAATCTTGTTGTATAGAGGATTTGTGGATTGAGACTTGAATATATAAACCTGTATGAAAAGCTATCAGACCTCAGAGTTGTGTTTGTGTTAGGATTTAGGGTAAAGAAACACACTGGGACAGAGGCAGTAGGACAGGCAGAGTAAACCACCAGGGAAGGAAGTCATGCAGACAAAGTGAGACCTCGGGGGAGGCTCAGACAGAGTCCATGCATGGTTCTGTACTAGAAGCAGTGCCCATGGAGTGAGACTGTGGGGCTGATAAAGAGATAAGCCTTTCTATTTTTTTAATATTTACTGCAACAGTAAAGGGTTAATTTCACTTCATACTGCCAGGTAATATCTATCAGTGACCAATAGGGATGATCACATGATAAAGTCAAGTGGAGCTATGACCAATAACAAAGAAGTGATATCACATCACAGGGGTGACTGGGCTTGGTGCCATGCCTATTGTCCTAGGTTATTTGGGAGGCTAGACAGAAGAATCACTTGGTCCCAGATGTTCAAGGCTAGCCTGTTTCAAAAAAGAAAAGAAAATTAAGCATACCAATGCTAAGAATAAGGGTTGAGGGAACTCTCACTGACTGGGAAGGTGGCTATAGAAATATTTAGAGTCTAAGGGGGGAGAGAAAGAGAGAGAGAGTGATAAATGAGAGAGAAAAAACAGGGAGACAGGGAAACAGAAAGAAATGCATTTGTCTGTATACACTACTTCATAATTACAAAAGTTAAAAACGCTTGCACCTTCACTGTGAGAAAGTAACCTGATCACATTATAGTCATGCCAAAAATTTAAAAATGCAATGTGTGTGCAAGGCTTTCCACTAAGCACCATGTGTCATATTTTGGGATGTCTGTCCTTGATACAGAGCATTGTCCCAGAGTCTGTCTTCCCTCCCATGGAGCTAAAGACAGTTCTTCAGCTCTCCTCTCCACTTGAATCCCCTGTGACAAAGCCCTTTATAGAGTTCTACAAGACTTGTAGTCTGTGGGGTGGGTTAAGACAAAACTCGAGAGTGACTTAATCTGTTGTCAGCCACTAACATCTTAGTGTGGTTTGGTGCACAAATAATTAGATTTATTGTTCATTCACCTGTCTCCCTGAGGATGTGACCTGACCTCCTGGAAGCTGTTTACTTCATCACAGCCTGGGTCTTGTGGGGAGGATGAGAAGGTGGTTGTGATATATCTCATTCCTTTCTTAGATCTTAGTTTACTCCCCCTCTTCCACTCAGCTGCTCTCTTCAGCAGCCTTATCCCCACCCATGGCCCCATTTCCCGTCAGGAAATGCTGAACTTTGCACTGTCTGCACAATCATCAAGTTCCCCTTTCACATAGATTTTCAGGCTTCCAGATTCTTCCAGGAACGCTGCTGGTATGTCTCAGTAGCACATCTGGGAAAGGGAACAGAGAGAGCCCAGGTCACAGCTCCATGGCCTCTCACTTCAGTGAGTGCACCATCCATGGGTGTGATGCAGTACACTGTGGTCTGAGTGCTCTCACATCCATAATCTAATACATCTGTGTCTTTCCATTTTCACACACCACTGTGCTCCGAAGACCAAGCCACACCTTGACAGCCTTTCATTTTAATATCTGTATAGTTAAATGTATCACACATTTTTGGTTTTGTGGTCCTGAAAACTGAACCCAGGACCTATTGAATGGTAAGCAAGCAAGCACTCTACCCCAGCACCAGAGGCATCATTCTTGGGTACCACTTTGCTATATTTATTTGGCTACCTGCTGATGAACACACGGGTACCTCCTAGTGCTTCCAGACAGAACCACAGGGAGCTTTCTGGCTGTCCATGCTCTCGTGAGAGAATGACTCTGGGAAATATGTCTAGACAAAGGTCTGTGAGATTACCACATGTGTGCATCATCAGAGTTCTCTAGATGTTGGTAACTGCTTGCTCAGCTATCCAAACACTTTTTGCCTTTAGCTGCTGTCACTGTAAGATACCATTCTCCGGCATCAGCAACACATTCGACATGAGACATTTTTATTCTTGCCTGTGTAATGGGTGGGATTGTGTCTCATTGTTTTCTTCTTCATAAATTGCTACGTGTCCGTGGGTTATACATAAGCACTGCAAACTGAGCCAATGACTCCCCTCCTGGGGAACATTCAGCTCGATCCCTACTTATGTTTGTTTTGAATATTAAAAACAGAGAAGCAACCGGTATGTCTGGTATATAAGTCATTTAATCATTGGCAGATCTGTTTCCAGAACAATAATCTCTTGTCTCAAAACAGCTCTTACCTCACATAAAATGAGATTATGGGTTGTGAAGCAAATATGAACGGCCCTGTCCTGGTTAACTTGGATGCTCAATGCTGTGTTCCCACAGAACCAACTGCACAAACATCCATACCCACAGAGTAAGAGACAGCCTTAAACCAAAGCATTTTCTAAGCACATCAAATGGGAACACTGGTTGCATGAGCTACATTAATTTGGGTAAACCTGCTATAGGTACGAGAGTTACCTGGTGGTGGTCTCAGCTTTGGTGTTAACTGGTGTGTTTATACACTCCAAAGATTTTACCTGATAGTTGGAAGGATGATAAATCAGATGTAGAGGCAGGCAAAGATCAGCTATTAAAGAGACGAAAGGTGGCCAGGGATAATTTTTCTCTAGATCTGCACACCAACTCTTTACAATAACCTAACCAAGCGGTTCATCTCTGGGCAGGACTGACTGACTCTTTCTCCCTGTAACTGTTAATTGCTTGTAGCTCTTCATCTAGGAGTGGGACCCCTGAGATTTCCCCCAGTCTGTGTTGGGATGACATTTGTTTTGGAATTGTTCGGGTTCTTTTTTGGCAGCCATGTTGTTGGGATTTTATGCATGTAGCTTTCCTGTCATAGCTAGATGACACTATCACAAAGCAGACCTTCTGATCTTACAATATTTCTGCCCCCTCTTCTTTGGTGCTTCCTGAGCCTTAGGAGCTGGAGTTGTGTGGCAGATACATCCCCTGGGTGCCACACAACTATTTCTTCTCTTCATTTTGACTAGTTGTGGCTTTCTGTAATGGTCTTCTGCTGCAAAAAGAAGTTCCTTTGATATGGGTTGAAAATGTGGGTTGAAAGTTACATTTGCCTGTGGGTGTTTGAATAAGTATTCAGAATTCCATTAAGAATTATACTGGTTCAAAAAATTGGCCATGTAGCATTGAACAATAAAAACATGCACCATCCCACGCTCACTCCAGCTACTCTCTGGCCCCTCAAGGCCTCCAGCACCCACGCTATTGCCACAGGTCACTGGTGTGCCTGTTCCATTCTCATCTCGTGAAAACACTGAGCTGGTACTCCAAAATCTCTCCACCCAAGTTCCCATGGCTGGTCACTGCCACTCCAACCCCACACATCCAAATACCTGTAGCTGGCTGGGGTGCCTTGCCACCGCACCTTTCTCTGGAACACCACATAAACTTAGTTTAGAATCAGCAGGTAACTGGATCGCTGGGCACAGCAACTGCATCCTAATTATAAGCCATTCTGAGTTCAGTCCTCTGGTAATGGATCCCAATGAATCTGCCACCTGAACTGAGGGCCTTCCCGACCTACATTTTGGACTCCACACCATTCACTATCTCAAAGCAAATCCCTCTTTCTCCTCTCCTTTTCTCCTCTCTTTTCCCCCTCTCCAACCTGGAAGTCCCGCCTACTCCTCACTCAGTGATTGGTTCCTAGAAATCTTTATTCATTAGGGGAAGGTTCACAGGAGTGCTGATTCACTCCTCATCCCAGGCTGCCCCTATTGGGGAAGTGGAATTAGCATCAAAATACAAACAGCACTGGGGCTCTCCCCACATGGTTGTAATATGTAATACAATCTATAGCTTCCCTAGCCAAGTGCAGTTGGCTAGGTTTCCAGTGCCAAGAGGATTTCTTTCCAGTTTAGCAGGCTTTGAGACCAAGTGGATAGCTGTTGGTTACTTCCAAGGTATAGGTACCACTACTGCCCTTAGGGATATCTTGCCATGATGGTCATTGTGCATTGTGGTTTATAGGCAACTACAGCAGGCAACTATTGACACTTTCCTTCCCTACATATGAAACACAGCTTATCACCTTCTGATACTATGAAAGCTTTCCTCCAGAGGCACTCTTTTGGTCCCTTTCCAGCTCAAATCCTTCGTGTTTTATGTGTAGAGTATATGCTTAGCAATAAGAACTTGTCTCTAACTTTTGGGAGGCAATCAAGGACTATAGCAATAGCCTATACTGTTTCAGGAGCTCTCTTGGATTTCCCTGATCAACAGCTCAAAAGGAGATGTTCATGCGTGGTACTGAACTTTTTGTTAACTACTTTTGGCTCTTGGGGAGATATTATTCCTCCATATGCTGTAATTTTATGTATTGCATGTTTTCTCTTATATGTGGATATTAGATTTTAAGCTTTCCATGTGTGCTTTTCATTTAAAATAGCCACAGTGGTTGGGTAGCTTGTATGAGACCAGAGAGAGAAAGGAATCTTCCAAAAGAGATACATAGAATATAGTGCTGTAGGTAAACATAAAGGAAGCTAAAATAGGATGTAAATGCATGGCAAAGCAGAAAATATGGGAGGGACAACTAATACTAAAGGCCTTTTGAATGGCCATATGAAAACTCACAACTCTCAAAGCTTCCCAAAATGTATAACAGAGATTTAAATGGAGTTATCATATAATGAAAGAGACAATGTCCCAACTAGACATCATATGCTATCAAGTAAACCCCTCCCCAGTATCAGGAATGGGTTACATCTTGTTGAGTCACTGATAGTACCCCATAAACAATATGGGCTATTGTAAATGCTATTAGTTATCATCCAGAACCTGACAGAAAGCCCCTATTGCTGAAGACACCACTTACTTATGTCATCAAACGTGGAAAAGTTAGGCTGGTGCCCAACCAGAAGCTTTAGCCATACTGACTAGCATTCATAGTGCTGGAAGGTGCTATCCATGTGACCAGAGGAGAAGAATAATCATCAGTCTTACCCAGCTACAAATCCTGAAACCTACAACTGTATCTTGCCTTGCAAGATATACTAGTACAATAATGGCACAAATGTTATGGAATAACCAACCACTTTTTTTTCTTTCTTTTTTTTATTGGATATATTTTATTTACATTTCAAATTTTATCCCCTTTCCCGAATTCCCCTCCATACCCCCTACCCCATTCTTTATCACCCTGCTTCTATGAGGGTGTTCACCCACCCACCCAACCCCTCCCATCTCCCCACCCCTCCATCTCCTACACTGGGGCATGGAACCTTGGTAGAACCAAGGACTTCTCCTCCCATTGATGCCCAACAAGGCCATCCTCTGCTACATGTGCAGCTGGAGCCGTGGGTCCATCCAGGTGTACTCTTTGGATAGTGGTTTAGTTCCTGGGGGCTCTGGTTGATTGGTATTGTTTTATGAGGTTCCAAACCCCCTTCAACTCCTTCAGTTCTTTCCTCTAACTCCTCCATTCAGGACCCTGTTCTCAGTTCTATGGTTGGCTGCAAGCATTTGCCTCTGTATTTGTTATGTTCTGGCAGAGCCTCTCAGGAGACACTTTTTTAAACTCATATTTAAAGTCTATTCCATGAGATGAAACCAAATTGTTAATGAGACAACAACCTTGAGACTAGATGAGCCATGGGCCCTAGAGGAACAACTACTACTGTTATTCTGCTACAGGAGCTTGCTACTCCTAAAGACATATGCCATACCCATAGGTTGATATATGTGACTCAACTCCCACCAGAGAAGTTTCTTCTTGAATAGATGAGAATTAACACAGACATACATAATCCCAACTGGAGAATGTGCAGACAATGTGAGACTTTGGGATACTCAATCTTAAATGGAGTGTCTTTATCAAACCCCATCCCCCATTCCCGGAGATCTATGTAGAAGAGGCAGAAAGAGCCAAAGGTGGTGGATGGCTCCAAAAATACAGTGTCTTTCAGACACAAAAGGCATGATAGACATTGAAACTCACAGAGACGGTAACAGTGTGTACAAGGACTACACAGATTCGAGCTAGATCAATCTCAGTTCAGAGAAGTGACGTGGGAACAAGTCCCACCCCTAACCAGGATGCTAATTAAAATTGATACCCGGTCAGAGCAAGAATCCATTTTCTTTAGTGGAGTGACACTGGGTATAGCAACTGGGCTGCAGGGCAGGCCTCATGCTCAGAACTAGTTGGTCAACACAACACAGGCTCCGTAATTCTTTTGGGGGGAGGGTGTGTCTCTTTTTGTTTTGTTTTTTTATATTTTCTTCTGAGAGAGAGAGAGAGAGAGAGAGACAGAAAGAGACAGAGACAGAGACAGAGTGACAGAGAAAGTAAAGTGTGACTTTTAGGTGGGTAGGGAGATATGGAAAACTTAGGAGTGGAGGAAGGTGGGAAATATATAATGAAAATATGTTCATGAAAAATTCAAATAATTTAAAAAATGTAATAAAAACAAAATGGCCTTATTCCAAAAGAAAAAAAGCCATAAGCACTTTACAGTGTCTGCCCCTTTAGGTGTGAGAAGCAAAAGGCTTATTAAACTTTCTGATTTGGGCATTTAAGGGCCTAGTCGTTTCAATCACAGCTCTTCTGCGTTTCTCTGGAGCGCTGCTGTCCACTTGCGTTACGTTGCCTCCCGGATTGCAAAAACTGTGTGTGCTTCATGGCACAAAGATGGTCCTTAAATAGTTCATTGTAGAGTGAATACACATTGTCCTTTTAAGAGACTACTCAGTTCTTACACTGACTGTAATCCTTTCCTATTTCTTTGTTGAATTTTTACTGTATCTGTCTTTATGAGGACAGATGTCTTTTTTCCATTAAATTGTACCATCTACACAACCTTAAGCTCTCTCCAAATCAGATGTCTTTTCTGCCTCTTCCTTATTTCTATCTAGTTGATCCTTGTGGCCTTCCTCCATGGAGTGTGAGGTTTTTGTTTCCTCTGCTGGCCTATTTATGTCTTTGGCTCCTGTGGGTTAACTTGTCTTATGTCTCATCTAGTAGAAGGGACAAGAGTGTCCGGCTTCAGAGGCCAGTACCAAGCTATCTGGAAAACTGTCCCATTCTCGTGCAATGTCTCCATCTGAAAAGGAGGTAAATGTTAGCCCCGTGGTGTCATGTCTTGAGAAAGTTCTTTCTGAGCTGACAAAACCATTTCCAAACTCTTCAGAGAACTCGTATGGAAGTTTGGGGAAGATGAAAGGGCTTAGCTAGCTAGTAAAAGCATTCGCCGTGCAAGCCTGATAACCCAGACCATCCTCAACTCATGACTTGCTGCAGGAGAGAACCTACTCCCCGGAGCAGTCCTTGGAGTGAGGTTGTGTTTGATCAAGAAGCTGCTGCTTTAGGAACCTGAAGCTTTAAGAAACTAAGCAGCCTGGGGAGCTGCCAGACACCAAGGAGATGAGGAGTCTGCTCCAGTAGGAAGCTCAATGTCACGTTAAAGTCCTGAAGCCTTCTCGATGTCCAAAGCCTGCATCCCTAAACAGAGTGTTTCATGGCAAGGAAAGTTGAGAATACACATGAAAACTGAGCTCACAATGAATATTTCAGCATTTAAGAAAAACCAATCTATTTTCTCTGTCCCAAATGGATGAACACCGGTTTGTTATTTTGTTCTCAGAGAGTGTTCTGTGAGTTGATGCATGGAGGCTGTAAGAGTTAAACATTCTCACTGGAGTTGGTGTCTGCTTCTCTTCAGAGGGAACTACTTTGGTCGTGACCACCTCTAACCCTACTGCAGACCAGATGTTACAGGGGCATTCCCTCAGTGGTCTGTACCCAGTGTTCTTTCTCACTTCCTCTAATGCCTATGATCCACCGTGAAAGCTATCTCTTCCACACCCGCCACGCACGGAATCAGGATGTGCACTGACCGAGCTGGCAGGACATTAGACACTCTGGTGTGTGTGTGGCTGAGTGTGGCTTGGGAGCCTTAAAGCCCCTCTTCCTTTGAGTGTCAAGGCAGACCCTTCGTAGGGGCTGGGGCTGCTCCAAGTCACCTGTGTTAAGGGAGGTCTCTGGGATCTTCCTCGCTCCTTTCTATGTATGAATGAACATCTGTTCCATTCACTAACTCTTTAGGATAAGCCAGTCTCATAGCTCTACTGTTGTGATATCATCGGACAAATGGTTGCCATACAACCTTGGAAAGATTCCTAATACCTCTGCTTATAGTACATTGAACTTCTAGTGGGGAAATAGACCACTGTGTGTAACTTTGTTGACAACATAGCAGCCTCAGCTCAGGGGACACCCAAAAGGGCCATCTCTAACATAGTGCTTTCACTTTTCTCATGCTAGATGGATGGAGTGGAACCCTGGCTTCCCTTTGAGTATTGATGCCAAATGCCACAAGGATCTGCCCCGAGATATCCAGTTTGACAGTGAAAAAGGAGTGGACTTTGTTCTGAACTACTCAAAAGCGTAAGTTTTAGGGACTTCAGGGTGTGGGTGGGCCCATCTGGTAGCTGGGGATGGGAGAGTGTTCAAGTTCAGGATCTCAAAGAAAGATCACACCATTCCACCTTAAGTGTCTGGACATCCTATCTAGATGTCTCAAGAGGCTGTTGTTACTTGTAACACTCCATCTCCCCTTCCAGTTCATTCCTATAGCCAGTCTACCTGAAGATGGTGTCCAGGCTGATTCCAGGTGGCAGATTCTATAGTAACAATGACTCGGATGCTACTGTTGGTCCCATGACTTGGATTTCTGTTCATTTGTCTTAGGGACTTCATGAAGTAGGCACATGTGTTTATCACTGTTCTAGTGCTGTGAAGAAACACTGAAGACCCAGGGAATTCTTATAAAAGAAAGCATTAAATTGGGAGTTTACTTACAGTTCCAGAGGTTAGCTCATTATCATCATGGTGGGGAGCACGGTGGTACACATGGTACACATGTTCATGCTATACATGCAGACACAGAGAGACCTGGACCCGTTGTGGGCTTTGGAAACCTCAAAGCCCAACCACAGTTCCTCTAACAAGGACACACCTATTCCAGCAAGGCAACATCTCCTAAACCTTGTAATCCTCTCAGATAGTCCTATTCCCCGATGACTAAGCATTCAAATATAGGAGAAGCCTATGGGGACCCATCCAAACACCACAGCACATATTGCCCCCTCTGCAGTTGAAAACCTGAGAAGGAATAAGGTTGAGGACCTTGCCTAAAGTCCTTTGCTAATAAACAACAGAGACACTGAACTCTGGGTTACATGTCTGCACTCGATTTATACTGCAGGATGTTGGCACAACCATGGATATTCTGTCAAAAATATAAGCCTTTCAACACGATATCAAGATTAGCAAGGTCACCTCTCATGCTATACTTTGAGTCCTAGAGAACATTTATAATCATACAAACCTAAATTCATGAAGCCCAACTGAGCCTTATACCCCCCCAGGGACTTTTAGCACTTCCCAGCACCCAGCACAGCCACAGACAAGTCTTGGAGAGAGAGACATGACTACCTGCACTCCCAACAGCCAGGGCTGAGGACCACGAATCAGTCTGCTCCATCTGGGTGCTTTCATAGTTATTGTTGATCATTTCTAGGTAAGGAAATGAAGATTCCAGTGAGTCAAGATAAAATAATTTACACACACACACCTACATATAAATACACAGTTTATATATACACTAACAGTGGTGTTCTAAATGAGAAACGACCCTGTAGTGTGGATATTTGAACACCTGGTACCCAGTTGGTGGTGATATTTGAAAAGGTTTGTTTAGGAGGTTCAGCTTTGCTGGAGGAAATATGCCACTGGAGGTGGGCTTTGAAAGCTTCCTCTTCCAGTTCACTCTCTTGCCTTGAGCTTGCCGTTGAAGAAGTGAGAACTGTCAGCTCTCTACTCCTGCTGCCTGCTGGTTGTTTGCCACGTTGTTTCCACCATTATGGACTCAAGCCCTACAGACCATGAGCCAGAATAAACTCTTCCCTTTATAACTTACCTTAATTATGATGCTTTATAACATCAACAGGAAATTAAGTTAGACAGAAGATGGTCACAGAGAGTAGGTTGTTGCAAAGAAGTCAATCATGTTTTGCCATTTTTATTTAGTTTTGTTCAGCTGGCCATGGGTCTTTTTGTTTTGTCTTGATTTGATTTGATTTGGAATGTGGACACCTTTGGAATTTGGGACCAGAATAGCAGTTGAATGCTGTAAACAGAGCTTGGCAGGCTGTCTACATAGGTGCCTGAAAGCCACCAGGGATGAGAGCAATGAAGACTATAGAGGCCTGGCTCCGAGATAAGCATGGGCTATAGAAGCAGCTGAACTGAGGGCCATTTCTATGATATTTGGCAGCATCTGGCTGCTTTCTGCCCATGTCCTGAGAGAATACCTGAGGCTGAATTGAAAAGTAATATGTTGTTGTAGATATTTAATCTTTGGGAATTCCAAGACTGCATAATGTCAAGTTTGTAGTTGGTTTATTATTAATAATACTTATGCAGCTCTACAAAGAAAAGAGAGCAAGTGAGGCAGTAAGAAATACAGATGTACAATTAATGTACAATTCAGGAAGAGAAAAGCCACAGGAAGTTTAACAGCCACGCTTGTGTTAGAGGAGAGGCTGCCATTGCTAAGGAGCTTAGCATGGCCAAGCAGAGGCCTGCTATATATGCCCTGGAACACAAGAAGGGTGTCACACAGGTAAGCTTCTGACTTTTCAACAGGAGCCTATGGATATTTATGCTCCTGGAGAGCAACTGAATGAAAGAGCTGGGGCTCCAGTGATTCAAGAGGCCAGGCACTGAGTTTAGCTGTGTCATTTATGTGGTGCTGGCTTTAGCGGCATGAAGGATGCAAGAATGAAGGGGTTGTGGATTCTTCCTCCATGGTTTTAGAAATCCACCAAGGCAAGGCACAGTGTGTCAAGGGTGTCCATGTGTGAAGACCTTAAGAGCAAGATACTCTGAGAGGTTATTGCCTCAAGCTGTACAGCAGACTCCCCAAGATTTTGGAGATGTCAGAGCTAAGAGATATATACATAGGAGAGCTGAATACATAGATTGGAATCAGCCCAAAAGAGAAATATATGTTGTAGTCAGCAAAGCTGGAAGACAGAGACATCTAAGCCCTTTGACAATAGGCATGGAGCTAAAGGATTTGGTGTGTGCCTCACTATGCCTGCTTGCCTCCCTCTTGGAATAGTAATGTATATTCAGTGCCGCTATATGTTGGAAGTATGCAGTTTTCCTTTTTACAGGGGTTATAAATAAGAGATTGCCTTAAGTCTCGGAAGAGACGTTAGGTTTTTAAATAGGGATGAGCTTGCAAGACTCTGGGTGCTTCTGCAGTTGGGCTAAATGCATTTTGGATTATGATGGGGCTACAGATCTACTGGGGTGAGGGAGTTGAGTGTGGTTCAAGTAGAAATGTCCATAGGCTTAGGGTGGGTAATATTTGGTGCACTATTTGGGGAAGCTTAAGAGGGGTAGCCTTGCTGCAGAAAAATGCACCAGGGGCAGGTTTTGAGAGTTTAGTCTCACCCCATTTATGGTTTGTGCTCTGCAAAGGAATGAATGAACACATGTAGAGCTGAGATTTAGAGCCCTTCCAGAGGGCATAGCCCTGGTCTCTTACACAGCTGGTGTGCAGTAGAAAGAGCATCTACTACTGGCTATTTTTTCCTCTGGTCCCACGAGGCCAGAACCTACCCTGGATCTGCCTGGGTTATCAGCAGTATGAAGTAAAGATACTCTGCAAAGACATGGTGGGCAGGCAAGGTGACCTGTCCCCTGGTTTGCAGGATGGAGAACCTGTTCATCAATCGCTTCATGCACATGTTCCAATCTTCCTGGAATGACTTTGCTGACTTTGAGAAAATCTTCGTCAAAATCAGCAACACTATTTCTGGTAAGAGGGATCTTGGGGTTCTGTGGATGGGAGAGTTTATTTTTCTGTGAGACTTGCAAACATTCAACCCAAGCAACCTCAACATCATCTCACCAGAAGTCTTAAGGCTGTTGGGACTTTTTCTTTACACACATACTTTCTCTTTATATTTGTGGCTCTTCTACACAGAGCAGAGGCAGGACTGGGCAACATCGAAGTAGCACTGGAGTCTATAGTGGTTGGATGAGCAATTTTGCTCTTGCAAAGGACTCAGTGCAGTTCCAAACATGCACACCAGGTGGCTCACAACCACCAATAATTTCAGCTACAGGGGGATCTCTGGAGACACCTGTGCATGCACATCCACACTCACAATAGTAGTAAAAATGATATTTAAAGAAATGCGGTCCTTAGGACCCACGTTTGTTTGGCTGGAGCCCTGGTACTGTAATAAACGGAGGGTCATGACAACCATCACTCTTTAAGGAGGCAGGAATGGTTGGATAAAGATGCTGACCTCAGCACAAGGAACCAGCATTCTCCCCTCTTCAGGCTGGGCTGAAGGACCAGAGACCTTGAGACGAGCGGGTGCTTGGGAGTCTTGCTCTTCGCTCAGTTGTAGCTCATGGAAGACTAGCTGCTTAGCCTGACTCAGCAATGAGTAAGGAACACAGCAAGTGGGAATGGCAAGTGAGAGGATCCTAATGCCCCCCAAAAAGGCTCCCTACAAAGACTTGGCCTCGTGCAGGGCCATGGGGGCCTGCCCAGCCATTCTATCTAGAGGGTGTGCCCTCCTGTTCTCCCCACAGAGAAAGTCAAGAACCACTGGCAGGAAGACCTCATGTTTGGCTACCAGTTCCTGAATGGCTGCAACCCAGTACTCATAAAGCGCTGCACAGAGTTGCCCCGGAAGCTCCCAGTGACCACAGAGATGGTGGAGTGCAGCCTAGAGCGGCAGCTCAGTTTAGAACAGGAAGTACAGGTAAGCTTGCTTGTTGAAGATCTAGTCTTTCCCCAGAAGTCACTTCCTGCTGCCCAATGCTTGCTGATCCCCAGACTACTATTGGCTTGTCTGTTTGATTGACAGTATGAAATCAATAGTTCTTCTTGTTGTTTTGTTTTGTTTCTTTTCCTGGTTGCAGCATCCAGAAGGGTCTTGGGCACTGTGCAAGCCACATGCAGTCACAGGAGGGACTGTAGCTACACAATCCTCTCATCTGCAAACATAGTGTCAGTGTGTTCAATGTCCAAATCAATAATTACAAGAGGGCCTGCAGTGTGTCATTGCCTGTAACAGGTGTATTCTACACATCTACACCCAACTGTCACCCGCTTTGCAAAGTCGGGGAAACTGGGAAGAGAAAGTAGGCTTTGTGTAGGTAGAATTTATTGCTAATTAGAAACAGGTACTACCTGTCCCTTGCACACCTCCACAAGCCAGTCTCTCCTGGCTCTCACTTGCAGGCTCAAGCCCTCATCCCTAGTTCCAAGGCTGATCTTGAGACAGAGTTCAAACCAAGTCAGCTTGTGTCTGCCAGGCATTCCCATGCTAGATTTTATTTTACTTGTTGATAGTCCCAACAATTCTCAGGATAGTGTCTTCTCCATCTCCCCATTGCAGCCAGCACCACTGGGCCTCCATCTTCAGCTGTTCATGTAACCTCCGTTAACCCTGGTCACCCTGTCTAGGTGCCCAGCCCACACCGAGACTCCAAACACACATTGTTCAGCCCTAACTTCCTGCCTACATGACTTTGGGAAGTTACTTAACCAAATGAAGTTGAGGTCCAGATCCACACAGGGAGTCCTTGCCTATTCATCAGGACCTGCATGGGACCCAACATACTTCTAGGCATGCAGACAGCGGGAAACAACGACAATAACTCCACAGCCACCCCCATGCACAGAAAGAAGCACAGTTTAGAACTAAGAGCCACAATTGTCCCTAGCCACCCAAAAGTAGGACCTTGCCTGCTCTCTAAGACAAAGCAACATCCTCTTACTGGCAAGCCTTTATCAACTCCAGGAAAGGTGGCTTATGGGTTATCTTCACTTTGAGCTGACACATCAAACACAAGATAATGATGTTCTCCTGTGGTTTTAGATCATGAAGCAATAATTTAATAATCTAACAGCCACTACTGATTAGACTCTTACATACATGTTGCCTCATCTCTTACACTGTCCCCAACTAACACACCAGCACCGATAATAGGACCATCCATCATTCTTCGAACCTTTCTTTTACAACCTCAGCAACATGTTAAACTCAAAGCTCACAAATTGCTTTGTTTTGAGTATTGAGAATTGGCCACATAGCTTCACATGTCTTAGCAAACTCTCTTCCACTGGGCTACACTACCAACCCCTAAATATCTTTTAAATTTTTTCTAATGAAATTTATTTTTGGAACATGAATAGAAGAACCTTTCAAGAACCCTTCTTTTCCCCATATCTGTAGAATGTAGCCCCACCCCTCCCATCTGTTCCTTTCCAGGAGGACCCTGTCCTGGATGACAATGGCTAATTTGCCCAGTGTGAGCTTGATCCAAATGAAGTCCTTCAGTTGCATCTGGGTGTCTGGCTTTTCCCATGGACCCCCTCTAGCCTCATCAAACCACACTCAGAGTGGTTTTTCCACTTCTTTCACAAACATCAAGAAGCTTTGAGTTACAATGAACCTGTGTTAGTTGTGGCCAGTCTTTCGTCTGAGTTTTGCAAAGCAATAATTAGAACATAGAAAATAAGTAAACTGGCTTTGGAGCTAGAGAGCCAGACTTTTTGAATTCCACTCGTCCCCAAACTTCTAGAATAAAAGCCTGAGTTTCCAAGGCCCAGACAGGCTAGGTTTGGCTACCTAGTCCCACACACAAACAAGAGAGATAAGTAACACAGGAAAAAGCAAAGAAAGAGAGACAGATTTAATCAATATGGACACACAGGAGGAAAGAGCTAACGGGTCCAGATAATCTTAAATCCATCTTGGGGCATTGCCATGAGCTTTAGCTTTAAATAGAAGAACTCCTGGGCCAGAGGACAAGATGCATCTTAAGAAGTCCCAGTCTTTTTGACCATTGTTTTGGTACTGTGTGTCCAAAGAAGCCTTCATTACTGATTGTCGGAATGGATCTGGTTTCTACTTCTGCTCCAGGCTGTAGCATTGCTCTCCTGGTAAAAGTGTGTGTGTGTGTGTGTCTGTCTGTCTGTCTGTCTGTCTGTCTGTCTGTCTTTCCTGGTAGGTATTACCTGTATACCTGTTTCTGAGACCCAAGACTGTGACATATTTTAAACGTTTGCAGCGAACATTGTGGTTCAAATAAACCTCTGAACCACAAAGGAGGGAGCGTGGAACTCTGATACATGAATGGGTCACTACAGAAATCACTGTGTTGGATGTAAATATAAAATATATTGTTATATTGATACTGCAGAAGAGAATGAGGACTTATCTTTGTGCCCTTGGCCTTGAAGAGCAAGGAAAGTAGGTGAGACAGACTCCTCCATGATTAGCACAGGCTGACTTGCAGAGTCGGCAGGGGTCTGACAAAGGCGGGGAGAGCAGGCTGCCATCGAGCATTTAGTTACTATGCAGTCAGGTGAGGAATCATCCACTTTTAGTAAAAACAGTTTCTACTGTTTGTTACACTCCAAGTTACAGGGCAGGTGCATGCATGGGGGTGCAGTGTGCATGTCCTGAAGACCATCAGTCACATCCCACCCCTGGCCTGGCTCTCAGGCTCATTTCTGCTTAAAGTAGCTTTAATGTATTTGGCTGCCTCCCACAGGAAGGGAACATTTTCATCGTTGATTACGAGCTGCTGGATGGCATTGATGCTAACAAAACTGACCCCTGTACACACCAGTTCCTGGCTGCCCCCATCTGCCTGCTATATAAGAACCTAGCCAACAAGATTGTTCCCATTGCCATCCAGGTAGGTGGCTGCTCACTCCAACTGGGGATGGGGAGTAGGGGTAGGGGTGGGGGTTCTGGGACAGCACCATCCACTCTGCTGAGGGGCACTAGACACTCTAGCTTTCTCTAGGGTGGGAGAGAAAAAGGAGCTACTGGGGCTCACTGCTGCACCACAAAAGGCAGACAGTGGCTTTCCCAGGTATCTTTGAGAAATTCCCTTCTGAGGCTAAGTACTGGGGAGAGCTTGTCCTGCAAGGACATGCTTTTCCTCCCACCCACTTCCTGACAAGTGTTCCCAAATTGACATGCCCACACAAGCCAGATGGGTGAAGCTAGGGGTTAAGTTGCAAACAGAAGCCACTGAGCCATGTCAGAGACTTCGCCAGTTCCAGACTTCTACTTGTCTTCCATACAAGTAGATTCTTGCAACCCCCGAGGACAGTGGAGGGCCATGGGAGCATTCTGGGGGTTGGGGGTGGGCACAGGGTTTCATCTACCTGCACTGTGAGAGCTGATGTTCAGACAACAGTGAAGAGACTAGGGAAGGTGGTCTAAGTGAAGGTCCCTGGGAGACAGGGCCGTACAGAGACCCCATGGGGGATGGAAAGTTGAACATTTAGCACAGTGTCTTGACCAGGACACTGGGTGGAATGGGAATAAATCAGTGATGTGCAGGTCTCTACACAGTCTCAAAGCCTTTGCCTGGGAAAGCTTGGAAATCCTGAAAAGTGCTGTATGTTAACTTCCTAAGAACAGACACTATGCTTGATCTTAGCCAAAAGAACATGAAGTGGTAAAACTGTGACACATTTTAAATTTTCCAGCAAATGTGTTAGTTTCAAATAAACCCCTGAACCACCCGAGAAGCCATTTAGAGCTTCTGTTCTGTTCAATGTGACTCCCGAATGGGCACTGTCAAACATCGCTGTGTTGAATGTAGATGTAAAATACATTCTGTTGTCCTAGACCTGCAGGAGGAACTTGCCACATAAAGAAGCCTGTGTATTGATGACATCCTAAATATCGTGGATCCTGGAGCATATGATGATTGGGTTTCACATAGCACCTGTCTTGATTTGTGCAACTGCCACCGTACTGTTCTCCATCCCCTAACCTAGGCAAGGAGACTAAGTTCAGGTGTCCACAGCAAACCACAGAGCTGAGATTCAAGCCAGCTATCTCAAGCCTGAAGTTTAGCTTGTGTTTATAATTCCAAGCTATCTGTTCAAGGCCAGCCTGGGCTACAGAGTGATGCCAGTGTTTAATCAATTAGTTAATTCATTAATCAAATCGGTTGGCTGTATATCTATACCCCCAGCATCCCAAGCCCCCACCCCCTCTTTACCCCTCTGCACTCCAGGAGTCCTGAGCCTCTTATCAGAGAAAGTTCTGTATGAAGCAATAAATGAAGGCACTGGGAATGTGGGTAATCACTGCTGGGAGAGGCCAGGAGATGGGTTACCACTGACAGGTATTCTGAAATAGCTTGTCCCAGACATATTTATTAGAATCAGGGTCCTGGCTCAAATCTTAGCTCTTTCCATTGTTAGCAGGAAGTAGGGTATTGAACAAGCTATAGGACATGGTTAACCCTTTCTCTGTGGCTTCCCAGAAGAATTAATGCAGCCCAGGATAGTGGTAGCCACAAAGTTACTGGGCCAAGCCTTGAGCTGGGCCCACAGGTGCTATAAGAGGCTGGATTGCAGGATATAAGAGGCCCAAGGTCTCCCTGTTGAGACTGGCAAGATCAGGATAATTGAAACAGTGCTGATAGGTTCTCTGCCAAGACTGCACTGAATTAGCCTTTCTGAGGATCAACAGAATGTCACCCCAGAGGATAGAGATCGTGGCTCTGGTTTGGGTGTGAGGCTGTAGACAGACTGAACATAGGAGAGGTTGAGGGGATGAAACCATGTCCAAGACAGGAAACACTGCAGCGCTGAGCACCTTCAAGGAGGACTGCATCCGCTCTCAGCTGACTTGGTCCTTCCCAGGGCTAGTACCAGAGCAGAAAGGCAAGACATGGAATATGGACGATATCACTCATTCATGCAAAATGAAGGCAGGAATATAGCATGCCACAAACCATATATGGGTATGCTGCTTTCACATGGGTAGACATTGGTGTTGGCTTGGTGAAACACGGGACACAGAGTCACCAGGCTGCAAACAGAACAGGTTGGAGATGGTAAGGATAGGCCTAAGTGCCTCATAGTAAGGTTCTGTTTATAAAAATTGGACATAAATGCACACATATGCACAGTCCCGGGGAAGCAGCGACCCCTTGTGGCTGGACGAGGGGTGACACTATTGGACTTTTCTGTAACTTTTACAGTAACAAGCATATATTATTTTCTACTCAGAAACAAAGAATGGCCTCCTTCAAAAGCATTTAAAATAATGCAAACACGTTGTCTTGGGCATGTTCTAGAAGACCTGGGATGAGGACAAATCTGGAGGGGTGTGAGGAAGGTGGGGTAGGTCGCGTATAAAAGCCCACCGTGGGAGCTCTTGGGGGACTTGGTCAGAGAGAGGAAGGACTACAGCGTGACACAGTTACAGCAGGCACAGTGGCTGTGCCTCACCATGCAGCTCCAGACCTCTGCGTGACCTGGAGCAGGGCTTAGTCACTTGGAACCTCACTTTCTCTCTTTGCAAAATAGAAAGGGTGAGGAAGGACTGTTGGTCAGGCTGTGGTGAGGATTTAGTGATAACATCTAAGTCAAACCTTAGGAAAAAACAGCCTCTGGAGTCTAAGGATGCCTGAGGAGGACAGGTGGCCCATTTGCTCTAGGAAGCAGGCCACAGGGGCAGCTTTCTCTATGCCTATGGGCCACACACAGCTAAGAAAACGGAGTGACCATTGAGAGCAGCAGTCCTCTGAAGACCTTGCTCACTAGGACTGTCTGGAAACGTCAAGCCTGTTGTCCTGTGAGGACACATGTACCGGTTCTGACTTAAACCTGATCACTCAAGTAATCTGAAATTCTCTCATAAAGGCACAAGGCAAATTCATTAATGAACAAAGAATAAGAAGACTGGGGGTCAGGAGTGTCTCCCTGCCCCCCTTGTTTATCCCCAGGCAGTAGGGGGCAGCTGCTCCTCTAGTTACCCTGCCTTCTCCCCCACATAGTGCCTTAGGACACAGTACTCCATGCTCTGGCATTCTCAAGACACAGCTAATCCAGACCAAGACCCAGTGTAAATTCCAAGTACCCACAATCCAAAGACTTAGAAAAGCGAAAGGATGAAAGCTGCCAGGATCAGTTTCAGAATGGTTTCAGGTTGTAGAAAAGTGGGGGAGGTAAATATTTGCCCAAGGGTTATGTGTTTCCTTTTCTTTTAAAAAAAATATGGCTGACTAAAAATATAATTTTTAAAAGGGTGGCTTCCTGGCGATTTGAATTTGTACTGCTTGAATTATATTCCAATTGCCTAGTGCTACTTTGGATGGAGAGACAAATCTCTCTAATGAAAACAGTCTAAGGTGGAAGAGTTGTTTTGGTGCTCAGTGTAAGTGAATGCAGTCCACCACAGAGGATAGGGCAAGGCTGCAGAAGTAGGAAGTGGTTGGTTCTAGTCATAATCAGGAAGCAAATAGACAGGAAGTGGCACCAGTCTATAGAACCTCAATGCCCAAGGCTCCAGCTCCTAAAAGTGTCAAACCTTACAACGCAGTACTGCCAGCTATCGACCTCCCTACAAGCTCTAGAAGCCTCCCATCCCCCTTCCTGGATATTTTGGATATTCTATAGAACCTGCTTCTGGCACAGAAGCTCTCCTGGGTTATCCAGATTGTTAGGTCTTTAAAAGGTTTTGTGTCTTAAAAGATGGGGTGGCTTGGTTGCCGCCCTTCCAAACTCATGAGGGATCTCACCAGGCCCTGAAATGAAGCTTGTTAAGATAATGAGTGGGAGTGATGAATGTGTCTAAGCCTTGCATTGGCAAGCTCCTCACTACTGCATGTGTGCATGAGTATGTACACACACACACACACACACACACACACACACACACACACAAGCCCACAGGGACATCGTATTTAACCGCAAAGCCATTTTCCA
Source organism: Micromys minutus (assembly GCF_963924665.1). Lineage (NCBI taxonomy): Eukaryota > Metazoa > Chordata > Mammalia > Rodentia > Muridae > Micromys > Micromys minutus. The sequence continues at coordinate 29,858,832 of NC_137972.1, forward strand.
TATTAGTTAGGGGGAATACATCTAAGTATGCTCAGGGGCTTTATTTTCTGGGTTAAAATTTTTTTTTTAAAGAACAGATAGAAATCTCTTTATATTTTAGAGAAAAATCACTTGGCCCAAGCATGGAGTGAAAATGGAAGGGCAAAGGCAAGCTGGGCCCCTGTGTACCGGGTTTCAGAGTTGGGGGCTCAGAGCAGGACTCCAGCTGCAAGTCCTGATTTTCGAAAGGACTCAGCAGCTTAAGACACCAGCCTTGGCCCAGAAGGAGCTGAGCCTGTGGAACACAATGTTCAAGGTCAGGGTGGGGGGAGGACAACGGAGGGGAGCTGCTGAGCAGAAGTGGGTGATGTGGGAGGCACTGGGGAGGGCCGAGGAGGTCTGTACCACTGTCCTCGAGTTACAGACAAGGAGCCTGCAGCTCACCAACAGGTTGTACGACACATATCACTAGAGCCCTCCACCACTCCCCACATGCTTCGTGTGATCTGAAATTCCTCACGGTTGATGTTCGGATTCTTGTGGGACTTCCCCAGAGGCAGGGCTGTTCCCCAGCTATAAAGGAGAAATAAAGTGGTGTGTTCTCTTTCCTCAACACACCAGCTCAGCCAAACCCCCGGAGAGAAGAACCCAATTTTCCTTCCTACGGATTCAAAATACGACTGGCTTTTGGCCAAAATCTGGGTGCGTTCCAGTGACTTCCATGTCCATCAAACGATCACCCACCTTCTGCGCACCCATCTGGTATCTGAGGTGTTTGGTATCGCCATGTACCGCCAGCTGCCTGCCGTGCACCCCCTTTTCAAGGTACAACCAGCATAGCTCCACCTACAAGGAAAGAACATCTAAAAGGGTAGCTGGCATCCCAGGGTGTATTCAAGAGGGGTGGTGACAGCTAGGAGTAGGTTGCAAAGTGGAACCTAGGACAGACACTCAAGGGCCAAGTCATTGGAGCCTGCTAAGCCAGGCAGTGGTGCTGGTAGCACATGTCTTTAAAGCCAGCCCTTGGGAGTCAGAGGGAGACAAGGCCAGCCTGGTCTACAGACTGAGTTCCAGTACAGCCATGGCTACATACGTAGAGAAACTCTTTCTAGAAAAATTATAAAAGAAAAAAGTGGGGGAGGGGAGAAAGAAAGAAAATGGGTGCTCTGGTCTCTTCATTGTAAGTCAGGTCAAAGCAGGACTTCTGCTTTAGAGATGATGGTCTGGATCTGTTCCCAGTAAAGTAGGGGGCAAGCACCAGGGCCCTTACTCCTAAGCATCCCAACAGTGCCCAAAGGCCTTCTATAGCTCATGGGCAGGAAGGTCTACACACAGACCTTTCACTTCCTCTCTGGGGCCAGAGTGACCCTGCCCTGTGGGCTGGCTGGGCTGGGCTGGGGGTGCTGAGTGCTCAGTGAAATTTCTCCTCTACCCAGCTGCTGGTAGCCCATGTGAGGTTCACCATTGCCATCAACACTAAGGCCCGGGAACAGCTTATCTGCGAATATGGCCTGTTTGACAAGGTGAGTGCCTTCTGTTCATGTGGATCCTGGACAAGCTCTGCCTTGTGGCTCCATCCCTATCTGAGGTCTGAAAAGTGTGGGAAACTCTGGCCCTTTCACCAGCACCACGGTCAGCACTCTTCTTCACTGTTGTCTCTCACCTTTTTATGTATCCTGTCCAGTTCTAGTGTCTGAGCCTCCTCCACACAAGCTACTAACCTCTTCCTTACAAGACACCTGTGACTTCTCCCACAGTGCCTGTGACCTTCAGGGCATTTGAACAGAACTGCCCAATAATTGCCTACCCAGGTCCTTGATGTTCCCAGTTCTTCAAAGCTGCTTGGATGCCCAAAGCTATGTTCTACACAAAAGCCTGCCCTCTCTGTTACGGTTCTACAGTGTCCAGTGCATGTCAGCCTGTCATGGAAGTGGGAGTGTGGCCTGATTAAAGTTGAACAGCCCTCCCACTCTACCTCACAGGACACAGGCTGGTCCTTTCTATGCTCAGCCACCCCGCTGGCCTCCAAGTCTCTTACAAATGAATAGGATAAGGACAGCTGTTGAGGAAAGCAACCGAGCTCTAGCTCTCCACTCTCTCACCAGGCCAATGCCACTGGGGGTGGTGGGCACGTGCAGATGGTGCAGAGGGCTGTCCACGACCTGACCTATTCGTCTCTGTGCTTCCCGGAGGCCATCAAAGCCCGGGGCATGGATAACACTGAGGACATCCCCTACTACTTCTATCGTGATGATGGACTGCTCGTGTGGGAAGCTATTCATTCGTGAGTGTGACCAGGTTCTGTGGGAAAGGGAAACCCTAAAGAAGGGTATGATGAGACAAGCCTGTTCCTGGGCTGGCTGTTGATGGAGGGGGCGGAGGGCATCCGGAGTCAGACATTAAGAACTGATAGGATTGGGAAAGGGACTTGCTGGATGTCCACTCCTGCTGGCCCTCCTAAACCAGGTTCACCACTGAGGTGGTAAGCATCTACTATGAGAGTGACCAAGTGGTGGAGGAAGACCAGGAGTTGCAGGACTTCGTGAAGGATGTGTACGTTTATGGCATGCGGGGCAGAAAGGCCTCAGGTAGGCTACCACGACACTCTGCTTCTGCTATAGGGCATGTGTGCATCTCAAGGTCTTGAGGAACAGAAAGCAGGTGACTCTGCTCCCAAGGGTACCCAACCCCTGCTCCCAAGTACCCACCAGTATGAGAGCTTCTCTCAGAGCAGCCAGCCTCCCTTTCTCTGAGCATCTTGCTAAGTGTGGGTAGGGAGCCAGGATAAAGGCAAAGGTGGGTATCCCTCACAGAGAGAAGCTCATGGTCTGTGACTCTGTCTTAGGTTTCCCCAAGTCCATTAAGAGCAGGGAAAAATTGTCTGAGTACCTGACGGTGGTGATCTTCACAGCCTCGGCCCAGCATGCAGCTGTAAACTTTGGCCAGGTAGGCCCAGCTAGCCCTTTCTGGGAGAGAACTACCTCACAGTGAGAACCACCTCCAACTCCCCACCCCTGGTCTAGGCTTTTGTCCTACTGCCTTCCCATAACCATATAGCCTCTGAGTCTGGAACCAGCAGTAGCAGGCATGAATTCTGCATGCACACCTGAGGCACCCACCAGGCTGGGGCAGTTGTAGGCCCTGGAAAGGAGGAAAAGGGTCTGAGGAGGGAGCCCTGGGGACCCTGAAAGAGAGGCAAGGTGGGTAGCAAAGGAGGAGACAATGTCAAGGGTGTGGTTTGGAAAACCAGGTGAGGACATTAGAGAGGTGGGTGGTGCCCACAGGGAGGGGTGAAGCCTGCTAAGCTGGTTCCCTATGAACCAAGGAAATGTAGGTATGTGGATCTGAGGTGGGAAAGCCACTGGGCTTCTTGGGCACCCACACTGTTGGTACTGCTCTCACAGTATGACTGGTGCTCCTGGATCCCCAATGCTCCACCAACTATGCGGGCCCCACCACCTACGGCCAAGGGTGTGGTCACCATCGAGCAGATCGTGGATACTCTACCAGACCGTGGCCGCTCGTGTTGGCATCTAGGTGCAGTGTGGGCCTTGAGCCAGTTTCAAGAAAATGAGGTGAGATGAAGCATTGCTGGAAACAGTGTAGGTCACTTTAGTTTCAACCCACTCTCCACCCCTTTGGGGCTCTGGCTCAAGCTGGAAACCTGTAGCCAAGAACCCTGATTTCTAAGGTGGAGCTGCTAGAAGGGTGTGGGGCTGGGGTTACTCCACTCCAGCTCCTTAGCCTGGGCCTGTGCTTACAGACAGGATGGCAGTGGAAGGCACAGGCTCTGTTCCAAGTCACCATAGGCATTTGTGTGTGTGTGTGTGTGTGTGTGTGTACTCCATACCCAGTTGTTGATAAATCTCTTCCATGTGGTTTCCTGGCTCCCCACAGGGAGAATCAGCGCTTCCTAGTTCCATCTAGGTATGCTTAGGAATCCTTCACAGCTATGCTAAGTGAAGGCCTTGGTGGTTTCCCATCAGAGTACCTTCAGCGTGTCCCAGACCTGCTAATGTGCTGGTTCTGTGCTCAGTATGGCCAGAGGAGCTGTTCCTAGGAGACTAATTTCCTGGTCAAAGGATGTCAAGTCTGGCTGAACTGCTTCAAACTAAGCCCCAGATCTCCCACCCCCTTCCAGCCACTGAACACTTTGCAGACATTGGTGTAAGCACATTACCCTGCAGGATGCCCACCTTCCACCTCTTGACACCCAGGACCCCTGTCTGTCTCAAGCCTTAAGAAGAAGACGAGAAGGACAAAGGGCAGGCCAGCAGGATCATGTGGCCATAGAACTTTCAGAGCTGGGACCCTCCAGGCTTCCCTGCACCTTTCGTTGTCTTGAAAACCACCTGGCAACAAGGAAGTAACTTCCTTTAAAATCTCCAGCCCTGAACCTTCTTAGGGAAAAGGAGGTGGCATTTGTATAATCTAAGTTTTTTTTAAAAACTGACACAGTAATTTGCATATTTGTAAGATAGAAGTGTGGTGCGTGTACACTGATACTGCTCAGTTATGGCATCTGATCTATCACTTCAAACAAATCGCGTCCTTGTGTACATTCAGAATGTTCTAGGTTAGAGAGATACACAACAGCATTAACTGTTTACCCTACCATGCTGTAGAACATTACTTCGGCCTCCTTTGACACTAATTTGCCTATTTTCCTCCTCTCTGGTAACCTCTTTGAGATGATGAGGCAGGACTTAATTATTTTTAGATAGGGTCTCACTATGTAGCCCTGGAACTCTCAGAGAGCAGCTAGTGTTTGCCTTCCAAACGCTGGGATTAAAGACAGGTGTGTGCAGCAGTTTTTAGTATCCCATATATTGTGTTTGCTTTTTTCACTTAACAATTGAATCTATGTTCATCTGTGTTCCAAAGACATGATTTTTTTTGTATGGCCACATAGTGTTCCTTCACATGCATATAAGCATCCATCTCAGTGGGTAGCAAAGGTTAAAGATGGTAGAGTTGAGCAGTTATCCCTCCTCCTCCTCTTCCTCCTCCCAAAGGAAGCCTCTTAGGGTTGGGCAAGGCCTACCAGTCTACCCTCTTAAACTATCTTTCCATGTCTGACTCCCAGCTATTTCTGGGCATGTACCCAGAGGAGCATTTCATCGAGAAGCCAGTGAAGGAAGCCATGATCCGATTCCGCAAAAACCTGGAGGCCATCGTCAGCGTGATCGCCGAGCGCAATAAGAACAAAAAGCTCCCCTACTACTACCTGTCACCAGACAGGATTCCCAACAGTGTAGCCATCTAAAGCCTTGCCTTCCCTGCCCCAGCAGCTCTCTGGGAAGGCCAACGGCTTTATTAGCCAGATCCCGGCTTGTGGGCAGGCTGTAGGTAGATCTTCCAGCCGCTGGTGCCTTCTCCAAGCTAGCAGGGCTGCTCTTGGGCCCAGGTGCTCTGGCTGTGAACTAAAGGATGTTGTAGGCTGGAGAGACATCGCAAAGCTTCAGCAAATGCTACTTCTTCCAGTCTTCAGTGGACACAGTTCAGGACCCTCCCATCCAGAGCAGGGAAGTGCAACTGTGTCCCCCAGCCCAGCTTAGTCCCTCTTCACTCGGTAGCAACAGCACATCAGAATAAGTGACAACTGCTTCGGTTGGGCCAGGGGTACTTCAGTCTATGTATGCTTCCTCCAATTGCTTGCATACAGTAGGTGCTTAGAGAAACTTATTGAATGAAGAGTTTGTTGTAAAATAAAGTTCATTTAAAACAGGTGTCGTTCCACATGCTGCGTTCCAGTCACCCCACCCCCACCAAATCCACTGTTCTCTTTTGATCATCAATTAAAAAGTCAGTCTACTGCCTCTCCCACTCCACACCAGTGGCCCTTTCTGGTTTTGTAGACTCTACAGTTATTCCAAATTAAACACACAAATCTAAAGATATGAAGTTATTCTATGATCTATATACGAGCAAGAACTCACTCTGTGTGGATCATGTCACTTAACATAGTTTCTGTCTGTTTACCAGCAGATTTTATGTTTCCTTGCAGCTGAACAAAATCCCATTATAAATAGGTACCACATCTTTACTATCCATTCACCAGCTAGAGGACATCCAGGCTGTTTGCGTGTCTCTGCTGTTGCCTTCATGAATGAATGGCCTTCCCACTAAAGAAGAGAGACCTGGAAGGACAGGGCACCACCCCATCCATTCCAATGCCGCAGGCTCACACAGGCATCAGGGTCTGCATCCCCTCCTCTTCCTTCTGGGCAGGTTTGTAATGACTAAGTGAAATAACCCAGACACTAAGACAAATATCACATGGATCTTCGCATTAATTCAAATCCCCATCTACTCCCAGCCCCCTTACTTCTGGACCCCCTCCCTATGCCTCATTATTCTTTACTGGTGTGTAGGCTGAAAAGGGTACCCTAGCTTCCCCATTGGAAAACACTCTCATCACAAAATTCCTTTGTAAAGAAAGGCTTTATTGCTACCTTTAGATAACCCATATATAGCACAAACAAATCCCCTGTACAGAAAATTATTCAAGCAGTAATACTGAGAAACAACATACACAAAAAGATTAAAAAATTAGACATTTAGATTACTAGAAATATTCCAAGAAAAATTTAAAATGTGAAGTGCTTTTTAGAAACTACACTACACACACCAGTGTAAATTTGGTTTTTATTAACAATCAACTTGAAACATTGCATCTAAATGTGCACCAGGTACATGCCTTCATCACTCACTCCAGACACAGAGACAAGCGCCTTTGATCTCCCTATGCTTTGGGCTTTCCTTGAGCTACAGCTGTAAGCTGCATTATTTTCAAACCAGATTTGAACAGGTAGTACTTGAAATATGCATGCACATCTAGCCACACCCACAGATCACAGCTCTTCACCCTGCCTACACAGCCTTCTTCTCCTGTCACTTAGACATCACCCAAAGTCTTGAACTGTCCTGTCCCCCACTGCCTGAGGCCTGCACATCTGTGTCCACTTGGACACACCCACAGGTTTGAAAATTAAGCCTACATGACTGACAAGTGTACTGAAGCCAGAAAGAAGAGTCAGAGACCTAGACTAAGAAGAGAATGTTTACATTTCCAGAAAGTTCTTGTGATACACTTGAGCACAACCACCAACTACTCACTTGTGGCAGCTTAAGTCAAAGCTGTGCGAATGGGTCTATGACATATGGGGTAAAGACCACGTTAGAGAGAGGGCTGCCAGTGACACGGTGAGATATTTCCTTCTTCATCTGACCCATAAGCACAAGCCCTCCTGGCCCTGAGGCCTCATCCTAGATCTGCTTGGTTCAGCTACATGCCATCTGCCCACTACATCTAAGCTCAAAGTGAGGAACAATGGGGTAGACAGATAACCCTGCAAAATGACTCAGAGGCCAAGGACTAGAGAGAGGACTAGGAGAGCCTGGGCAGACCCATCTGCCAGATGCTTAACAGCCATGCCTTGCCAGTCCCCTGCAGAGTCACTGCTGTGTAGCTATTTACTAGATCAGAGAACCTTCAGGGAAATCGAGCTGGATGGCTGGGAGGGAAAGAACAATGAAGAAAAGAGTTCATCAGAGAAGCCAGAGAATAGATAGCATTAGGCCTTCCTGACATGAAGGGAACACGAAAGCCATGGTTCCAAAGCCATCGTATCAATGTGGGAGTACAAGCCCCTGGGGCAGCTGTGCAGAGACAACCCCCATGAGGTATGCACTCTTCTCCACAAAAGCCTTCATCTTTATGTGACTGCACATCCACTGTTAGAGCATCATGTCACAGACAGATGGACAGGATAGAGACTCAATAGCAGCTGCTGTAAAAAGAATAGTCAGGGCTTAGTGAGCAGTCTGTAGCTGCCCAGTGTCCTCACTGAGTGTGAGTAATTGCACTTTGGGCACAGTGGTCACAGGGAGGCTCATGTGGTCTGCGGGAGAGAGGCCAGGCTGACCTAAGGGTAGGCTCATTAGATAATGGCTGAAAGGCCTGACAGAACAGCTCCACAACTGAACCCCATGACTCCACGGAGCAGACAAGGGGAGAACAGGACAGAACTTGCTTCCACAAGCCTTCTAGCCTCCACCTGCTTCTGATAACTAAACACAGGGCTTCTACTAGGAACTATATAAGATTCATGTCTGGTTTGCCTTGGTCTATGAAGAAGACAGGTGAAGCAGCCAAAGCTCAGGGAGACAGAAAAGACCCTACGCATTGCCCTGGTCACCGCAAGAGAATCTGAAGACTTGGAGAGTACACTTCTGTGGTTCCTCTTGTCACACTGAGAATTGACTATTGCCTGGCACTGGGACAATGGCCTTCAAGAAAAAAATGTTCAACAGACATTTTAAAGGGACAAAGACCATTAAGCAATAGTGATTTTGTTTTGTCTGTCTTGTGAAAAACAGTGCAGGAGGTAACCCCAAAGATAGAACAGATCACGTGTGGAACTAAGGACCCTAAGTGATCCTTTCAAGTCTGGTAAGGCGATAAGTGCGTATGGAACCAAGTCATTAACACAGACTGTTCATGCCAAGGCCTCATTCTAGAGCTGGTCTGTTTACCTCGTATTCTTCAGCAGTGACTCCACAGAACTTTATCAACACAGTGGACAGCAGAGGTGAATCACAGAACTGTATCTAATATGTGTCCACTCCATCTGGACACATCTGTCAGTCAAAGGAGCATTTTCTAAATGCTCACCCTGATTCAGATCCATTAGATCTCAAAACCCTTGCATTTCAATGCTCACAACATAGAAATGTACAGGTGGGTTTATGAGATAGGACTTTTCAGGAAACAGGCTCAAAACCAGAGGAATTATGCTCTTAGCATCTATTAATTCCCATGGAGTCTCAGACCTGTCTGTCTTGCTCTAAGTCTCTTGTCTTTTCTGGACATAGAAGGACATCTAATACTCAGAATATATAAGGCAGAAATGGTTTCAGTTTGATTCTGATGCAAAGAGATAACAGGCAACAAAGAGACCTTTTCTAAATGTAACACACTTTTAAAAGTGTCACTCCCATTAGACACAGGAATTCCAAAGTAAAAACTTTCATAAAGTGCTGTTTGCTCAGTGAGTCACACACCAGCAGACACAGGGCCCCAAAGCCTTAACTGCTTGAGAGCAAAGGTGGCAGCATCAGCTGAGCGAGGCAGGGGTTTGTGTTTGTAGGCATTGCTCCCTTCCCACCCCTAGCTCCTGTTAGACAGAGGGAGCCCTCCAACCAGCAGCAGCCCTCCTGTCCCATACTGCTCTGTCTTCTGCTTTAGCTTTTTACTTCCATAATTTGCTCAAAACCAGGGGCTGGAACTCAGCCAGCTCCTCACTGTGATACATGTGTCTCCCACCACAGTATCCCAGACCACAGAGAAGCCTGGAAGAATGGGACCCAGCGGTACCTGCCCCACAGGAATTCTAGGACATTCACACCAAGGAGGGTTGGGAAAAAGAGATACCATTATAGATCACCTGCCCAGTCTATGCTATTAAATGACAGAAGGAAGGAACACAATTGGCAGTAAACAAATTCCTTCAGCTGTTGGTGGACATCAAGGAAATGACACCCTCCACATGATCAGACGTTAATAATTTCTGCTCCAGTGTCTTCAGGCTCTGTGCAAGAAGAATTTGTGGTAGAATGACACATTCCATGTCCTTCTTTATTTTCAAGGGTGGGCTCTGTTAGTGCAGACTTTTCAAAAATATTCTTTTTACTTGTTTCTGGACAGTTTTGAACATAGATCACTCTGTTATAGGCCTTGAGTCTTTTCCATAACTGTAGGTACACCTTGCACTGAACATACATAAAGAGAAGTCCTCCAGTGAAGCCGATGGCCACAACTACCAGCTTAGTCCAGAAAGGCCACTCTAGGATTCCTGCAGGGGAGACTCGATTAGTGCGTCAGACCTCATGTCAGAAGGAGATAGGACAGAGCTTCTGAACTCCCACAACCGGCCTAGACACTTCTTACTCATCAAATCCTCCCTCCCCAAAAGGAGCACGAAGGGCTCTCAAAGTAGTTTGCCGGGCTCTCTCAGGAGTCTCAAGTTGCATCTCATGTCATTTGCTTTGAAGACACTGAAAAATACCTAAAGGGATGCTTGGTGTCTCCTCAGTTTTCACCCTTTACAAAAACTTGTGGCCCGAGAGAAACAGGGTCTGAACCACAGAATCTCGGGCCCCAGGACCTGTGTACAGCACTCACCTCATAGCCCATGCACTCACCTGTCACCTGACCCTGCTTGATCTCCTCTGCTGTGCGGTCAATGAGCACATACAAGGACCAGACCACACAGGTGATAGCAATGACATGGAACGTCACTGAGCACATGATCTTCCTGCGCTCACTGGCAGTCATCTGCAGCTTCTCCCACTGGAAGACAACACAAAGACATGAGGCTCAGCCTCAGAGCAAAGGATCACAATGGGAGGGAGGAATGGAGGAAGGGAGTATTGCTCACAGCTATGATCACCTTTCCTTCTCTCCCAGGCCAGATCAATTTCCCCAAGCACCCAAAACTACTTTAAGTTACTTGGCTTCAACAAGGTAGCAGACATAGCCAACTTTCTGTGCAATGAAGAGAAGCTAGGACTGAGACTAGCAGTGACCTCCCATGAGCCAGTCAGTCAGACAATGAAGAGAGGGAGCATGTCAGCTGAGACCCAGCTGCTATGGTCAGGTCTGTGCTAACTGACACAGTTGAGGGGAAGAAAAGAGATGACACCACAGCATGCTAGGAACAGGTCCCATCTGTGCTATGAAGGGAATGTCAGAAGACTCTCACTCTTTGGTCCTCTGCTGCTTTGGCAGCAACAGCTTGAAACCAATGCTTAAGAGTTCCTGGTACAAGGATATCTACAGTGCTATCCCTCTAGAAGCTCATTAGCTTACGCCAAACAGATTGGCCTAGTCACCTACTGGTTCCCAAATCAGAAGACATAAAAGTAGAGAGAAAGAAGAAAGTGTAAACATTTTACATATCTTCTGCTAATGATGGGCACAAACTATTGGGCTAAGCTGCAAACAGAACTTCATTAATGATCTACACTATCCAAGTGTTAGAGGAGCGAGCATATGACAGATTGGCACAGAGTAGGTCCCAGGAGACTTTGACCAGGCAAAGCATTTTCTTGGGCAGTTTGCACCTGCCTTCTCTAACACCCAAGTGCTTTCTGTTGGGGTTTCAGAAGTAGCAGGACTCCTGAGTCAGCACCTGTGTCTTCTGTGCCTGGGTTCTCACTCTTTCCTATCATACCCAAGGCTCAACACTTTCACACTCCTGCAGTGCTCACATTCACCCCTTCAGTGGATATCTTCCCCACAGGCGACCTGACCCCTTTAAAGCCTGTGCACTCTGCCTGCATATCTTACACACTGGGGAGAAGCACTCCCCAAGCCAAACCATCTACGATGCCCCTCCTCCCATGAGTTTGCCCCACGAGGATCACTTCTTTCTCTGTGTGCTCTACTGCCAGGTAACTTAGCATTTAATCAGCACCATAATGTGTAAGTTCCCTAGAAACTTAGATATTAAAGCTTTGGGCACAGCAGGAGCTTTTTTTTCTCCTTTCAAATATAATCTTTTGTGCAGGGCACAGAGAGAGAAGCATGAAACTAACAAGTATGGAAGGGAAGGTAGGAATCCTTTCAGCTAGCAACTAGTTAGTGCAGATGTACACAAACAGTGCTGAACTAGGCTGAGTGCTGGAGAGAGACATTCATCACTAACAAGAGACATAAAACAGTTGACACATAAGTAGTTAAATGCTGAGCAAGATGTCATAGGATAGTTGGTAGTCAAAGGAGAGAAGAGGAAAAAGAGAGTCTCAGTGTGAAGAAAAGAGAAGCCATCATGAATGAAGGGCAGACCTGAGACATTACTATCAGAAATAAGAATCTACAGCATGAACTCCAACCCCTGATTTTTAAAGTAGTGAACATAGGTGGCCAGGATATAGTCTGAAAGGACACACACACACACACACACACACACACAGAGCGACTCTACCGAGTAGCCACCCCCTTCCTACGTACTTTCCTCAAAGGTTTCAGCTTGGTCTCCATGATGAACTCGTACTTGCAGAGTTCACAACAGCGTGTGTCAGAACTCTTGATCCACTGCTGCAGGCAAGCCTGATGCACGAAATGGAGGCTCCCTGTACAGTGACAGGGGGTGATCAGAGGGCTCTCATCATCTCCTTCACAGTGGCAGATCCTGTGGTGGAAGGAAAACTAGTCAGTGAAAGAAGGGTCTCCATGTGAGGAGATGATGTTGTACCAGAAGGCCAATTCCTCCTCAAACCAAAGTCAGAAATGAAAACCGTAAACGTGACTGTCAGCACAGAGACACACAGCACAAATGAGAATAACCACAATTAGCTGAACATCAGCTTACCACGGCAGCAACGTCAGGATGGCAGTTGGCAAAGAACAGAAAGGGAAGAACGATACAAAAAAATGACAAGATCGGCATTTTTAGGGAAGACTTCAAACTTTTAAAGATAAAATTTAGGCAACAATAAAGACACCTTCCAGAACCTAAGACATTAGAGGGGAAAGCCTATGTAAAGGAAAACAAGCACTCTCACCTACAAAACACTACAGTGGCTTAAAAGGCTTGTTCTCTAGTGAAATCACACCATCAAGGCACATGCACAACGCCACACCCTCCCACCCTCTTGGAGTCTAAGCAGAGACCAAGTACTTTGTTTGCGCTTAAAACTCACCATGATTGCGCAACTTCATTTCTTTTGGGGACTCTCAGAGTGAGAATTATTAAAGTAGTCATAATTCCCAAGGAATCATCTTGGATTCAACCACTAACCTCCATGAACTTAGGCTTTTGAGAACAGAGATGTTTTCCAGCAGCTGGGGAGCAGGTAAAACAGTTGCTCTGAAGAGGGCCTAGCCCAGCCTGGCTAGAGTGTTGGGTTACTTGTTTTGGGAACAGGTTTTCTGATCCAACAGTAAGAAATGGAACAGCTGACACTGAGGAGGGAAACTGAGGGAGGCACAGTACTGGGGACAGATGAGAACAACAAGGATGCCGTACAGTAGGATGGTATTGGAAAGAAGAGTTTGGACTTGGACAATACCCTTAGGTAAGAGGGAGGAAAAGAGGGAAGGAAGGTGTGGGCAGGCCACTGGAGACTAGCAGCTCCCACACTCACAGGGACAAGCTACAAAGATGGAGGTACTATTTCTTCCCACATATTTATGCAAAGCCTGCTTGTTTTGCTGAGAGGAGTTGGCATGGCCTTTAATATGTGTAGTTTCTGCATCTTATGAAATGAGCTTCCAAGTGGTATCACTATATAGAAAACATAATTCACTCTATACCTGGCAACAGATGCCTTGCTACTTTACTTTCCAGAAACTTCACATATTAAATCAAGGTAAGGTTATAAAGGTATTAGCAGAAACAGCCAGATGGTGGTTCCTGGCAAACCAACCTGCAGGCATCCCCTGAAGTGGATACAGGAGAGATGGGAGTGCATTTTTCAGAGAGCAGAGAAGGACAATCCAGGTCACTGTCCTTCTCTACTGAGCAGAGGGGCGCACGTAGGACCCTGTTCTTCAATTTGGCAGAGGATGTATCCTCAAAGACGTCGTCATCTCCCATTTCATCAGAACAGAAGTCCGTGCTCCCTGCCAGCCAGCTGGAGGACTTGGCAGTATGCAGATGGCTGGCATGGCTCTCCAGCTCATGGAACCTATGTAGGCTGCTGGCACTTGAGCCACGGGAGAGTGAGAACAGGTACCGGAGCAGTCGCTGGCTTCTCAACCTGGCCTCGCCATCAGCTTTCTCCTCCAAAAGTGGGATGCGCACGCTTCCCTTGCCAGCTTCCCTCTTTGAAACAGCTGAATGGTTGGTAGAAAGGGATAAGATAGGAGAATGTTTGGAATGGTTGAGGGGTGGGCAGTGTTCTGCTTTTTTTTCTTTATGATGGAGCCTGTTCTTTTTGAGAGATGGACCTTGAGGAAGCACCAATTTCCCTTCAGAACACGTTCTTTCCATATAGTCAAAGCTTTCCAAAGTATCCTGGGTCTTCTCCCCCACATCACTTAGTGACTTTGAGAATCTGAGTGTTCTTCTGGCCTTGGTATTTTTAGCAGGTGTCAAGACTTGGTCCCAGTCTGAACCAAAGGGATTTTTCTTTGATCCCTGTAATGTGTCTTTACAGATAACTGTCACAGTGAGCCCTTGTGTCAGAGAACTCTGGCATGGAGGAACTTTCAAGACAACAGCAGACTGTACGGGACTGTAGTGACAACACTCAGAAAACACTGCACTGGAACTGCATGCAGAACAGTGGGATAAAGCACAGAAAGGAAAAACAAGTTTAAAGAGAGCAGACATTAAAGTGGGGAAATGAGACTGTATTGTAACTTGGTGAGCAAACAGCACATAAAACCAGGCTGTTTAGAACAAAGGTGGAATGATCAAGCAAATGGAAAACTGAGAATTCTGGGCCACCAGAGGCCACAGGAGCATGTGAAGCAGAGTGTTACCTGCAGATGTCCTGGTTGGACGGTGTGACAGAAGTTCGAGAGAAGGCAGACACTGGAGCCGTCGTGGATGGAGGACTACTCCCAGCCTGCAATGACACACCTTCAGTCAGTGTTGATGAAGAAGCCAAGAGACCCAGACACACTGTCTCCTTGTGAATGGCAAAGGGTTAAAAAAAAATCAAATAATGTTTGCTATTTCCCACTACTTTGAGAGGAATATGTATTAAGTTCTTTGTTGTATTTTGTTTAGACCAGGTCTTATTTTGTAGTTTTGCCTGGTCTGAAACTCACTATGTAGACCAGGCTGCGCTGAGTTCACAGAGATCTGCCTGCCTCTGACTCTGCCTCTGCACCTTACCCCTTCTCCTCTGCTTCTCTGCTCCTCTGCCCCTGCCCCTGCCCCTCTCCCTCTGCCTCACGAGGGCTAGGATTAAAGGTGTGTACCACTATGCCTGGCTGGAATAATCATTAGATCCCTACAAGTCAAGACAAAGCAATTAATTTTTCTTACTTGTGGAAAAAATATAACTAAGAGATACTTTGAAACCACAGGATATCACTTCCAAACTCTGAAGATTCTGCAGCCTTTCACCCCTAAGCATATAAACTTAATTACTTCATATGCACACCAGGCTCTCTATAAGGCACTCTAACAATGTAAAAGAAAACATACAAGGTATCTTGTCTTCACCTGGTTCCTGAGATAACCCTTCTCAAGGCTGATGAGTAGTTCTCTACCTGACTACTTCACACGTAGAACCCACGTGCTGGGCCTTAAAACCTACTGTCCTGTATCAACTCTGGACTCCAAGGATCCTGTTGTTAAGGAACAGATGGAGCAAAAGATGCTTCTCAAAAAGTCTCATCTTAGAATTGTAAATTGTGGAAAATATTTAAGAAATTTAAACTTGATAGCGAGAGCTAATAGGACACGATATGGCTGATGAGCAGTGGTGAACAAACCAAAAGGAGGGGGAGATCTAGATTTATCACCTTGAGAAGTGAATGAAGGAAGAGCTGAGAAAGATGTAAAACTTCTGTGCTCCCGGTTTACAAACTGTACTGTGTGGAAGCAGCAGCACAGAGGGTTTGTACTGGCATAGACATGAACACATGAGTGATGGAGCCAGGCAATGCATCTAGAAAGCTACGGTGTTCCTGGAGGAATCCACTGCCATAACTAGTCAGTCCAGTGCTGCCTGAAACATCACTGGGTGGCACACATCTATGAACACCCCATGCCTCCTCAGAACAGGGAGCCTGAGTGACGCTCTCTTCCACGAAATCCAAGAAGCTAAAGGAAACAGAATCACATTTCTTGAGTTAAGTGTCTATCACAGTTCAACCTTACATAGAACTTGCCCTGCGATTCCAGAGTGCTCCACGCTGGCCCACAGTTCTCAGACTGAGAACTAGCCTCACTTTCTAAGTGTTCCCTAGAAAGATACTCTTATCTTGACATTCTACCAATGAGATGTCAGACATCAAACACAGCACTGCTACCCCCCTCCATCTTACATCATCAATGTTCAAGCATAACAACCTAGAAAGAAGTCTTACAACACAAAATTAAACATCTGTAATCCAACTTAATCTCAAGAAAGGTGATCCAGAAGATGCATGTTAACATGATGTATGTACGTAGTGAAGTCACTGGTACTAATCAGTCAGCATGGCTGTCATCTGTACTGTCTGTACTGTCTACAGATCCCTGGTGGAGGAAAACCTAGTCATTTGGGAAGAGAACCTCGACTGAGAAAATGCTTTTACCTGACTGACCTGTAGACAAGTCTGTGGAGAAATTTTCTTGATTAGTGAGTGAGAGATAATGGTGGAGATCACTGTGGGTAGTGCCACCAGTGGACAATGTAGCCCAGGTTGTAATAAAGTAGCCTGACTAAGCCAAGAGAGCAAACCAGTAAGCAATGTTCTTCCATTGGTCTGCTTGAGTTCCTATCTCCAGGTTCCATCCTCACTTGATTTCTTGCCTTGGCTTCCATTTCAAAACTGTATGTAAACTGTAAGATAAGGAAAACCCTTTCCTCTCCCAAGTTGAATGGTTATAGTCATTCTCAGAGCAATAGGAAGCAAACTCACAACAGAAATTGGTACCAGGATCATAGGGTATCACAGTGATAGATCTAGCCATGTTGTGTGAGGGAGGATTGTGAAATGTTTAGAACTTTTGGAGAGAAAAGCCATTAAGTATTCATAAGTTAATGAGTTAGGAAAATGCTGAGACCAGTTCAGAAGATGGTTCACTGTATACTTTAAATTGAGAATCTGTTTTTTTGGTTAGCCATGGCTGAAGAATAAGCTGTGATCCATAAGAGACCTGAACTACTAAACTAAAACCATTCTTTACCAGGAAAATTAATTCTGGAACCCCCCCCCTCAAAAAAAATCACCAAAGACTAAAAGAGACCAGCATCATAAAAGTGAAAGCTTCTCAGAAGCATTCCCTGATGATGAGCACATAATGATGAACAAGACTGCAACTCAAACTAGTAGCTGAATTTAATATACATAAGAATCTTGTAGATGGTACAGGTTTTGACAATATGAAAGCTACAGGGTTGAAGGGGTTAACCCTGGAAAACAGTTGGGGCTTAGCATTGTGTAAGTCCAGGAGAGGCCACTGATGAAAGTACAGTCTCAGTTACAGAGGAGACCTCAGGATTAAACAAGGCCTAGAAAAAAATCTATGGTGCTATATGGCATGGTCGAGACCCCAAAGAGAGGTCATGAAGCCTTTAGTGTGTGTAGCCTGTTGAGTCCACAGCATATTGGAGATGCCAGAACTACGGGATGACTAACAGGGATAGCAGCAGGTATGGAATGTAACTAGCATGAGCCTATAAAACAGGCAGTATGTGCTGAAAATGGAATAGCCAGAGAGGTAGAGCAGCACAAAGCCCTTTGGAGGCAAAAAGATTGTGAGTTCCAGATTTCAGATATTGGGCTACTTAAACATCTGTACTTGGGTCTTGTTTCAATGGGTATTTTAAATAGACTTTGGATATTTTAAAGAGACTGAATTTCTAATGTGTTTGCATTTTTAAAGAACAGAGGACTATTGAAATTAGACTCTGTTTTATTAGTGCAATAGTAGCATGGTATCTTGAAGATAAAAAAGAAAAAAGGTTATGGTTTAGTAGTGATGTGTCTGCAGGTCATAGTAACAAGGAATCAATTGTGCTGGTTAGTTTTTTGTCATTTTGATACAATCTAGAGTTATCTGAGAAGAAATGATGATTGAGAACCTGCCTTCATTGAACTGGCCAGTAAGAAAACCTATGAGGGCATTTCTTGATTAATAATGAATATAGGAGGGCTTAAACCATCATGGAAAGAGCCATCCCTGGGCAAACAGTCCTAGGCTATATAAGAAAGCAGGTTGAACACTCCTTGAGAGAGCAAGCCAGTAAAAATGTTCCTCCATAATTTTGCTGGAGTTCCTGCCTCCAGGTTTCTGCCCTGCTTGAGGAGACCAAGCTTCCCTTCATGAGGGACAGTAACCTGTAAGATGAAGTAAAACCTTTCTTCCCCCAGTTGCTTTAGGTCATGGTCTTTTTCCATAGCACCATGAAATAAACTAAGAAAGTCATATTCTTTAAACACATTAATAGATAGTTCTCAAGAATCTAAAGTTTAGGCTGGAGAGATGGCTCAATGATTAAGAGTACTGACTGCTCTTCCAGAGGTTCTGAGTTCAAACTCCATCAACTACCTGGTGGCTCACAACTATCTGTAATGAGATCTGATGCCCTCTTCTGGTGTGTCTGAAGACTATTTTATCAGTGTACTTATATAATAAATAAATAAATCCTTTAAGAAAAAGAATCTAAAGTTTGGCCCAGAGCTGGAGCCATCCCCACTGCCATCAGGAAACAAAACCTGTCAGCAGAGAGCTGATCTCCCAGGAGCTCTCTCACCCCCTAAGCCCAGAAGCTCATAGGCAGAACAAGCTCCAGTCAAAGACAGTAAGACCAACTATAACAAGATGTTAAGAAGCAAGTGCAAGAACCTAAGCAACAGAAAACAAGACAACCTGGCATCATAACCCAGTTCTCCACCACAGCAAGTACTGGATATTCCAACACACTGGGAAAGCAAGATTTGGATTAAAAATCGTACCTCATGATGATGATAGAGGACTTTAAGAAGAACATGAATAACTCCTTTAAATACAGGAGAACTCGGGTAAACAGGTAGAAGCCCTTAAAAGAGGAAACACAAAAATCAACCAAACAAGGAATTAAACAAAACATGCAAGATCTAAAAATGAAAATAGAAACAATAAAGAAATCACAAAGAAAGACAACCCTGGAGATAGAAAAGCTAGGAAAAAAGTCAGGAGTCATAGATGCAAGCATCACCAACAGAATACAAGAGATAGAAGAGAGAATCTCAAGTAGAGAAGACACTATAGAAAACATTGACACAACAGTCAAAGAAAATGCAAAATGCAAAAGCTCCTAACCCAAAATATCCAGGAAATCCAGAACACAATGAAAAGACAGTGCAAAAAAATCCCAACCTAAAAATACCAGTAAATATCTTCAACAAAATTATAGAAGAAAACTACCCTAACCTAAAGAGATGCCCATGAACATAAAAGAAGCCTACAGAAATCCAAATAGATTGGACCAGAAAAGAAATTCTTCCTGTCACATAACAGTCAAAACACCAAATGCAGAAAACAAAAAAAGAATATTCAAAGTAGTAAAAGAAAAAGATCAAGTAACATATAAAAACACACCTATCAGAATTACACCAGACTCTCAATACAGACTATGAAAGCTAAAAGATCCTGGACAGATGTCATACAGACCCCAAGAAAACACAAATGTCAGCCCAGGCACTATACCCAGCAAAACTCTCAATTACCATAGATGGAGAAACCAAGATATTCCAGGAACAAAGAAAATTTACATGATATCTGTCCACAAATTCAGTCCTACAAATGATAACAGATGAACAACTCCAACACAAGAACGAAAACTATACCCTAGAAAAAGCAAGAAAGTAATCTTGCAACACACCCAAAAGAAGATAGCCAAACAACCATAATTCTACCTCAAACAACTAAAATAACAGAAAACAACAATCATTGCTTAATATCTCTTAACATCAATGGACTCAATTGCCCCAATAAAAAGACATAGACTAATAGACTGGATAAATAAACAGGATCCAGCATTTTGCTGCATACAGGAAACTCATCTCAGTGACAAAGATACACACTACCTCAGAGTAAAAAGCTGAGAAAATATTTCTAAGCAAATGGTTCCAAGAAACAAGCTGGAGTAACCATTCTAGTATCAAATAAAATTGACTTTCAACAAAAAGTTATTTAAAAAATAAGAAAGGACACTTCATATTCCTCAAAAGAAAAATCTATCAAGATAAACTCTCACTCCTGAACATCTATGCTCCAAATGCAAGAGCACCACATTCATAAAAGAAACATTACTAAAGCTCTAAGCAACTATTGTACCACACACAAAAATAGTGGGAGACTTCAAAACCCCACTCTCATCAATGGACAGATCATGGAAATAGAAACTGAACAGAGACACAGTGAAACTAGCAGATTTAACAGACATCTACATAGCATCTCAACTTAAAACAAAACAATATACCTTCTCAGCACCTCATAATACGTTCTCCAAAACTGACCATATAATTGGTCACAAAATAGGCCTCAACAAATACAAGAAAACCAAAATAATCCCATGCACCCTATCAGATCACTACAGACTAAGGCTGGTCTTCAATAACAACAAAAACATCAAAAAGCCCACATACATATGGAAGCTGAACAATGTTCTACTCAATGATAATTTAGTCAAGAAAGAAATGAAAGACTTTTAAAATTTAATGAGAATGAAGGCACAACATACCCAAACTTATAGGGCACAATGAAAGCAGTGCCAACAGAAAAACTCAGCTCTGAGTACCTCCAAAAAGAAACTGTAACAGCTTGACATCACACCTGAAAGCTCTAGGGGAAAAAAAAAAAAAGCAAATATACCTAAAAGGGGTAGATGGCAGGAAATAATCAAACTCAGAGCTGAAGTAAACCAATGCAAAAAGAACTATACAAATAATGAACAAAACCAGGAGCTGGTTCTTTGAGGACATCAACAAGATCAATAAACCCTTAGCCAGACTTACCAGAGAGCACAAAGACAGCATCCAAATTAACCAAATCAGAAATGAAAAGGGAGACATAACAAGAGAAATAGAAAAAATTCAAAAAATTATCAGATCCTACTCTCAAAGCCTATACTCAACAAAACTAGAAAATCTGGAGGAAACGGGCCAGATAGCAGATAGTAATGTTAAATCAGGATCGGATGAACCATCTAAACAGTTGCATAACCACTAAAGAAATAGAAGCATCATTAAATTCTCCCAACCAACAAAAGCCCAGGACCAGATGGATTCAGTGCAGAATTCTATCGAACTTTGAAAAAAAGACCTTTTATAATAGCCAGAAGCTGGAAAGAACCCAGATGTCCTTCAGTAGATGAATGGATACAAAAATTGTGGTACATTTACACAGTGGAGTACTACTCAGCTATCAAAACAATGGCCTAACGAAATTCTCAAGAAAATGGATGCATCTAGAGAATATCATCCTGAGTGAGATAACCCAGTCACAAAAGAACAGACATAATATGCAGTCACTGATAATGGGATTCTAACCCCAGAAAGCTCTGAACACCCCAGAAACAACTCACAGACTGTGTGAAGTTCAACAACAACAACAAAGAATATATTTTAATTAAAATAGAACTGTACCACATCCCCTTTTCCTCCCTACAGCCCCTCCTAGTCTCTCTTCTATCCCCTCAAATTAATAGCCTCTTTTCCTATATTATTGTTACATATAGACATATGTGTATGTATATGTACCCACAAATACTTAATTACATCCTTAAAAATTTATTCAAAAAATAATAATTAAAAAAAAAAAAAAAGAACAGCAAGTTGACTTGGCTTCTGGAATCTAAAAAAAGAAAAAAAGACCTAATACCAATACTCTTCAAATTATTCCACAAAATAAAATCAGACAGGAAATTTCACAATTCATTCTGCGAAGCCACAATTACGCTTATACCTAAACTACACAAAGACCTAACAAAGAAAGAAAATTTCTGGAAAAATTCTCATAAATATTGATGCAAAAATACTCAATAAAATTCTCAAAAACTGAATTCAAGAACACATAAAAAAGATCATTCATCACTATCAAGTAGACTTCATGCCAGGAATGCAGGGATGGTTCAATATATGGAAATCCATCAACGTAATCCATTATATAAACAAGCACAAAGATAAAAACACACAATCATCTCAATAGATGCTGAGAAAGCATTTGACAAAATTCAGCACCCCTTCATGTAAAAAGTCTTGGAATGATCAGGAATTCAAAGGCCAGACCTAAACATAGTAAAAGCAATATACAGCAAATCAGTAGCCAACATCAAATTAAATAGTGAGAAACATAATCTAAGATCAGAGACTAGATAAGGATGCCCACTCTCTCCTTACCTATCCAATATAGTAAATTCCTAGCCTGAGCAATTAGAAAACAAAAAGAGGTCAAAGGAGTACAAATTGGAAAGGGAGAAGTCAAAATATCACCATTTGCAGATGATATGATAGAATACTTAAGTGACCCCACCACAGAACTCCTAAACCTGATAAACAACTTCAGCAAAGTAGCTGGATATAAAATTAACTCAAATCAGTAGCCTTCCTCTACTCAAAGGATAAACAGACTGAGAAAGAAATTAGGGAAGCAACACCCTTCACAATAGTCACAAATAATATAAAATACCTTGGTATGACCCTAACCAAGCAAGTGAAAGATCTGTATGACAAGAACTTAAAGTCTCTAAAGAAAGGAATCAAAGAAGATCTCAGAAGATGGTAGGATCATCTATCCTATGGATTGGTAGGATTAATATAGCAAAAATGGCCATCTTGCAAAAAGCAATCTACAGATTCAATGCAATCCCCATCAAAATTCCAAATCAATTCTTCATAGAGTTAGGAAGAGCAATTTTCAAATTCATTTGGAATAACAAAAACCTCAGAAAAGTGAAAACCATCCTCAACAATAAAAGAACTTCTGGGGGAATCACCATTCCTGACCACAAGCTGTACAGATCGATCATGATAAAAACTGCATAGTATTGGTAAAAAGACAGGCAGGTATATCAATGGAACAGAACTGAAGACCCAGAAATGAATCCACACACCTATGGTCACTTGATCCTTGACAAAGGAACAAAGCTTCTTCTATAAGGCAAAAGACACTATCAATAGTATAAAATGGCAACAAACAGATTGGAAAAAGATCTTTACCAATTCTACATCTGATAGAGGACTAATATCCAATATATACAAAAAGCTTGAGAAGTTAGAATCCAGAGAATCAAATAATCCTATTAAAAAATGGTGTACAGTGCAAGTGCTAAACAAAGAATTCTCAACTGAGAAATACCAAATGGCTGAGAAGCACCTAAAGAAATGCTCAACATCCTTACTTAGTAGGGAAATACAATTCAAAACAACCCTAAGATTCTACCTCACACCAGTCAAAATGGATAAGATCAAAAACTCAGGTGACAGCAGATGCTGGTGAGGATGTGGAGAAACAAGAACACTCCTCCATTGTTGGTGGGGTTGCAAGCTGGTACAACTACTCTGGAAATCAGTCTGGTGGTTCTTCAGAAAACTGAACATAGTACTACCTGAGGACCCAGCTATATTACTCCTTGGAATATACCCAAAAGTCACTCCAACATATAACAAGGATATATGCTCCACTATATTCATAGCAGCCTTATTTATAATAACCAGAAGCTGGAAAGAGCCCACATGTTCTTTAACAGAGCAATAGATACAGAAAATGTAGTACATTTACACAGTGGCGTACTACTCGGCTACTAAAAAAATGACTTAATGAAATTTGTAGGCAAATGAATCAAACTAGAAAAAATCATCATGAGTGAGGTAACCCAGTCACAAAAGAATGCACATGGTATGCACTCACTGATAAGTGGATGCTAGCTCAAAAGCTCAGAATACCCAAGAAACAATTCACAGACCTTATTAAGATCAAAAAGAAAGAAGATCAAAATGTGGATGCATCAGTCCTTCTTAGAAGGGAGAACAAAACACTCACAGAAGGAAATACAGGGACAAAGAGTGAAGCAGGGACTGAAGAAAAGGCCATCTAGAGACTGCCCCACCTGGGGATCCATCCCACATGCAGCCACCAAACCCAGTCACTACTGCTGATGCCATAAAGTGCTTACTGACAGGAGCCTGATATGGATGTCTCCTCAGAGGCTCTGCCAGAGCCATACTGATACAGAGGAGGATGCTTGCAGCTAACTATTGGACTGGACACAGGAACTCCAATGGAGGAGCTAGAGAAAGGACTAAAGGAGCTAAAAGGGTTTGCAACCCCATGGGAAGAACAACAATATCAACCAATCAGATTCCCCAGAGCTCCCAGGGACTAAAACACCAACCAATGAGTATACATAGAGACCCACAGCTCCAACCACATATGTATCAGAGGATGGCATTGTATGGCATCAATGGAAAGAAAGGCCTTTGGTCCAGTGAAGGTTCATTTCCCCATTGTAGTGGAATGCCAAGGCTATGAGATGGGAGTGGTGATCGGGAGTGGGAACATCTTCATGGAAGCAAGGGGAGGGGGAATGAGCAAGGCATTGAAAGGAGATAACCTATGAAATGTAAATACATAGAATAGCCAATAAAAATAATGAAAAAAACAATATAAAGTTTGATCTACTTGGAGATATGGTAACAACAATCCCAGAGTAACCTCTATAACTTCTCAGGATTTTTCCTGAAATACAGTGAGAGAAGTCTCAAGACATTACGTGGACAACATCTCTCCACCTCTCTACCTCATGTCTCACAGGCCTCTACGTGACCCATCCTCCTCTTTTTCTAGCATCTTCAATCCACAGCAGCCGCCAGAGGCCCTATCTGTTCCTTGGATGCTCCTCCTGACCTGAGTTAAGCACACAAGGTTTCTGGCAAAAAAGCTTTACTGTCACCTATCTTAAAATATCCAAACTCCAGCAAATTCTGGTATTCTTTGCTTTCTAGTTCCAATCCCATTTTATATATGAAAAATGTCACGATCCAGCTCTGTTTAGCTTTCGCAGGAAAAGTAAAAAATACATTATGAAAGCACAGCACATAAGAGAGAAATGTCATCATCTAACCCCTCTCCCTGCCGCCATGCAAACTGCAGAATGCCCATGTATATTGGCCACCTCTTCTATGCTGTGGGCCACACTCAGTTGCTGGGTGGCACGGAGGTAAGGAAGAAAAAGGACAGAAGACAGGAGGAATTACCTACTCAGTTCCTCCTGTTGTCTTAGAAAGACAGAATCCTCACGGAACTAAATTTACTTTTCCATATTATGAAAGGAAGGTTACCCATGTGGAGGAGGACCAGTGCCCTGGGAATAAGCAGGATTCATTTGGGAAGCTGAAGCTAAGAGAAAATGCCTGTTACACTCCTCTCAACTTCAAGTAATTTATGTCAAAAGGGTTTCATGGCAGAATAACCGTATCTATGCATGTACAGAGTAAGGGCACGGGGCAAAGCTGAGAGGTAGACAGGGAGAGCCTGACAGGAGACAAAGCCTTAGCCATGGAGGAAGTAACAGACTGTAGAGACACTATGAGTCCTGTGCATTGTCTACACAGTCTCTTTCTCAGATGCATCACTGAGCACACCCCTAGTGCTGTGTTTACTCGGCAGCACACACCAAGAACTGCAAGGTGACACAGGAAAAGCAGTGGAGGTAAAGCTCAAGACCACACTTTAGTTAGGAAACAAGAATGGTCCTCTATTAATAGATGTGCCTGATTTTATCTTCACTAACTTCGGGAAAAAATTACAAGATATTCTCAGCAGGTAACACCCAATCCTCAACAAGCTTCCAAATGCCAAAGACAAGGGTTTGTTGCGTTTGTCATGTATGTTCTTGCTAGATCAGAAAGTTAAAGAAAAAACTAAAACCTACTTATAGTTATTATACATAAATGACTTCAACAAATATCTCTTCCTCCAATAAAAGCAAGAAAATCCAGTAAGATATAAGCACATGTTTGGAAACTGAAGACCAATCTATATACACATCAGTTACCAAAATGTTTTTAAAGAGACTGACTTCTTGTTGGCATCAAGCTCGGTAAAATCCACAGTTTCTCTAACAGGGATCCAGATAACTGGTATGACCACAAGAGAAAGAAGCCTATAGCTCCTAACACTTTCCCAGTAGACTCTCAAATCAAAGTCTGGTGCTCTGAATATCCCCCATACCCTTGGCATTAGAATACCTGGTCCCTCGTTGTTGAGCTCTTTGGGAAGCGGGCTTTATGAGCTGAACGACTTGGTCCATTCTAATCTGCTTGTTCTACTGCTGTGAGCATTCAGTAGCCATGCTTATGCTTCATGTGGACTTTAACTCTCTGGATCCATAGAGCCAAACAAACGCTTTCTTCAGCAAACTTCTATGGCCAAGGTATTTTATTATAGTGACAAAAAAGAAACTAATACAGAGGATGGCACCACAGAGTTGGGCTACTGCTGTGACAGGCCTGGCCTGGATGCCCCTTGTTGTTGGGACAGTTGGCAAAGTCTATGAGTTTTGGCCTTGAAAGAGCTGTTTCACTGGCTTTGACATTTCCCATGGCATTCCCAGTTCACCCCCTTCTCCTCATGCTGCGGGTCAAGATTTAAGTTCTTATCTACTGTTCCATGTCCTGCCTGCTTCCATAGCCCCTGCCATAGGGCATGGACTCATCCTTTGGAACAAGAGTCTTAATAAACTCATTTTTAAGTTTTCTCTATCATGGTTTCTTTTTTTTTTTTTAAAAGAGGTTTATTTATTATATATACACACTCTAGTTGTCTTCAAACACACCAGAAGAGGGCATCAGATTTCATTACAGATGGTTGTGAGCCACCATAAGGTTGCTAGGACTTGAACTCAGGACCTCTAGAAGAGCAGTCAGAGCTCTTAACCACTGAACCATCTCTCCAGCCCCCTCTATCATGGTTTCTTATCATTAGCAGTGGAAAAGTAAAGAAGACACCTATCTTTTAAAAACAGGAAACAGTAAAATAAAAGAAAAACTATCTAAAATAGTAAAGACTCAGCCTTTTAGAAACAGTGTTATTTAACTACAGGAATGTCATTTCTACAAAGAAAACAACTGTGTGTGTGTGTGTATGTGTGTGTGTATGTGTGTGTGTATGTGTGTGTGTATGTGTGTGAAAGACTCATGTTGTGTGTGTGTGTGTGTGTGTGTGTGTGTTTAAAAGAGTCATGTTATGATGTCAGTACAGAGACCTCAGAGTGAGTGGTGACAGTTCCCAGGGACAACAGTCTCCTTTCCATGTGGACACTTACCACCTATATGAGATTCCTCTGGCTGGGCAACAAATCAATACAATGTGGTGGCTTAAAACTACAAATCAGCTGGGCATGATAATGTAAGCCTATAATCAGGAGGCAGAGGCAGGAGGATGAGTTCTTGGACAGCCAGGGCTTCACAGCAAGACCTTAGCTAAAAAGTAAACAAAGCAAAGCAAAACCAGCCAACCCAATTCCCAAACAATGATGACAACACAAACACCTACAGAAGTCAACTGTCACAGTCCTTGAGGAGCCCTGGCTGTAGCAGGACAGGAATCTCTGCTCACGAGTCCCAGGAAAGGTAGTCCTACACTCATTATGGGTGCTTACAGGATATGGTTCTGTAGAATGTATCTTTCAAACACAGAACCCAAACTGATTGCTACTTACCATTCAAGGTCATATAAGTATCCTATCTTACAACCCTTCTCTAGCCTTAGGCCCACTTATGCTGTGACTCTCTCTAAATTCCCTTTCTGTGAGTGGCCATGGAAATTCTCTCCTTTTAAGTATTCAAAGCACTTCACAAAGACCCTGCGTATAGTCCAAGCTTGTCTATTAAAGGCAGCTGTGCTGTATGACAATGGGAGAGCATCTCAGGCTCCCACAGGAATGGTGGCACACACTGGAGCATGGTATTTTAGGAATCCTGTTTATCAGAGTACCTTTTAATTTATGTTTCCTTCCCAGGAAGTTGCTAAAGGTTACTGTCCTCCTACTCCAAACTAAAAGGTAGTGATTTGCTGCTAACCACCCTCTCAGCAGACCTGACTTCATAAAGTAGACATGCCTCACTTGGTGTTTTGGTCACTGAGATATGCAGACTGAGATTATGTCTCAGAAAACTTGCAGTTTACTGAAATTACTCTGTGAAAGCTATTGCTCCCTTCTATAAATAAATACCCAGTTGTATCCGACCTAAACAGTGAGCTACAATTTAAAAAGAGGTCAGCCTGTGGCTGCTCTGATACATACATTGTGGCTATTGCTGGAAGGCTGTGCCAAGAACCAGCTTAGCAAGAACAATTAACTAGTCTGGCCATTAAAAATAAATAGATACAATATAGAATTCATGGGAGAGAATGAATAATAAAGAACTACTGAATAGAAAAGTATTTGCATTATTCATGACTCAATGTTGCTAGCAAAGAACACGAACACTAGGTTCCCTTCTTTCCTGGCCTGATGGCACACAGTCATGTGGACAGCAGTATGTTTCCAGTATAATGGGAGGCACAGGACACAATGTCAAGAAAGAAAGCTGTGGCAAAGATGCTTTCTTAAGAATTGTCTTTCTAAAGTCTCCACAGCTGGAGTCTCGACAAAATAATGCACGTTTAGAATAAAGAATACCGAAGGCAACAATTTCTGAGCAAAGAAGTCTTCATAGACACAGAAACTAAAGTTGTGACCACATAAAGTAAAGGTTTAAATCATCAGTGATGGGACTGCACAAAGGTGTGTGTGTCGGGATCTGTGTCTCACTCAAACGGACCCTTCCCTACTGTACCATCCTTTAAATAGTTTACCTATAGAATGTGTGTGTTTTGGGGAGAGGGGTGGTATAGACTTTAAACTGGCCAGGTGAGTCTGAGAGTGGTAAATAAAACCAACCACTGTAACGTCCATACCATCCCTCCTAAGACACACACATTCCATAGGTAAATACATATCAGCCCCAGGGTTTCGTGCATATAGGGCAAGCAGCCTACCACTAAGCAACTTCCAACAAGCTTTAACACAAAAGAAGGTTCTTACCAGCCTCTGTAAACTAGGGTGCTCCCAGCAGCCTGTATTACTGCCCTAGGCTGCACACATTCTGTCTCTGGGGATGCTCCTATACTGCAGGGCTGGCTCTGCCTTGGGTTTTCTTAATCCTCCTATCTTTATACCTGGTTCATTTCTTCTATTATACCTACTAAGGTTTGTGAAGATAGAGAGATAACAGTGGGTAAGTTTGAATCTCTGGCATTCTTATAAAAAGCTAAGCATGGTGTACACTTGTAAGCCCAGTCTTTGGGATAAGGGTAAAGCTCAGTTAACCAGTCTAGCCAAATTTGAGCTCCAAGTTCAGTGAGAGACCCTATCTCACAACATATATATCTCAAACTATAAGGCAGAGAGCAAAGAAAGAAAACTCTAGAACTCTAACCTCAATTCATGCACATTCAGCACACACACTACACACACACACACACACACACACACACACACACACACACACAGACACACACACAATTTTATGAATAGATGTTTCTAGAACAATATGTCAACTGTGTATCAATCCTATTTAAACACAATAACTATAAATATTGCCAACTAACATACTACAATAACTAAAGAGATTAAATATGTCCAGTCTAACCTCTACCTTAGAAAGCTTGATTAACAAGGTACTCATGGTATACAACTACAGTGTTTCAGATCTCTGAAAATAGTCTGGAGTGAAGTGCTGGCCTTCTGCCTCTACAGAATTAGAGAACACCGAGGAGGCATCCACATCCCAGGTTTTCATTTCCTTCTCACTAAACCAAGTGCTGGAACTCTTTTGTTCCAGAAATGTGTATCACCTGGAATAGGGATTCACAGGGCTGCTTGAGGCAAGATAACATTTGTGTATTTGGTGCTGCCTTTTATATGTTCATTACATGCACAAATTAAAACAACACTGAGGAAGTATGAAATCACATCAAGATCCAACAGCAGAGGTCCTGTGATCTGCTGACCTAGGTCCGTTCCTGGCATCTAAGGCAGTTCCCGTTGGCAGAGTGTGTTCAAGCCTTCTCAGGGAACTACCTTTCTCTGTAAGATGTAAGGTTGAAGGACTCTCAGGAATAGACTTAGCCAATGCAGGCTCGTGGTTTCCAGACATCCAGATTGGATGCCATGACAGTTACTGCTGCTTGAAAGCTGAGCTTCCCGTGTGTGTGTGTGTGTGTGTGTGAGAGAGAGAGAGAGAGAGAGAGAGAGAGAGAGAGAGAGAGAGAGAGAGAGAGAGAGAGAGAGAGAGAGAGAGAGGGAGAGAGAGAGAGAGAACTATCTTTCTACCACAGTTGAGCTCCAGTCTGGATGACTCTTCCCTTCTGTTTTAAGCATTCCCTCCCTATCCACACCTTCCCTGAGCAGCTCTTCTACCCTGGGTTTCTTGTCATCTCTACCTCAGCTTCAGTCTCCTCTTTTCTATGAGTCCTCTCCATTCATAAGTATTGTATGGAAATCTTTCTCAACCAAAGGCAATGTCTCGGACATAGTCAAGTACTGGACAAAATCTGAACTCATGCAATTGCCATGAAGACTGTATATACCCACTTCTCTCTGTGTTAACAAGCAAGGACAAATCTTACAGTGGGGCAAGACAACCTGCAGGTGGTGGGATCTCAGTGGCACTTTTTGTGAGTCTGCACTCAGTATGGTGCTGTCCCACCCCACAGTGATAACCCTGACAGGAAGAGGCTCTCTATCACAGTCTCCCAAATTCCCATCTCAGTAAGAGCTGTCGTATAAAATGACTACTGGAGAGTGACAATAAGTTCCTTGGTTGTGATAAATTGAGAAATATACTGTCTAATAGTTACATTTTAATTTCAGATAGAAACTAATCAATGTGATTTCTAAGTAAATGTGATTTTAGACATTATACACCAATGTAAAATTTTGAATTCTCCAGTTATTTGATAGAAACACAGGAAGCATACGGCTGAAGTGAGGCATAGACAATGTACCTGATGAGCATGGCTCCAAGGTGTGCTGGCCTGTCAGACTAATGAATCCTTGGCAAGGTGGGTCCTGCAATCCAATGTCCAAAAATATAGAAGCATGTCCCCAGTAGGGCTCCTCCCTTTTCAATAAAACATGTCTTTTTGAGGGGACCAGCCTGCTTTGTTTGTGTGTTTGAAACAAGGTTTTAACTCTATACAACAGGTCTTGGCTAGCCTGAAACTCATTATACAGTTCAAGTTGGCCTTGAACTCAATACAATCCTCCTGTCTCAGTCAGGTACAAGCCACCATGCCCAGTTCTCTGCTACTCCTTAAACAAAACAACAATCAAAACCCCTCTGAATTTAAAAAAGACTTTCTTATACACGGCTATAAAAATGCTAAAGAATGAAGCAAATCATACCCTAGAGGGGATGATACATTCCACTTTCAGTTTAAAAACCAAAGTCTTGCTCTTCCTGTAAGCGGCCAGAGGTGACCTGTAAAGATGGTTCGCTACTCCCTTGACCCAGAAAACCCCACAAAATCATGCAAATCCAGAGGTTCAAACCTTCGTGTTCATTTTAAGAACACCCGGGAAACTGCCCAGGCAATCAAGGGTATGCATATCTGTAAAGCCACCAAGTATCTGAAGGATGTCACTTTAAAGAAGCAATGTGTGCCATTCCAGCGTTACAATGGTGGCGTTGGTAGGTGCGCCCAGGCCAAACAGTGGGCCTGGACACAGGAACGGTGGCCAAAAAAGAGTGCTGAGTTTTTGCTGCATATGCTTAAGAATGCAGAGAGTAATGCTGAACCTGAGGGTTTAGATGTAGATTCTCTAGTCATTGAACACATCCAGGTGAACAAGGCACCTAAGATGCGCCGGCGAACCTACAGAGCTCATGGCCGGATTAACCCACACATGAGCTCCTCCTGCCACATTGAGATGATCCTCACTGAGAAGGAACAGATCATTCCAAAGCCAGAAGAGGAGGTTGCACAGAAGAAAAAGATATCCCAGAAGAAACTGAAGAAGCAAAAGCTCACGGCACGGGAATAAATTCAGCATAAAATAAATGGAGTTAAAGTAAAAAAAATAAATAAATAAAAACCAAAGTCTTGGTAATATTTTCCCAATGGATATATATACACATATACATTACAAATGATATAAAGTTTCACATGGTAATTTAATATGGGCATATAATGAATTCTGAGCATATCCTCCACCATCCCCTGCTCTTCCCATTCTCAACTCTGCCCACCCCTTGTCCTCTCTGTTCTCCTATAGAAGATCACACCTGCACTTCATGTCATATTTTTTGTAGCTATATAAAGTCTGGAACCCACAAATGAGACATTGGTCTTCCTGACACAAACTTAATATGCTTGTCAACATGTTGCAAAGCGTGTACTATTATTTTTTTCTTTTAAAAAACTTGTTTTTAATGTTATTTATATGTGTATGTTCATGTGTTTATTATACAGGAGTGTAGTGTCTGTGGAGACAAGAGGGCACTGGAGACCCTGGAAGTGGAAATCATAGTGGTTATGAGAGGCTCTATAGTAATGGAACAGAAGGGCAGTCCACAGGAGCAGTGGTTTGTATCTGGATCTTTTATTCTGTTCCACTGATCTCCAGGTCCACGACACAGTGCTGCCTCCCTTCAGCACTACTCAGCTCAGCATTGCTTCTGTACCTAACAATTCTGATAGACTTAGACGTGGCCTTCGCTTTTCAGCACATTAATCTGGTCTTGTCTGTCTGGTGCTGTAAATGTCCTGAACTGTAGCCTAAAGATCTTCTATGCTCATGTTTTGTAATTTTCATCTTTTGATGGTACCCAATACATATGTTGTATTTTATACTCTGTTACTTTATTGTTGTCAATGTCTGAATGTTCTAATCAATTCACCTTACCAAACATCCCTGACACTATTTTTCACTCAATCCATTCCAAATTGGTGAGCTTTTCAACTGAGTATTTCAAGTCTAAAAGTTTCTAAAATTCAAGTTTGATTTTTCCAGTATTTCTACAGTGTTATTCAATTCTTCTTTCATATGCTGCTCTGACCTTATTTCATTCAGCTCTTTGTATCCTCTCAGTTCATTCAAAAGTTTGTGTCCTCTCTGGTTTTGTTCTACATTCTTATAACTATTCTTCTGTACTCTTTGTCTGGAATTTCCTCTAATTCTCTTGCACTGGAATCCAGAATCAGAGGGGGCATATAGTTTTTCTTGCTTCTTATAGTTCTGTACTGGGGCTTGTGCAACAGGAATTATTTCCTTGGCTGGGGTTTTTAATCAGCTATATTTTTTCTGAATTGAAGTACATGCAATGCTCAGGTGGGACTAGTTTATTTATAGTATCACATGCTCTGGAAACTAAGTGTAATAATGCCTCAGGATGTAAAATTACAATTACTAGATTGGCCCACTATGAAAATATAATATTGTTGATAAAAAAAATAACACCACTTCTAAGTTCAATGACAACTGTGGGGAAAGAGTACAGCAGTAAGGTGTATTGTAAGGTACTAATTACTTATCAAGCACAGTGGCACAAGCTTTAATCCAGCACTCAGGAGACAGAGGCAGGAAGATCTGTGTGAGTTTGAGTAGCCTGATCTACAGAGTGAGCTCCAGGTCATCCAGAGTTACATAATGAGACTCTATATCCAAAAAACTGGAAGGAAGGGAGGGAGGGAGGGAGGGAGGGAGGGAGGGAGGGAGGAAGGAAGGAAGGAAGGAAGGAAGGAAGGAAGGAAGGAAGGAAGGAAGGAAAGAAAGCTATGGTTATAAGTAGAAGAAAACTAGCCTGGATTGAGACAGGGAGAGGGATTAGTATTATGTCAACCAAGGAAGCACAAGAAGAAAAAGGTAGAAGGAATGGAGAAGCTGAGATATAGTTGGGGTCCAGATAATTTTAAAAAATTAAAGGGCAGAATCTGCTTCAAGTTCTTTGGCCCTGAGTTGGAGAGCCTAAGTTGTAGTTCCCACTATGTGGAGAGCTGGTATGTACTGGGCCAGATCCTAGCAGGTGATATGGTACTCAACAGCTATCTACGTAAACAACCTTCAGGAAGCATAGACACACAGTGTGACCACAGGCTAAGCAGGATAATGACAACATAGTAAGAAAGGTAGAACAGAAGAGTGAACCTGGAAACAACTCTGAAAAACGTGGCTCTAGACTACTTCCAGAAATCTTGTCACCTGAGTCACATAAATTTACTTCCAGCCAAACACATTCCTAATTGGAGAAACAGATTCTGGTACCTGAGATTTCTCTGCCTGAAAAGTATAATTTGAGGGATTGGGGATAGAGTTTCTCCAATAAGTCATCTCCCCTAGCGCACACTCAAAGTTGTTTCAGTGGAAAAATAATTATATGGTCCCAGAGTAGATTGTAGAAATGCATAAAGAAAAGAGGGTGGAAGCTGGAGAGATGGCTCTGTGTTTAAGAAAACTGGCTGTTCTTCCAGAGGTCCA
Source organism: Micromys minutus (assembly GCF_963924665.1). Taxonomy (NCBI): domain Eukaryota; kingdom Metazoa; phylum Chordata; class Mammalia; order Rodentia; family Muridae; genus Micromys; species Micromys minutus. The sequence continues at coordinate 29,892,993 of NC_137972.1, forward strand.
GAGTTCAATTCCCAGGAACCACATAGTAGCTCTCAATCATCTGTAATAGGGTCCCATGCCCTCTTCTGGTGTGTCTGAAGACAGGTAGAGTGTACTCATACGTAAGCAAGTGAAAGATCTGTTATGATAAGAACTTCAAGTCTCTGAAGAAGGAAATTGAAGAAGATCTCAGAAGATGGAAAGATCTCCTATGCTCATGGACTGGAAGGATCAATATTATAAAAATGGCCATTCTGCCAAAAGCAATCTATAGATTCAATGCAATCCCCATCAAAATTCCAACTCAATTCTTCATAGAATTAGAAAGAGCAATTTGAAAATTCATTTGGAATAACAAAAAACCCAGGATAAGAAAACTATTATCAACAATAAAAGAACTTCTGGGGGAATCATCATCCTAACCCCAAGCTATATTACAGACCAATCATGATAAAAACTGCATGATATTGGTACAGAATGTAGATGCCTCAGTCCTTTTTAGAAGGAAGAACAAAACACAGGAGGAAATACAGGGACAAATAGAGGAGCAGGGATTGAAGAAAAGATCACTCAGAGATTACCGCATCTGGGGATCCATTCCATATGCAGCCACAGAACCCACACACTATTGCTAGTGCCAAGTGCTTACTGGCAGAAACCAGATATGAATGCCCCAACAGAGGCTCTGCCAGAGTCATACAGATACAGCTGAGGATGCTTGCAGCTAACCATTCAACTGAACATGGGGACCCCAATGAAAGAGCTAGAGAAAAGACTGAAGGAGCTGAAAGACTTTGCAAGCTCATGGAAAGTACATTATCAACCAACTAAACCCACCACTACTCCCATGGACTAAAACACCAACCATTGAGCACACAGGGAGAGACCCATATCTTCAGTTGCATATGTAGCAGAGGCTAGCATTGTCTGGCATCAATGGGAGAAGAGGCATTTGGTCCAGTGAAGGAGCATTTTCCCAGTATAGGGGAATGCCAAGGCACTGAGGTGGGGAGGGTGATTGGCAGGGAGCATGTTCATGGAAGCAAGTGGAGGGGGAGGGGGATGGAAGGGGAGAAGGCAAACATTTGAAATGTAAATACAGAGAATATCCAATAACATACTTTTTTAAAAAAGAAGGAAACAAAAGAAGACTGAAAGGGGCTCAGGTGGTAAAGCACATGCCTCTTAAGCACAAGGACGTGAGCTTGGATTAGAGTTAGTTTTGCTCATTGACAGATCTGATCTCAAAACATAAGATAGAGATTAATAGAGGAAGCTATATGACCTCTGCCTTCCAGGTTACACATACACTAACATGCACACAGGAATGCATACACACATACACACACACTATATATATAAACTCAAGAATTAATACATGCAAAGTGGAAGAATACAAAATTCCCAGGATATAAAATAATTTATTTTGGTGGTACTTCACCTTAGAAATGTTGCTTGGATGACTCATGGAATGTCCCAAAGTCTTCTCATTCTGGAAGAAAGAAAAACAGGTAGTAATTAGGCTACAATTAAAAATATGCAAAGAACAAGTAATCAATTATTCTAGTAAGAAGGTATTCCTGAAAGTAAGCACAAACCAATCTCCTAGATATATATTCCTAGGTATTAGACATTGCACATTTGGGCAAAAGTAAATAAAACAATGGTCTCTGACCTAAAGGAACTTACCATGGGAAGAATAGAATTTTGGAACTATAAAAATAAAGTCACAGCTGTCTTAAGACATTTCCAAATTCATAGTTCAGAGGTGAGAAATCCTATATACCCGTGTACCTGACAGTGTCCACATTATGAAAGGCCACTAAAAAGACGGGGAAGCAGGCAGGATGTGTGACCCCACATCTGACTGTCAAGTGCCTAATTCCCATCCTCTCTATCACGTCTGTCTTCCTTCTGGAGTACTGCGATGCTGGATCGATCACATTGGCCTAGTGCCTCCCATATCGATCACTGTCCATTCAAACTCACGTAGCAAATTCTCAACTCTTTGCCTCTCAATCCCATATGACATTTCCACTTTTATTGCTAATACTTTTAAGATCTTTCAGTTTCTAATGTGAAGTTTTAAAAAATAACTTTCTATATTGTCCTTCTCAACAGGTAACAGATAACTTCCTCCTTTCATCAACTCTATACACTGAAGTCTAAACCCTGACATCTGAAATGGGGCTATAACCACATTTAGAGACAGGAGCCTTCAATGTGGTGGTTAAATTTTAAAGAGGTCATTAAAGAGGACCCACAGTTCAACAATGGAAACATACCGGTGGAATGAAGATCCTCTAAAGAAACACTTGTGCCTCTCCCTTTGGAAGTCAATATTGAAACAACAGATTTCAAGACAATGGAATTTCCCCAAGAATGTCATGTAGAGTGGTATCAGCAAAATGGATATTTTGTCTCTCAGATACAAGTTCACATAGTCCTAACAACTGGTCAGACATCCTTACAACAGAGACTAGAGCTGACATAGTGGTAAAAGTGAACCATGTCTTGCCTAGGATTACTTAATCATGTGTGATATTTTGATTGAGAATAACCTCCCCAGGCAAAAATGTTTGAAAATTCTTAATTCCAGTTAGTAAAATCGTTGTGAAAGATTGGGTGGTGTGGCCTTGTTGGAGGAAGTATGTTAGTGGAAATGGGCTTTGGGATTTCAAAGATGTCTGCTGTCTGTCTGCACCTCCTACTTTTGAATCAAGATGTAAACTTTCAGTCCTTCCTGCTGTCATTATGGACTCTAACCCTCTGAAACTATAAGACCAAATTAAGTTCTTTCTCTTCTATGTTGCTTTAGTCATGGCATCACACAATGCATACTTCTTGCTCTCTATTTAAACCTAACCTACTAGGACCTTAGAGAAGGACTTGAGGGGATCACTGGACTTCTGTGTACTCCTAGTGTAGCCACACTGAATATTCTCTTTCTCCTTTTCTCTATTTCTTTAATTGGCTTACTGAGGACGGGTGGCCAAGCCTGGCTTATTAGGGTTACTAGGACAGAGGTGGTCTTCTAAGAAGAGATGGAAACAGGACAAACAGAAAGTACTATAAAGACACAGAAACCAAAGAGGAAAGCTCAAAAGAAGTAGTCTTGTTGGTACTTAATGATAAGACATCCAGTCACCAAGTAGAGAAATGTTTTTGCTACTTAAGCCACTTTGCTACTGTAGCCTTAGTATAGTGTTCTCAACATTCCTAATGCTACAACCCTTTAATGCAGCTCTTCATGTCGTTGTAACTCCCAACCACAAAATTATTTTCATTGCTACTACCTTACTGTAGTTTTTCTACTGTTATGATCATAATGTAAATGTCTGTATACTCTGGTGGTCTTAAGTGTCCCCTGTGAAAGGGTTGTTTAATTTGCCAAAAGGATCACAACCCATAGGTTGAGAACCTCTGCCTTAGCAAACAAAAAAGTATTCCTATATGCTCTTTTGTTTTAATGAGAACCCCCTAAATACAAACAAAACAAAATATACAACAAAAAGAAGAGTTTTTACTTCTATTATGATCTATTTTATTTCACATTCGCTTAAACCATGCACAGGGGGAAAGGTTAAGTAAAGCACACCGAGGTAAAAACACTATGATTGTCAGAGGTATAAAAGATCTTTCAAAATCTCCTTTTAGGCTTTTCCACTCCATCCATCCTTGCCTGAAGATGACCAGGCACCCAATGTGTTATATAGTCTGCTAGCACTTTCATGTACAAGGCCATCAATAGAAACATAGGTGGAAAGGACTGAGAAGCAAGCAAGAGAAGCTAAATTGTTTCCTTCTTTCAACATACCAAATTCTACACTGCCTTTTTTCTCATATTCTTGTCTTGGAATGCCCAATATTCTTAAAATGTTGGTAAAGAAGTTTTCAGATCAATTACCAGTTCTATTTTGGTGATGTTCTTTTCCTTAGTGTTATAAAATATGTATTTATGCAAATTCTAAATATTTTATCATAGTCTTTTGTAAATCTAAACAGAAACAAAAATATAGTTCTCTTTAAATGTACAATATAGACCCTGTCATCATTAAGTGTTTACCTTTAATGAAAGATGTCTTGATCTTAGGCCAAACTATTATAAAGGAAAAGTATAAAATTATAAAGAATGCTTAAAGTTTATGACTTAAAGTTTATGACTGAAAATGTACTATAGATAAATAAAGGGCTCTATTATAAATTCTGGCTTCACAATGAATGTACTGAATGATTTGCCAACGAATTTTAGGTAGCTCAATTAAATTAAAATACCATGCTTTGGATTATGTGTACAGAAAACTAGTTATATCCAGGATCACATTACCTGCTGTGGTGGTTTGGCTGATGATGGTCACCTGTAGACTCATATATTTAAATTCTTGGTCCCTAGTTAGTGGAAATAATTGGGAAGGACTAGGAGGTGTGACTTTATTAGAGGAATGGGAGGTGGGACTTTGAGGATCCAAAAATACTCATGCTATTCCCAGGTAGCTCTTTGTGCCTCATTCTTGTGGATCAAGATATAAGTTCTCAGCTATTGCTTCAAGCACTGCCTGCCTGTCTGCTGCCATACCGACTTGCCTGCTGCCATACCTACAAACTTGGTTTGCTGTAAATTTCTATGTCTCTTGATTTGCTTTCTATTGTGAAAAACACCATGGCCCAAAGCAAGTTGAAGAAGAAAGAGTTTATTTGGCTTATACACAGAGGCCAGGGAAGAGTGTTGCTTATTTGTGCCCCATGGCTTGCTCAGCTGATTTCTTATATAACCTAGGACCACCCATGATGGCCCCACCCACAGTGAGCTGGACCCTCCCCCCATCAACCACCAATCAAGAAAATGCTACACAGACCTGACTACAGGCCAATCTATTTTCTCAATTTTGGTTTCAGTGGACCAAAAAAAAAAAAAAAAAAAAAAAAAAAGAAAGAAAGAAAGAAAGAAAGAAAGACACCATGTAAAAATGACAGTGAACTTACAAAAAATACAAACAAATCATGAAGCATATTGGAAATGTTATGGCCTGAAGTGGGTAATTTTATTCATGTAAGAAGTTGTCAAATTGCCAGGGCAAGAATAGTCTCTACTGAGGAATAAGGAACATTTTGTAATTAAGTCACTCCTGCCAGGATATTTCCAAGTTGGAACAGGCACTTAGAAGTTGCTTTTGCTAAGTCACTGACTCCTTACTTTGGCCCAAAAGTAACCAAAGAACAAGACAAAAGGCTGGTGTCTCCACCTTCATTCTTTGTATCTCACCTTTACCTTGGCTAAACCTTTCATCTTAAATCCCAGGAAAAGTACAACCTTCCAAGAAGTCAGTAATCCACAGGGTGTGGGGAGTGACCCTGGTACAGACTCAGTCATTTTATAGGAAGGAACCAGACCAATGACCTCACTATGACAAGTAACAGATTAACAACTTAACAACACACTAATGTGTCAGTCATGGATGAGTTACACCAAGCTTGACCAGGACTGCTTCCCTAAGTATACCACTTTCTCCCCACCCATTTAAACATAAACCTCACTGCCAGTAGTCCAAAGACACAATGGGGGTTGTGGGAAGGAAACAGGCCCCTTTATTTTGTTAGCTAAAGTTCCCCAAAATAAATCACACCTACATTAGACATTCTACAAGGCTGATTTTTGATTGTCAGTGGTTGTGAGGAGGTTGGAATATTGCAGATCCAGAGCCAAACTATCCTGGGGTACCTAAAGCCCTTCAAATAACCATTCACTGCCCACTTTTGTATATGACCTAAATTCCCCTTGTCTGTTAGATCACAGACCCTTCAATGCTCCCTCGCAGACCAAGCTACAAGTTCCTGGCAAACTCGTATTCTGCAGGTACCTGTACAGTGTGGGTCATGTATTAACCTAAGCCTTTCCTCCTCCCTTGGAGACCTTGAAGAGCTGGCACCCTGCTTTGTCTGATGGGACCTAACTTCTCTTGCTTCAGGATTTGACAGTTCTGTGCTGCCTGTTTGCAGTGTGACTGCTAACACAGCTCCCAAAGAAAGACCATATCTTTTTCTCATCCTGGGGCTTCCTCTCCTTACTGGTTGAAAGTCTAACTAACAGTGACTACCAGGTGTATATTTTGGTCTGTATAAATAGATTAATAGCTTTTGCCTTCCCAGAGCTAAAAATGTCATCAGATAAGCTCTGAGGCCTACAGCAGAGGTTTCATTACTTTGATGTCACTTGCCTGACTCATCCTTCCACCAACATACTTGAAGGGTCAGAATTTACTATTTTCTTTGCCTTGTTACTATAAAAACTTTATGAAACTCTTCCCATATTGGAACATGGTGTTCAGAATAACATAAATCTGTGTTCCTGGGTTACAGTCACTCAAATTTGGCTCCAGGATAAACAATCTCACTCTCTCTGATAGGGGAACTGTATTTGTTCCATTTTCAGTTATATGGTGCTTTTAATATGGAACCTCAAGGTCAAGACACCTTCACAGAAGTCACTCAGATCAGAGGCAGGTAACTGGACTAACCCTTTGTGTTAAGTCTCAAACCCTGGGACAAATGGCTGAAGAGTCTATTTAAGATATCAAAGTGGAGCTGAATGCCTGCTTCTCCCAGCATCCCCCAGCTCCTACCTATTACAGGGTATGGCTTACCCTGTCCTCTACCCTAAACTTCTCCATCCCAGGGACTGAGTTGCCCTTCCCTATATAGCCCAGAGACTTTGGCTACCTGTCCTTTTCTGGTCTACCCTTTACTCTTTTGGCCAGTTTCTTGGCCCAGGCTGCCTGCCCTCTTGGTCCCTAGTTCCTCTCCTTTCTTCCCTCTCCTTACCTGGCCTGGCTCAACCTAGACATGTCCCCTCTGAGTCTCCTAAATGCCCCTGCCTCTAGCTGTGCTCTCCCTTTCATATACAATAAACCTTTTTATCCACCATACTTAGAAGCAGTCATGTCCTCCTTTTTAATTTTATTTTTTCATTCACTTTGTATTTATTGCTTGGTGCTAGCTTCATAGCTGGTGAATTACTTCTGATGCTCAAACCTTCATTGGTTTGGTTGTTGATCCAGTGGTTTATTTCGAGATGGCTGTTTAAGATTCTACTTGCTGGCTACCTTTTATGGTTTGCTTTCAGGACTCTTGGTTTAAGATAGCCATTTATCTGTTTACTCTGAAAGCACTTTGGTTTTCAAACATTCAGTTTGATTTTTGTTTTGTTTTGACAGGGTCTCTCCAAGTAGCCTTGGCTGTCCTGGAAGGTTCTCTCTAGATCAGGCTAACCTTTAAGTCATGGAGATCATCCTGCCTCTACCTCCTGAGTGCTGGAACTAAAGACGAGTAAAGGCATGCACCACTACACTGCACTGGCAGCATTCAGTCTGTTAACATGCCAGCATTAACGTGTTAGCATTCATTTGTCTCCCCTGCCACTCATACAAAACCTAATTCAAGGACGAAGGAGATGGTTAGAAAAACAGTTCTTTGATACTCCAGTTGGTTTTGTTTGATAACAGTTAATTTAACTCAACACTGTGGAGGAGCTTTAATTAAAGAAATGGGAAACACTGAATGTTTACATTGTTTTTTGAGTACTAAACGAGAATTCCTAATAACAGAATTAGAGATTATGAATGGGTACTCTGATTTAATTGAAATTTTAAAATATTTAAGAAACGAGAAAGATATAATTGGTAACTTACAAATTCAGAAAGAAAAAATGCATGTTCTCCTTCATATACAGATATAATAATGTATACATAATATACATGCATATGTGCACACATATACCACTTATAAATAAAAGATAAGACAATATTTTAAAAACTATATTCAACAAATATACCAAGGTGAACTTAAAGTAAGACAAAATATATCATTAATCATCTTAAGGTTGTGTAATCTACACTAATAGTGAAGTGGTTGTCTGCTTTCCTTTTGTTTTTTAATTCATTTTAAAGCTTTAAGCAAGTAATAATAAAGTGACAAGCCTTCAGAAAGTAGGTAATATGACAAAATGTAAAACAGAATAAATAGCTAATATTTGTTTGGGGTCATTTATCTAGACTCCACAATTAACTTTTCCTTTTCCTTTTCATTTTACAATGTATTTTTTTCTTATGTGTATATGGGTGTGTCCGTGTGAATATCATGTGTATTCATGTACCCTCAGAGGCTGAAGACTGAGCTGTGTCCCTTGGAGCTAAGGCTTCAGGCAATTATAAGACACTTGATATGAGTGCTAAGGACTAAACTTGGGTCCCCTGAAAGAGCAGGGAGCTAAGCATCTCTCTAGCCTCTTCAGCTTTCTCTTTTATAAGGGGGGCTTTATAAATGGGTGAGAGGTATATATTAAAGGAGACGACACTAGTGGTAACTCTGAGCTCTTAGACAGTAACGTTTTTAAAAACAAGAAACAAAGTCTTACTGTATGAAGCAGGCTGGCTGACCTGAAACTCACATCAGCCTGCCTCTTTCTTCTTAATGCTCAGATTAAAGCCATGCACCAACCTGTCCAGCTAAGCATATGTGTCTTAATAGAACATATTGCTTTCCTTAATATCACTAAGCACCATATATATGCAGTTTAAAACTCCTGAAATCCTAAATAAATACATAGTTTTCTATAACACAGGCTGACAAATGCCTTTCAAATTGTACCATACAATATAGTATAATTAGGATAATAATAATTATAGTAATAATGTAGTGAAGAGTATAATCTTTTACAATGCATTTTCCACTAAGAATCTTTGTATTCATAAATTGATTTTTATTAATAATTATATAAACAACTAAATGAATAAACATTTCTGGTTTTTAAAAATGATATACAGGGCTGGAGAGATGGCTCATCATCAAGAGCACTGACTGCTCTTCCAGAGAACCAGAATTTGATTTCTACTACCCACAGAGCAGCTTATAATTGTCTGTAGCTCCAGTTTCAGTTGATCTGATGCCTTCCTTTGACTTCTGTGAACACCAAGCTCACACATGGTGCACATATAGATAAGTACTCAAACATGTAAAAATAAATCTTAAAAAAACATCTTAGTGTTTTTTAAAAGACAAAATAAATATGTAAAACCTTGAAGCTAAAGTAATCTACATCAATGCAAGTTAGAATTCATTTGCTGTAAAATTATTGAAATGATACTACTTACTATATTTCATATGAAGCATAAAAGGTATTAGAAGTCTTAGTTAAGAATGCATTAATTTAGAAACATACCAGCTACTACAAACTAGGTACTGTTAATATAAGGCCTTTAAGAATGGGGTAGCAAATAAAACAAAAACCCTCATACTCATAGAGTTTAATAAAATGAGTAGTAAAGTTGCCTATAATCACACTATTTGGGAAGTTAAGTCAGAAGGATTATCTGTTCAAGCCTAGCCTAGACTATATAGCAAGACCCTTTCTCAAAAACAAAGATAAGACAAGAGAAGAAAAGACAAAAGAATTACCAAATTTGGTTCCAATTACTTTTGTGTAATTTTGCATCTCAAGCTCTGGAATGCCCCACAGTCAAGCAAAGGGCACCATCAGAACATCACAGACAAATGAAATTACAAGTCTAGTTTGCAAGTGTAAGTATGCACACATGATAACACATACACATACATGCACTCACACAAAAAGCTCACATGGATACACGGTAAATAACATCTACAAAAGAACAAAGGTCCTTTGTTTAACAAAGAAAGGAGGTGGCTTCTGCAAACAATAGCTCCTCTAGAAAGGAGTCTGCTGCTTTATTTATTTAAATACTAAATTATTCTTCTCAGGTTTTTTCAAAGCCGAACTCCATGATTCAAAATTAAGTGGTCAATGTTAATAAATAAAAATATTTTTTTACATCAAAAGATAGTATCAAAAATTGATATATGACATTTAAATGTTAATTGTCTTAAGAAAATGTTCAATAAATACAAGGGACATATTCTATTAGAATAAACTGTATTACAATGTACATCCCTGACAATACGGACTGCAAGATTACTGTTTGATGTCTCAGTACTCCTGAGCAACCCTTAGGTTCCAGAGCTTGTTATGGCATCTCTAAAGTCAGTGAGAAACCTGGGCAGTGCTGACAGGGCACTTCTCTTACCTGAAGCTTCATCTTCCAACAGGAACGCATGGGCGTGTCCTCAGTACAGCTCTCTCAGGCGTAGGGTAAGGAGGGGTTGAGGGATGTGCCTGAGCTGCAGCTGCCCTGCATCCCTGCAGCAGCCAGCAGAACCACACAGCCCTGCTGCTGGACTTCAGTGCAACATTCCTGTGGTCAAACTGGACTAACTACTTCCTCCAGCTGATTTCCAAGGAATGAGGTAGTTAATGAATAATTCACAACCAGTCCATTCCCGCAACCAATTTCACTTCTGTTCTATGGTCCTCCTACAACAATATGCATGTAAAGATTCTAACTATACTTGCTGACTTGCAAATAATTGAAGTTCAATTTCCAGTCGATGGCAGTAAAAGGTCCTGGATCTGTTTGTTCTTGTATGTTAACCTATCACCCAGACTTACTTGAGAGACTTTAAAAAAAAGGGGGGGGGGAGAAAGGGTAAATAATTAACCACAGAAATCTGAAAGAACAATATTTTTTTCTTCCATCAACTTGTCCTTCTGGAGCTGAGCTGTAAGAAAAGCAGCAGACTGCTTCAACACCATGCCAGCTGGGGGAGGTGTATTCTGCACAGTGATGCTAGGAAACAAACTGCTTCAAGGTGGGATTTTCCTGCTCCCTGGCTATAAATAAACCTTCTATCTCACTGTTATTCTTTAAGGAAGCTGATGAACATTTGTTTCCCGAAACCTGTCAAAGTTTGAATATTTACAAATGCCTGAGGTCAGAAGCATCTGAAAACAGTTCCAAGGGAAGCCGGAACTGGAAGACTGGATGACCACCTCCCTCTTCCACTACCTTAGGAAGTCTAGTCACCTGTCTTGTTCCTCATCAGTTCCATTCACACTCCACTGGTGTCTGATGGGAGTCCATACAGGTCATGGTTAAGCTGTCAGCAAATGGAGGAGGAGTGAGTATTTTGTTCCTAGCTGCTTCTGACTTCAATGCATCTCCTTGGTCCTGAGTCTTTCCTTTCATTTTATTTTGTTGCTTTATAATATTACTTCTAAGTTTATGCTTTCTAAAATTTAAAAAGTTTTATTGTTGTTTCTAAGATTTTATTTTTTGGAGCCAGACATAGTGGTATGCTTAGTGGTTTATTCTTTAATCCCAGTACTTGGGAGACAGAAGACAGGCAGACAGATCTCTATGAGTTAGAGGACAGGTTGTTCTATATAGTAAATTCCAGGAAAGTCATAGCTATATAGACACCCTGTCTTAAAAATAAATGCGATGATGATGATGATGATGATGATGATGATGATGATGATAAAGATTTTAATTTTAGAGGCTAGAGAAATAGCTCAGCAGTTAGGAGCACTGACTGCTCTTCAAGAGGACCCAATTTTAATTGCCGGCTATCACATGGGAGCTCACAACTTGTCTGTAACTCCAGTTCTACACTATCTTCTGGCTTCTGAGAACACCAGGCACAGATATACATTCAGGCAAAATAGCCACATATATAAAACAAAATAGTAAAACAAAATTTTCTAAGATTTTATTTTTAAATTATATATATGGGTAGGTGTGCATAAGTGCATGTGCATGTGGGTACTTTCAACATCCAGAAAAGGGCACTGGATTCCCTGGAGCTGGAGTTAGGTGGTAGTTGTGAGCAGTCAGATCTGAGCACTAGGAACTGAATCTCCTAGTTACCCTACTGTAATAGCATTAGCATCACTCCTAGGCAGATGGTTCTGGGATGCATTAAAAAAGCTAGCTATGCATGAACTGGTAAGTGAAGCAGAGAACAGCATTTCCCCATAGTTTCTGCCTCTAGTTACTGCTTGAGCCCCAGCCCAGAGTCCTCTCAATGATGGGACTGTGACCTGCAGGCTGAAGTAAACCCTTTCCCCTGCTAAGCTGCTTTTGATCACAGTGTCTATCACAGCAACAGAATGAAATTTGAACATGGTGGCAAATACAATGTCTATTGCTCCAGAAGGGTCCTGTCATACTTGTGAAAGGACTTCTACATAGAGAATTTCAACAGACCAACCTCACTCAGTATCCCCACTTCAGCCTATTACACTGAGCCTGCAAACTAGACTTCCTGGAAAGAAGCTGTCTGAAAAAGCTGACCGGATGTTCAGAATTTCAGTAATGTGAAGAGGTAGGATTTTATAGATTCAGAGTCTAATAACAAGTTATTTCTTGTCCCTCACCCTGTGTTGAATCTAGTATTCTGTGACTAACAGATAAAGTCAGACCTCATAACCTAGCATATTAAAATCTTTTAGCATGTATTACCTTACAAAACTCCAGTTTCCATCTAACTAAACGGCTGAGTGCTATGTGCTATCAGACAGCTGTATAATCCCATCTTGCTACCAGCCATCAACACACTTGAAAGGGACTTATTTGTGGATTTTTCTCTGTTTCTATAAGAGTTCATGAAATGCCACCTCATTGGAATGCTATTGTGGTTCCAGGTCCTGGTCACTAACACTCAGTTCCAGAATAAGCCCTGTCTTTTATTCCTGTTCTATCTCATTCCTAGCCCATACACAAACGCTGCATTCTTCTCTGGTATGTTTTCTTTGTCCCAGGAGGGAAGCACCGAGGAAAGGCTTCTAGTCCCTTGGAATTTTTATCATTCTGGCTAGGACAGCTGAGACCCACCCACTCATTCCCACCACAGTCATCAATAATTGTTCAGTATTTGCTAACTCTCTTTATCTATCAGACAGTGTACAGAATAAACAGCATCTGGCTCTACTTAGAATGCAAATGTAGAGGTAGGAGAATAACTTATTCCTAAAAGTAAAAAGATGCTAGCCATAAGTTTATTAAAATAGATTAGGAATATATGAGCGCATGGGCATGTTAAAACCATATTAGGGCCTAGTGAATGGCTTAGTAGGTAACTGCCACTAAGGTTGGAAAGTCACAAACAGACAGGGGGAGTAAATGATTAAGTAAGTAAATACTTATTTTAAAAGTCAGGAAAAAAAAAAAGGACTGAGGACTGATTGAACACACCAAAGAGGAGTACAATACTTACACATGGACCCCATAAACAGAAGGACACCTGAAGCCAAGTATGGTGGCATCTAAGAAAATGACACCTAACAGTGTGATAGTCCCACTAACTGTCACCCAACTACTTATTTCACACCTGCATTGGCTCTCTGCCTGTGCCTCCTGTACAGCCTCCTTGAACTCCTTCAGCTTTGCTGTGGGCTCAACACTTCTGTAGCGATTCTACAATCCATGCGCACATGCATGCACACCTGTGCAATAAGATCTGAGAGTTAATAGTCATGACTAAGAAATAAAGCAGTTCTAGCCAAAAGCCAGTTACCAAGGTAAGTAGAGACTATGTAAACTGTAGCCAAGATGACTGAAGTAACATAGGAATTTGTTGATTCAATTAATGTTGACACCAAGGAAGACACAAATGTGTCTCCGTTTCTAACAGTGTGCTGACACAGAGCCTCTCTGCAAAGTAAGGGGCTAAGAATTTTTCTAAAGCAATTCCTCTAAATTCTTGAAGACTTTATTTTTTTCCCCACTGATCATTAGCTGGCATCTTTGCTGAATCTGCAATTGATAGGTTTCTGCCAGTTTTAACCTTTTTATTTTTTATACTACTGAGTCAAAAAGATGGATATTTTGGAATTTGGCTTTACTCTATTTTTTTTTTAACTGAGTGATTACTTAAAGTAAATAAAACACAATCAATAATCCTCTAACATGTTTGTTTGTTTACTTACTTGTTGAAACAGGGTCTTACTCTGTTACACCATGGAACTTGCTGTGTAGACCAAGCAGGCCTTGAACTCACAGAGATCCTCCTGCCTCTCCTTCCAAGTGCTGGGATAAACTTCACTGATCTAAAATGGCTTCACTGAAACAGTTGTCCAAGCCAGGGCTGGCAACATCCACCAGAGGTAAAGGTACTTGCTGAGGCCACACAACCAGAGCTCAATCACTGGAGCCCACATAAAAGATAAAATGTGGAACCAAAGCAACAGACCTTTTCTCTGAACTCTACATGTGCACTATGACAACATACATATACATGTATGCACATACATATACATGTATGCACATGTACACATAGACACACACACATACATACACACACCTTTTTACAAAATCAAAATGTAGCACTGGGACACAGTAACTACAGGGAGAGATAGACAGATACACGTGACCCTTTCTTCCCTCCTCAACTCTACTCTTGATTTTCTTCTGTACTCCCTTTCTGCTGGCCATGCACCTAAGGGATGCCAACACCCTTCCTGCCTGAGTATGTCAGGCTAGCAGGAGCCTACTTTGCAAAGCTCCTGATGAGAAGAGCTGCTAGAGACCCCTGGAAACATCCTCCATGTTCTTACAAAGAAAATGAGAAGCTTCTACTGTACTTCCTGACACAAGGCTATGCTGAATGCTACTGACAGACATCTACTACTTTAAGAGAAACTTACCTTAGTTTCTTAGCATACAATTTCAAACCCATTATAAAGGAATCAAATATGGCCAAGGATGCTTAGAAAAATCAATGATCCTCAAGAGTTAATAGAGACCTAGCATGGTCTATTGCATAGTATTGCATCCCTGTGAGTCCAGTTCCCTGGAAACAGTAAAATTATAAGTTCATGATGTGGGATACACACACACACACACACACACACACACACACACACACACACACACACATCTCACAACTTTGTTCTCAAAGGAAAAATAACAAAGTTATAAATATCATCTAGTTCAACCCAGCAAGGAACCTAAGCCACTGTACCCTCAATCTCACAGCAACACTTGCTTCCCCTCAGTACTCTCCCAGTAGCAACTCCCCAAGCAGTTTCCCATGCAGCTAGTTCTATCCACTTTGCTTTAAATAAAATATTTACTTATTAAATATAAGACAAGATCATACTTTACCCTTAATGTATCAATCAGAATGCTGTACTGTAAAAGCGGGTTTAAGAGTGTCACAGTCCAGCTCAGTGGTAGCTGCAGTAGTAAAAATGGCATGAACATGCCATTTGGACACCAGTTCTACAGACTGTCAGTTAACAGTTGATAGCAGGGCCATGACTCAGCATTTGAATAGGTCATTAAATGTCTTCCTCATGGGTGATAGATACACACAGCTCTCTCGAGCTTCAGGGCCTCCTCTCACTCTTGATAATAACAGTATGAGTAACATGAAAGAATTTCTTCTCTTGGGTTAGGGCAAAAATAACTGCAATTTTCACAGCTGTAATCTGCTGTTTGATATTAGAGCACACTCTTTGTAAAATGTGGCCATGTTAATCATCATTAACGGCTATTTCATTTTTTATAGCTTTTTGTTTTTTCTTTCCTACTATTTATCTCCTATTTACTTTATCTGTCGTGATCATTTTAGACAATAAACAGATTTTAAGTTTCAAAGGGCCATAAAGCAGTGGAGACAGCTTTCAGCCACCATCAGTAATCTGGCCAGAAACTCCTCTTGAACTTGCAAATGCAGTGGTGTCTGGGGAAGTTTTTCAAAGGATTCAAAGTGTAGTGGCTGCCATTAGAAGTTGACAATGACCAACTGAGAGCAGTCATGGAAGCTTACTCTCTTCCACTTAGAGGAGAAGGTGCCGGTGCGGAGCAGGGGGGCAGCGAGCCGGCATGGTGATGCGGCATGATGACAAAGCATCAGTCATCCTGTTCGTCAGCAGAGTCACAATAAACCATTACTTGATCAGATGGTGACAAAAGGTAGGTTATATTTGATACCTGGTGACAATCATTCAATTACTGACTGGACTAAGATGTTGCAAAGCCTTTCTCAGCAGAGCTGCAGCAAAACCAAGTTATGTTTACTGGTGGTTCTGCTGCTGGTCTGGCCCACTATGACTTTCTCACCAAGGCAATAGGATCCACCAAAAAACCACAACTTAATCCAGGACTAGTCAATGGAAAGGGTCTGATTCTTTTCTCTGCAACACCTGACTACACACTGCAAATCAATACTTCATAATTTGAACAAATTGGGCCACAAAGTTTTGTGTCATCTACCCTCTTCCAGGTTTACTATCTATCGCCAAGCAACTACTTCTTCAAGCATCTCTAGAGAAAATTTGACAACCCCCTCTAGAGAAAACACTTCTACAAACATTAGGAAGCAGAAAATTCTTTCCAAAAGCATCTCAAGTCTGAAGTGTAGATTTTTATGCAATAGGAATATACAAACATATTTTTCACTGGTAGAAATGTATTGATTGGCAAGGGACCTATTTTGAATGTTAAACATGTATGTGGACCTAGTTCTGATTTAAAATTCAGGGTCTGAAACCAAAATTCCTCCTGTACAAAACTAAGAAATGTTTATAAGTATTAAAAGAAGCAAAAACTTTGATACAGTGAGATTTGACATTGTGCCTTTCACATTCCTTTCTGCTTTCACGAAACTTCTCTGTATCTTCATGTCCTTAGCAGACTGACCTTGGGGTAAACAAACCTCAAACATAAAGGACTGCTAGGGAACACTAAGAACTAGTCTTCCAGTCGAAGATGGTGACACTTAGTCTTTATTTATGATATGTTTCAAATTATTAAACTGTTACTTTCTTTTCTCTACTGCCTCTTTCTCAGCTGTTACCTTGTCCTCTTAAGTGTCTCCACACACTGAGAATAAGATTCCTACAGACAGAATCACTTTAGGAAGACTAAATCTTACCCAAGTGCAGACTAAGAATTTTTGTAACAAACAAGCCGTCCTGGGGCTGATACATGAGTGAAGGACTCAGTGTGTCCTGGGCGTCTCCTGCAGAAGTCTAACTGAGGGACTTCCTTGTACTACTTATCCCACACCACCGCTAGCTCTTCTCACCATACTTGACAGGGAGACTCCAACTGTCATCCCTGTCCTGATTTAAGAAAGGCTTCTGAAATGTGGCAATCTGAATTCCTCCAGCTAAAAATGGAAAATGCCCAAACTCAGAAAGGGAAATTTAAAAGATATTTTATCCCCTACTGAAAAGAAGGCTGGAACAATGGAATAGAATGATCCAAACTGTAGCAAGCTTCAAGAGGACTCAGTCTCAGGTATTCCGTTATAGCAACAGAAATTGTTGAGGCAAGCATTGATGCTCCAAGGTTCTCACAAGACAGGTAAGTAATAACTCAAAGAGCCACACAAATGATGACAGTTAGTGGCATGTTAACTGACTGATTTAACTTAGTATTTCAAAAATGTATATTCATCTCTATGTAAAAAGAATCGCTTGAGTAGTGCATGGATACTTCATCTGCCAATTAAAAAAACAAACAAACAAAACCCTATGGCTTATAGGAAAGGGTAGGATAGCAGGTGGGACATCTGATGGGCATAAAGAGTTCTGGGATTGGGCCAAGTCCAGGAATAGTCACCCTGGGACATGAAGGAAGACAGGTACATAAAACATGAGCAGAGGTAATCAGCCACATGGCAAAACTTAGAATGGGATATTAAGTTATGAGCTACTCAAAGAACAAACCAAAGCATATGCCAAGGTATTTGTAAATATATAAAGCCCCAGAGTCATTTTTGGGAACAGAGAAGCTACTTACAGTAAATATCCTAAAACATCTCTTCATTTGATTATACCTCTATAAAAAAGCCAAGAACTAGAGAAAGGGTAGGCTGAATACTGACATGCAAGGTTGTAATACACAGAAGCAATTTTTATTCTGTAAAACTGCAGTTGCTGGAACTAAACAGAGGAGTTGCTAATAAGAGAAAGCTAAAAATGGTATTGATGAGACACCTTGGATCCTTAAAAGTTTAAACATGTGTGCGCATGTGTACACACACACACACCTGAAAGTTGTAGGTGGCCCAGGTGTGGAAGATAGTGCATGTTGCTACTCTGATACTCTGAACTTTGAAGACTGAAATGGGAGAAATGGGGGAAATGTGAAAGGGGCAAAAACAGAACTGGGAAGAGAAAGAAAGTAAAAAGAAACAGAAAAGGAGGGTGAGAGGGAGGGAGAAGGAAGTGAAGGAAGGAGTGGACAGCACCTGAAGACACAAAGCAGGTCCAGCACTAAACTGGAAACAAGAGTCTGGAATGTTAAAGCTTAGATTGTGACAAGTTCTTTGTGTATGTTTGCATTATCCCTCTAGTATATTAAAGTACTACAGTTAAGAAGTAAAAGTATAATGAATATGTTTCAGAATACTATATCCATTCCTCAACTGGGAGACTCTTGTTCCAGACACCAAGTACATATGAATACAGAATTACGTGATTATGTACCTTACATAAAGTGTATATAAAGCATCTAATTCATTGTTTTGAATTTTTCTCTATTTATTTACTTTCAGAGCAAAGTAAAATTTGTTTAGATAACTGTCAATTTGATGCTTCTCTCTGTTGATCTCAAAAGAAAGATGCAGAGATCAATGGTGTGAGAATTAGAATTCTTTAAAAATATGAAAAATGTCTTTTGTTTTCTACGCAGTTGTCTAAATACAAACCAACTATGTATCACCTTTTAAATTATGCTTTCAGAAATGCAATGATGTGGACCCATTCTTTAAGGGTAGAAAGTGAAAACGTGTTTTCTAGATAATCTTACAAATTGGATCCCAGGTAATGTGGTCGTCTACTGAAACGCACCCATTCATACTCAGTCTGATCACACATGAGGCAAGACAGACTGTCAGAACATGCACCATCCACTCAGCTTGTCTAACCTTGGCAAAAGTGAAGTGTACACCAGGAGCGGCAGCACACACCTGGAATCCTAACACACAGGTGGCCAAAGAAGAGGATGGAGTTTGGGACTAGCCTGGACTGAAGAGTGAAGGGAAAGTGAACCAGACAGAACTGGTAAGGCTGGTTGAGCTTAGATCCCATAAATCTCAGAATTTAAAATGATAGAAGTGTAGTCATTCCCCGCCTACCTCTACCTGCTTTGGCACCATGACACCCCCCACTGAGAGGATCTTGACAATCGGTCAGGTAGGGAAAACACCTGGAGTCCTTCCCATTCATACAGAGGTCACCAACATCTCAAACTAAGCCAACAGGAAACATCTACCCCTAAGTCCTGCTCTGCAATGTTTATATGGTCCCTGTCCATGTGGAATAAAGTGCACACGCTATTTCACTGAGGATCATATGAGAGTCGCTGTTTTTGCTGAAGTGTAACTCTTGGGGAAGACTTCTCTCTCCCAAAGTATTCATCGATGGATCTTAGACCTGCCTGGCTGTGGTTGCCAATCCCCAACCCCCACCTCCCATCCACTGCCACCTTCACTGCTATCCAAACCTTGCTTTTCTTCTAAGAGCTGTAACACTTCCAGCTCTCCCAGGGGGACCAAGACCCATGGAACCTATTCTTCCTGGTTCTGCTTCACCCTTTGGGTGGATAGAGGACAACAGACTGCACACTAAAATCTGTCTCAACAGAAGCTGGTGGATCTTTTCCCAGCACCAACAGTTTTTAAGTGGCAGTGTTGGTAACAGAAGAGGCATTCTTTTCAGTCATAATAAAGATAGTGTCAATGTTTAGCATAGGATGCAGCAATTGAGCTTTTGTGATTCATTGCCTCCTGATCATTCCTGATCAGGGTAGAATTATCCCACAGCACTGGGAACTAGCTCTCTGTAGGAATCCAGAGAAGCATTTCCTTCCTATAATAAAATGTTTTTCTTAATTTGGAAAAAGATGTTGTTACTTACAGTGTGCCCTAGAATCCTGACCATAAGACTGGAAAATGGAATATTGTCCTAAGATGGTAAGTGACTTACAATGACTGTCAAACAAATGTTTATTTCCAAACACTGACTCGGAGACCAACTATAAAACGTTTAGACTTTTATATTACTTTAACTTACATTAATACTTAGTGTACACAAAGTTGCTTTAAGATAATCCTTAAAGCAAGATATTACTAACTTTAAGATGTAAAGAAGAATGTATTCTCTAAGACAGTTAAGATGAAAAAACTTTTTAATGAAGCAACTGAAGTTTCTAAAAGGAGACAAAAGGCAGAAAAGTAATGGGTTACTGTCTATAAAAACCTAAAAAGCCCTATGGTGGCTCATGTCCTTAATCCCAACACTTAGGAAGCAGAAGCAGGTGAACCTCTACAGACCACTTTGGTCTACACAATGAGTCCCAAGACAGCCAGAGCTACATACTGATACCCTGTCTCAAAAATAAAACAAACCCCAAAGCAACAGTCCGTTTAAAGAATGGCTTATCTACTTGTAAATGATAGCAAGAAAATTCTTTATAGATTACAAAGTATTCCCAGCAGTTCTCATGCCACTGAAAGTGAGACCAATCTTTACCCACAGATAGTGTAACAAGAAGTCATTAACAACCCAAAGAGTACCATATATAGGCTCATGCAGTTCATGCTACATAGAATTGTGCATAAAGTCACCATGGGTATGACCCAAGATAAAGACCTTATCTTTGCCGCTCCCAGAACCTTGGTGAGGAGGAGAACAAGGAAGAGAAGGAGGAGGAGGAAGAGAAGGAGGAGGAGGAGGAGGAGGAGGAGGAGGAAGAAGAGAAGGAGGAGGAGGAGGAGGAGGAGGAGGAGGAGAAAGAAGAGGAGAAGGAGGAGGAGGAGGAGGAGGAAGAGAAGGAGGAGGAGGAGGAGGAGGAAGAGAAGGAGGAGGAGGAGGAGGAGGAAGAAGAGAAGGAGGAGGAGGAGGAGGAGCAGGAAGAGAAGGAGGAGGAGGAAGAGGAGGAGGAGGAGGAGGAGGAAGAGAAGGAGGAGGAGGAGGAGGAAGAGCAGGAAGAGAAGGAGGAGGAGGAAGAGGAGGAGGAGGAGGAGGAGGAGCAGGAAGAGAAGGAGGAGGAGGAAGAGGAGGAGGAGGAGGAGGAGGAGGAGGAGGAGGAAGAGAAGGAGGAGGAGGAGGAGGAGCAGGAAGAGAAGGAGGAGGAGGAAGAGGAGGAGGAGGAGGAGGAGGAGCAGGAAGAGAAGGAGGAGGAGGAGGAGGAGGAGGAAGAGGAGGAGGAGGAGGAGGAGGAGGAACCTTTGCAGAGCTGCTCTTTCACTTCTCAGCACAGGTAGGTCACAAATTGCATCTAAAGCGTTTGGGTCGACCTTGTGGTTTTCTCAACCTGAGTCCCTCTCCCTTCTCCTTTTCTCTTACCTCCAACACTACTGTAGAAAATCCCTGTTTTCTACAGGAAGTCCTGAAATTTCTCCATCACTGACCTTATCCAACTAATGTTTATATATGTCAAGCCAGACCGTCAGAGCATGAAAACAGAGATAGGCTGATTATCATCACCTCCCACATGCAGTGACAAGCCCCTAAATCTTTGCTCAAATACACCTTGTTTTGAGAATCTAAAGAACGTCCTCTGAGGAATGTGTAAGACATGATCAGGAGACTTAGCCAACTGAGACACCAGTGTGTCACTTATAGCTAAGACTCTGATAAGCCTATGCTAAAACCTCAGAACCCAGAAGCCTGCTGAAGACAATCACTTTTGAACACAGCCAACTGTGTCCATTAGCACATCTCTAGAGAAACCAGCCCTTCAGAGTTTGGGTATTATTCTAGATTGCAGTTGGTGACATTTCAATAAAATAATTGTAATGGTTGGGGCTGTGGAGATGGCTTATTAGGTAAAGGTAACTGTCACCAAGTCTGAAAACCTGAGATCATTTCCCAGAATTCGTATCAGGGAAAATCTTCAACTCTCCAAAGCTGTCCACTGTCCTCTATTTGTGGAGCATGGCATCTCACACCATTCCTACAAATTAGTACACATGTAAAATAATGTGAAAAAGTATCCAAATAATATATTTGTGATGGTGATTAATACTGATTGTAAACACCATAGGATCTAGAATCATCTAGGAGACAAAGCCATTAGTGTGTCCATGACAGAGTTTAGAGACTGAGTTAGTGAGATGGGACAACTAACCTAAGAGGAAAGAAGAGAGAGTGAGCCAAGCACCAGTGCTTCCTCCGTTTCCTGCCTGGAAATGATGAGACCTGCCACCTCATTCTCCTGACACCATGGCTTCCTTACTGCCATATTCTTGCCCTCAAGGAAAGAACCCCCAGGAAGGCACTGAAGAAGTTCTCACATTACCTGTTCCTTATCTTTGGTCTTGTTTCTGTAGACTCTAGTAGAAATGGCATCCTGAGACGGGATGGCCGAGATCTGGTGCAGTGGCATACTCATCCCAACCTCTGACCTGGTCTTCCTCCTTACGGAAGTGAGTCTCCACTAGCAGAGTCATTTTGGGCCATTGACTTCAAGCTGAGAGAAAGGAAAAGAAACAGAGCTGAGCTAAAATACCTATTTTCCAATGGTAAGACTGCACTTTGTTAATTTGGGGAAATTATTCTGACCAAATACTTAGTCTTCAAAAAGGATAGAAAATGACTAAGGAAAATTACATTTGTTTCTTGTACTAAAATGTTTGTATGAAAAGAAGCTAGGGGGGTCATATATTAGTATTTTTTTGTCTTCCTTACTACAAAAGAACAATGTCTCATTATATTATTTTTGTACTTGAACTCTTGCTCATGAGCAAGCATTCCTGTACTGTGTGTTTCCCTGAATATCAGACCTCAACTTGTGCATTCTGATATAATAATCTTTCCTTAAAACTAATGCCTTTGGCAGGAGGATTAAAAACTTGAAATTAGCCTGATTTACATAGTAAGATCCTGTAAAAACAAAACAAAATAAAATTTAAAACAAACATTAGACACACAAAAAGAGCAAATCACCATTGCTGTTTGACTTAGAGTCAAGTTATAGTTCTGTGGTAGAGCTTGCCTATATACTCATGTCCCTGGGTTCAATCCCTAATATGAAGCTCTATAATAATAAAAATAATAACAATGATGATGAAAAGACAAGAATAGAAGAAAGGAAAAAAGAAAGGAAGGAAGGAAGGAAGGAAGGAAGGAAAGAAGGAAGGAAGGAGGAAACAAAGATACAAAGAAGGAAAAAAAGGCAGAGGAGGAGTAGAATGGATGGGAGGGAGGGACAGAGAGGGAGGGAGAGACAGAGAGAGAAGGAGGGAAGGAAAGAAATAAGTCAGTCCATCTAACTGACCTAAAATTCATATAATGGCAAGACTGGGGTTTTAAATGACTGAAATTCAAATTATCTACAGTTCATGCATAACCTTGCAAAAGTCTAGACTCTCCAACCCAGCCATTGGCCAATATCTCCTATAAAGAACAAGATAAATGTTTCAGGCATTACAGGACAACTCTGTTCTAGTTACTTGACTCCATGTATATTGTGAAAGCAGCCACTGATTAGTGGGTAAATGAATAGAAATGGTACCATGTTGTAGTTTAGATATGGCTTGTCCACTATGGTTCACCTGGGCTGCAAGTTTGATACTTTAAGAATAAGACTTGAGGACAGAGGTTTTTCTTGAAGAAGTGAGTTTATCTCATTAGTGAGCTCAAGAACAGCTGTTACTAAGCTTCCAGTTCACCCTGCTTCTCTTCCCTCCATTTTTTTCTTTCCTTCTCTATTTCCCTTTCCAATATGTGATGCCGTCTAGCCTGTTACAATACAGCCCAAGGCTTCACCAGAAGCCAATGCCAGTGTCCTATTCACGGATCTCCAGAACTGTGATCTAATTAAATCTTTTTAAAAAATAAAATAAAATGCCAATCTTGCGTATATTTTATTATGGTAAAACAAAATAAACCATAACATTATTTATCAATAAAAATATATTTGCAAAAACAGGTGGCAGAGAGTCATACTGATATAAAGGAGGATCCTTGCAGCTAACCATCAGACTGAACAGGAGGACCCCAATGAAGGAACTAGAGAAAAGACTGAAGGAGCTGAAAGGGTCTGTAACCCCATGGGAAGAACAAAATTATCAACTAACCAAACCCACCACAGCTCCCAGGGACTAAAACACCAACCAATGAGTTCGCATGGAAAGACCCATGGCCTGAGGTGCATATGCAGCAGAGGGCAGCATTTTCTGACATCAATGGGAGGAGAGGCCTTTGGTCCAGTGAAGGGTCATTTTCCCAGTGTAGGGGAATGCCAAGGAGCTGAGGTGGGAGAGGGAGGTTGGGAGAGGGAGCACCTTCATGGAGGCAATGGGAGGGGGAAGGGGGATAGGATTGTGGGAAAGGGATAACATCTGAAATGTAAATGCAGAGAATTTCCAATTAAAAAAATTAGGGGGGGGGGGACACCAAACAGGTGGCAGAATAGATTTTGCCCATGACTTACAACTCAATAACGGCTTCTCAGGGAAGATGTAGGTCACCATAGAATTCCTGAGACCCCTGAGAAGGCTGCCTTTATGTAAGTTAACAATGTTCATATAAGCTGTCTTACAAAACCAAGTATACTTGCTTATTTTCAATACGTTCTCATTGCTAGTAACCAAATTATGGGTTCTCTCCTCCCCATTCTCTTGTCTTGCTGTGCCTACAAAAACAGCTCCATACAAACTCTCCATGTTTATGGCACTGATGTTTTATGATGCCATTTCAATGTTGGCAGGACAGAGCTTTAAACTAAAGAATATGTCTCTAATTTGGGATCCTTCATTTGTTAACCATGTGTTGGGCATGCGGTGGTGAGCACAGAGGGTAGACAACAGGACCAGAGCACCCTATGGCCACATCTGACAAATATTTGTCCCACCTCTCTCAAAACTCTTCTCTGAAACAGCAGCGTCTGTGGGGCTGTTCAATTCCAACAGTGTCAGACAGCAGGCAGAAGATATGGGACTTCTGCATGGTTGAGTCATGCCTTCACACAGATCAGACCATAGAGCAACAGGGAGGAAGGAGTAATGGCTACAGGCCAACACTCAAAATGAGCTACAAGAATATTACTTCAGAAAGTCTCATAATAGGCAAGTGATCACTGAGAATCAAAAAATAAGAAAATAGAGTAGATTATAGTATCTATGCATTACACTTTCCCTACTAGTCTTTAGGCCCTGATGAAGCTGGTAGAGAAGTAACACTGCCCTACAAATGTTCTGCATGTTTATATCCAAGCACTATCCCACACAAGAGGCACACACTTACTGTTGAGTTGCTTATGCTCTGGAAAATTACAATAGTAGTGAGCAGCATTTTCATTACTAATGCCTTAGCCACAGATGACAAATTCCATGTGGCTTCTTGGAATAAGTAATTAGACTCACCATGCCCAAAGCTCCACTACCTATCATGCCAAATGCCATCTGTGGTGCTTCTGATCTAATCACCATTATTACATCACTAGGATGTGCCCATGACAAACCTAAGAAAGACTGTACCAAAGAGAAACCAAGAGAGTCAGAATGTTTGCAACTTTGAAAGCCCCCTGCCCCTTTTCCTTACAATCGCTCCAGCTGTTCTGACGTATATCACCATGTCCTGGTAATGGACCTGGAAATTTGCCAGAATGCTATTTAAAATAAGCATTCATTTACAAACAAACTATCAAACAGACCATCCTGCTATGTACATGAAGGACTATATGAAACAAAGTATAAGACAGGTATCTTATTTATATAAATTCAATTCATCTTTAATGATGGATAGTCTTGGCATTGTGCCTGGTTATCTAAATGAGGACTTGAATTTCACTGATATAAATCAAAGTCAGTTGAAATGAACATCTGTATCTAGAGGAACTGGCCTCCTAAAATTTGAGTCAAGAAGAAACACCAAGTTTATGAACAGGAGAGTGCACATAACTCTCACAGGCTAGCTTCTAGCTCAATGACAATGATTGTGAAGTATTAGGAAGGTCACAGTTTGATCTCTACCACCTCAAGGGTATGTGTATGTAGAGGGGGAGGTCTCTTCAGTCTGATCTACAAAATCAAAGTAATTCCTATCAGAATCTTAGCTACTGTTGGGCATAGATTTGACAAGGTGATCCCAAAATAAAAATGCAAATTAAAAGAACTCAGATTGCTAATACAGGATTGAAGAACAGAGTCTGAGGACTCATGCTTTTTTCTAGCATCAAGACTTACTTCAAAGGCCCAGTAATCAAGATTGGTATTGAAACATAGATTTGGAGATCAACAGAACAGAAGTTAAGAGTTGAGAAATAAACTCATCTATCTACAGACAAATAATTTTCAATAGAATAACAAGATTCCACTTCCACAGGGGAAAGAATATACTTTTCAATGAGTGCCAGGAGAACTGGTCAACTGCATGCAAAAATTAACCCTGGATCTCTTCCTCACACTAAGAAAGAATAGAAAAACCAGAAGTAATCAAGGCCCTGGGTGTTCGTTCTCTCTCTCTCTCTCTCTCTCTCTCTCTCTCTCTCTCTCTCTCTCTCTCTCTCTCTCTGTCTCTCTGTCTCTCTCTCTCTGTCTCTCTCTGTCTCTGTCTCTCTCTCTCTCACACACACACACACACACACACACACACACACACACACACACACTGGACAAGTTCAAGGTCAGCACAAACTATACACAGTGAGAGCTTTTCTCTAAGAAACAAAGCAGGGGCATCATCAGAAGAAATTAAAATATCTGCCCTATTCATGAACATTGCCCCAAAATTTATTCATGATACTACATTATCCATAACAGTGTAAAGTAGAAACAACCTAAAACTCCATCAATTGCTAAGTAAATATAGTACATATCCATTCACTTGGACCATATGTCAATGAACAAACTTTGTAAAAAATTAAGTGAAGCCAGTCAGAAAGGACTAATACTTGATAACATTTGTATGAAATGTCCAGAATAGGTAAATATTCGTAGACAAAAAGTAGGCAGCTGGGTTTGTTAGGATGAAAGCCGGTAAATGTGATTGCTTAAAAGGACTTTTCTTTAGAGCAATTAACGTGTTCTAAAAGTGTCTATTGTAGTCTCACGATCCATGAGCAATGAAAGCCTTAGAATTACACCCACTTAAGTCAGTGAGTTGTAATTCATATAAACATCTCAATAAACTATAACATAGAAACAAATAAATAAATAAATAAGGAAATAAGTGAACTACGAAAAACATGTAAATTTTCCCTTCATGCTACACCTAGTCAGTTCTTCCAGAAGGCCTAGAGATGAACACTGCTCTCCATCCCCTCCGCCTCAAAGGACAAGGGAAAAGTACAAAAGCAGCAATCAGAAATCAAAGTTCAAGTCCTGGCACCAACTGTGAGAGGTATGACACAATGTTGAACTTCTAAACTGCTATTTCCTGTCTGTAAAAGATAAAGGTAATAACCCTCACCAGTTAAAAAGGGTCAATATGAAAATCAATTAACTGTTCCCATGCACACACACAGGCCTATGTAGCACATTTCCCAGCAGACTTTCCCATCTACATGTTGGCACAGTCTGTCTTTCCATCTGTACCTTTCTTCTTAGGCTTAAGATTCAAAAAAACTTGGGCCTCCAATCCTTCTGACATCTAGACAGAAAAGCAAGAACAGTAAGTCTAGATTACCAGTATAGCGGCCCAGTCATGGCTTAACAATCCAACTGTTGCAGACAGTTGAGATAAATGCAGGATACCACTCATTCAAACAATGTGTTGTGAATAGGTAAAAATAACAACTCAGAAGTCGGAGGACAACAATGCTAGTTTCAGCCCCCGACCTTCGCTCTAAGAAGGATCCACCTGTCTCTATCACCCTTGTCTCAAGGTTCAGGTTCTAGTAGCACCATACCCCATCCTATCAGTTCTAAGAATCAAGAAAGAGATGCACAAAAGAGCAGAGAGCACAAGTACAGAAACACTAACTTTACACGACTACGAAGAAATCCAAGACTGTTCACAATGCAAACTGGGAATCATCAGATTTGTGATTCTCAGCACACAGGTGTAAGTTTGTCTTCTAAGAAACATCTGTAAAATCAGTCAAGTGCTACACACGAATGATAATATTCACCATCAATACAAAATCTTAAACACTTTTTAAAAGCAGCAACAGAAAGTTCTTGATTAAAAAAACAGAAACAAAAACAAAAAACCTACCTCAAATCAAAATTTAACACTCACAACAAAGCATATATCTTAACTACAAGAAAAAGGAGTTTTTCTAAGAATTATTGGTTTCAGTTTAGAGATATAAACATTTATACAAAACTCAGTACTGTAGGCTGGGTCAAAAGTAATGTGACTCAGCGTATGGATTCGTCCACAGCATGCTCAAAGCCATGAGTTCCCTCCCAGTAGCACATAAACCCACAACCGCAGTGTTCCAAAGAAAGAGACAGAAGAATTAGAAACTTAAGGTCATCCTTGGCTACACAATGAGTTTGCAGTTAGTCAGAGGTACAAATAAAAATCAGTAATAAATTCTTCTGTAAAATATATATGCATGAATGTTATTGACAATGTACAGCAAGAAAACAAACAAGAAACAGGTAAACAATGTCAAAGTGAATTAAGAATTTTCAATAAAAATCTTAGTAAACATACTTTGGAGTATATTTGATTACTGAAATATAATAAAGTGTGCTCTCAAGGTAAAACACATTTCAACCCTGCTCCTAGAAGCGTTGCAGGTGTGGTTGCTGTGTCACATGTGCATCAGTAGGTGACAGGACAGAGGTTATGTCTGTGCTCAGTGTTCTGACCTATGAACATCTAAATAATTAGTAGCCTAACATTCTCTGAAGAATGCAAGTCTGAAACAACCGCCAGTCCAGCGCCAGGCAGGCCAGGCCAAGCTCCCAGGATGGGAAGCAAACCAGAGACTAGAGGAACCCTGTGGACCCCGGACAGAGTGAGTTCAAAACCATCACAAGGAGTCACTCTGGGTGGGCTGGGCCAGGAGTGAGTCCTAGGCAACTACCGGACAGGTGCCATGGAGCCCAGACAGGGAGCTAGGCTGGGATGACCACCAGTCTGGAACTGCACAGACCTGGAGGGCAGACCATACCTCAGATGAGCTCTGCCCAGTGTCATAATGCACTCCTGAGACCACTCCTGAGATGACCCTAGACACTCAAAGATCCTGGGCACTACAAAGAGGAACAAGTAAGTAGTGGAAAAATAAAAAAAGAAAGAGAAGTAGAAGGATGTAGGCACAATGAAGAAGGCAGAAATGAAGACTCAAGGGTGGTGAGGAACAGCCTGATGTGTAGACAGTGATGCCACTTGAGACCATAGCCTGTGCTGCCACTGGGCGCCATGTCTGGGTCAGTGACCTTGCAGATGCAGGAGTCTGTAACCACCAAAGGCCAGGCAGACACCCATGGTCTGGACTGCTGTCTGGGTACGTACGTGTTGATGCCCTAGGG
This sequence comes from Micromys minutus, assembly GCF_963924665.1. Classification (NCBI taxonomy): domain Eukaryota; kingdom Metazoa; phylum Chordata; class Mammalia; order Rodentia; family Muridae; genus Micromys; species Micromys minutus. The sequence continues at coordinate 29,922,267 of NC_137972.1, forward strand.
TTGTGCAGAACTGGGCATCTTGGGAGAGTTAGCCTTGGAGGCACAAGAACAGAAGAGCCAACCCCACCCCCAGACAGCTACAGTACTCAGGAGGACAGCTGGCACACTGTGGGAGTTGCAGGTGAGCCTGCCTAAGGATAAGAATATGGGAGAGCTGGTCTTACCACTCCTCCTATGCAGTGGCATGGATGAAGAAGACATACCTTCCTCCTCTCTTGACCCTTACCACCTGCTGCAGGTAGGAGACCTGGAGTCAGGAGAGCAGGAAAGCTGGCCCTATCACTCACCAGCTGCAGCACTGGGAGAGCAGGCCCTGCACCTTGCCTGGGCAGCACAATTCAGCTGACCCTGATGACAGGGGTACAGAAGAGCCGGCCCCAAGGGTGTGAGCATGGAAGAGCTGACTCTGCCACTTGTCTGCCTTGTGCTGTCACAGGTAAGGGAAAGATGCCCCCCTTCACCACCTATGGCAGGCAGGAGAGATGGCCCCGAGGTCATTATAGTAGGGGAGCAGGCCCTGAAACTCACCTGGGCAGCAGAGCTGAACTGGCCCTAGATGTGAGGGTTGCGGGTGAGCTAGCCCCATGGGTGTGAGTGTGGGAAAGTAAGCCTTGCCTCTGCTGTGTGATGGAGTCAGTGAAGGAGCAACCCCTTCCCCTACTTTTTGCAGCAGGTCAGGGAGTTGGCCCTAATGGGATCGTGAGAGCAGGAAATCTGGGCCTGCTCTACACCTGCTGCAACACTTGGGAACAGCAGGCCCTAAACCTCACCTAGGCAGCACAGTAGAGCTGACCCTAAGGGTTTGAGCATGGGAGAGCTGGCCCCAAAATTTGTCTGCCATATGGCAGCAAGTCAAGAGAGATGCCCTCCCTGGACCTTCACTCCTTGGCACCCATGGCAGGTGGTAGAACTGGCCTGGGGTCATGAGCACAGGAGAGCTAGCCCTGACCCTCACCTGCTGCAGCACTCAGATGGACAGGCCCTGTACCTCGACAAGCAGGGTAGATCCGGCTCTGGTTTCAGGGTTGCTGGTGAGCTGGCCCCAAGGGTGAAAGAGCATGGAAACCAGTGGGCTGACCAGCTCAGACAGTTCTCAAGCCCAGATCCAGGTCTTTGAATTGGCCACCCCAACACTCTACCCCACTGACGAACTGCTGGAGTCAAGAAAGGGCCAGTCTTGCAGATCTAAAACCACAGGATCTCCAAGATAGAAAGCAACAACAGGATATCTGAGAGGAGGCCCAGAGAGGATCCAGTATGAGGCCTTATACTAGATCAAAGGGTCATTGCAATGAACATTTGCAAGCAAAGTGTGAACAAAAGGGTACCAACAGCCAACATCAAACTTAATGGCGAGAAACTTGAAGCAATCCCACTTAAATCAGGGACTCGACAAGGCTGCCCACTCTCCCCCTACCTATTCAACATAGTACTGGAAGTCCTGGCTGGAGCAATTAGACAGCAAAAGGAGATCAAGGGGATACAAATCGGAAAGGAAGAGATAAAAACATCACTCTTTGCCGATGACATGATAGTGTACTTGAGTGACCCCAAAAATTCCACCAGAGAACTCCTACAGCTGATAAACAAGTTCAGCAAAGTGGCCGGATACAAAATTAACTCAAACAAATCAGTAGCCTTCCTATACTCAAAGGACAAACATGTGGAGAAAGAAATTAGGGAAAAGGTACCCTTCACAATCGTTACAAAAACTATGAAATACCTTGGTGTGACTCTAACTAAGCAAGTGAAGGACCTGTATGACAAGAACTTCAAACCTCTAAAGAAAGAAATTGAGGAGGATCTCAGAAAATGGAAAGATCTCCCATGCTCATGGATTGGAAAGATCAACATCTTAAAAATGGCCATCCTACCAAAAGCAATCTACAGATTCAATGCAATCCCCATCAAAATTCCAACCCAGTTCTTCATGGAATTGGAAAGATCAATGTGCAATTTCATATGGAATAACAAAAGACCTAGAATAGCGAAATCCATCCTCAACAACAAAAAAACATCTGCGGGAATCACTATCCCTGACCTCAAGCTATATTACAAGGCAATTGTGCTGAAAACTGCATGGTACTGGTACAGAAATAGGCAGGTGGATCAATGGAATAGAATAGAAGATCCAGAAATGAGCCCTCACATATATGGTCACCTGATTTTTGACAAAGGAGCAGTAAACATTCAATGGAAAAAGAACATCCTATTCAACAAATGGTGCTGGTCCAACTGGCACTCAACATGCAAAAGAATGAAAATAGACCCGTTCTTATCTCCTTGTACAAAGCTCAAGTGTAAGTGGATTAAAGATCTCCACATTAAACCAGATACACTGAAACTATTAGATGAGAAAGTAGGGAAAACCTTAGAACACATAGGCACAGGAGAAAATTTCCTGAACAAAACACCAATGGCTCAAGCTCTAAGGTCAAAGATTAACAAATGGGACTTAATGAGATTGCAAAGTTTCTGTAAGGCTAAGGACATCGTCAAGAAAACAAAACAGCAACCAACAGAATGGGAAAATATCTTTACCAACACCACATCAGATAGAGGCCTAATATCCAAGGTGTACAAGGAACTCAAAAAGCTAGACACCAGAGAATCAAATAACCCTATTAAAAATGGGGTACAGAGCTAAACAAATCTTTTTCAGTTGAGGAACACCGAATGGGCGAGAAACATCTGAGGAAGTGCTTGACATCCTTAGCCATCAGGGAAATGCAAATCAAAACAACCCTAAGATTCCACCTCACACCAGTCAGATTGGCCAAGATCCAAAACTCAGATGACAGCAGATGCTGGAGAGGCTGCGGAGAAAGAGGAACACTTCTCCACTGTTGGTGGGGTTGCAAGCTAATACAACCACTCTGGAAATCTGTCTGTAGATACCTCAGAAAATTGGATATAGTACTACCTGAAGACCCAGCTATTCCACTTCTGGGCATATACCCCAGAGACACTTTAATACACAACAAAGATATATGCACCACAATGTTCATAGCGGCTCTATTTATAATAGCCAGAAGCTGGAAGGAACCCAGATGTCCTTCAGAAGACGAATGGATACAAAAATTGTGGTACATATACACAATGGAATACTACTCAGCCACCAGAAACAATGACTTAACCAAATTCTTAAGAAAATGGCTGCATCTAGAGAAGATCATCCTGAGTGAGATAACCCAGTCACAAAAGAACAGACATAATATGCAGTCACTGATAGTGGGATGCTAACCCCAGAGGCTTGCACTCCCCCAGAAACAACTCACAGACTGTATGAAGTCCAAGAAATAAAGAAAACAAAAAATATACATATATTCACAAAACAAGAAGACTTTGACTATTTCCATGTTGCGTTTTGTTTTGCATGTACTTTACGCTTATTGCAACTAGTAGGTTTTCAATGCATACTGTCAAGCCCTTGAAAAAAATCAAGTACTGACTAAAAAACATATTCACATGGTTTTATGTAAAATTTATTTTAATGTCTGAAAAAACAGTACTGACAAAAATGTATAATTTTAAGCAAAAAATGTTTAAAATCTGTACATTTATCTTTGTTTTGCAAAATAAAAAAAAAAAAAAAAAGAATTTTAAGACTGAGCCATACTGAAGAACACATAACCAACACAAGCAGCAACCTTAAAATTACATCAAGGGCCATGCTTCTTGATGACTAGGGTTGGGACACTTGAAGTCCAGAAGGGATTTTTGAAATAAATACTCACACATTTTATTCATCAAAACAGATTCTAATACGGATTAGTGAGACAGCCAGAGGGTTCAGGCACTGCTGCCAAGCTGAACAGCCTGAATTCGGTCCTAGAAGAAGTGATAGAAGAAAAGACTCTCTACCACAGCTCTCATGTACATCCACATATATAAAAATAAGTGAGTAAATTCTGATAGATATAAAAATTAAATGAAACACACAGAATGAAATTCAATTACAAATGAATTTATTAAGGAACTCAACTAAAAAGAGAATGTCTTTCTAAAACTAGAATTTACATATTTTTAAAAAGTCATAAAGTACAAAGGTTTGTTGATTTGACTCTATACTCAAAAATAAATATATGAGTTAGGAAACAAATATGTTACATGGGACAGAAATATTTTTAGACATGTTAATAAAAAGTCCTTTTTTCTTCCTATCTTTTTTGAGATAAAGTTTTGTTAGGAGACCTGACTGACCCAAAACCATTATGAAGAACAGTTAGCCCTCAAACTTGAAGCAATTTTGTTTCTGTCTAAGGAGATCTTCTAATTGTGAGATAGTGCCACAATAACTAGCCAAATAAACTATTGAGAAAAATCAAAACCCTCACAGATAGATGGGCATGTCTCAGAGGAGATGCTTCATGCACAAGGAAACAGCTGGTGAACTAAAGCATAGACTAAAGCATCCGAAGAACAAGGGAAGAACTCACGCAACACCTGCACAGATAGGAACACAAGATGTATATAAAATTTAAAAATAAATGTTTAGCAAAACCTGTCAATAACCAATATGTTGGGTATGTATCTCATATGCTCTAAGAGGAACACAAATCCAGAATGTCCACCACAGAAAAACGACACAACAAACAAATGAACAATCACATAAACACACTCCTAAGTTTCGTGTATGAGAACATGAAAAAGTCTCAAAGATTTTCAAGCCAACATTACTTACAACAAAGAAAAGTACCAAAATCTCCCCCCAGATTAAGTCAATTTGTTAAATAAACTGTGATGCTAATATAACCAATGGAGTATGATATCGTTATTATATGAAAAAGAGAACCACAGATATATTAAACACAAATAGTAAAAATTACAAATGAAAGTAACAGCCACATAAATATGCACACAGGGAAAATTTCCAAATGCAAATGCAAATAGTTAAATGTTGCAGCAATATAAACAATTTTCCATTGTCTTCCATGCTTTTAGTAATAAATTAAAGTTAATATATATTCTTAGATAAGGATAAACTGAGTTTCTATAGGCAGTCTGGCAACAGACAGTAATCAGTAAGAAAAAGAAACCACAGAAAGTTTATGTTCTGTTAGAAATGCTTGTGGCTGTTCTTTTGTGATTGGGTTACCTCACTCAGCATGATATTCTCTAGATGCATCCATTTTCTCAAGAATTTCATAAAGTCATTGTTTCTGATAGCTGAGTAGTGCTCCATTGTGTAAATATACCACAATTTTTGTATCCATTCATCTACTGAAGGACATCTGGGTTCTTTTCAGCTTCGGGCTATTATAAATTGGGCTGCTATGAACATTGTGGTGCATGTGTCTTTGTTGTATGTTGAACCTTCTCTGGGGTATATGCCCAGAAGTGGAATAACTGGGTCTTCAGGTAGTACTATGTCCAATTTTCTGAGGAATCACCAGACTGATTTCCAGAGTGGTTGTACCAGTTTACAACCCCACCAACAGTGGAGAAGTGTTCCTCTTTCTCCATGTCCTCACCAGCATCTGCTGTCATCTGAATTTTTGATCTTGGCCAATCTGACTGGTGTGAGGTGGAATCTCAGGGTTGTTTTGATTCGCATTTCCCTGATGACTAGGGATGTCCAGCACCTCCTTAGATGTTTCTCAGTCATTCGATATTCCTCAATTGAGAACTTTTTGTTTAGCTCTGTACCCCATTTTTAATAGGGTTGTTTGATTCTCTGGTGTCTAGCTTTTTGAGATCTTTGTATGCCTTGGATATTAGGCCTCTATCTGATGTGGGGTTGGTAAATATCTTTTCCTACTCTGTTGGCTGCTGTTTAGTTTTCTTGACAGTGTCTTTAGCCTTACAGAAACTTTGCAATCTCATTAAGTCTCATTTGTTGATATTTGACCTTAGAGCACAAGCCATTTGTGTTCTGTTCAGGAAATTTTCTCCTGTGCCTATGTGTTCTAAGGTTTTCCCTACTTTCTCATCTAATAGTTTCAGTGTACCTGGTTTCATGTGGAGATCTTTGATCCACTTGCACTTGAGCTTTGTACAAGGAGATAAGAAAGGGTCTATTTTCATTCTTCTGCATGCTGAGTGCCAGTTGAACCAACACCATTTGTTGAAGAGGCTGTCCTTTTTCCATTGAATGTTTACAGATCCTTTGTCAAAAATCAGGTGACCATATATGTGAGGGCTTATTTCTGGATCTTCTATTCTATTCCATTGATTCAAGTGCCTATCTCTGTACCAGTACCATGCAGTTTTTAGCACAATTGCCTAGTAATATAGCTTGAGGTCAAGGACAGTGATTCCCACAGATGTTTTCTTGTTGAGGATGGATTTCGCTATTCTAGGTCTTTTGTTATTCCAGATGAAATTGCACATTGCTCTTTCCAACTCTATGAATAATATGCAGTCACTGATAATTTGATACTAACCCCAGAAAGCTCTGAACACCCCAGAAACAATTCATAGACTATATGAAGTTCAAGAAAAGAAAAAAAAAAAAAAAGGAAAAACCATTACACTTAATCCTTACACACCAAGAAAACTTTGACTAATTCCAGGTTACATCCTGTTTTCTATTTACTTTATGCTCATTGTAACTAGTAAGATCTTAATGCACACTATCAAACCTTTAAAAAAAATACCAAGCACTGACAAAAGTGTATTCGTATACTTTTATGCAAAAATGCTGAAGATTTGTACATTTATCTTTGTTTTTTAAAATAAAGTAGTTCAATAAAAAAAGAAACAGATGTGTATGCTAATATAGGTTAAATATATATATGTATACATACACACCTATATATGGTTTTTATATTTGTTTGAGTAAGTTCACTCAGTACAATTTTATTTTTAAAAAAGAAAGAAAGAAAGAAAGAAATGCTTGTGGCAGCCTCTTAGACTCATTGCTACAGAAATAAAAGCCACTCTCTCAGAATGCAGATATTCACAACCAGTGTAGGATTTGCTTTCTGTCCAAATTGTGTAGCCTTTCTTCTAATATTTTGCAAAGTGTTTCCCCTTTGGTGCATGGCAATGTGTATCAAAGAAACAGTTTGCCTTTCTGCATAAGGCTATTACAACATCTGACTCTTATTCTCAAGGCCAATGATTATAACTGTTTTCTATTTTACACAGAGAATAGTTTTACCATAATTTTCATGTCATACTATTTCCAAGAGAAGTAAGTCTGTGTACATCTCACAAAATGCAACCATGATATGCCAGCAAGGAAACAGGGCATGATAAGAAGGCAGACAAGGGAAGATTGGTACTTATTTTCCCACTGCTTATAAATATGAGCATCTGGCCAGTGCTCACAAAGCTATCTATTATTCACCTGGATTTTTTTTTTTCAGTATGGGCTATGCTAGAAATAGGTCTGTGGCAGAAACCATAATCTTTTACAACCCAGAAAGTAAGCAAGAGCTATTAGTATATGTATTTTCCTTTTAGTCATGATCATAAAAAGAATATTCCAATATAGTACACAAATCTGCTTTTCACCAGAGGAAATCAGATCACTCTCTCAAGAGCAAGAAAACCCTAGGTAGGTCCATATGCCTTGTGTACTGGCTGGTTTTCTGTGGCAGTTTGACACAAGCTAGAGTCATCAGAAAGGAAGTCTCAGTTGAGCAAATGCTTCCATGAGATTCAGCAGTTCCCAAAGATTCATTGTGCATCCAGGTTTTATAGATGGAGATTGCAAGGAAGAAATTAAAATTACGGGACATGTTTTTTTAAGTGATGCAAATTAACACTGGGAATAGAACTGCTCAGTTTCTCTACATTAAGGACAAAGCCGCACCTGGGGAAAAAACAGGAGGATTCGGGAGATTGGAAAATGTGCTTCCTGGCAAACAGTAGTTGATGACAAGAGACCCAAATTAAAACTATAAGTAAATGATACTGAAATAGAAGGCTTGGTAGATACAGGAGCTGATGTGACTATCATTTCCCAGAAATTCCAGAATCCAGAATGGCTACTTCAGAAGTTTGCATAGAGTTTACAGAAATTGGTAAGTTACTTCAAATAAGACAAAGTGTACAACTGGTTAAATGTGTGGGACCAGAAGGGTAAACAGGGAAGTTGAGACCCTATGTGGCTGACATCCCCACAAATTCATTGGGAAAGTATCTTTTACAACAGTGGGGTACTCAGATTAATATTCCTTAAATCCCAGAGACAGCTCATAAAGAAATTGGGTGGGGGGGTGGCAGATGTTCTTGGGGGAGGTATTAATATATGTTATCAAAAGCAAGCACGATCTGTGCCTATTGTGCAAATATCAGACAACAGGGATTGAGTTTTGAAATAAAAAAAAAAAAAAGAGCTGGAGAGATGGCTCAGTGGTTAAGAGCACCGACTGTTCTTCCAGAGGTCCTGAGTTCAATTCCCAGCAACCACATGGTGGCTAACAACCATCTGTAATGGGGTCTGGTGTGTCTAAAGACAACTACCGTGTGCTCATATACATAAAATAAAAAAAAAAAAAAGAAATGAAGACTGGGAAAGAGCCTGTAGTAACTATCTAGGAAAAGTTAATAACAAATACCCTAAAAGCAAGCATTTATAGTTTATAAAAAGAACTAATTGGGTTCGCCCATGTACTGTAAAGGGACCACCAATTCCTAAAGCACCTACATTCTGTACTGATGCAAATGAGGTGGGAATGGCAGGCTATATGTCAGACAAAATAAGCAAAGTGCTCAAAAGCCCATATATCTCAGTTAAAAAATCAGAGCTGTATGCAATCCATATGGAATTATTAGACTTTCCTAAATCTCTTACTATTATTACTGACTCAATATGCAGAAAGAGTTGTTTTAGAAATAGAAACTAAATTTATTCCTGATAATTCACAGTTAACTTTGTTATTTATGAATTACAACAGGCAGTCAGATACAGAAACTATCCATTATGTATTACTCATATTCAGTCTCATACAGGTTTGCCAGGTCCATTGGCACTAAGAAATGAGAAAATTGACCAATTATTTTGTTCAATTCTTGCTTAATGTATTGTACATATGTAACTCATTTAAGTGTAATTTGAAGTTATAGCCTTTAAAAGCTACTATTGCAAACTGTTTAGGATAATTGGAAATTCAAGTCAGTAGTTAGTCATCTATAAATAATCTCACTTGTAGTCTTGTTAACTTGTAGTTTAGTTAATCACACAAATAAGGTTTATTTAGCCTCTTGTATATGATTTCAACGTTAGGCAGATAGTAAATAGCCAGAAACAAGCAATGCTTGTCTATTCAAACATACTCTAGAAGTCTGGTGTGGAATAAGAGATTGCTTCACAGGAAGTGATTATGATTTACTTCATACACTAGCAGATGCTGATCTCTGCCAGCTGCAGATAGTTTAATTCTGGGAACTCTGGAGAAGGATATAAATGGGAAAGCCCTGAGAGGCCCTGTGGTAGCTGCTACTGGTTTGTCCTGCTGTTGAATTTGCTGTTATATTTGCTCTTGCTGGATTGCAGGATTGCTAAATATTCTGACAACAAAGACTGGACTTATCCAAAGGAACACAAAGCCCCTAATCAGTAGGAAGTATGCCCCCTTCTCCTCTAACCTTCTTCCTCTCTGATCTAGTGTTGGGGAGTTGAAAGGGATAAGGGTGGAATAAGGTTTAGAAGGGAGATAGAGGTATAAGAACCCAATAAACTAGCTAAAAACAGAAACATTAATATCCTGCTGTAAGGCATTTTCTCAATTGGTAATCAATGGAGGAGGGCCCAGCCCAGGGTGGGTGGTACCATCCCTGGGTTGGTGGTCCTGGGTTCTATAGGAAATCAAGTTGAACAGCATCCCTATGTGGCCTCTACATCCGCTCCTGCCCCTAGGTTCCAGCCCTGTTTGAATTCTGATCCTGACTTCCTCCAGTGATTGACTATGATCTGGAAGTGTAAGCTGAATAAACCTTTCCTCTCTAACTTGCTTTTGGTCATGGTGTTCCTTTTCAGCAATAGAAACCCTAACTAAGATGCCTTGGATCTGCCCATAGATCAGGCACTTTTGGTGTGCCAACATATTTACTGTCAAGTTCCTCCGTTTCCTTCTACCAGGCCTATGAACTTATCTGCAGGTACCAATCCTTGCCTGACATTACCGTGTGTAATGTAAAGAAATGGGCTCCCTGAGCACCAGGAATGTACCTGGAGTTCTTTGGCCCTCTTCTCACTTGGCTACTCAAGAGTTGCTCTGTCAGCCAGGCTTCTCCCCGCATATTTTTAATTATCTCCTTCCTAATAAACATTTTCATGAGTTCCCCAACAAATATACACAGAATGAGTGGTTGATATCTATAGCTTTGCACAAACAAAACTATCTGGTGTCAGTAGAGCATTTTAAGTACTTTTCACTTCAGTCATCATCTTTTTAGTGGTGGACAGAAAAAAAATCAAAACTGAAAGGGCAGACAAAAGATTTGTGACTATAAGAGTATTCATAGTTCCACTCAGAAAGAAGGGGCTACAAACACACTGAATATTAAACAACCAAGAAGAATTCAAAAAACCTGAAGACAGAGACAAGCCCCAGGCTGAAAGACCACTAGGTACCCGATGCAATGAATTCAAAAGCAAAAGGTTCTTATCCAAGTTGTAAGCATAAAGTTCTAAGATCCAGAACAAAGAGAAATCTTCCTATAGGAGACAGATGTTACATTGCAAAGGACTCTAAGTCACATGAAATCAGACCTCTCCACAGCACTGCAGAATACAAACATCTTCAAATTTCTAAAGGACTATTTCAGCATGAAAATCTATGTCCACTGTACTATCAACAATACAAGAGACACAGTGTAGCACAAGTCTCCCGTGCATTTTTTAAAAACAAACTCATGGGAGATAAACTCTAGAATAAAATAAGAAAACAAAACAAGGAAGAAGACAAAGGACACAGGGCTGGGGGCATAGCCTAGTGGGTGAAGTGCCAGCACATGACTACAATCCTAGTATGTGCACCTTGGCTGCAAACTAACAGACCAAGTACTTGACCATTCTTCCTTCCACATACTTCAGGTAAATCTACTTATTCAGTTTTAATAATTTTAATAATGATGAGGAAAAGAAAAGGAGGTGGACTTAACTATGAGTCTAATGATGGGCCAGGGAGGCAGGAAGATTCCAAGTTCCTGCTCAGCCTGTACTACACAGGAAAATCTATGTCAAACAAAACAATACTTTCATTCTAAAGAGTGCTATCCCCCATCAAGAGTGAATGTGAGTCTGCCCAGCACAATAATGGCCCCTGTTCCAGTACTATGCAAATCCAACCAATCAGCAACCTCCTAAATGCCTTCCACCACAGGACTGCAACTCTTCTTGAAGTATCTCATGCTATGAATAGGTGGAAGGAAACACCAGAACTAGAGAATTCATCTTGTTCTTTGGTAAACAACAAACCAGAACCTGCAGAAACTTCACCAGTAGCTGAACTCACAGCTGCTGTTAAAGCAACAGATCTGTTGTCACAGGAAACCCCAGCATCCTAAGCAGCTCTGTAATACCACAGCCCTCTTCTCTTAGTGCTCTGACTCTGCAGCCATGAACTGGCAGCAAAGTGGTGAACTCTGGGGCTGCCTGACCTCTTCTAAGGCTGAATTTTGAGATGAAATGCCCAGTATTAGTTCCAAAAGTATCTTCTTCCTTCTGATTTAAAACAAAACGCCCAGCTGGTTAGTTTTCTTTTTTTCTTTCTTTTTTCTTTTTTTCAGTGTCTTCCCCTCTACTGTCTTATCTCCCCATCTTCTACGGAAACCCTTCTTTGGAAGGAAGCCATGAAAAAGAAAAAGACACGCCTGAGGACTGAAACTCTGCTAAGTGGTTAATTTTACCCAGAACAAAAGTGCTCTTGACTTTCTGACAGAATTTAAATAGTCTCTATTTGAAGTCATTTAGATCACTATAAATTAAGTATGGAAAGAAAACATAAAAATACCATTTTCACAGAGAGATCTCTATAAGGAAGAGTCATTAGCAGCATCTTCAACAAATGGTGCTGGTTCAACTGGTAGTCAGCATGAAGAATGGAAATCAATCCATTCTTATCTTCTTGTACAAAGTTCAAGTGCAAGTGGATCAAAGACCTCCACATAAAACCAGGTACATTGAAACTATCAGAAGAGAAAGTGGGAAGGAGCTTTGAACACATAGGCACAGGGGTTATTTTCATGAACAGAACACCAATGTTCTAAGATCAAGAATCAACAAATGGGAACTCATGAAATTACAAAGCTTCTGTAAGGCTAAGGACACTATCAAAAGGACAAAACAGCAACCAACAGATTGGGAAAAGATCTTTTTACCAATCCCACATCTGATAAAGGGCTAGTATCCAATATATACAAAGAACTCAAGAAGTTAGACTCCAGAGAATCAAACAATCCTATTTAAAAATAGGGTACAGAGCTAAACAAAGAATTCTCAACTGAGGAATAACAAATGACTGAGAAACACCTAAAGAAGTGCTCAACATCCCTGTCATCAGGGAAATGCTCCTCCATGGTTGGTGGGATTGTAAGCTGGTAAACCACTCTGGAAGTCAGTCTGGCAATTCATCAGAAAATTGGACATAGTACTACCTGAGGACCCAGCTATACCATTCCTGGGCATATACCCAAAAGACGCTCCAACATCTAACAAGGACCATGTTCATAGCAGCCTTATTTATAATAGCCAGAAGCTGAAAAGAACCCAGATGTCCTTCAACAGATGAATGGATACAAAAAAAAAAAATGTGGTATACTTACACAATAGAGTATTACTCGGCTATTAGAAACAACGTCTTCATGAAATTCCTAGGCAAATAGATGGAACTAGAAGCTATCATCCTGAGTGAGGTAACCCAGTCACAAAAGAACAGTATGCACTCACTGATAAGCAGATACTAGCCCAAATAGCTCAGAATACCCAAGAAACAATTCACAGAACTTATGAAGCTCAAAGAAAATGAAGGCCAGAAGGTAGATGCCTCAGTCCTTAGAAGGGAGAACAAAAAACACTCATGAGAGGAAATAAAGGGAAAAATAGAAGAGCAGGGACTGGAGACAATATCATCCAGAGACTGCCTCACCTGGGGATCCATCCCACATGCAGCCACTAAACCCACACACTATTGCTGATGCCAAGTAGTGCTTACTGGCAGGAACATGATATGGATGTCTCCTCAGAGGCTCTGCCAGAGCCATACTGATACAATTGAGTACGCTTGCAGCTAGCTAACCATTGGACTGAACACGGGGACCCCAATGAAGAAGCTAGAGAAAGGACTAAAAGGAGCTGAAAGGGTCTGCAACCCCATGGGAAGAACAAAATTATCAACCAACCAAACCCACCACAGCTCCCAGGGACTAAAACACCAACCAATGAATTCGCATGGAGAGACCCATGGCTCCAGGTGTATATGCAGCAGAGGACAGCATTCTCTGGCATCAATGGGAGGAGAGGCCTTTGGTCCAGCAAAGACTCATTTTCCCAGTGAAGGGGAACACCAAGGTGCTGAGGTGAGAGAGGGTGGATGGGAGAGGAAGCACCTTCATGGAGGCAATGGGAGGGGGAGGGAGGATGGGATTGTGGGAAAAGGGGATAACATCTGAAATGTAGATTCAGAGAATATCAAATAATTTTTTTAAAAAAAGGAAGAGTCATTAGACAATACAAACTACATACACCATTCTTGTCCTTTCCTCAGAATATTCAATTCTGAAAGAATATTAAATGTTTAAATAAAAGAACTGAGAAAACAACAAAAAATATCCAAAATGGACAGCTTGAAAAAGATTAAGGCCAGTAAGGTGTCTCCATGGGATGAGGTACTTGCTGCCAAGCCTAATGATTTGAGTTTTAGTCCAACCCACATGGATGGATGGAGAGAACTGATTCCACAAACTGTCCTCTGACACCACACATTTGCTATGGCATACACGCGTGTGCACACACACACACACACACACACACACACACACACACACAAATAGATATGTGTAATTCTAAACAAGAAAACAATACTTCTAGAAATTAATCAAAATGATTAATGCAAAGCCAAATGAATAAAACGACCGCTAAAAGACCACTAAAGATTTTTATCATCATTAAGAAATGAAAAATATTAAAGAGACAAGAAGACAAGAATAAAAAAGGATGAGCTTCTTGAAGACTATTCGCATCCCAGAGAAACAGAGAACACAGGTTACATATGAGAAGATAAAAGTTGGGCATTTTCAAAAATAGATAAAAGGCTAAAAAGATGGCTCCGCAGTAAAGAGCACTGTTTGCTTTTCCAGAAAACCAGGTTCAATTCCCAGCACCCATAAGGTCGCTTACAAGCATCTGTAAATCCAGCCCCAAGGGACCCAATGCCTTCTCTGGCCTCCCTAAGCACCAAGCATGCAAGTGGTGTGCAGACATTCGCTGGCAAAACACCTGTATACATACATTAAATAATTTTTAAAATAATTTAAGAATAAAAAATAAATTAAAGAATCACAATACATACAAAGTAGTATAAAAAGAAGAAACTTTACACATGAACTTGCTATAATAAATTTCAAAATAAATACAAAAAAATAATATAAAAATAGCCAGAAAGACAGGTGATCTCTACAGTGGACCTCACTAGCAATAAGAAAGCCCACGTGACAGCATGATGCTGTTCTCAGCATACTGGCAAAATGAGTTATTGACCAGCGTGTCACAACCAGCAAAATTACTACTAAAGAAAGAAAATGAAATGCAGATATTACTGTCCCAGCAAAACATGCTTGTGTGTATACACACACCACCAACAACAACAACAACAACGATAATGATGATGACACTGAGAAGAGAGGAAGGCCAAAAGGAAGACAAAGAGGGTGAAAATATTAAAAATAGCAGCGTGTGGAAATCAACATAGTGGTTTCTCAGAAAACTGGGAATAATCTATGAGTACATTCCACCATACCACAAGGACGCTTAATCAACTATGTCCACAGCAGCTTTAATTATAATAGCCAGAACCTGATGTCCCTCAATGGAAGAATGGATAAAGAAAATGTGCTATATTTACACAATTAAAAACAATGATACCATGAAATTTGCTGGCAAATGGATAGAACGAAAAATTAAAAAAAAAAAAAAAATCATCCTAAGTGAGGTAACCCAGACCCAAACAGACAAGCATGGTATGTGCTCTCTTATAAATGGATCTTAATCATTAAGTGCAGGATATTCCACAGACCCAGAGAAGCTAAGTAATAAGGAGGGCTCAAGGGAGGGGGTGCATAAATCTCACTGTGAAGGGAAAATAAAATACACATCACAAATAGACAGGGAAGGGTCTTGGTGTGGAATGAGGATGGAAATTGGGGAACCATGTGGGAGAGGATGGAGGGAGACAGTACTAGAACAAACAACTGGAATGGAGTGGGCATTGGGGAGCACCTCTAGGACAAGCCAGAAACCTAATGCAATGGAAACTCCCAGGAATCTATGAGGATGACTGCAGCTAAGACTCCTAGCAATGGGGGATATGTAACCTGAACTGGCCATCTTCTGTAATCACTCAAGACTTTCAGTGGAGGAATTGGGACACCAAACCAGCCTCAAAACCTTCGATCTATAATTTGTCCTGCTTACAACATGGGCTGGGGTGAAGGTGGCATAGAAATTTCGGAGGAGTGACCACTCAAGGACTGGTTCAGCTGCATACCCACACACACATCACATGAGAGGGAGCCCTCCCTGACACTGCCTGTAGAACCAGAAACCAAAGGTTAGATAACCCAGAGAGCTAGGATAGAACCTAACACAAATGGGAAAAAAAGGCAATGAAATTATTTCCCTATACTTATAGATTGTAAAGACATTAGGCTAAGCTTAGGGAGTTGTGGGGGAGAAGGGAGGAAGCACTGTAGAAGCCAGAGGGGTCAAGGACACCACAAGAAAACCCACAGAATCAACTAGCTTGGGCTCATAGGGCTCACAGAGATTGAACTGCCAACAAGGGAGCCTTCAAGGGACTGACCTAGGCCCTCTGCACTATGTAACAGTTGTATAGCTTTGTCTTCTTGTGAGACTCCTAATAGTGGGAGCAAGGGTTGCCTCAGACTCTGTTGCCTGCCTTTAGGGCTATTTCTTCCTACTGGGTTGCCTCATCTAACATTAATAGGAGAGGAAGTGTGTAGTCTTACAACTTGATATGCCATGGCTGGTTGATATCCATGGGAAGCCTGTTCTTGAGGAGTTCCTCTTCTCAATGGAGGAGAAAATAGATGGGGGTAGAGAGGACTGAGAGGCTGCATATGTAGATTAAATAAATAAGAACAGATATAATATTTAACTACATAATTTATATAATGAAATAGTCTTTATATAGAGAAATAATATAATAAAAAAGAAACATTATAAAGTGTATCAAGAAAACAGTCATAACATGTGAATAAAGGAATCTAATTTACTATTTTTCTGTTTGTCTCCTAGTTTATCTTTTTTTTCTCTATGTATTCAAATACACATCACATCTTCTTACACTCAGGAACACTACAGCAAATCCCTACACTAAAGCTGGGAGTCATTTTGCAAGTCACCATCAAAAAGGTAACACTATAGGCCAGGCATGGTGGCACACATCTTCGGCCCAGCACTCAGGAAGCTGAAGTAGAAGGATCACAGGCCTGTACAATGCCACGAAGGCTACTGTGAGACTGTCTCAGGAAAGAGGAGGATGAACTAACTGAGGAGTGCTGAGTAGAGCAGGGAAGGTTGCTGTTTGTCACTAAGAACTGAGGCGGCAGTGTCTACTCAGCTTCATCTGGGAACAGAGATCTCAAAAGCACTTCAAAAGTATTGACTGCGGAGTTACTAACCAATCTTGCTTTTCTTTTTTTTTCAGATGCCAAAAATTTGACTCAGCTGTATAATCATAAATGTTTCAATTAAGAGGTAGACAGCTAGGAAGACTGGAGAGAGAAAACAAGGAACATGAGTGTATTAAGCAAAACTAATACAAGGCCCATTGGTTCTCTATGTAACCTTGTCTGGTCAGGAACTTACTATGTAGACCAGGCTGGCCTCAAACTCATAAATCTCCATCTGCCTTAACGGTTGGGGTCAAAGATATGTATCACCACACCTATTTGAAAAATTAATATTCTTGAATATTTTTATCATATAAACTACCTAATTTTATATTTTACTATAGAAGCATTAACAAATGAAGATTCCAAAGACAAAAATATAGATGTGTTTACAAGTATGTAAACTATAGTAACTATATGTTACTAACTAAGAATGTGCATATATCATTCAAATAAATAACTGAATGGATAAATACGTAGGAGGAGGCAGGAGGAAAAGTTCTTCCTCACAATAGGAGACAATTAATACAAAAAGAAATATGGATGAAAAAATTCATCCTAGGCCTAATGAGGTACAGAAGAGTTTAACTTCAAAGAGAAAAGCAGTGTCTGGCAAGCACCAATTGAACCACAAGTTCCCAATGTTATCAGTAATAGATAACAAACTAACATTATATGACTGCTATTATGTTATACTGTGAAAAACAGAAATATTTTTTATAGTTGTCTAAAATTTAAAACTGAATATAACCATAAGACAACTACAGAGAAATACAAGTAGGAATAATCTAGAAAATAACTAGCCTGTACCCTTTAAAAACACTGATGTCAAGAACAAAGAAAGATTAAGGAACTATTCCACGTCAAGAGTCTGATATGACAGCTGAATCCAGGATGATTCTGTTAGATACGGACAGAGAACAGAACAGAAAAGCACCTAAAGACAATCATGGGCTTGCTACACTGAGTTTGGTCAGCACTGCACAGGAAGACAGCTTGAGAATTCATAAGAGAAAGAAGAGAAAGGGGTCTGGCTCCTGGGTAAAATACAGTAAGCAGACTCTAACAAAGAGCAGACAACAGACCCTTAGACACTTTTCTGTAAGCTTGACATCATACAACAATAGGAAAAATTGAAAAAGTTTAAAAAAAAAAGTTTCAAACAAATACCCCGGGGGTTGGGGGAAGACATTTAATAGAGAAGAGCTTTTCGAAGTGGAGCTTAGAGCATGCCAGAAAGCCCTGGGTTTGATGCTACCAGGACAAAGGGAAGCGGCAGGCTGTAGTAGAAAAGAAAGGAGAAAGGGAAAGAACTGTGTAAGTTAACGTTTTAAAAATACTAATGCCCAAAAGATTAATGGGAAACACACAATTTGTAGCCAATTCGTAAAACAAACTAATTAATGGGAAACACACAATTTGTAGCCAATTCGTAAAACAAACTAATGAACTTTACAAAGAAAAAAGAAAAACAAGTCGGCTTCACTAGTGAGCACACAATGATGAGATCTTTTGCCATAATCAGTAATTTTCTTTGTAAAAATTGGCAAAGATGTCCTGAAATGACCATCCAACAGGAGTTAGAAGTAGGAATCACTAATTAGCCAGTTTCAGAAAGTAATATAGATCAAGAGCCTTAAAAATACCTTCATTATTTAAGTCTGCTCTCTATAAAAAATAGTCTCTACTGTGGGTTCAAACATGCTCAAATCCATGCACTAGGAGCTAGAGAGATGGTTCATGGTGAGAACTACACACGTACAAGCATGATGACAGCTTCAGTACAAGACCGTATGTAGCAGGCCCCCTGACATCCTCCTCTAGTCTCCATGAGTACAGCAGTACCTGTTCCACACAGACACTAACACACATCCTACACACACACACACAAAATAAAAGGCATTCAAAAAAGGGTACTTATAGTAGTAAAGTTATTCAAAGGGATCTACATAATTTTCACAATATGGAAATTAGAGTATAATCACAACATCAACATCCTGTCACTACAAGATTAACATGGGAAAAAGTTGTTTAAAAAAAGTCAAGAAATTAAAGTTTACAAAGTATTCTGGATAATCTTAAGAAGAAAAGGAACTCATTAAAGTGTAGATTTTAAGAACGAAAAGTGAGCAATCAATGAAAATATTAATGGGGTGAAAATCTGGTCTAGCCTCCTGCTATAAGATCTAATTTGCCTACCCCTTCTACCCAGCTCAAAGTTAACATTTCTCACCTGGGTGTCCTCCCCATCTTCCTGTTTTGCTTCCTCAGCACCTCAAGGCCTACATCTTTCTCAGCTACACTCAGTAAAAATTGGCTGCTTCATATTTACCCATTTATCCACATTTCTTACATGCCAAAGAAATGGACTCCAGCTATTATACTAAAGACACCTTAAATATGGCAGTTAATCAAACAGAGTTTTTTTTCCCCTACTTCTTTCAAATAAAAACATTAAGAAAAACAATCCCTGAAGTTTTCTTTCCTAACCCAAATCCCCAAGGCAGGCTCTGAACAGTACAGACAACACATACCTAATTATGTTCTGTGAAGTTCTGCTCGCTTTCATGTCAGAAGACATTCAATCGTCTAATCACTAGCTACCACCCCAAAACACACCCATCTGTGTGCTACAGCACCAGCCCTGCCCTACCTACTGAGTCTGACTTCCACTGGCACACTACCCACCTCACTAGCAGAGCACAGTGGTCAGGGGAGAGGAGCAAGGCTAGGACACTAACCTTAATCTATCAGAGGACCAGGGGGAGGCATCAGTACCTCAGTGGTCTTCAATAGTAGTGATTTGGGAGGCTACTTTGCTCAACACTGCTTTGTAAGTGCTACTGGCAGTTAATAAGAGGCCAGGGATGCTAGTGACATCCTACAGCGCACAAGGAAGCTCCCCACACAAAGAAAAGATATCATCATGGCACTCCAATTCATCAGGAAAAAGACAGCGCAGGGTTTGGACAGCTGTGTAGTTTAGGACCTCTAAACACACACGAACACACACTCTAAATTAGATGCTCCAACAGGGTGGGAAAACTATCCCTTTGGGTACCAAAGTTCTACCTCAGGCATGGGAAACACAAGAGTGGTGTGTAAGCCTTCTCTTGGCGTTATCTTGTGTTTCTTCAAATGCTGCTTCTGAGCAGCAAGGGTGAGAAGATAACAACTATCAAAACTGCCCAGGCCAACAAACGCCTCCTGCAGAGCTGGCAAAGACCCACAGAATGATGACAAGTTGAGCTGAGTATTTCATCAGGACAGAAAGACAAAAACCCAGCTTTGGTCAGTCAGGAGAAAGGTGGCAAGCATTAAAGGCCAGTCAAGAAGAAAATAACAGTGCTGTTCCCAAGAGAATCGTCAAAAAAGACAGGTCTACAGGAGTAGAACTGTCGAAACTGGTGACATTAATACTCAACCCGAACTTCCACCCAAACCAGATGCAAGCAAGAAAGCACTCACGAACACAGCTACATACACTGTCAGAGCCAAGTTAACCTCGTGACTACTGAATCACGCAGCAAGGCCTCCTCATTTTGTTTTTATTGGGCCATAATTTCCTCTGATGGCTAGATGGCTGGGAAGTCCTTTTGTACCCAGTCTGGCTAAGACTTGTATAACTCTGACCTACCTCCAAATGCCTCCAAATACCATCTGCATGTCTGACTTTAACTTTTTTCCCCAGTGGTAGGGAGTACATGCAGCTTAAAGTGGCTGATTTCAGCACTAGACAGGAAGAACCATTAGAAACTTGCCCCTTAGAAAGTCAGCAAGGTAGTGTATACATCAGCCCTAGCAGTGAGACTCTGAGGCAGGAGTTCAAAACCAGAAGAGGCTACAAAACTCCATCCTGTCTTTAAAAAATAAAAAAGCTACAAAACATGAAGCTGGGACTATAGAACAGTTGGTAGAGTGAGTGCTTGTTTCACAAGCTTGAGTCCAAGAGTGCAATCTCCAGCACAGCTAAGAAACAAAAACACAGAAATGTGTCCATTGTGACGAATCAATAGAGCCTCCCTCCTTCTGAACATATGAACAAAGTTTAATGATTCTCAGTTCATCAGCCCTGAAGTTTCTCTCACATCATCTGGTCTTCCAACTCCTAGCCTTCTTCTCTTCTCTAGGCTGTGAGAAGTCCTTTTGTTGTGAATAGTGTTATACCTAGCCCTTTATGTCATACAATGATGAACGAACATCAAGACCATCAAGTCTGATCCTCAAGACTGATATGGTATGAGAACTCGCCTCTTACCTCCACAAAAGTACCCTGGTCTGCACACACATGCACACACACTAATACTCATACACACACAGACACACATACACACAGGCGTACACATACAGGCACACACAGGTATAACAGAGATGTATATACACAGGTACACATACACAATGAGGCAGAAAGGAAAGCAAGACCCTGCCAATGCACAAGCAGCCACTTGGGAAAGCTGCAGGCGAACTGGAGATTCTGGGTCCTGCCCTCAAAGTTGTATCAAACAGTAACATATTATGTAACCAGACTGAAGTTTCTTAAAGTTTTGTGGTGAAGTTTAAAAAAAAAAAGTTGGTAAGTTTTTTTTTTAATATCATTTAGTGATAACTTGCATTTTTATAATTACTCTTCACTACAATAAATACCTAGGTCAAATGTCAATAGCAAGTGTGTGCTCTGTATCATAGATTCTGGCCTATGATCACTCAGTTAATTTCACGAGGACCCGTATGGAAGGAGTATAATCCACATGTCAATGACACACCCAGGTCAGAGGTGATCTATCTGGTCAAATCGTAGTGACCAGTGACACTACTCATCCTTTCACGCTCATGCTACATCTGGATAGGTCCCAGACCATCCCTACAACTGTCCCAACAGGGTTAACTCAAGGCTTTTAGTGACTCTCTGAAGTATTTGTACTTAGAATAAGCTCAGCTATAGCATGGAACACTGAGAGAAGCCTAACGACAGCTTCATATTCTCAAGCATTTCCTAGAGGTTCTTCCAAGACAGAAATCTGTACCTTGAACTAACAGCCATGAACAAAGTGCAGATACCTCTAGAGATCTGGACTTTGAACTGACAGCCACGACTGGAAGGGCCTCTGGACAGCCTTCACACAGAGTACCTTGTGCCCTGAGTCCAGAAAGAGTGAAACAGTCTGAGGAGTGGAAAGCTGGCGACAATGCTTCCCACTCACTACAGTTAACTATTCCTGAGCAATCAGTAAGATTGTGTCTTCCCATCTACTTCCAATTATGTTAGATGCCATGTGGCTAAATCCTGGTCACTACATTGTAGGGGAGTAATCTCAGCCACTTTCAGGGCTGACCTGGAATGTCTTTCAACATTCACCTGAGACCTTCCACCTAACTCTCTCTCCACCATCTTGGCATAGCTACAAACGGAGGAGATAATACGAACAAATGGAACTTCTGTTGGATTTTGCATCACAAAAATATGTAGTTGTTGCTACTGTTACTACAATACCATATAACATATATTTTTCAAAATTTTAGGTGCAAACAAATCACTGTGCTCCTATTTCATTGGTCTGGGATGAGGAAAGGCTTCCCCAGAAAAGCACAGAGAAGATGAAACAATGACAAATGGTAAATATCAGAGAAAAAAATAAATTTGCATTTGAAGAATTAAATAGAGAGAAAATTTGATAACTGAATGTTTTTAATGAGATGGAATATAGTCACAGACTCCTAGGTGACTCTGTGATTCAACAATGGGTCACTGATTAAATATTAATTATTGATTTCACTGAAAATAGGATTATAACAAAACTGAAGAGTTTATGATGGCCAAGTCCTCCAGTATGAAAATTAAGACATGATGTACAAAGCACCTACATCCCCTGAATGAAAGCAGAGCTTCAGTAAAGGCAAACAACTCACAACTCAATACAAATCTTCAACAGTCCTATTGTCAGGGCTCTATACTGTAATAATCATCCCACAAAAGTTCAAATATCTATATATAAGAACGGTCCCTGCCACACTGTTATAAAAGGGAAAAACTGAAATAAATACCTAGTAATAGAGGAAGACATGAATGAGTCCTGTATTTAAGTATCCATACCGTCTTCTCCACACAATTTTTCCTCTTCAAGATGAGGTTTTACTATGAGGCCAGGCTGGCATTGAGTTTGCAGCACCCCACCCCCAGTCAGCTGGTAAATCTGAGTTGTTTCTCTGAGCTATTCTAAACAGCACAGGTCTGTGTATGAGGTTGGCATGGTCATATTTGTGTTCTTCATGGACATATTACCTGGAAGTGCAACTGTGTGTGTGTGTGTGTGTGTGTGTGTGTGTATGTATCTCCATATATATCCACATGGATGAATGGATAGAGATGGAGATGAAGCTATACAATGAGAATTACTCAAATGGAGTCCAAGACAAAATTAAAAAAAACAGTCACAAAGTTTATCATCAAACATTTCAAAGGAGTTTTAAAATGATGGGAAGGGGCAGTTCCATGAATTTAATGAGGATTGTAATATATGCTGGAGAGATGGCCAAGAAAGCATAAATATATGACTGAATAAAATGAAAATGACGATTCTGGATTTGAAAGCTAAATTCAGTAAAGAGGTAAAAATACTGAAGAGAACATGAGCTAAGATGAAACTCAGAGACATGACTAGAAAAGTCAGGGGAAAACCTGGGAAGTGGAAGGGATCAAAGAGAGTAGGCTGCCCAGACTTGAAGATGTAGAAGATTTGAACTACTCAAGCAAAAACTATGAAAAGTTAAAAAAAAAAAAAAAAAAAAAAAACAGATGAAAAGAACACATAAAACAGGTGGACATCTTGAAAAGTCATCTAATCATAGGCTCAGATGAAGACAAAAATTCCAGATCAACTACATAGACCAGATCTTCAATGGGACCACAAAACAATCTTTCCCAAATTGAAGAAAGACACACTCAAACCAAATAGGTATGACCAAAAGAGAAACTCCTCACAGCAGATTATAGTAAAGTGTTTAATAGACATAACAAGAAGAGAGTTCTGAGAGAAAGAGAAGGGGAGACAGCACACATCACACATAAAGGAAAACCCATAAGAGCAACCGTCGAATTCTAATGGAAAATTTCCAAAGCCACCAGAGCCTAGAGCAATGCACTTCACGTTCTAATAGACCATGGATGACAACCCAGACTACTGTACCCAGGGAAACAGTCAGGTTGAAGGACAAAGACAAACTTTCCACTATACAAATAAGCTTAAAGAAAATACTTCCAAGATGGAAGAGATGACCCAGCAGTTAAGAACTGGATGCTTTTCCAGAAGACCTCGGTTCAATTTCAGGCACTCGTACCTATGTAACTCTAATTGTAAGGGATCCAATGCACTCTTCTGGCCTCTGCAGACACCAGTCATATATGCAGTGCACATATATTGCAGGCAGACACTTATACACATAAAATAATAAATTCATTTCCAACAAACCAGCCTTATAACATATTAGAAGCAATATTCAGGACTGAAATGAATAAGCACATCCAAAAGAATATAGAAAGAAAACAAATGAAGCTGTAATACTAAAACACAAAACAGAACTAAGACATAAACAAATGAACAATCCTCCCCAAAAGGACAGTCATCAACAAACACCTTTAAATAGTACCTTTCAGATTTAGTAACCCCAGGTCCCAATTGAAAGACACAGGTTTGTAACTGAATTAAGAAACAAAATCCACCTCTCTACTGTCTACAAGAAACACATCTTACTTCTTACTTTCAAAGACAGAAGCCACCTCAAAATAAAAGAACAGAAAAAAATATATGAGTTACTTAGGTTTTTGTCAACTTGACCCAAGCTAGAGTCATTTAGGAAGAGAACCTCTATTGAGAAAAATACTTTCATCAGATTGACCTGTGGGCAAGTCGGTGGGCAAAGACTAATAATGTAAATCATTAATATTCTCGATTGATGTGATGCCCTAGACTACTTTAGGCAGTGCCACCCCCAGGCAGATGGTCCTGGATGCTATAATAAAGCAGGCCGAGTAAGCCACAGGAAGTAAAAGAGTAACCAGCTTTTTTAAAATAGTCTCTGCTTCAGTTCCTGCCTCTAGGTTCCTACCTTAAGTTCCTGCCTCCTCTAAATGATAGACTTTAAGCTATAAGCTAAAATAAACTTTTTTTTTTTTCATAGGGCTATCACAGCAATAGAAAACAAACAAATACAGCATTCCAAGCAAATGGGACCAGGAAGGAAGTGTCTCTATCCTGATAAAACAAAACAGACTTCAAATTAAAACTAATCAGAAGCCAACACCAACCTAACTGGAGAAAAACTAGAAGCCGTACATTAAAATCAGACTGTGACAGGCCTACCCACTAACCCTGTTCCTTGTCAACATAATTCCCAAAGCACTCGCTGGAGCAATAAAGCAAAAGGAGGAAATTAAAGGGATACTATGAAGAAAAGTCAAATTACTCATTTGCAGAGGATACAGTATACATAAGAGATCTCAAAATTGCATCAGAAAACTTCTAGAAATAACCAATCCTTTCAGCAAAATGGCTGGATACAAATCACCTTACAAGACAGGGTTTCTCTGTGTAGCTCTGGTTGTCCTGGAACTCACTCTGTAGACCAGGCTGGCCTCAAACTGAGATCCAATTGCCTCTGCCTCCCAGTGCTGAGATTAAAGGTGTACACCACCACTACCTGGTTCAGTAGCTGTTCTGACACCGATAACAAACACTTAGAAAAGGAAATTATGGACACAATCCCATTATCCTCAAAGAAAATAAAATGTCTAGGAATAAACCTAACTGGCAGGGTGAAGGACCTCCACAAT
Source organism: Micromys minutus (assembly GCF_963924665.1). Lineage (NCBI taxonomy): Eukaryota > Metazoa > Chordata > Mammalia > Rodentia > Muridae > Micromys > Micromys minutus. Next base: position 29,947,900 of record NC_137972.1, read on the forward strand.
AACAACTTCAAATCTCTGAATAAAGAGAGTAAGAAATACACTAAAAAATGGGAAGATCTCCTGTACTCATACACTGGTAGAACTAATAGTGTGAAAATGACCACGCTACCAAAGGCAATTTACAGATTCAATAGACTCTCAATACAAAGTCCCTATGCTATAAGTCACAGAAATAGGGGGGAAAATCCTAAAATCCATATGAACCAAACGATCCTACAAAGTTAAGCAATCCTGAGCAAAAAGAATGCTATCAAAGAGATTGCCACTCCAAATTTCAAGCTATATTACAGAACTCTCATAATAAAAACAGCATGATCCTGGCACAACACATCAATAGTAAAAAAGAGAAGATAACAAATCTTCCTGGGAAAACGAGGACAATACATGGGGAGAGGACGGAGAAATAAATCACATCAAAGACATTTGAAAAAAACATAGGAAAGCAGATTATTGTGTTTACCTAAAATACATAGAATACATAGAGATATATGTGTGTACTCTCTTAAACGAAGTTATGCCACTTGGGGTAACAACACTCCCCCTCAAAAGTGACAGAGTACCTAACAAAAACCCCAGTGTTAGTCATGGAAGAATCCCTTTGGAGTGGTTACTCGGGAGCCCAAGAGACACCAAAACAATACAGGCTATTGCCATTGCTCTTGGTTGCCTCCCAAAGTTTGAAGGTAACTCCTTTTTGCTAAAGAAAGCACATATTTCAGACACAGGACTTGGAGAATCAGGCGGGATATGACCTGAAAACCTCTTTCTTAAGGACTAGCTCTCACAGAACTGAAAGGAGCTATGCAATCTGCCAAAGGTAGGAAATGACCCAACAATCCTATCCAGCTGTAACACCTACAAACCACAGCAATGATCAGAAAGGCAAAATATTACAAAAGGTGCAACAGAAGACCCCATAGGTTTCAATGAGAATGACCCCATAGGCTCGTATGTTTGAATGTTTGGTCCCTAGCTGTGGAACTGTTTCGGGAAGGATTAGAAGGTATAGCCTTGTTGGAGGAAGTGGGTCACTGGGGGAGGACTTGGATATTTCAAAAACTCACACCAGTCAGTCTGCCTATCCCCCCACTGCCTCCATCTCCACTGCTGACCACTCATGCCTAGTGTTTGTGGGTCAAATGTAAGCCCTCAGCTACTGCCAGTCTCCCCACCATTGTGGTCATAAACTCACCCTCTGAAACTGTAAGCAAGCCCCCAGTTACATGATTTCTTTTACAAGTTGCCTTGGCCATGGTGTCTCTTAACAGCAATAGCAAGGTAACTAAGGAACCGGCATTTACTTGCCGAGAGTAACCAACAGCCATCTAATCGGACTTAAAGCCAGCTCAACAAGAGGGGAGGGAAGTCTCATATTATAAAGCTAGCCAACTTCCCCTGACAGGTGAGGTCTACAATCCTAGAGAAGAACCTACTTCAGTAAATCAGCATAATTTCTACCTGCATTGTAAATACTTATCCTCATACACCCAAAGAAGTACAGGTCTCATGCCTTATCAAAGAAGCTAATTTCTGTGACAGACAGCCACAAGGTGAGCAAAATGCAGAGAACAACTGACTGTTGGGTGAACAGCCCTAACTGATATATCTACAACACAACCAACTATGACTCGAGGAACATATCAAAAGATAGGGGGGGGTCTAAAATGGGGGGGTGGTAAATCCCCAGGATAGGATGTCTGCTACAAGACAGTGTCTTCTGTATGTGACAGGAAAGCTACAGCCGCAAAATCTCATCCTTATGGTTTCTTAGGGAATACCTGAACAATAACAGCACCTTTTGACATGACAATGTGGATGAGGGAAATCTCAGAAGGCCCCACCCTTGGAAAAAGAACTACAGGCAATTAATGGCTGCTGAGAGAGTAAATCAATCTTCTCCAGGGATAAGCTCCCTGATAGGTTACCCAATCCTCCAACCTTAAGTGGTCAGCCTTGAACACATATAAATAGAAGCAACACTAAAGGGACAACAGGTTGTATTCAAAAGTGTGTGTGTGAGTGTGTGTGTGTGTGTGTGTGTGTGTGTGTGTGTGTATGTGTGTAAAATAAAGAAGAAAAGATTAAGAGGCCTCCCATGCATTCTATCAGATCACAATGGACTAACAAAAACAACAAAAAGCCCACATACACATGGAGGCTTAACAATGTGCTACTCAATGATAGCATGGTCACGAAAGAAATAAGGAAAGAAATTAAGGATTTTTTAGAATTTAATGAAAATGAAAGCACAACATACCCAAACCTATTGGATGCAATAAAAGCAATACTAAGAGGAAAACTTATAGCTCTGGGTGCCTCCAAAAAGAAATTGGAGAGAACATATACCTGAAAGCTCTAGAACAAAAAAGAAGCAGATACACCAAAGAGAAGTAGACAGCAGGAAATAATGAAACTCAGAGCAGAAATCAACGAAGTAGAAACAAAGAGAACCATTCAGAGAATCAACAAAACCAGGAGCTGGTTCTTTGAGAAAATCAACAAGATCAATAAACCCTTAGCCAGACTAACTAGAGGGCACAGAGAGAGTATCCAAATTAACAAAATCAGAAATGAAAGGGGAGAGATAACAACTGAGACTGAGGAAATTCAAGAAATCATCAGATCCTACTACAAAAGCCTATACTCAACAAAACTGAAAAATCTGGAGAAAACTGACAAATTTCTAGACAGATACCAGATACCAAAGTTAAATGAGGATCAGATAAACCATCTAAACAATCCCATAACACCTAAAGAAATAGAGGCAGTCATCAAAAGCCTCCCAACCAAAAAAAAAAAAAAAAAAAAAAAAAAAATACAGGACCAGATGGGTTCAGTGCAGAATTCTATCAGACCTTCATAGAAAACCTAACACCAATACTCTCCAAACTATTCCACAAAATAGAGAGAGAGGGTACACTACCCAACTCATTCTTCAAAGCCAAAATTACTCTCATTCCTAAACCACACAAAGACCCTACAAGGAAAAAGAAATTCAGACCAATCTCCCTCATGAACATTGATGCAAAAATACTCAATAAAATTCTTGCAAACTGAATCCAAGAACATATCAAAACGATCATTCACCATGATCAAGTAGGCTTTATCCATGGGATGCAGGGATGGTTCAATATACAAAAATCCATCAACGAAATCCACCATATAAACAAACTCAAAGAAAAAAAAAAACACATGATCATCTCACTATATGCTGAGAAAGAATTTAACAAAATTCAACATCTCTTCATGTTAAAAGTCTTGGAAAGAACAGGAATCCAAGGCCCATACCTATAGTAAAAGCAATATACAGCAAACCAGTAGCCAACATCAAACTAAATGGTGAGAAACATGAAGCAATTCCATTAAAATCAGGGACTAGACAAGGCTGCCCACTTTGCCCCTACCTATTCTATACAGTACTGGAAGTCCTGGCCAGAGCAATTAAACAACAAAAGGAAGTCAAAGGGATATAAATCGGAAAAGAAGAAGTCAAAATATAACTATTTGCCAATGACATGATAGTATACTTAAGTGACCCCAAAAATTCCACCAGAGAACTTTTACAGCTGATAAACAACTTCAGCAAAGTGGCTGGATATAAAATTAACTCAAACAAATCAGTAGCCTTCCTCTACTCAAAGGATAAACATGCGGAGAAAGAAGTTAGAGAAAAGATACCCTTCACAATAGTCATAAACAATATGAAATACCTTGGTGTGACCCTAACTAAGCAAGTGAAAGATCTGTATGACCAGAACTTCAAACCTCTGAAGAAGAAAATTAAAGAAAATTGCAGAAGATGGATAAATCTCCCATGCTCATGGATTGGAAAGATCAACATTGTAAAAATGGCCATCTTACCAAAAGCAATCTATAGATTCAATGAAATCCCCACCAAAATTCCAACGCAGTTCTTCACAGAGTTGGAAAGAGCAATTTGCAAATTCATCTGAAATAACAAAAACCTAGAATGTGGAAATCTATTCTCAACAACAAGGAAACTTCTGTGGAAAGTTCACCATCCCTGACCTCAAGTTATATTAAAAAGCAATTGTGTTTAAAACTGCATGGGATTGGTACAAAGATAAGCAGGTAGATCAATGGAACAGAATAGAAGATCCAGAAATGAACACTCACACATATGGTTACTTGATCTTTGACAAAGGAGCTAAAAACATCCAATGGAAAAAGGACAGCCTCTTTAACAAATGGTGTTGGTTCAACTGGCAGTCAGCATGCAGAAGAATGCAAATCGATCCTTTCTTATCTCCTTGTACAAAGCTCAAGTGCAAGTGGATCAAAAATCTTCACATAAAACCAGGTACACTGAAACTATCAGAAGAGAAAGTGGGAAAAATCTTAGAACACATAGGCACAGGGGAAAATTTCCTGAACAGAACACCAATGGTTTGTGCTCTAAGATCAAGAATCAACAAATGGGACTTAATGAGATTGCAAAGTTTCTGTAAGGCTAAGGACACTGTCAAAAACAAAAACAAAAACAAAAAAAAAAAAAAAAAAAAAACAGCAGCCAACAGACTGTGAAAGGATCTACCAATCCTATATCTAATAAAGGGCTAGTATCCAATATATACAAAGAACTCAAGAAGTTAGACCCCAGAGAATCAAACAATCCTATTTTTAAAATGGGGTACAGAGCTAAACAAAGGATTTTCAGCTGAGGAGTACTGAATGGCAGAGAAGCACCTAAGGAAATGCTCAACATCCCTAGTCATCAGGGAAATGCAAATCAAAACAACCCTGAGATTCCACCTCACACCAGTCAGAATGGCTAAGATCAAAAACTCAGGTGACAGCATATGCTGTCTAGGATGTGGAGAAAGAGGAACACTCCTCCACTGTTGGCGGGGTTGTAAGCTGGTACAACCACTCTGGAAATCAGTCTGGCAGTTCCTCAGAAAATTGGACATAGTATTTATTACCTGAAGATCCAGTTATTCCACTTCTGGGCATATACCCAAAACATTTTCCTACATATAATGACACATGCTCCCCCATGTTGATAGCAGCATTATTTATAATAGCCAGAAGCTGAAAAGAACCCAAATGTTCTTCAGTAGGAGAATGGATACAGAAATGGTGGTACATTTACACAATGGAGTACTACTCAACTATTAGAAACAATGACTTTACAAAGTTCCTAGGAAAAATGAATTGAACCAGAGAATATATCATCCTGAGTGAGGTAACACAGTCACAAAAGAACAGACATAATATGCAGTTGCTGATAATTGAATACTAGCCCCAGAAAGCTCTGAGTATCCAAGAAACAACTCTTAGACCATATGAAACTCAAAAAGAAGGAAGGTCAAAATGTGGAAGCCTCGGTTCTTCTTAGGGAAAAAAAAAAAGTATATAGCACCCTCTCAGAGTGTGGTACACCTATACCTTAAATCATTAATAATTCAAGAGCTAAGAATGCAGCCTTGTGGCAATCCTTAGTATTTAAAAATCATTATGTTTAATCTTTACACACCAACAAAACTTTGATTATTTCCATGTTACGTTTTGTTTTATATGTACTTTATGCTCATTGTAACTAGTAAGTTTTCAATGCATACTATCAAACCTTAAAAAAAAAATCAAGTACTGACAAAAAATACAATCATATAGTTTTTATGCAAAACTGCTTTTAAAATCTGTACATTTATCTCTGTTCTTTAAAATAAATTTGTTTAATTAAAAAAAATAGCCCAGTTTGCCTAAACTTAAAAAGAAGGTAAATGAGTTGTCTTGGAAAAAGACTTCCTACACTTGGGCACAGACGTTAAACTGCCAACATCCACTCCCCTCAAGAGGACAAACTTTTAAGAATGTGTTTTCTGCCTCTATCTTCCCAGTGCCAGTATTATAGGCATGCACCACCACCAAAGTTCAGTATACCCCTTATCAATAAAATCGCCAGAAACAAGAAGTTAGAAAACAAGAAGTTAGGAAACAAGAAGTTAGGAAAGTACACATTGCTCTTTATTTTAACTTCCTCGGTAATTTCACACTCTGCATACCTTCATTCACTGTATTAAACAATATATTGCTTGATTTTGTTGAACATAGGATCTCACACACTGAATCTCTCAAAATTCAAAATTCCCTTGCTTCAGATTTTCAAGTTACTTTTAATAAATGTCCACATCATTCCATAACTCTGACAAGTGTAATTCATACATTCTTTTTCACAGAATGTGATTTGAGTATTCTAAATGAAGTATTACTCTCCCGTTTTGAGTAACTAACCAAACAAGAAGGTGTGAAATCTACTATATAAACGCACCATTGCTCCTCCTGGCACTGATCAGAAATACTGGTGCTTTTTCCATGAGATAAGTTATATACTTATTATTCCTCTAATTACATAGCATATAACCGAACCCCCTCCCCCGCCAAAAAAAAAAATGGAAGGGCCATACAGCATATGTATCTTGCAACATCATCAAATTAACAACAAGCAAACAAACAAACAAAAAAATCCTCTCCATAATAAATCTTGACAGCTGTATGACCACTGTGTGTCCTTACTTCAGGGAGACAAAGAGGCTGAAAAGGGCTGGCTTGCTTGCTATCTTCCTTTGTTTTTTTCCTTCAAATGGGCTTTCAGGGAAGCGTATTTTCTTTTTAGGGAGGTTTCGTCGCGTTAAAGAAACGTGAGAACAAGAACATGAGCCATTATGATTCTCCCCAATAAGTTCTCAATTAAAAACCTGACTCAGATGAAGAAGAATCCAAGTCGGTTCCAAGACAAACATTTTTAAAGACCAGAAAATGGGCGGCGATTACAACGCACAGCAGCCTACCTAAGCTTTCCCTCCAGCGCTTCTGCTTGAGCAGCACCCTCCAGACGCCACGTCAGGCACTCCAGAGAACAGGAATCCACTCTTCCATCTCGGACTTGGAGACTGAGGCGGAGGCGGGGAGGGCTGCCCGGGGCACGCCCTCACAGCCCAGCCACGGCGAGACTTCACCTGGGAGCGCCCTAGACCTCCGGCCGCCCGCGGATTGGGTGACCAGACCCCGCCCCGCAGCACGCGGCCTCTCCGGGGACCCAGACCTCCGGGCACCCACCTGTCGCGGCCTCCCAGCGGCCACACCCCTGGCGGCCCGGAGCCCGCGGCCCCGCCACGCCGCGCCTCGGCGCAAGCAGCTCAGGTGAGCGCGGAGCTCCACGCTCGGCCCGCTTCCTGCATGACACAGGCCGGACGCTGCGGGGCCGCCGGGTCAGCGCGCAGCCTTCACCACCCAGCGAGAGGACGCCGACTGACCGGTCACGTGACGCGCTGGTCACGTGCCCCGTCGTGCCTCTGGCAGAAGCGTTGCTGAGGCGACCTGGGGGCGCAGGGAAGGCGGCGTAGCAGCGGTGGCTCTCTGGTAAATGCCTCCCGGCCTCACAATCTCAGGGTAGAACAAGGTAAACCTTCCCGTGCGCTAACAAATGAAAGTGGGAAGAGGTAAAACTAAGCGGGAAAAGGTTTGTTTGGATGAACAGGGGTTTTGTTTTTGCTCATTCCCTAACCTAGATAGTTGTAAATATGGGATTCGTAGTTTTTATGAGCATATTGCTGTCTACGTAGACAGGTGCAGGTAGATATTTGACTCTACTTTGTCCACATTAAACTCTTCCTTGATTGTACCTGTACACTGGTGTTCTTTGTGATTTGTCCCCGCCCCAGTACCTTTGGTTGGACCCAGGGATTCTCTCGGAAGCTAGCACTGAGTTTCATTCCCAGCTTTTACTATTTCTTGGCATTCTGATTTCCCTAAGTCATACGTTACAGAAACAGAAGTTTCCGACACTGACAATTGTTATTTATCCAATAACCTTTATTGCACGGTGCACTGAGGTTGGTTTTTTTTTTTTTTTTTTTTTTTTTTTTTTTTTTAATTCATGAGAGATTTGTAAGGAAATCCCTGCAGTACTCCACAATTTTCTGTTGTCTAGAAGTAGGGCTGTTAGTTTAGCTAATCAAGTTACTCAGCATGCTCAAGGATGCTGATCGCTTTGCATACTTGGCTGTTTATAGAGAGCAAACTATGTCAAGAGACAAAACATCTGGATCCATACAGCAAAGCAAAAATGGGTTCATTCCTGTAAATCACCTTGAAAGCAACATTCACATATTGGAGAATTTAATGGTAAATTTTTTCATGAGTTTTTCTTTCTTTCATTTGTTGTTCTGTTTTGTTTTTGCTGTGGGAAGCAGCCGCTACAACCTCAGAGAATCCTCCTGCCCTGTTGGCAGGAGGCTTTCCTATAAGGCAGGACTAAAGGTCCATTAGTGTAGTGTGTGTCTACAGCAGGAGCACAAAGAGCTAAGTGGTTTGGGAGTGTGGAAACCTGCCATCCTACTGTTGGAAGTCACAAAGACTTCCGAGTTCTAGAAGCATCTGAGTAGTTGTAGAGCTAGAAAGATTGTTATTTGGGCAAAGCTAGAGAGTCCTAACTCAACCATCACTACCCAAGAGATTTCTGAAGCCTTTCTTCATCTGTCTAAAATAAAACTCAGAGTCCTGAGACCAAAGAGCTATCTTGCATCTGTCCAAACAAGGAAACAAACTGGAAATGGAAAGAAGCCTCTGTACTTAGAATGTAAAGCTGCTAATAAATGAATTGCTTAGAGGTGACCATATGCTCAGGCAAAGATGCCTTGTGGCATTTGGTAAAATCCTGTCTATGCTAATGGGAATGAGTTCCCTCTCCTAGATTAGGCAGATTATGGGATAAGTGAGACTTGAGCCAGGGGATGGACCAACGTTACCCTAGAGCTAGTCACATCCGACTTTCCAAAGGGTTAAGCCCATGAAGCACGTACTGGCTTACCAGTTACGGGTTCATTGCAAACAAACGATGCTGTTATGGATGACATGTTAGTGTGCACATGTAATTTCTGCCCCTGGGAGGCTTTCAAGAGATCTGAGTTCAAGGTCAAGCCTAGGCTACATAGTTGACTTTTAAAAATGTGACAATATACTGCTAGTGTCTATGATCATAATAGTATTAATCACGGATCTGGAGTGAGGAATAACAGAAATAAACTGAGAGATGACTAGCTACATTTTAACCATGCTGTGGGGGAAAGCAGCCCTTGGATCCACACATCCTGATTTAAGTCTTAGACAGCTTTCCACAAGTGCAGCACCTGGGATAGCTTATGGAAAACGTTCTTTGTTGCTCATGGCTCTGGAGTCCAGTCCTAGTTGACTGGACACTTTTTCTTCCTTGTTTTCAGCTGTTGTTTATGAAGACAACTTTTTTGAACTCAGAAAAAGACTCATGCTTCTAGAATGAGGTGTTTGGACAATTCTAGAATGGAAAAAAAAATCCAAAAGTAGTCATGGAGACACAAGCCTGTGTCCCCACCTATGCCAAAGGCTGAGGCTGGAGATCACAGGAGTTAAGCCCCGAAGCTAGACTGAGCAACAGAAAAAGACTCTGTATCCATCTAGCTATCTACCTCCGACCCACCCACCCATCCATCCATCTGCTTTATATGTAATATATACATATACATATGACCAACTAAGAATTTAAAAATTGCTGCAACCATTTGCAATGAGCTAAGTCAGACCTTAGGAGGTTGTTGGGTGCATGAGAATTTTTGAGTTTCTCTTTTCATTGCTTAATAAACAAAGATGATGCTGGTTGAGAAGTCAGTGTCATGTGATTGACCCTTTGGCTCACCTTCTTTGGTTGCAATCATGCAGTTGATCCAGAGTAGTGCTATCCTCCAGCCACTGGTGAGCAACAAGGCCCTGAGGACTTATGTATCTAGATAAGTACATTTAAGAGCAACTGTCCAGCTTTTCTTCTGCAACCACAATTCCTGAGCACTGGGAAAATACACGAGGTGCACAGCTGGAGTCCAAGTTACTTAATTGGGCAGCTGCCCTAGGAGATTGCTCAGCTTACTGGGTTTTATGAATAAGAAATTAACTGTTGCATCAAACCACTGAGCTTTCATAGATTAATTTGAAACCAGGGCATTATACAGTATCTGTTATAGTCTGAATTCTAGTCTCTAAATTCATGATGTTGAAGTTCAACCTTTAATGCCTCTTGGTTGTTTTGCACAGATTCAAGGTTTTACTACTTAGAACACATTCATGTGGCTACTGTCCTGGCACATCATCATTAAGTAAGAGGCCAAACCTATTCCATCTTGGGACCAGCCTCTATCTTGAGGAAAACCACCTATAGCTGAACCCACTCTACATCCATGCCAGGAAAGACTTCATAGCTTGTCCTTGGCCCATACCCCAGAGTTACTCTCTAGCTACTTTCTAGCAACAGTCAAATTGTTGATTAGTCTGACTGTCTCAGATGTACTTTCAGAACATTTGTTCATGGGTTTGCTTCAGAACACTCACTGTCAGCTTGTAATAGTCAATTAGATACTTGCCAGGATGAAACCCCCTCAATTGCTTGGCATTTCCTATAAAGCTCGGGGCTTCACCCTCCACTCTGCTGTGTCAGAGATAGCAGTGTTGCCCAAGCTTCAGCTTAAATGAAGACCCTAGTGTAATTACATTAGAGTTGGCTCCTTGTATTTTTTCAGGACATGAGAATGAGGCACAACAGAAGACTTACAGTGTTGTATTTATTTTGTAATTAATTATTTAATTTTCGGTTTATCAAGACAGGATTTCTCTGTGTACTCTTGGCTTTCCTAGAGCTTAATCTGTAAAGCAGGCTGACCTTAAAGTGATCTGTCTTTGCCTCCCGAGTGCTGGGATTAAAGGTGTGTGCTACCACGGCCCAGCTATGGTAGGTTTGTTTGTTTTGTTTGTTTTTAAACTGTGCCCTTATGCTCTAGGATTGTAGTATGTTTATATGTTTCCTGCTCCAGAACTATGACTAGCCTCCTCTCCAAGGTAGTAGTTATCACTGGGAAATTGTGCCAGAAACCAAGATCTGGGCATGAGGCATCCTAGCATACTACTAGAGAACCAGGTCTTCTAGGCCTTCTCAGAGAAATTTCAAGACAGTCAGACAGTAAAATGTTATTAACAATAAGAAGAAATGGACTGAAAGTAAAAGACACATTGCTTTCAGTACTTTAAGTGGTGGTTTTTAGTTTAGGATCTCATTCTTAAACTCAAAACTTAAAATAAAGGTGGCTATATCACAAGACCTAATCATACTCAATACTTTGGCAACAGCACAAGAGCACTGTGCCTTAATTCACTAAGATTTACAAACCTAAATTAAATCTGATTCTGCCTTTTTTTTTTTTTTTTTTTTTGATCATTCACTAACATTATAATAAAGAGGCCTTGATATTTTGAGTGCTAATCCTGGCCATGACAATTGACTATATCAGTTATGTGATTTGATGTCTTGAGTATTGACATCTGTCTTCTAGATTTCCTTCAAATGACAGCCTGCCAACCTCCAAGGAATATCATATCTCCTGCACTGGATGGTTTTGTGTTAACTTGACACAAACTGGAGTTATCACAGAGAAAGGAGCCTCCGTTGAGGAAATACCTCCATGAGATCCAGCTGTAAGGCATTTTCTCAACTAGTGATCAAGGGTGGAGGGCCCAGCCCATTATGGGTGCTCCCATCCCTGGGATAGTGGTCCTGAGCTGTATAATAAAGCAAGTTGAGCAAGCCAGGGGAAGCAAGCCAGTAAGTAACATCTCTCCATGGCCTCTGCATCAGCCGCTGCTTCCTGACCTGCCTGAGTTCCAGTCCTGACTTCCTTTGGTGATGAACAGCAATGCAGCAATGTATGCTGAATAAACCCCCTCCTCTCCAAGTTGCTTCTTGGTCATGATGTTTGTGCAGGATAGAAACCCTGACTAAGACACCCCCTTAGTCCAGAAGGCGGAGACTCTGATATTTGAGTAGGTATGCTCAACATCCATATTAAATCTAAAGGAACTGTAGACAGGTAGAGCCTCCACCTTCCAAGGCACTTAAGGTTCAGAAGGGAAATTGGGAAGACTAGAAAGACAAGGAAGTATGGAGATAGTAGAAAGGACTTTGTCACCCATGATACAGGTGAAGCTTCATGCTTGAGATTTTCATTTCAATGCTTCTTAGGGTCTGCCTTCCTTCTCAGCTATATATAAATCTCCATTTTTTCCAAGAGTCTCATCAGAGACATTTACACTAACTCAGCTAGAGGAGCAGCCTTGTTTCTACAATTTTTTAAAACAACCATTTAAAAAGTGGCTATCACTTCAAAAAGAAATGACTAAGATCTCATGCTAGCAACTTAACAGCACACCTGAAAGTTCTAGAACGAAAAGAAGCAAGCACACACAAGACCAAGAGGAAGAGACAACAGGAAATAATCAACCTCTGGGCTGAAATCAATAAAATCGAAACACAGAGAACAACACAAAGAAGCAATGAAACAAATATTTGATGTTTCGAGAAAGTCAACAAGGTAGACAAGTCCCTATCCAAACTAACTAAAAGGCAGAGAGAGAAAATATTCAAATTAACAAAATCTGAAATGATAACTGGGGCATAACAACAGACACCATGGAAATAAAAATACTCATTAGGTCTTACTTCAAAAACATGTACTCCACAAAATTGGCAAATCTAAACAAAATGAACAACTTTCTTGATAGATATCACTTACTAAAGCTTAATCAAGATCAAGTAAATTATCTAAATAGACCCCCAAAGGAAATAGAAGCAGTCATTAAAAGTCTCCCTCCCCCCTAAATATGCCAAGGGTCAGATAGATGGTTTTAGTGCCAAATTCTAGCATACCTTCAAGGAAGAGTTAATACCAATACTCTTCAAAATATTCCACAAAATACAAACAGAAAGAACACTGCAAAAATAAAAATAAAGGTGGTTATCAGTATTCTCTAGAATGATTGTTCTACAACCTGAGAAAGTGAATTCAACAGTATACAGTACCTTACTTGCATACACCTGAAGAGGCACATATAGACTCAGTATCGCCCAATAAATACTAAGACTATGGTACTTCTGGGATCACAATGTGGTCACTTGACTGTGAGAGCCTATTTTTTAAAGACAGAATACTCTCCAGTCCCTTTTCCCCACAGGGTAATGCATGTTCATCATCTAGTGTTTGGAAAGCTGAGGCAGCATTGAAAATTCCAGGCCTGGGGTACATTGTGAAACTCTCCAAAAAGAGGAGAAGGACTGTGGTGTGGCAGAGTGGTGCTAGCATGCTCAAAGCCATGGGTTCCATGTCAGAACTGGAAAAAATTAATTTAAAAAATGTGACTCCATCAGCAAAGAAATTAATTTCACCATGTGCTCAGGGTTCAAGGTTTATTATTTGTTCATGTCCAAGGCCAGGTATATTCATGCCAGAGAAATACCACTGTCTCATGCCTCGGGGACAAAACCAGGATACACTGGAATAAGGGTGATGATGCCATCCTAATAGGCCTGGAGAAGACATGTGATCATAAAGGGTATTGCTTGGACAGTAAGATCTAATGGGATTTGCCTTGCTAGGCTTAGGACTTGCTTTAGAAGCTGTCACTCCTCACTGCTTTTCCCTTTTGCAGTATTTATGTCAATCCTATAGCATAGGACTGAATCCTATGTCAATCCTATGTAGGATTTTGGAAGCATAACATTTTCTGATTTCACAGGTTTACAGGGGGAAAGGAATTTTGCTTCAGGTTGAATCAGACTCAGTTTTACCTACACCTGATGTAGATGGCATTTAAGATAGAATGGGCCTATCAAGACTTACGAAACAAATTAAGAGTGTGAGACTGTGGAGCTGTGGGGGAAAAAAGAATTTTCCATTTACACTTGCACCTAACAATATGAATTTGTGGGACCAATAGTGGAATATTATGAAATGAATTCGTATTGCTGACCAAATTTCACATTGATGCCTTAAGCCCCAGCATGCTGTCCTTAGATGTAAGGATGTAACTGTGATTAAATTAGGTCATAGTAGGGGCCTAAACTTTGCTTGGACTAGTCTAGTATCCTCATTATAAGAGATATTATAGAGTTCTCATTCTTGGTTCTTTTGTTGTGTGACTTCACCTCAATTTTGTACATACACATGAAAGTTATGTGAAGATATAAAAGAACACAGCCTATATGCAAGCCAGAAACCCCCACAAATGGCCCATTAGATCTCCACATAGCACTTCCAGGCACTGGAATTTTTCTGACACAACTGCTACTCAAGCTGCCTCGTCTATAGTATTTTACTCTGACTACCTGAGCAGACACTGCGGGGCATTGAGTTAATGTGTCATCTCAGTCTTCACTAGTGACAGTACACAGAGTGACACGGTATCTGTGTATGTTGGTTATTGTTATACATACTGACGGTGACTGCCAGAAAAAAAAGAGGCTAACAGAAGAAATCAAGTCTTTGGTGAAATTTTGACTTTTCTAACTTTTCCTAATATATATATATTATATTATTATATATATATATATATATAATATTATATATATAATATTTATATATATATGAATAATCTTTAAATTTTTAAATATAATTATATAAATATATAAACTTTAAATATATATTACTTTCACTAAAAATTGAAAACATTTAACAGTTAAAGGGAAATTAAAACACCTTCATCTCCTTAGTCATTCAGATGTTTTGTGTCCTAGCAACTTTTAAGTTTTCACTCAGCTTTTTAAAATTCTAAATCAACTTTTGTCAGTTTTTAAATTTAGAACAGTTTGTAGTTTTATTTTGAAACCAATTGTTTTTAAATGTCTATCCATCCACAGACATTCTAAAACCATCTGGTGTTCAGCAGTAGTACAGAGGGCACACTTTAAAAAGTAATTCTAGATACAAAATCTGATTATCATGATGGGTTTCATTTTATTTGTAAGAGAAAATTCCTGTCTCTATTTTATAATTAAATCACTTCAGAAGTTCTAATATAAAACATATTAACATTTTATTTTCCAATATCTGAATGATTAAATTGCACTAAATATTTCTGGGTTAAATTTCTGTTTTGTTGCTGTTATTATTGTTAATATTCAGATTCATGGAGCCAAGTTGGCCTCTAACTGACTATGTAAGCCAAGGATGCTGGGAACTTCTGCTCTTCAAGTCTCTGGTTCTCCATGGATTCCAATTCAAATGCTAGGATCACAGGCAGATCACATGTGTACAGCACCACTAATCCTGTGGCTCTGTGTGCTAAGTAAGCACTCTACCAACTGAGCTACATCCCTAGACCCTAAAAGTAACTTGAAATATCCTACATAGTTAAAAGTTTAAAATACTGACAAGTTGAAGCAGGGGGACTGTCATAATTTTGAAGCCAGCCAAGGTTACACTGTGAATTTCAGGCCACTCGGAGCCACAGAGTAAGACCCTGCCTGAAAACAACGAAACAAAAAGTTAAGAATACACAGATGTTCAGTGCTGTGAAACCAAGTATGTGCTACTTATACAAATCAAAAACTGGGTATAAAATGCACTGAGATTTAAAACCATTTTATAAGTTACAGAGGCTGTGCAATATGGAAGTTCATTTATTCAAGGCTGTTAGTCAGGGCTGTATGCAGGGCACACTCATCACTGAAAGGAAGACAGATCTGAAGTCTCTGAAATCCCTCTCAATAATGATTTTTAAGAAACATTTAATTTAAAGTGTTTCATTCTAAGTGACTCAGAAACTGCCAAGTAGCTCATCTGTGGGCTGGGGTGTGGCTCTGTGGCAGAGTGCTTGCTTAGGTTATGGTCTCATCCCCACTGTCAGACAAAACTTGATGCAACTTTGACCAAAATCATTCATAGAACTTATAGATTTATGTTAAGGTGATACATGATTGGACAGGAGATGGGGGGAAAGGTCAAGGACCAGGAAGTGGAGGCAGGAAGCAAAAGGGGAGTCCAAGAGGAATCCAAAGATGGAGCTGCAGAAAGAGGATCTAGATCCAGGTGGACTTAATTGGTGATAGGTAGATATGAATAGTTCTAAGAGATTCTGTAGGTCATTTTATCTCATATAGAAGGGCAGTTTGTATCTTTGTCCATTGGATGTAAGCTTACTGTGTAGAGGGTTTGTGGATTGAAAATTTAATATATAAACCTGCTTGAAAAGCTACTGGGCTTTGCAGTCATGTTTGTGCCGGGCAGTGGAGGAATGGAACACACCAGGGCTGTCGTATCACCCAGGACAGAAGCAACAGGGCAAAGGAGTGAGCCGCCTGGGAAGGAAACCACGGGGAGAGTGTGGCTTACGGAGCATGTGACAGGGTCCATACCGGAGCAGCTTCCTCTGAGTGAGACCACAGGGGTCTGATAAAAGGATAAGCCATCCTTCTAATATTTACTGCAACAGAACTTAACGACTTATTTCTACTAATAATTATGAGTTAAAAGTACACAAAACATATATTCAGCCTGACCTAAGTATTCATATTTATATAATATGCTTTGGTTCATTTGTCAGTGCCTGTACATACAGATTTTTAATTTTTATCTTTCTTTCTTGTTTTTGTTTTGTTGTTGTTTGGGGTTTTTGTTGTTGTTGCTGCTGTTGTTTTTGTTTTGTTTTGTTTTGTTTTCCAAGACAGGGTTTCTCTATGTAGCCCTGGCTGTCCTGGAATTCAGTCCATAGACACGGCTAGCCTCAAACTCAGAGATATGCCTGCTTCTATCTCCCAAGTGCTGAGATTAGAGGCATGCATCACCTCTGCCTGGCAACTTTTTATATTTCTAACCCACACTTGTTACTTGGTAAGAGAGGAAAGACAATTTCTCCCAGAAACGTCATTACCCTTTGTCTATTCCTCTTTCAAAGCATTCCTTTCAGGACCTAGGGAGATGCTTCAGTGATTGTTTGCATTGCAAGCACGAGGAACTGAGTGCAGAGGCTCAGTGCCCGGATAAAAAGCTGGGCACAGCTACAAGTTCATAATGGCAACACTGACAGGATTACCACAAGCTGGGTCAGGCAGGTCCCAGGAGCTGGTTAGTCAGCAAGCCAACATGGCAAAACCCTGTCTCAAGGCAATATGGTGGAGAATGATAAAGGCACCTAACTGTTCAGGGATGGGCAGATCTAAGGCTTTCTCAGAGGCCCCAGTGAAAAGACAAAGGGAACCTACTTCTGTGTCTTTGCCCAGAAGTAGACTTGGAAAGGCCCAGTCTGGTGCTTGGTGGCCAGGGCCCAGATGAGTTAAGGTTTTGGTTCCTGGAAACTTGGCTTTTCCCCCTAATGAGACTCTGTTGTGATGAACTTGGGATAACCTGTGTTCCATTTTGTACAACATTGCTGGACTGGCTTCATGCTAACTGCACAGTATTATTAGATAGTTTCTGTTAACTTTGTCCCATTTCTCCTGTGGAAATAGAATATAAGATGTTATACTTCTTTTTTTTTTCAAGTAAACGCATCAAAATCTGTGAAAATGTAATTATACAATTAAAATAGTATAGTATATATACCATGATAACCATTGAATAAAATTAGTTTACTGAGAATAATTCTCAATTGTGAATAACACCGTCACTTCTTAATAATTTAAGCATGCTTGGCATAAAATCTTCAGACCCCAGTTTTCTTCTTCATCTTCTCATCTCCTACCTGTCTCACTGTCACTGAAGAGCAACCTATTGGTGCAGGTCACTTGACAGACACTCATGCACCATCCACACAAAGCATGTCTTTAGCAGAGTGTTAACTTAAGCCTATAATCCTAGCACAAGAAACTGAGGCTTAAAGGCTGCTGCAAAATCAAAGGCTTACCTGGGCTACAAAGGAAGTCAAAGATAGCCTGGGCTACATTCTGAAATCCTATCTCAACAAAACAAAACACAAAAGCATACCCTCTACCTTTAATTTAAAGGCTCCTTCCTCTATTACACTTTAATTTTTTTTTTTTTTACCATTCTCTTTAAGACGTGTATTTTACTATAGGTCTGATGGCATCTCTGTGCATAGATATTCAGTCTCTTATAAGAAATGAGAGAAGCATATCAAGAGTTCTCCAGGCAACTCTCAGTGGAGTAGGTGGTCTATGATGCATCAAAATGAGCTTTGGGAGGCCCTCAAGGAGACCAGGATGCAACCACTAGCTCAACCACCTGACAGCTGTGGCCTCACATTCAATATTAGCTTCACTGGCCCTCCAAAGTCCTGAATAGGAAATTCATTATACTTAAGAACAAAGTCCTTAGACCTTAAAATAATACTTTTTATACTGCCAGTCATTTCCCCAAGTATAATAAATCACTTATTTACCTAAGTACTTTATAAAAGAAAATGTATTATAAATAATCAAATAAAGTCATAGTGAAGTTGAATATTTATTTGAATTTCCCCCATAAAAGCATTCAATATGTAAGAAAAATAAACCAAATTTGTGAGACTTTTAAAAATATATATAGCCATTTTTGAAAAGTGAAAAGTTAGATTCTATTTCAAATGGCAACAAGGAAGACACTGTTATTTTAAAAATACCATTTAAAAAGTAGTATTTTTTTAAAAAAATGAATACTATATTAACATGATGTGTTCTCTATAGAATGGATACATGTATGAATGCCAATCTGAATATAGAAGAAATATATGTGTTAAAAATCACACTGGAAAAACAAATGTTCTTTTAAAAAGAACTTGCTAGTAAACCTCATAAACTTTCACATGCAGGATTTTTTTAAAATCCTGTTTATCCCATCCCCACAAGAAAAGAAAGAAGGACAAACTGTACTCAGTTTGAACAGAGCCATCATGGAGCCACCCACTGCTGTACAAGACAGAAGCCTAGTTATGCGGCCGACAGTAACTTCCTAAAGTGCATCTTTGAGGATCTGTCTAATAAATAATTCCAATCTCAAATATAAAATACTTAACACAGACATGCAATAACAAAACTAAATCATTATAGTGTAAAGTTTTTAAACTACTTTTAAAACTTTTGATTCACCAAAGAATAAAGACATCAATACAGTAGGCATTTTCAGTCTCCAACAGTGCACACTGTGTGCGCTTGTTATTTGGCAAATCTTTTGGAGTCGAACAAAAATAATGCAGTCTAAACAATATTTCTCTGTCAATATAATCGATTCCTCAGGCAAAGCAGTAAAGCGCAGAGAAGACTTAGATTTTGGGAAGTTTTGGTGCGTTGACCACAGGGTTTGCCTCCTGCAAGTATCTCCTCCCTGCACTTTTGTAGTCATAAGTGCAGCCGTGAGCTTCTGCATAGCGATGAGATGCACAGAAGTTGTTTCCACATCTAAAGCACAAAAAGAAAAAAACAAAACTTTATGTGAACAGTCACATATCCACGGAGGGCTCATCTCTTTAGCTTGACTTCAGGTAGTCGAACAAAGCCCTCTGGATCTCCTTAGCAATTTCTGTACCAACACTTTCCTTCCATACACTAGTATAAAGCTCCCCCCACAAAGAATAAGATAATTGTTAATTAATGATACCTATGTATGTTATTGAGGTAAAAAACAAACATCTCTTACATTAGAAAATTTGAATTCTAAGAAATTAATTAATTCTCATGAGGAAATTGGGTGATATAGAAATTAGCTATGTAAAGCTGGACATGGTGGTTTGTGCTTTTAATCCCAGCAGGAGGCAGAAGCAGAACTTTGTGAATTTGGGCCAGTCTGGTATACATAGCAAGATCCAGGCCAGCCAGGGCAAATCATCAAATTCTGTATCAAAACAAAACAAAAAACAAACAAAATCAACCAACCAAACAAAAACCCTACAAACCAACACAAAGCCATGCCATGAGAAAATTTAAAACACATGACGAGCAACAAAATAAATTATTTTTATGTGAACTGAATAAAGGCCACAATTCTTTTTAATGTTTGTCCTCACACATATGTTTTGAAATAACTGTACCAAATGTTAAAATATATAGTAAACTAATTGCCAGTTGGGTTCAGTTGTATTCAGTTTACAAAAGAAGAAGAGGGCTCTTCCAAGCAATATTAAAATGAATCAACTGGCCTAAATGTCCTAGTTCTGTGACTGTGGAGTGTCTACTTAAGCGTTTTAGAAAGTGATGCGTTTATCTATCTCTAGCCAATTAGGAATTCTTCTGAGGGCTGTTGTTAGAACATCATCTGGATGTTATTAATAGCCATTTAAACTTGTTTTATTCTGCATTATACCATGCTGAGTCCCCACAGAGAAAGCCTCTCAGCTTCTCCAGCTGGCCACTTGCCTGCATTCAAAGCTAGAGGCCAGTCCTGTTTTCTTTCCACAAAGAAAACAATGTTTCGTTATTTTCTTCTTTGTTTGAAGAGGGGCTTTCACAGGTGGAAGGTGATGCGTGCTTTCTCCTGTTTAGAGAAAGAACACCTTATTAATACAAGCATAAAATTGTACTTTTGAAAAGCCACTAAGTATAACATTCCTGTCTTAGTATCAATAGATACAAATTTAATTTATAATATTTATATCTAAAATAATTTATGAAATAAAGTGACAGCAAATGTTTTTGTGTGTCATGTTTCTAACACAGAATTGGACACTTCTTGTACAAACCAATACCATTCTGATTACCCCTGAGGGTAATTGACTTAAATACAGCTCAGCAAACATTGAAGAGAATTATGAAAAATTCTATGTGCTGAACACTCTTGAATTAACATAATCATTTGGTTTGTAAATATAAGGAAGCACCAGAATATCATGTTACTGATCTTTGACACAACAGAGAGTAAATTTCACAACAAATAAACAAGCCATTTATTTGTTTCAAAACTTTGGTTACTTGTAAAATAAAAGAATAAAGGCCTTAGCATGTAAAGACAACCTGAATTCAGTAACTACCACCTAGGTGGTAGAAAGAAAAACCTCATCCCACAACTTTCTGACTTCTACTCTGGCATACGCCTCCCCCTATTTCTCAGAGACAAAAAAGGCAAAGATGGCCTAGCCCCATTCTTCCCTGTTAAGAGGGAGGTTGGAGGTAAGAGGGGCTAGATATGATTGTATTTCACTGTATATACACATGAAAATCTCAAAAATAAACAAAAAATTATTTAAAAGAGATGCTAACACAATGTTTATAAGTGCTTTAAATGTAAATTCCATTTACATATATTAGAAAGCCTGTGAACATTTTATTTTATTTTACTGTTGTTTTGTTTATTTTATGAGTCAGGGTTTCTCTACATAGTCCTGGCTGCTTTGGAACTTACTATGTAGACCAGGCTGGCCTTGAACTTAGATATCTAATTACTTCTGCTTCTCAAGAGCTTGGATTGAAGGTGTGTGCCACCATGCTTAGCTGTCTCTGAACATTTTAAATGTGTTATAATTATATAAAATATAGTATCAATAGTTAGTGAATATATTTAGCTTAATTCTATAGTACTAGCTCTCCAAATATATTTACTAAATTCTATACCATTGTAACAATTTGACATTTTGGCTTAAAAACAGGAGCATATATATTCCTTATAATGAAAGAAGTAAATCATTAATTGCCAAGTTACATAGTTTTAAAATGATCCAAAGTGTTAATTAATGGTAGGTCTTAAGCAGAGAGGCTCAGAGCTGCTGTCCATAGCTGCTAAATGGAGCAATACAAGAGCACAGAGATGGGTGGCAGTATTGAACTGGGCAGGGCACTTTCCATGCTGCGTATTCTACATCACTGACAAGGGGGTAATATTGATTTGGTAATTAAAGTTTTGTGAGATCTTTTATGGGTTCATATTTTGGATTTTCGATTAGTGGATGTTTTGCCTTTTCTTTTTTAAGAACACAGACTGTGTGGCTATAAGCCTTAGCATAATAAAACTGTTTTATTACCTGTCTAAAAGGCACTCCTAAGTTTTACACAAAGCTAGAAACACAAAATGAAATCAACCAACTGAATGACCTGTGATCTAGTTACTGTAAACTGCTTCCTCAAATGCCACTGGAAATACCAAAACCATTTCCATTCTGTTAACAAAATAATCTCTAATTCTTAAAAAAGGAGGGGATTGCTTAATGGTAGAGCATATGCTAAGCCTTCTTATGACCCCATATTCAATCTCCAGCTCTCAGATGAGATAAAGAGACTCTTAGGCAGGACTCGGGAATCTATTACAGAATGGCAAATGAGAGCTAACTGACTAGTGACTGCTTTGAACCTCAGGCTTATATGTTCTTTCCTAACTGACTGTTGATATCACTTGGTTCAGCACAGGCACATGCTCATCTTTTCTTTCTTTTGGAATGCTTAGCTCTGGATTTTTCAGCTTTTTACATTCAAGTGCTTCTTGAATGTTCACAGACAAAACACACCTGTAACAAATAGGAGGCACAAGACAGAATGGCAGTTCCCTCTGTAACAAGTCTCTGTGGATGCTTCTGGCCATCGAGTGATAAACTATGCATTCATTAGTCGTCTGTTCAATGCTAGAAGCCATTACTAATATGTGCCATTCTGGGATTCTTTTAGTTGGTATTGACAGTAAGCATTCCCCCAGATAAAACAGCATCCATAATTCTCTCCTCTAGTAAAATGATACTTG
The DNA here is from genome assembly GCF_963924665.1 of Micromys minutus. Lineage (NCBI taxonomy): Eukaryota > Metazoa > Chordata > Mammalia > Rodentia > Muridae > Micromys > Micromys minutus. The sequence continues at coordinate 29,970,366 of NC_137972.1, forward strand.
TCCTGTAGGACATTATCAAATATTTACCCCTCTCAAGATTGTCTCATCCATGTGCTGAACATGGACAAAGTGGAACAACATTCCAGTGCTGAGTTGCTTTTCCCAATAGGTTGAAAGATATTTGGAATAGCTAACTCCTTTCATGTTTCCTAGCTAATATTTGATCTCATGCAATAATCACTCACCCAACAGAAATCCAATGATAAATTAATGTTCCAAATGCAAGCTTGATAGCTTTCTGAAGCTGATGCTAGAGCTACAACAATGGGGAAATCTGTAAGGGATGCCTGATGGTGAAGAAAACAAGCTAAAGAACTTATAATTTACTTAAAGATAAACAGATTCTCCTAGGTGCCTAGGATGACAGCATTATTGTTCTGGAAGGAAAGAGCAGCAGATATCACAGACTCTACTCTGAGAAATCATGGGTTGTTGGCAGCTCTTGATGCCTTAAACACAAATTAGATCAAACAAAAATGCTATACAGGGAGAGAAAGGATTGTTACAAACAATACAGAAGAAGCAGATTTTAAATAAAGGGGTTGGGATACAGCCTAGTGGTATAAAGTACTTGCCTGGAATGTTCAAGGCCTTAGCTTTGATCCCCACCACTGCAAAATAAACCAAATCCTAGCCAAGGAGAAAACAAAGCAAATAAAAACAAAACACCATCTATAATAATATACTGCCCCATAATTAAAGAAAAGAGATATAGGATATAATATGGTGGTGAACCATGTGCTTAGCAGAAACAAGACCCTGAGTTAGGTCTCAGCTTCATGCAGGGAGTAAAAGGGGATTGAGGGCAGAGATGATGAAAGACAAAAATCATGTAGGAGTCCCACAGCACCCTGCTGGGTCTGACCTCAGCAGCAGCAGCAGCAGCATCAGAAGAGCAGCAAGGAGATGGAAGGAGGCAATGGTGCTGGGAGCATAGGCAAGAAGGCAAGCATGACAACAGCCCAACACCAGAGACTGAAGATGCAGGCAGGACAGATCTGAGTGTGTGTTGAGGAAAAGTAACATCTCTAACATAAAAGGAAGACACAGATAGTAACTAACCACAACAGTCATACTGTCATCAACATGTGAAACAATGGAATAGAATAATGGATCTCATAAATACAGCATTACATCATATATGGTCAAACAAATTTCAAGAGGACTGTCAAGACCACTCAATGGGAAACAAATGGAGATTATAACAACTGCAAGAGAGTAAAACTGATACTCTGTGAGTGAGTCTGTCCACATTTTTCAGCCACACAGCTCTGCTTGCATTGTGTGCTAGTTTGTAGCCCTGAACACCAGGTATTAGCTCCACCAAGTCAAACCTTTCTGCCAGGGACACAGGCCAGGTACACGGGAGAGACAGGAACCAATCACTAACAACAAGACCACATATAATCACAGACAACAAGATGGCAAGAGGAAAGCAAAATATCTTACCACAGGGAAACCAAGACAACCTGGCAACACCAGAACCCAGCTCTCCCATCACAGCAAACAGCAGAATGCCAAACACTCCAGAAAAAGAAGACTCAGACCCAAAATCATACCTCAAGATGATGATAGAGATGCTTAAACAAGAACGGGAGGAAAAGCATAACAAAATAGAAGCTTTTAAAGAGGAAACAAGAAAAATACTCAAAGAAATCAAAGAACTAGAGGAAAACAGAACCAAAGAGATGAAGGAATGGAAGAAGGATCTTAAAATGGAAATGGAAACAATAAAGAAAACACTAAAAGAGACAACCCTAGAAATAGAAAACTTAAAAAAGAAATCAGGAGTCACAGATGCAAGCATCTCCAGCAGACTACAAGAGATGGAAGAGAGAATCTCGGAGACTGAAGACAACATTGAAAACATAGATAAAACAGTCAGAGAATATGCAAAAAACAAAAAGCTCCTAACCCAAAATGTCCAGGAGATCCAGGACACAATGAGAAGACCAAACCTAAGGATAAAAGGAATAGAAGAGGGTGAAGAATATCAACTAAGAGGCACAGTAAATATCTTCAACAAAATCATAGAAGAAAATTTCCCTACCCTTAAGAATGAGATAACCAGGAGCATAAAAGAAGCCTACAGAACTCCAAATAGAGTGGACCAGGAAAGAAATTCCTCCCGACACATAATAGTGAAAACGCCAAGTACCCAAAGCAAAGAAAGAATACTAAAAGCAGTAAGGGAAAAAGGTCATGTAACATATAAAGGCAGACCAATCAGAATCATACCCGACTTCTCAACAGAGACTATGAAACCTAGAAGAGCCTGGACAGACATCATGCAAACCCTAAGAGAACACAAGTGTCAGGCCAAGCTGCTATACCCAGCAAAACTCTCAATCATCGTAGATGGAGAGACCAAGATATTCCAAGACAAAACTAAATTTACACAATATCTGACCACAAACCCAGCACTACAATGAATGATAGGTGGAAAACCCAATACAAGGAGGGAAACTACATCCTAGAAAAAAACAAGAAAATACCTAAGCAAGAAAACCAAAAGAAGAATTCTACCTCTAAAAGCAAAAATAGCAGGAAACAGCAACCACTATTCCTTAATATCTGTTAACATAAATGGACTCAATTCCCCAATAAAAAGATATAGGCTATCAGACTGGATACATAAACAGTATCCAGCATTTTGCTGCATACAGGAAACTCATCTCAGAGACAAAGACATACACTATCTCAAAATGAAAGGTTGGGGAAAAAACCTTTCAAGCAAAGGGCCCCAAGAAGCAAGCTGGAGTGGCCATTCTAATATCAAATAAAGCAGATTTTCAACCAAAAGTTATCAAAAAAGATAAGGAAGGACACTTTTTACTCATTACAGGGAAAATTTGTCAGGAGGAACTCTCAATCCTTAACATATATGCTCAAAATACAAGAGTACCCATATTCATAAAAGAAACCCTACTAAAGCTCAAAAAATACATTGCACCCCACACAATAATAGTGGGAGACCTCAACACCCCACTCTTATCAATGGACAGATCATGGAAATGGAAACTGAACAAGGACACAGTGAAACTAGTAGAGGTTATTAACCAATTGGAATTAATAGACATCTACAGAACATATCATCCTAAAACAAAAGAATGCACCTTCTTCTCAGCACCTCACAGCACCTTTTCCAAATTTGACCATATAATCGGTCACAAAACAAGCCTCAATAGATATAAGAAGATTGAAATACTCCCATGCATCCTTTCAGATCACCATGGTCTAACGCTGGTCTTTTATAACAAAGACAACAAAAAACCCATATACACATGGAAACTAAACAATGCTCTATTAAACGATAGCATGGTCAAATAAGAACTAAGGAAAGAAATTAAGGATTTTATACAATTTAATGAAAACAAAAAGACAACATACCCAAACCTATGGGATGCAATGAAAGCAGTACTGAGAGGAAAACTCATAGCTCTGAGTCCTTCAAAAAGAAAATGGAGAAAGCATACACTAGCAACTTGACAGCACAGTTGAAAGCTCTAGAACAAAAGGAAGCAGATACACCCAAGAGGAGTAGATGGCAAGAAATAATCAAACTCAGAGCAGAAATTGACCAAATAGAAACAAAAAGAACCATCCAAAGAATCAACAAAACCAAGAGCTGGTTCTTTGAGAAAATTAACAAGATTGATAAACCCTCAGCCAGACTAGTTAACTAGAGGGCAAAAAGAGAGTATCCAAATTAACACAATCAGAAATGAAAGTGGAGACATAACAACTGAAACTGAGGAAATTCAAGAAATCATCAGATCATACTACAAAAGCCTATACTCAACAAAGCTGGAAAATCTGGAGGAAATGGATGAATTCCTAAACAGATACCAAGATACTAAAGTTAAACCAGGACCAGGTAAACCATCTAAATAATCCCATAACACCTAAAGAAATAGCAGTCATCAAAAGCCTCCCAACCAAAAACAGCCCAGGTCCAGATCGGTTCAGTGCAGAATTTTACCAGACATTTATTGATGACCTAATACCAATACTCTCCAAACTATTCCACAAAATAGACTCAGATGTAACACTACCTAACTCATATTTCGAGGCCACAATAACCCTCATTCCTAAACCACACAAAGACCCTACAAGGAAAGAGAACTTATAAAAGAACCAATCTCACTTATGAACATTGATGCAAAAATACTCAACAAAATCCTTGCAAACCGAATCCAAGAACACATCAAAACGATCATTCACCATCACCAAGTAGGCTTCATCCCTGGAATGCAGGGATGGTTTAATATATAGAAATCCATCAACATAATCAACCATATAAACAAACTCAAAAAAAAAAAAAACCATATAGTCATCTCACTAGATTCTGAGAAAGCATTTGACAAAATTCAACACCCCTTCATGTTAAAAGTCTTAGTAAGAACAGGAATCCAAGGCCCATACCTAAACATAATAAAAGCAATATACAGCAAACCAATAGCCAACATCAAACTTAACTGTGAGAAACTTGAAGCAATCCCACTAAAATCAGGGACTAGGCAAGGCTGCCCACTCTCCTCCTACCTATTCAACATAGTACTGGAAGTCCTGGCTGAAGCAATTAGACAGTGAAAGGAAATCAAAGGGATACAAATTGGAAAGGAAGAAGTAAAAACATCACTGTTTCCAGATGACATGATAGTGTACGTAAGTGACCCCAAAAATTCCACCAGAGAACTTCTACAGCTGATAAACAAGTTCAGTAAAGTGGCTGGATATAAAATTAACTCAAACAAATCAGTAGCCTTCCTCTACTCAAAGGACAAACATGCGGAGAAAGAAATTAGGGAAAGAAGAAGAAAGACCAAAGTGTGAATGCTTAATTCCTTCTTAGAAGAGGGAAACAAAATACTCAGGAGGAAATATAGGGACAAAGTGTGGAGCAGAGACTGAAAGAAAGGCCATCCAGAGACTGCCCCACCTGGGGACCCATCCCATATACAGTCACCAAACACAGACAATATTGCAGATGCCAAGAAGTGCTTGCAGACAAGAGCCTGATTTACATGTCTTCTGAGAGGCTCTGCAAGAACATGACAAATATAGATGCGGATGCTCTCAGCCAACCACTGGACTGAGAACGGGGTCCCCAGTGGAAAAGTTAGAGAAAGGACTGAGGAGCTGAAGGAGTCTGTTCTGAAGGAAGAACAACAATATCAATCAATCTGACCCCTCAGAGCTCTCAGGGACTAAACCAACAACCAAAGAGGACACATGGAGTGACCCATGGCTCCAGCTGCATATGTAGCAGAGGATGGCATTGTCTGGGGTCAATGGGAGGAGAGGCCCTCAGTCCTGTGAAGGCTCATTGCCCCAGTGTAGGTGAATGCCAGGGCAGGGAGGCCAGGAGGGAGTGGGTTGGTGGGAGTGGGGGGAGAGAACCCTCCTAGAAGCAGGGAGAAGGGGGGGGCAGAATGAAAGATTCCAGAGGGAAAACTGGGAAAGGGGATAACATTTAAAATTTAAATTAAAAAAATCCAATAAAAGAAAAAAAAGATTTTTATAGTTTTGTATTCTAGTAAAAGAATACAAAAAAAGCCATTGGCAAAATCCAACATCCCCTGGACTAAAGATACCAGAGACTTGCCTCAACAATAAAGGCAATTTACAGGAAGCCCACAGCCAACATTAATCTTTAAAAATATTCAAAACTAAACAGTAAATAATTAAACAATTTTACTTTTGCCACACATACCCAAAACAATTGAAGGTACACTTGCTGCATTCATAGTACAGCAGTATTATGACAGCTAACATGTGGAACCCACCCATGTGTGCACCGTCTGTGAGTGGATAAGCAATCTTTAGTCTACGTGAACAACATGGTGTTTTGAGCTTTACAAAGGAATTCTGACACATGTGATAACATAAATGAACACTGAAGATCTCAGCAGTAAAATACACCACCCAAGAAGACAAATATTACATATGAGGCACTTAAGTCATAAACTGTGGAGATAAGAAATAAAATAACAATTGTCAGAGACTATAGGTGGGTAAAAAACAGATGGTAAATTTTGTGGTGCTGTGGTTACCTTTGTTTTGACACCTTTAGGACACGCTCTCACTACAATCTCCAAACTACTTTTTAAAGGCCTAAGCCCATGTAATCCTCCTGCCTCAATTTCTCAGTCTCATCCTACCCAGGAGTTACAACTATAGGTACATGCCAGCCAGCTTGCCCACCGAGAAGTTAAATAGCCAATGAATTAAAACCTTTGGTCTGGCAAAATGAAGAGCTACAGAGAACTGGTAATGGATGCGGTCATCGCTGCCCAACATGTGACTGTATGTAATGCTGTGAAGGTACACATTTAAAAATGACTAAAATCCGTAATTGGTGGTACATGCATGGAATGCAGTATCTGATAGATTAAGGCAGGATTTCGGGATAGCCTAAGACACACAGTAGGACTATGTCTCAAAAACACAGATGTTGAACAGGACCTAGTAGCACAGAGGCAGAAACAAACCAATGGAAGTTCAAGGGCATCCATGCAATGAGTTAGAAACCAGCCTAGGCTGCACAGGCCCTGTCTCAAACAACAACAAAAATACATCCTTAAGAAGACTTTTTATGTGCGCTTTAACACAATGAAAAACCTTTAAAAATGTAAAGAAATGTGTCAGAACTTTATACCCTCAGGCCTCACAAAGGAAAAGAAAGCAAATCCTATGTGTCTCTTTAAAAAAACAAAACAAAACCCAAAAAGGTCTACAACATGGCAAACGTTTTTAAAACTCCAGAGCACAGAGAGCACACCTTGGGTGAGTTTACTGCCACTGGTCTGGGTATTAAAACACAGAAGAGGTTTTAAAGTCTTGCTTCCTTCCAGGCATTTTCAGTGTGCTATCACTGCAAGAAGAATGTGTGTTTGAACCACTTCTGCTACTGGGTATAGAAAGAGCTGGGCCCAGATAGTATCCTTGTCTTTGTTCAGAAATACTAAGTTCATCAAAAAAGTCTTTACCAGTCCACCTTGACATCAGCCCAAATCTTAAATGCTCCTCGGGGCCCACACAAGCAGCCCATTGTGGCTTTACAAGGGCCAGCCCCTAGTGAAAGGTTTAATTTTCTACAATGTCTTTTCAGAGACCACAGCCCTCCCAAACACGAAATACCAATTTGATATTGCTTGTTTCCCTGGCAGTCAAATCACAAATTGTTCTCTGGAATGAATCATTTGCAGGCATTTACCCTGTGCATGCATACCACAGAAAATGCACTTTCTCCCTCCCCTTGAAAACTCAACTGTGGTAGGCAGTGCCCTGGCTTACCTATTCTCTTCCCGGCTGCTGAGTTACTTCCACTCTTTCCGACACCGAGGGCAGACTACAATTAAAACACAGAACACCTGCTGAGGTGAGTCAAGGCAGAACCAGTCACTGCGCAACAAGTGCTTTAGGATTCTATTACTGAAATGCAGATGAGCACCCATTATATATTATGTGCTCTATTTTTGTTTAAATTAACTTGGAATCTGATCTTACTTCTGTGCTTACTGTTTATCAGTAAAAGGATAGCATTTGGTGGCTTAGGTAAGAGTCTGGATACTGGAAAAATCCTTAGTGAAATTAGGTAAAACTGACAAATACAGAGTAACAGTGAACACGGCAGTAAAGCCTGTAATTAACTCCAGCTCTCAGGAGCTGGAAGAGGACCAGAATTCAAGGTCATCCACTAAGTCCCAGGCCAGCCTAAGCATTTTAGTGAAATTTATGGAACATCAATTCAATTGTAAGCATTTTTATTTTCATAAGTAAACACTTTGAAATAGTCCGTACACAACTAACTAGAACTGAAAAGAGAATACTTACTAGAAAAAAATCTGTAGGTTCTGACTGGGGAGAACTTTTCCTACTGTTTTCATCCTGAAAATGCTGCAAGTTTTTAGACAACCCAATTCCAGAGGACCGAAGCCTGCCTGCCCCGCGTGTGCTCTGCAAACTGTCCCTGCTTGCACTCGGTGCCAGTGAAGCCAAAAAGGCATTATTGTTTACACAGCCAACAGGCTCTTTGGAAGCTTTATTAGCCATTTCTGTAATATCTCGGGCTTCCACTTTAGAAATAACGTCAGATCTTTTCCCAGGCGAATCGACTTTAACACCACGGAAGCGAGCAGTCCTAGAGAAAGAAGAATCTGCTATGGTTCGAATGTCCAATTCCCGCAGGGTTTGTGAAGTGGATGCTGAGGGGTTGCCTGACTCAAAACATTTCGACTGTCTCTGTGGCTTCACCAGAGAACTATGTAGTGACACTGGTGCAGCACAGAGAAGAGGTGATAGGAGTCTGTTCTTGTGAGAGCTTGGCTCTCGGTGGTTAAGAACTGCATTGTCTCCTGGGTCACTGCTCAGCACTCTTGCCGCATGGCTCAGAGGCTGTTCTGCTGCCCTCAGTCCTGCATCACCTTTAGTGAGTGGGAACTCTGGTGTTACCTTCCCTAACCCTTCTACACCACTGCTTGACTCCGCACCATTTCCTTCTGCAAATGGAGCAAAAGGACCTACTTCTGGCAGGAGCAACTCATCAGCTACACATTCTTCTGACCGTGGAAATAAGACAACATCATCCTCATTATTAGATGACAGGTTTCCTGGAAGGTGCTTGGTCCTCCTAGGCAGGGATGATCCAAGATGAAGAACAGAATCTGCAAGCTCTTTGTCATTTTCCAGTTCTAAATGGGCCAACTGAGGAAGCAGTCTGATACTGCTCGTGGAGTGAGACAGCATGTTAATCTCCCAATTATCATCATCCTTCAGCAGCTCACTCCTGAGAGATGACACTGGTCTATCGGCAGGAGCCTGAGCTGCAGGACTTGTGCCTGTGTTCCTGGATGTTTCAGGGAGATATGCATTCCCAGAAGGTAAACAAGACTGCCCAATCTGAGGGAGGACTCTTAACAATCTGTGCCGGGCTGCTGCTGCAGAACTGCTGGATGGCCGAGGAGCTAGAGGTGGGCGAGCTTTTACCTTGACAACTTTCTTAGGCTACAAGAAAAGAGTGCACATGTAATTCCTCAACACAGTTGTTTCCATACATCAGCAATAATCAGTGGAGAAAATGTTACTTACCATATTGCCATTCTGTTACCTCAATTTATAGTGCTCAAAAAAGCTGGGTGTGTGTGGTGTCACACCTGTAATGCTAGCACTTGGGAGGCTGAAGCAAGATGTCTGTCATGAGTTTGAGGCCAGCCTGCCTAGTTTACAGAATCCATTCCATGCCAACCAAGGCCACAAGATGAGTCGTCTTCTCAAAACAAGACAACAACGAGATGCTTTAAAATATTAAAAATCTAAAAATTATGATTGAGAAGGATTTGTTATATTACTTTATTGAGCTTAATTTTTGAAGGTGTTAAATAAAAATAATTACTCTATTTTCCTCACAATTAGTTCTTTCCAAGGCTTTTATTAAAATGTTGATTATGTAATATGGCATTCTTCCTAGTAAGCTGACTGTGGGGAAGTATGGAACTCAGCAAAAAAGCTGACCAGACTAATGTGTGACTTTTAAAGGCTGTCCTGTCTGTCTGACAGTTTCTGTGGACTTATAGTTCAGGAAGGGCTCCCACCCCAACATCACAGGACTAGTTGCACCTCTGCTACTTCCCCAACCAAAATGGTTTATACTTGATATCTCCTTTTCTTCTCAGTCTGAAATATACAGATACATACCAGGCAAAGGGTGCATATAGGAACAAGAAAAGATCCTTTTTCTAAAATGGAAAAGAATCCCTCATGTAGGGTTGCTAACAGAGTCCCCTGAGATGAGATCTCACATGTGTTATCACAGCTTCCTGATAGAGAACTCAGGCCTGTCTTGTGATGACGTTGGGAGTAGCGTCTATGATGCCTGTGCCTGCTTTGCCTGGATTTGGATCCACTTGCTCTCCCCCTGTTGATTTTGCTTTTGTTTCCTTTTGCCAGACTATGTGTCTTAGTCACAGCACAACTGCAAACTATATATATGCACCTAAAGAGTCAGCGAACCAGGGACCGGATGTGCCCTACCCTGACACAACGTTTACATATAAGTTATAGTGGAAAGGGTGAAGTTGAGAGCTCAAGAGAGGAGCCTTAGCTCATAAGCACAGGAATGGTCAGCAGACAGGATGGAAGTCTGGTGACACTCCAGCAGCCTGGCCTGTAAGAAATACACACTGAAAACTCAGGCCCATTTGAGAAAAGGAGAGCTGCGGCAGCTGCAGAGGATGGAGGTTCTCAGAAAAGTACGCTGGCTCTTGCAACCACATTTACTCTGAAGTCATTGTCTTGCAAATCTACAGCTATATATTTACAAAAAAAAATTTTTTTTAACTGAGATTGCTTTCTAGGCCTTAGAAGTCAACAATTGTTGCCAAAATCTAAATTACAACATAGCCTCCCAAATAAACACAGAACTGAATCTGAGAAGTGTGGTAATTAGAAAAAGAATGGCTCTCACAGGTTCATAGATGTGAATGCTTAGAGAGCAGCACTATCAGCAGACGTGGCACTCTTGCAGTAGGTGTAGCCTTGTTAGAGGAGGTCTTGTTGGAGCCCACTTAGGTCAGCTCTGAGGTTTTAAAAGCTCAAGCCAGATCCAGTATTCCTCCCTCTTCCTGCTGCCTACTAATCCAGACGTAGAACTCTCAACTTCTCCAGCACCATGTGTGCCTCTGTGGCACACTTTCCATGATGATGACAATGAACTAAACCCAATTAAAGGCTTTCTTTTATAAGAGTTGCCATGGTCATGGTGCTGCTTCACAGTGATGAAACACTGACTAAGACAGAAAAAGGCGTAACATTATAAAAATAAGGTAATTTACAAAGGATAGGGTGTACTAGCAAGATGCCTTTTCAACTGCAGCATAAAAAGCAAGGCTTAAACGTTTCTTATCTGAATAAACCATCACTTGATGAAATATAGAAATGGTTGTTCCAAGTGCTCTTTAAATTCTCACTTTTTTTTCTTAAGTTTTATAATTCTGAAAATTCAGTACTTACAAATCTAACCTTTCTTTCCTTTCCTTGGAATTTACTAAGATATGCACCTAACTAAAAATTATGAGGAAAGTTTTTAAAGACTCTTACCAGCCATGGCATAAACACTAAAACATCAGGGATACAAAGAAGAAATTTATTTATGTTACATTTTCTTTAAAAGTAGAACTGCTGCTCATCTAAACAATGGAGGCAGAACAGAGAAAAGAGAAAGCCAAGAAATTTTCTGGCAGTCATTTAGCTAGCATGCAGGAAGCAAAATGTGTCAGGTCTGGGGCTGACATCAGAAAAGCAAACGTTAAAGATTCACTCCAGAAGCTGGGTGGTGGTAGTACATGCCTTTAATGAGGATCTCTGTGAGTTCAAGGCTATCCTGGTCTACAGAACCCAAGACAGCTAAAGCTACACAGAGAAACCCTGCCTTGAAAAAAATAATAAAACCAACCAACCAATCAACCAACCAGCAAGCAGTCCAGGACAGCAAGCATCACTCTCTGAGCTCTATGATTAGCACAAGACTGCTTCAGATACTTGTCACATCACATAGCAGATGCTCTCTTGAGATGAACAGACCTGTCATGTGTTTTCATGAATTACAGTTCTCATTCCAGAAGAAACCAAACTGACAGAAAAGAGGAATCATCTAATCTCCAAGCAACCAACCTATAGGGCAGACCTTATTTTTATGCTGATGTTAGAAAACTATCTTTTGAATATATATTGGACACACATGGAAAATATCAGATCTCTAAACATCATATTAAAAGCAATGACTACATGAAATTCTTGGGAAATGGATGAAACTAGAAAATATCCTTAGTGAGGTAACCCAACCACAAAAGAACACACATGGTGCACTCACTGGTAAGTGGTTATCATCCTAAAAGTGCAGAATAACCAAGAAACAATTCACAGACCTTATGAAGATCAAAAAGAAGAAAGACCAAAATGTGGATATTTCAGTCCTTCTTAGAAGGAAGAACAAAATACTCACGGGAGGAAATACAGGGACAAAGTATGGAACAGGGACTGAAAAAAAAAAAAAAAAAAAAAAAGGCCATCCAGAGACCGTCCCACTTGGGGACCCATCCCACATGCAGCTACCAAACCCAGTCATTATTGCTGATGCCAAGAAGTGCTCTCTGCCAGAGCCTTACTGATACAGATGATGATGCATGCAGCTAACCATCTGACTGAGCATAGAGACCCAAATGGAAAAGCTAGAAAAAGGACTGAAGGAGCTAAAAGGGTTTGCAACCCCATGGGAAGAACAACAATATCAACCAACCAAATCCCTCAGAGCTCCCAGGGACTAAAACACTAACCAGTGAGTACATATAGAGAGATCTATGGTTCCAGCTGCATAAATAGCAGAGGATGGCACTGTCTGGCATCAATAGAAAGACAAGGCTTTGGTCCTTCGAAGGCTCATTTCCCCATTGTAAAGGAATGCCAGGGTGATGAGGTAGGAGTGGGTGGTTGGGAGTGGGAGCATCTTCATGGAAGCAAGGGGGAGGGAAGGAGACATTTGAAATGTAAATACATAAAATATCCAATAAAAAATCTAAACATCAGAACTTTAAATAATATTGTCTGATTTCCATGCAATTAAACTAAAAATTAAACACAATGAAAAGTCAAAAAAAAAAAAAAAAAAAAAGTTCAGCCACCAAAAGTTACCTAAATCTACTCAACCACTTTGGGAATAACAAGTAAATTCTAAACTGGTAAATTGAAAATATTACCAATTGCTATAATGTCTCTACTGACATATTGTATAAAGAATACAATTTTGGGTGACATTTATGTCAAATATCAATTATATCTAATCATAGTGTAACTCAGATGATTCAAAACTGATGGCTTATACTCCTTAAATATTTAATATAACTGTAGTACCTACTGCTGAGCCACCAGGCTCCAATGGACAAGTCCAAACTTATGGGTCATAGATAGCCCTGATTAAACTCAGGAGTTACAACACAAGACATATGGAGGAGAGATCTGTGGGGAGGAGGAAGATTGGACATGAATGGTAGGGAAATAAGGGAGGGTTATTATGTATTGTGTACATATCCCAAATTCTCTAAGAATAAATTGTAAGTGTGTTGTGTGAGTGTGTGTATGTGCATGTGTGTCTATGTGAGTGTATGTGTGAGTATGAATGTATGTGCATGTGTGCCTGTGTGTGTGTGTGTGTGTGTGTGTGTGTGTGTGAAGCTGAAGTCCCAAAGCAGTATTTGTACCTAAGCCAATTCACAAGTCCACTGATAGGTGAGTGAATGAACAAAACATGGTACATACATGCAGTCTAAAAAGAAAGCAGATTCTGATGTGCTGTACCATGTATGAACCTTGGAGATGTCATACTAATTGAATAATATAACCACATGTATTCTATTTCCCTTATTACGGTATCTACAGTAGACAAATGCATAAAAGTGGGAAATAGAATGGTACTTGCCTGAGGTTAAAGAGAAGGGTACTAGGAAGTTGGTCTTAAGAAATATCAACATTGTTTGAAAACAAAGGCAAAGTTCTGAAGACTAATTAAGCAAAGATAAAAACATACTTGTTAACACCAATAACAGGGTTACATTTGAAGACAATTAAAAGCTCACATGGTTGCACACTCCCATAGTACTGACAGATAAGAAATAGAAAGAAGAGGTTTATGAGTTCAAGACCAGCTTTAACTATATATTAAGTTTGAGGCTAGTCTAGGTTATGTGAGACTCTGTCAACTAAATAAATAACTAAATAAGATGAACAGTAAATATTATACATTTTACCATTATTTAAAATAAAAATAACTTAAAATACTAATTAGGTGATAGTATCCTCTCTGTAAAATTTATTCAATTTTTGCTGTATGACAGAAAAGAAAATTGAAAATCACCTCCCTCTGATTAAAAAAAAAAAAAAAAAACTCCTAAGAAAAATATTTAGAAACTAAAAGAAAAGTCATGACCAAGAGTGGGTCATGTCAACAATGCAAAATTATTTCATATTCCTAAAAGTCACTCATCCTGCATTACCAGAATTGTCTTAGCCAATGTGTGATCTATTTTGATTTCTCTTTCTGTTTCTTCTTTGACCTATGAGTTACTCAAAAGTGTTTTATTTTGAAATATATTTTTCTAGGTATCTATTATTGATTTCCAGTTTTATTTTTGTAAATAAGAGCATTTTTAATCTTTCTGAAATTTACTAAATTTTATTTTTGTATAAAATATTGTACTTTATTTTTTGTCTTTTTTTTCTTTCTCCATTTCTTTTGATAAATGTTTTAATGTATTCCCTTAAAAAGTAGTGTGTGTTCTGTTGCTGGGTGAAGTGTTGTGCAAATGCCAGCTACATCCAGTGAGTTGATAATGGTCCTCAGGTCCTCTCAGAAACCTTTCCAATCCTCTGTTCTGCCAGTCATGCTAAGAGTGGCCTCTTTAGAGAGAAGCATGCATTTCTTGTAGGTTTTGCTCATATATTTCACAATTCTATTACTACATAAATAAAAATTATCATATAACTTTCTGTTCAACTGTTCATCATATGATTAAAAAGTAAGATCTTTATACATACTTATCTCAAAAATCAAATGAATTATAGATCTAAACTAGAAAGAGATGATCATCTAAAACTCTTGGAGAAAACCATGAAAGCATTGTCTTCAAGACCTGTGACAGGGAAGTATGTCATAAAAATTATTAAATACTAATCATAGAAGCAAAACTGCTAAACTGTAATACACTAAAATTAACAATACTAATCAAAAATAAGTCAAAAAGTAAACCACATAGTATTATAAACTACAAGCCATCCATCTGACAGAGCCCTTATGACACATAAATGTATGTGTGCTGGTTGCTTTGAGATGTGTCTCATGTCACCCAGACTACATTCACTACATTCCAGCCTGCTACACTGAGGCTGACTCTGAACTCAGATGCTCCCGACTTCACCTCCCAAGGCCAGGGATTAATTACATGAGCATGTTATCAAATTTAGCTCCATAGTATACTTTTAAATGTCTATAAACCAATAAACAAAAGCAAGGTAACCTAATTTTAAAATGAGCAAAATATGTGGCAATGCACAAGAAAGAATTTTAACCAAAGAGTCAACATATTTAAGTAAACATTATTCATAAGAAAAATGAAATACAAACCACTAAAGGATTCTAAGAATGGTTGAGATGAAAACAGTGATGACTGTAAGTGTTGGCAAGGATAGGGCTCAAACTGGAGCTCTCCTGTTATTGAGGGAGTCTGACCTGCTTATAAACCTATGCAAACCATTACTGTAACTTTTGTTTGTCTGTTTTGAGATGGGGTCTTACTATGTAGCCTAAACTGGCATAGAACTTCTTTAGGCAGGCTAACCTAGAATGCATGATCTCCTCCCTACACCACACAAAGGATGCTGTGACACCCGCTCATCAAGTACCTGGATATATGGCATGAAACAGGTTCTCTTTCCTATGACTCTAAAACATAAAGTGCAAGTGTCCATCAAAAAATGTATGTATATGCATGCTTCAAGTGGTTCTGTTAATAAAAGTAATAACTCTGTCACCTGAATGCTTATCATAGGAAAGAAAAACAAAAAGGAAACTCACAGTGTAGTTTAAATAATATCTAAAATAAATTTAAAATAATTTTTACATTTTATATGGAAGAAAAATAGGCCAGAATTATATAAAAGTTTGTATTGTCTATGTTTTTATTTATATAAAGTTTTATACCAGACAAAACTTAGTTGTGGAAATATATATTAAAAATAGTCTTTATTTAGGAAAGATTATGAGGAAATTTTTTACAGAAAGAGACTGCGGAACGAGTTGTGGCCATGCATACTTTTAATCCCAGCGCTCACAAGGCAGAGGCAGGAGGATCTCTGTGAGTTTGAGGCCAGCCAGCACTATATATTGAGTTCCAGAACTGCCAGGCAAACACATTAATAGCCTACCTCAAACAAACAACGGAAGAAAAAAAGAAAAAAGGAACTACTTTGTGTTATGTCTAAATAAGTGCATTTAACTTTAAAAATTCATCAAGCAGAGCCTAAATTTTACTATTATTTTGGGGAGGTGATTTGCCATCATAGGCATGGAGTGGTCAGAGTACATCAGTCAGAAGTCAGTTCTCTCCTCCTAAGGTTGCAGGCTCGTGTGGCAAGTGCCCTAACTTGCTGATCCATCTGCCAGGCTCCAAACACTCCTTTAGAAGTTGTGTGTTTTATATGGTGAGGCACTAACAAAATGCAAAGAAGGCAAGGAACAGTGCTGCTGTGTGGGGTGGGGGAGAGGGCAGAAATGAGGAGACAGACAGACAAACTTACATCCAGTAACAAAAACAACTGTCAAGAATGTGAAAGACTAAAGTCTCATGCTGGAATGTGGGTTTTTCACTTTGGGACTACTTTAGAAAAACGGCAGTTTCTACTAAAGCTAAACTGGTAAATATCCTCTAGGCATGGGGGGCATACACCTATAATCCAAACACTCAGGAGACTAAGGCAGGAGGATTGCTGGGAGTTCATGGCAGGTCTGGGTTGTATACTAAGATCTGGACCAGCCTAGGCTGTGGTGTGCCTTTCTCAGTGTCTGTGATCGTGACGTCACACTTTACAAGTAATGACTGAAAGATGAATCTGTCTGTTAGTGCCCTTTCCATAGTACAGCTATGACATTTTAAGGACGAATTATGTTAAATGTGTATTAACCTTTTCAGGTGTGTTACAAGACTAAAAATCTCAATATTCATTTGTCACATCTTAATAAATAAGTTGAGGCCAGAAACGTGAAATGAGTAATATTTTATAGTTTCCACAGTTACCAGCAGACCTCAGTGCTGTGAGCCCTGCCAGTATAAGCGAGAGAAAAGCTTGGCCAAGAGCCAACAGCTTCACCTTTTTGCTGAGATTCATGTTCTCCATCTTAGCCTTCAGCAGCTTCATCTTATTCATAGTTATTGAATTTTCAATGATTTGTTGCCCAGAAGGAGAAGGCTCAGCTTCTTCATCCTCATCTGTATACAAATTATACACAGAACCACCACTGCAAGGGAAACAATAAGTACTTAAAACATGCTTGGTACCCACTGAGCACTAAAAGCCCTATGTACAGTAGCAGCTATAGATCCTCCCAGCTGGGAAACACTAACTTTATTTTATCATTGTAAATGATAAAAGTAAATTTCAAAGCATTTCTTTGCCCAAACTGGCCTCAAATGTGGTACTCAGCTGAGGATGGCCTTGCTCTCTGTTCTGATACTCCTGCCTCCACTTTCTGCTTGCTGGGATTACAGGTGCATGCCACCCACACCAAGTTTTATCTAGTTCTAAGGACTGAATTTAGGGTTCTGTGTGTGCTAGGTAAGTGTGCTATGTATCAAGTTACATATCCAGCACATTCAAAACACATTTTGAAGGTTAGGGACACTGGTCAATGGGTAAATTGCTTGCCTTGCAAATACAAGTACTCAAGTTCAGTTCCCCAAACCAAAGGTATCTAACTGGCTTGTTTGCAATCTGAGCACCGGAAGGCAGAGACAGGCAGATACCTGAAGCTGATCCACTGGTCTACCCTGCCCATAGCGCTTTAAGCCAATTAAAGATTCTATCTCTAAAAAAGAGGATGGACAGCTCCTGAAGGACAAACCTGAGTTCTACTTGTGGTCTCTGCATACAAGGGCACACACAAACCTACACACACACACACACACACACACACACACACACACACACACACTTAGGAGAAAACAACTGGGAAAGTGCTGCACCATCACTTAACTGCTAAGCTGCTCCAAGGTCAGTGCAGCGCATCACGGCACTGCTGACTCTGCTCTGAGTGCTTGCTCTCCCAGGCACACCTCACAGACTCTGTCTTTACAAAAACATACAAGGTAGATATCACATTCCCTTTTACAAATGGAAACTGCAAGTAACAAGTTAACTGATGGACCAACAACATGGTTCAGGGGGAAAGGAGCTTGCCCCTAATCCTGATCACTTGAGGTCAATCCAAGCACTCATCAGGTGGAAAGAGATCTCCAGAAGTATGCAGTGGCATGCACATCCCTACCCCCAGCACTAATGAGTGAAATGTGAACAGGTAAAGCCCAAAGTGGTGATGCAACCTTTAAGCCTGGCACTCAAGAGGTGGAAGCAGGAAAGGCCAGGCTAATCTATCTATACTGAGCTTGAAGCCAGCCAAGGCTACATAGTGAGACTGTCTAAAAAAATAGTTTACAAATAATATTTCTATTTAGTCTTTGTATTTCAATGTAATTTGATCCTTTTCAATACTGCCCCCCCCAACTCCTCCCAAATCATCACTCAACTCCCTATACATCCAACTTCATGTTCTCCCACTCTCAAAAAACAAACAAAAGCCATGGAGCCCAGATTGGGTTAGACTACCTGGGAGTGTGGTTAATATACATGTTTGGGTTAGCCTACACGGGAGTGTGGTTAATATACATGTTTGGGTTAGCCTACACGGGAGTGTGGTTAATATACATGTTTGGGTTAGCCTACACGGGAGTGTGGTTAATATGTGTCCTTCCACTGTAGGAAATGAATTTTTCCCTCTCCCAGAAGCTACTTGCTGTGACTAACTCCTTGGCTAGGGTGGGTCTTTGAAATGAAATGCACATATCTAAAGTGCAAAAGCTAATACTCACAAATGAGGGAGACCATACAGTGTTTTTCCTTCTGGGTACAGGTTACCTGACCCAGAATGTTTCCAGTTTCATCCATTCATCTGAAAATTTCATGGCTTCATTTTTGTTAACATGAATAATATTTCATTCTATAAGTGTACATTGTCATTATCCATTAATCAGTTGCTGGACAACTAGACTGTTTCCAATTGCAGGCTATTATACAAAAGTCAGTGAATTTAGATGTCTCTGTAGTAAGATGTATATGCTCACAAACTGTAGAGCTGGACTTTGCAGTAAAGCTATTTACCACAAACTAACTCCCTGCTGACTGGTCTCCTAGTGGCTGTACTAATTTGCATGCCTACAAGATGTGAATGTGTTCCCCTTTTCCTGCTTCTATTCTTATTTGTTTTGTTAAACTTGACCATTCCAACTGAGAAAGGATGAAATCTCAGTGTAGATTAGTGTTTCCCTGATGGCTAAGGATGTTGAACACTTTTCATCTATTGAGAACTCTCATTGGATTAATATCTCATTTAACTGCAATATTTCATTTAACTTGTAAATGTTTAGGGTTGTTGCTTTTCATCCTACAACTTTCAGATGTGTAATTGTTAAAGAATTTTTCCCTCTTGTGGGTTGCCCCTTCAAACATGGTGTCCTCTGCTGTACAGAAGTTTTTGTTTATGAGGCTCCATTTAGTCACTCTGTCTTAATGCCTGTGCAGTCAGGGTCTGGTTCAGAAAGCCCTTTCCTGTGCCTTTACGTTCAACCCTGCTCCCTTTTCCTTTTATCAGGTTCAGGATACCAGGTCTTACATTTAAGTACTTGGTCCATTTGAAACCCAGCTTTGTACAGGCTGAGAGAAAGATGTAGTTTCATTCTGACATACAACTATGCAGTTTGACCAGCACTATTTGTTAAAGATGCTCTTTTCACCAATGTGCATTTTTGGCTTCAATGTAAAATATCAACTATTCTTGGATGTCTGGAGGTCTTAGATTCGATTCTTTTGATCAGTGCCTCTTTAATTAAAAAAATGTTTTTGTGACTATGGATGCTCTAGCTGACTGTCTGTGTACCACATGCATGCAGTGTCCTTGGAGGTCGAAAGAAAATGATGGATCACCTGGAACAGATGGTTGTTGAGCTACTATACAGGTGCAGAGAATCAAATCCCTCCCTTCCTCTCTGCCAATACCATTCTGATTTTATTACTGTAGCTCTGTAGTAAAGTTAAAATCAGCAAGAATGATACTTCTGTCACTCTTTTATTATTCAGGGTTGCCTTAGCTATGGTGGAGCTTTTGTCTATTTACTGTTATATGAAACTTATTTTTTAATTTCTGCAAAATTGTGTTGGAAGTTTGAAGAGCATTGCAATGAATCTCTAGGTTGCTTTTGGTAGGATGGTCCCTTTCACACTATTAATACTACCAATCAATAAGTACGAGAGATCTTTCTGTCTTTCCGGGGTTTTCATTCTTTCTTCAATGTCTTACAGTTCTTATTAAACAAGTATTTCATTTGCTTAGTTATTCCATGATGTGTGTGTGCATGCTATTGTGAAAGCTGGTTTCAGTCTAAGTATCTTTGTCATTTGTACATAGAGCAGCTATTGATCTTTGTGTGTTGTGGGTCCTGCTATATTGTTGAATGTATTAGCATCTGTAGACATTTTCTGGTGAGTCTTTGGGGTCTTTTACTTATGAAATTATATCTTCTGTAAACAAGGATGCTCTGACTTCTTCCTTTCTTGTCTGTATCTCCTTCAGTTGCCTTATTCTACTTAATAGGCAACAGTGATTTTAGTGGAAATGCCGTGTTTAGAATGATGTTGGCTGTGGGGCTGTTGTAAACTATTGATTTACATATGTTGAACCAACCTGCACATCTAGAATGAAGCTAACTTGATCATTATGGATAATATTTTTTGATGTGTTCTTAGATTCTGTTTGTATCTATATAAAAGATACTGGTCTGTAACTTTTTTTTTTAATCTGTTAAGTAACTGATCTTTGTATCAGCGTACTAGTGACTTCATAAACAGAATTTGGAAGTATTCCTTCAGTTTTTATTTTGCAGAATAATTTGAGATGCCTTGGTGTTAATTCTTCTTTGAAAAGGTCTTATACAAAACTACTGAATCTACCTGTCCCTGCATAGTTTTTGTTGGGAGATTTTAAACTAAAGCTTCATCTCACATTATGACTGTTTATATTATTTACTTCATCTAAAGTATTTCTAACGATTTATTTATTTTATGTATGTACATATGTTTGTAAGTACACAGTTGCTGTCCTCAGACACACCAGAAGAGGGCATCGGATCCCACTACAGATGGTTGTGAGCCACCATGTGGTTGCTGGGACTTGTAAGGTTGTATATATCTAAAAATTTATCCATTTCTTTAAGGTTATCCAGTTTTGTGGAATAAAGATTTTTTTTTAATTATGGCATTATAGTTCTCTAAATTTCCTAACTGAATATTGCAACATCTCCCTTTTCATCTATGATTTTATGAATTTACACCTCTCCTTCTGTTAATTTGGCTAAAGAACCATTGGTATTTATTTTTGTTTATTTTCAAGACAGGGTTTCTCTGTTTAACAGTCCAGTTTGTCTGTCTGCCTCTGCCTGTCTCTGCCTCATGAGTGCTAGAATCAAAGGTGTATACCACTATGTCCAACCCTATATTTTTTCAAAGAACCAACTCTTTCTTTTTTTTTTTTTTTTTTTTTTTTTTTTTTGGTATTTTAAAAATGTTTTGATTTCATCCCAAGTTTGAGAATTTCTTCCCATCTGATTTTTGAGGGTGTTGATTCTTCTTGTTTCCTAAAGGTTTCAAGTGTATAAGATGTTAATGAGATCACTCCAATTAAAAAAATTGTAAGTGTTTTGTCTACACATATGCATGTGCACCACATGCATGTCTGCTGCTGAGTGTTGGGTCCCCTGAAAATGAAGGCATTGGGGGAAATTCATTCTTTAGTGTTTGAGTGTAATGTTTTCTAGATCCACTTGATTTATGATATTTAACTGCAGTTTATCTGTTTTTTTTGTCTGGATGACCTGTCTACTGGTGATCGTTGGATATCGATACTATCAATATGGACACTATTACTGTATTGAGGTAAATCTGTGGTTTTATTTCTAAAGGTGTTTATTAAGTTAGATGCTCCTGTGTTTTGTACACAAATGTTTATAACTATAATAGCCTCTTGGTGGATCCGTATTAAAGAGTATGCAGTGTCCTCTGTCTTTTCTGACTAGGGTTGGTCTCAGATCTACTTTGTCAGCTAGTACAATAGCTGCTCCTGCTTGAGATTCTGTCTTCCATCCTTCAACCCTAAAATGCTGTCTGTCCTTAATGTAAGGAGTGTTTTGTGGAGGAAACAAAGAGGGATCCTGTTTTATAATTCTCTTAAGTTTGTGGGGGGCTGGGGGTAGGGGAACAATTAAAATCCAGAGTTATTATTAGGCAGTGTTTGTGGTGTTTATGTGGATATGGTCTCACCTTTGTTATTACCCCAACAGCTGAATGATGGTTTGGTGTCCTGTTTAGTATTTTTTATTTTTATTTTTATTTTTAGTATTTAGTGTTTTAGTATTTGTCAACTTGAGGCAGGCTAGAGTTACCTGTAAAGAGGGAACTTCAACTGAGAAAGTGCCTCCACCAGATTTGCCTGTGGGCATTTACTTGATCAATGATTTATGTGGGAGGGCACAGCTCATTGTAAGCTGTGCCACCACTGGGCAGTTGGTCTTTGGTACTATAAGAAAGCACATTGAAAAAGCCATAAGGAACAAGCTAGTAATCAGTGTTCCTCCGTGGATTCTGCTTCAGTTCTGCCTTGAGTTCCTGCACCAACTTCCCTCAGGGATAGATTGTGATCTCTGAATTGTAGGCTAAAATAAACCCTTTCCTTCCCAAGTGCTTTTAGTTATGGTGTTTGATCACAGCAATAAAAACCCTAACTAAGACATTGTGTTTTCAGTCTTGGGACCCCTCTGGGATTCCAGATGAGACTCCACATGGTCCAACAGGAGCAGTGGGTAGGGAGAGAACTGGGTTTGGATTATTCTGTAGATTGTCCTGAAGCTGTTTGTATTTTAATGTTAATTCCACTTCCCCAAGAAGGGCTGCCAAGTCATATGACTCCAACTGAACCTTCCCATTTTAATTAGTAAAATAAGGGAAAGCCAGTGACTGGGCAGGGCAAGGGAGGTGGAGAGAGCTGAGAGGCCTGAGGAGGTCAGAGGACAAAGGGGGAAGGTCATGGCTACATGGAGCATCTCAAGGACCAGCTAGACCCAGGTGATATTGATTGGCATTAAAAAGCTATGAACATTAAGGATTTTACAGATTTAATATAGAAAGGCAGTTAGCATATTTGTCTATTTGATGCAATCTTGTTGTGTAGAGGGTTTATGGATTGAGAGTTGAATATATAAACCCGTATGAAAAGCTACTGGGCTATAGAGTTGTATTTGTGGAATTTTGGAATACAGAAACACCCCAGGACAGAGGCAGAGAACAGGCGGTAGAAAACCGCCAAGGGAAGGCAGTTTCGTGGCCAAGTTGGGCCACAGTGGCAACTAGACGTGACACCAGAGGTGTGTGGGGTTCCAAACTAAAATCAGACCTGAGGAGTGAGACCTCAGGGCCTATAGAGAGTTAAAGCCATTTTATTTTTTTAATATTTACTGCAACATTGTCCCTAACTGTATTTCTGGGTTGGGATCCAGAACAGTAGGTTGGAGGCTAGGAACTGAGGCCCTAGGACTTCCGTCCTTAAATTTCCAGTTCAGATTCCACATTTGAATTTCCAACAGTCTCAGATCTAGCACTGGTGGCGGGGGGGGGGGGTGACAATATGGGGGCTGGCGCAGAACTTGAAATGAAGTTTTGATTCAAACTCCAGCTCAGACTTCAAGCAGCCTCAGATCTACAGGGTATATTAGAGTGGCTGATTGTGTGAATAGAGTGGGGAGGGGAGCATAAAGTGGAGAAGAGCAAGGGAGAGGATGACCCATGCAGACACAGACAATGACTTCCAATGTGTTTAAGTAGGACCTGGGTCTGTTTCACCAGGGCACAGGGTGGGCAGGCTGGCTCACAGAAGGGGAAGGTGAAATGATGCTGAGTACCTAACTAAAGTTTTGATTCCAACTTGAGTTCAGTCCCCAAGGAGCTCCAGATTGGCAGCAGTGGGTTAAGAAGTTGAGGCAGAAGGATTTCTATGAGTTCAAGGCCAGCCTGGTTTACAAAAGAGTACTAAAACAGCCAAGGCTACAAAGTGACCCTTAAACTAGTTTTAAGAAATAAGAGGTTAAGTCATTTGTCTCAAGACCAGAAAGACAGTAGGTATTGGTCACTAGATCCAAAGAGCCAACCTGTCTACTTCCAAAAGCTGTTACTCCCTGTTACAGCATCATGCATGACAATGCATGACAAGATCAATATACATGACAACTTCTGTCTCTATGTCCACAAACCTGAAAATGCAGAAACATGAAGATTCCCATCAGATTACCTTGTGAAGTCAGAAGGAATGATTCTGCATGCTCTAGTCTTGATCATCATGAAATATTTATTTTTTCAAATTATTTTTATTAGAAATTTTCTGCATTTATATTTCAGATGTTATCCCTTTCCCACAATCCCATCCTTCTCCCCCTCCCATTGCCTCAATGAAGGTGCTCCCTTTCCCAACCACCCTCTCCTACCTACCTTGACACCTTGGTATTCCCCTACACTGGGAAAATGAGCCTTCCGTGGACCAAAGGCCTCTCCTCGTACTGATGTCAGAAAATGCTATCCTCTGATGCATATGTACCTTGGGTCATAGATCTTTCCATGCAAACTCATTGGTTGGTGTTTTAGTCCCTGGAGGCTGTAGTGGGTTTGGATAGTTGATAATGTTGTTCTTCCCATGGGGTTGCAGACCCTTTCAGCTCCTTCAGTCCTTTCTCTAGCTTCTTCATTGGGGTCCTTATGTTCAGTCTGACAGTTAGCTGCAAGCATCCTCCTCTGTATCAGTGTAGCTCTGGCAGAGCCTCTGAGAAGGCATCCACATTAGGTTCTTGCCAGGAAGCACTACTTGGCATCGGCAATAGTGATTGGGTTTATTGGGTGCATATGTGGTGTATTCCCCGGTGAGACAGTCTCTGGATGATCTTTTCTCCAATCCCTGCTCCTCTTTTTGTCCCTTTATTTCCTCCCATGAACATTTTGTTCTTCCAAGAAAGACTGAGGCATCCACTTTCTGGCCTTCCTTCTCTTTGAGCCTCATAAAAGTTCTGTGGATGGTTCCCTGGTTATTCCAAGCTTTTTGGGCTAGTATCTACTTATAAGTGAGTACATACTATGAGTGTTCTTTTGTGACTGGGTTACTTCATTCAGGATGATAACTTCAAGTTCCATCCATTTGCCTAGGAATTTGATGAAGTCATTGTTTTTGATAGTTGACTAGTACTCCATTATGTATATGTACCACAATTTCTGAATCCAATTCCTCTATTGAAGGACATCTGGGTTCCTTCCAGCTTCTGGCTATTATAAATAAGGCTGCTATGAACATGGTAGAGCATGTGTCCTCGGTATATGTTGGGGCTTCCTTTGGATATATGCCCAAGAGTGGTATAGTTGGGTCCAATTTTCTGAGAAACTGCCAGACTGATTTCCAGAGTGGTTGTACCAGTTTACACTCTGACCAGCAGTGAAGGAGTGTTCCTCTTTCTCTGCATCATTGCCAGCATCTGCTGTCACCTGAGATTTTGAACTTATCCATTCTGACTGGTGTGAGGTTGTTTCGATTTGCGTTTCCCTGATGACTAGGGATGTTGAGCATTTCTTTAGGTGCTTGTCAGCCATTCTATATTCCTCAGTTGAGACTTCTTTGTTTAGCTCTTTACTCCATTTTTAATAGGATTATTTGATTCTCTAGAGTCTAACTTTTTAAGTTCTTTGTATATATTAGATACTAGCCCCCTATCAGATATAGGATTGGTAAAGATCTTTTCCCAATCTGTTGGTTGCTGTTTTATCCTTTTGACAGTGTCCTTTGCCTTACAGAAGCTTTGCAAAAATATTTCAATTCTAAATATTTCTCTGTGCACTATGGTTTTAACTTTACCCCTTAAGAAATAGATCTAAGATGTTTCTAATACAATTTATGGTCTCAAAAAAACACACTCTTCTGTGGAATGTATATACTAAGAGAAATATTTTATCGGACACATTTTAGAGCATAAACTTATTTTTAAATTCACTTCATTTTTCAAATTGTCTTTTTGGAGGGAAAAGGATTGGACCACAGTCTCCCTCCCTATGCTGCCTTGGCTGGTCTGTAGTTTAGTATGTAGAACATTTTGAGCTTTTAGCAATCCTTCTGCCTCTGTCTCCCCAGTGCTGAAACTGCAGATGGGAAGCAGAGAAGAGGGATTTCTCCATGTTCAAGGCCAGCCTGGTTGATATAGGGAGTTCTACAGAGTGATGAATGCTGGGATTACCGTGTCTATCATTCTCTTACCAATCACAGACTCCTGAGATCAGCTAGAAGCCAATCATCTATGCTCAATGGGGAAAATCAAACTCGACTAAGATAATATATAATTTACAATTATATTTAATATTCATTTTTAAAGATTTAGATTTTATTTTTATTCATGTTTGGGAGAGGCTATATAACATGTTGGAGGGTATGTATGGAGGCACTGAGTCTCCTGAATGAGTCACAGGTGGTTGTGAGTCACCTGATGTGAATGCTGGCAACTCCATAGTCTTTTAGAATAGTAAGTACTCTTAACCATGGCAGTATCTCTAAAATCCCTATATTTAAATTCCCTAATACTCTCTTGAATTTTAATATATAAGCATTCTCTATACCCTTAATATTATAATTAAATAACAACATATGGACAAATGTAACATTTATTTCAATATGAATATTGTTCATCCCAAAACCAAATTCTAATTTGAGTTTTGCGTTTTAAAGGTAAGATCTGACGCTTTATTTCAGGTTGACCTGGAACTCACTCTGTGGGCCAGCCTGTTCTCAGATTCCCAGTGCTGGGATTACAGACCTGAGCCATTACACTTAACTTCCTCCATGGGGGTTTTAAAAGGCAAGTTATCATTTAACCTTTACAGTGTCTGCTTAGATTTCTCTCTTTTAAAACAAGGAAGCATGATTCCCTAAAATGACTTAAGATAAAAAATTGACATTCTGTATGTGAATGAATCCAATCATTCAGCAAAATATAGCAATGGGTCAATGTTGGCTTGCAACATTTTATGTGGTCTATGAACTAAGTAGTTTTTCACACTATTTTTTCTTATAACTTTGTTTAAAAAAACAGAGATACATGTACAGATTTTTAAAAGAATTTTGGCATAAAACTATATGAATATATTTTTGTCAGTACTTCATTTTTTTAAGGTTTGATAGTATGCATTGAAATCTTACTAGCTACCATGAGCATAAAGTACATGTAAAACAAAACGTAACATGGAAATAGTCAAAGTTTTCTTGGTGTGTAAAGATTAAACATAATGATTTTTAAATACCAAAAGTTGCCACAAGGCTACATTCTTAGCTTTTGAGTTATTAATAATTTAAGGTCTAAGTTTTAAAGGTTCACACTATTAAATAGCTGGGGAAAGATGAAATAACTGTATTTTTAGCACATAAATTTATACAAAATCCAGGTTTCCTGTAGTTAAGATAGAATAGCTAGTCTGTGCACTGCATATCATTCTTCTGCACAACGCTGGAACTAACAACTGTGACAGGCAACACTTAACATTGCACATCAAAGCCTATCAAGCTCCCATCACAGTGACAGTCAGTTATCATGTGTGAATGCTCTACATTGCTATTTGGTTCTCTTTTTGAAACAAGGTCTCACAGTGTAGCCTAGAATTCCCTACCTAGACCAGGTTGGCCTTGAACATGGAGACCTCTTCTCCTGCTTCCCAACTGCAGGTGAGTATCACCGTGCCCAGTGTTATTCTGTAATTTAAAAATATCAGTGTACACCAAAACATGACTTAGAGGCATACACATTACACCAGATAGAACTGAAATCGTTAGATAATATTTTAAAAACTGAATTCCTGTGTTCGAGGCTCTTCCCCAGTTTCTCTTCTATTAGATTCAGTATATCTGGTTTTATGTGGAGGTCCTTGATCCTCTTGGACTTGAGCTTTGTACAAGGAGACAAGGATTGATTGATTTGCATTCTTCTACATGCTAACTGCCAGTTGAACCAGCACCATTTGTTGAAAATGCTGGGCCTTTTTTTTTTCTCCTACTGGATGGCTTTAGCTCCTTTGTCAAAGATCAAGTGACATAGGTGTGTGGGTTCATTTCTGGGTCTTCCATTCTATTCCTCTGACCTACCTGCCTGTCTCTGTACCAATACCACACAGTTTTTATCACAATTGTCCTGTAATATAGCTTGAAGTCAGGGATGGTGATTCCCCTAGAAGTTCTTTTATTATTGAGAATAGTTTTCACTACCCTGGGTTGTTATTCCAAATGAATTTGCAAATTTCTCTATAAAGAATTGAGTTGTAATTTTGATGGGACTGCATTGAATCTGTAGATTGCTTTTGGCAAGATGGTCATTTTTACTGTATTAATCCTGCCAATCCATGAGCATGGAAGACCTTTCTATCTTCTGATATCCTCAATTGTTTTTCTTCAGAGACTTGAAGTTCTTGTCATACAGATCTTTCACTTGCTTGGTTAGGGTCACACCAAGGTATTTCATATTATTTGTGACTATTGTGAAGGGTGTTGTTTCCTCAATTTCCTTCTCAGCCTGTTTATCCTTTGAGTAGAGGAAGGCTACTGATTTGAATTATTTTTATATCCAGCCACTTTGCTGAAGTTGTTTATTAGGTTGAGGAATTCTCTGGTGAAATTTTGGGGTCACTGAGTGGGGGGCATTCTCATAGAGGCAGGATAAGGGGATAGGATAGGGGGATTCTTGAGGGGAAACCAGGAAAAGGGATAACATTTGAAATGTAAGTAAAGAAAATATCCAATTTAAAAAAAGGAAGAAAAAATGGGTTTGTATTTTCTTTATAGGTCTTAGAACAAGGGGCATCCCTCTGGTACTTTAGTCTATGGACTGTGCCCAAATTCTTCTCAGTAATGTGCAGGCTGAAGAAATATTGGACTGGTGTGTACTTGCACATATGAGGTCATTACTTCTCTCTGCTGCTGCTATAGGAATGAATATCCAGGAACTGATCATTGGGCACCCTTAACTGTACTTACTTGAGGATCAGGTGCTAGCTATGGGTTTTTATGACCTCTTTTGTCTAACTCACAGTATTATTATTGGTGTGTGTGTGTGTGTGTGTGTGTGTGTGTGTGTGTGTGTGTAGCGAATGCCATGGTCCACATATTTCGGTTAGGGAACAACTCTGTAACGTCTCTCTAGTCTTCTACCATCATGTGGTCACTGGGGAGCTACTCAGGTTGTCAGGCTTGCATCCTCAGGTGGCAAATACCTTTACCTGCCAAGCCATCCTGCTGGCTCTAATGTCCTCTATTTTTAAAGTAGAGACATTAGGTCCCAGCAGAGATGAATCACAGTAAATAGGATATAATTTCTCTTAATTAAGATGGAAAATGACTCAGCAGTAGATCATCTACACAAAGTGCTCCAAATGTTAGGCTCAGTTCCTAGACCTATCTGGAAAGAGGAGCATGCTAATACAGGCAAACCGGACACAGAAATAGTGAAAAAAGAAGAAAACTACAGTATATGAAATGTCACTACCAACTGGAATGACAGGCTAAATAATACAAAGACAGGACTGTAGAGATGGCGGGTATGTAATAGCACTTGCTGCCAAGTCTGAAAACCTGAGTTCAATATCCAAAACCCACACAGCAGAATTAGCTCCAGTTGTCTTCTGCCCACCATGTATGCACTTGTGCACACACATAAACAAAAATGAAATAAAATTTTAAAAATCTTTTAATGGTAAAATTGCCTAAAAGTTTAAAGAAATAGAAAAGGTCACAAAAAAGTCAGAAAAGTTAAGAAGAAGACTGGGGATATTATTAGCTATTGTTAAAGCAGCTGCCTAGCATGTGCTGAACCCTGGATTCTAACCCAGACAGGAGAAAAATGGAGTAAAAAGGAAACAAGAGAAAGGCAGAAACAAAGTCAATAACAAAAATAAAAAAATAATAAAGTATTAAAAGACAAAGAAAAACATAAAATAAAATACATGCACCAAATAATTAGAAAAATAGTCTCAATAAGAAAGGAAAGTATTGTCTCTATTGAGTGGCTCCAGTCAGCTCTTATCCTGTCTTGTTTAGTTCTGAGAGAGCAACAGCCAAAGGGCCTTTCTGAGGCCTACACAGAGGTGAGAGCAAGGGACTATCTCCCTGAGGAGCTGGGTATGGCAGGCCAGCAATCCAACCAATCAGAACCATCTGCTTCGTTCTTCAAGTTTCTAAGCTAGCAACCGTGTTAATGGGAAAGTGAGTTCTGCAATCTTTTCCTATTACCTACCAAGCACCACTGGCACAGAATTGCAGTATGACAGTCTCCTCTACCAGCAAACTGGCTTTTAAAGCTACTCACTGAGAGCATATTCATGTTTGTATACGTTTTTCAATGTAGAAGGGAACAGTAAAATAAAGGAGTTTTTGTTTTCAAAGCAGAAAGCTGCAGCACAGTTCTCCCTTCTCAAGAATACCACCTTCCTCACAATAACATTGCAATGTGTGCTGGGAAAGCAGGAAGGTTCTCTACCAACAGTCTGTTCTACAGATTTCCAAACAGTGGGGCTGAGACTACCCTTCTGCACCTTGCTGATTCCATGCAGGTGTGCACATGTTTCTGTCTAGGTACCTGCAGATGCTTCTTCCACCTGCTTGCTGCCACAGTGGCGCTGCATGGAGGTTCTGGCTCCCTTTGCTCCAGTCTTCAGTCATGGTTGCTTCATGTCTGTCCACTCCAACTCCTCGTGTTCTCAGTAGCTTCTCAAGAAGCTACTGCCTAATTGTTTTAATTCCAGTTTATGAAGAAGCAGGGAAGTGCTGGGGGCCTCTAGCTGTGACTTTGACCCTCACAGTAACATATATCTGATAAATTCGTGGACCCACCATCCATGTACCACTACAAGAGCAGAATCAGTAGTAAGCTTTACTTTTCTCGTGGGTTTATTGGGCATTACTTGGATGGCTTTTATCTCTGTGTTAGTCAGTTCTCCACTGCTGTGGCAAATGACTGGAGTGATTTAAAAGGAGGAAAGATTTATCTGCTTCTGATTTTACAAGTTTTAATCCATGTACACTTGGCTCTGTTTGTCCCTGGACCATAGTAAGACAAAACATTATGGTGGGAAGCACTTGGCACAGCAGAGTTACTCACCTCATGGCAGCTAAGAAGAAGAGAGAAAGAAGCAAGATCTCAGAGGGTAAGGCTCTTTCTACCAACCCTGAGAACCTAAGCTCAGTCCCCAGGACCCACAGGACTCCGGAGAGAACCAACTCCTACAAGCCATCTGACCTCCACATTCTCCTCTCCTCCTCTCTTTCTGTGTGTACCCCGTCTCTCAAATAATATTTTAAGAGAAAGACAACACAACCAGTGTTACATCTTTCCAAGGCATACCACTCACACCCCATTTTCTCAAGCAGGCCCCATCCACCCCCAATATGCTATCATGTTATAATCATCAAGAGAGAATCTCTATGTCTGAGAGCCTGGGAGTCAATCATTTTCCAAAAGACAATCAACTGATAACCAAACCCCTAAACAGGAGGCTTTGGAAATGTCTCAAATTCAAGCCATAATAATCCTGGTCTTTCTCATTATTTTTGGTGTCCTGTACAGAAAATACACTGTTAGCTTCATGACAATATTTGGGCGAAGTGGTAAACATAAACTGAAAATACAGACTAGCAAGAGGCCCCAGTAGATAAAGGTACTTTCTGTGCAGAACTAACAACCTGAGTTTCATCCCTGTGACCTTTGTAACAGAAAGAACCATCAAGATTCCCTCTGACCTCCACATATATATTCATGGACATTTGTGAGGAAAAAGTGCACACACACACACACACACACAATGTAAATAACAAAACCTTAAATTAACCTGGGGAACCAGTCCTGGTGGCACACACCCATAGTCTAAACACTTGGGAGGAAAAGGAGGATCAGGAATATAGGGCCAGACTCTGCTACATGCTGAGGTCAAAACCATCCTCATCCCCAAAGATGACAAGAAATTAGCTGGAGGAAGACAAAAGTGAGATGTGGAAATGACATTACAAGAAAATGGGAGAAGGTGTATAGAATCATGACATATAAAAATCCCTGGAAATCGGAAGATGACATACCATCAAGGGACTCACATGTGGAAAAACTGCTAAGAAAGAATTCTGCTAGTGATCCAAGGCATTAAGTAATCTTCATTGATTTTTATTGCTAACCCCTCTCTACTTCTAGTCCAAGGCAGATGTCACACTTCTAGTACTAATAAGATCTCAACCTATTATGAAAACAGCTCCCTGCACATCTTTGATCCCAACTTGGGAGGCAGGGGCAATCTGATCTCTGAGTTCAAGGTAAGCCTGGTCTAAGAAGTGAGTTTCAAGACAGAGAAGGCCTCACAGAGAAATGCTGTCTTGAAAACAAAACAAAACAAACAAAAAAATAGAAAAAGAAAGGAAAAGCAAGCAAGCAGCCATTGGTTGTTAGTCAGCCCTCCCAAAGAGCCCAGCCTTTCCCCAACACACTGAACAGAATCTTAGGGGAAACTCTCCTGGTGTCTATAACCAGTACATTCTATCCTTGAGTGTGGGTATGACTGGATCCTACTGGTCCAGCCAACTTAATGTTGCAAAAATAAAGTGATTCTTAAGATGTAATTTAGGCCTCAAATGAGTTTTTTCTGAGTTGATCAAAGGGAAGCTTGATAGAAGCCTCTAGCCAACCAGCAGCCAGGAAAACCCAGCATCCTCAATCATTGAAGTGAAAAGAGATGAATTATATCACACTGAATATGAATGTAAAAGCAGACAAGTCCCTATATATATCTATATCAAAAGTATAGAACACACACTGCCATCTGTCACCTTTAGTATAAGGTGTGGTCATTAACAAAGCAATAGCTATTCTGGTCTCAGACATCTGACCCCAAAACTGTTCTCCAGATCACAAGCTGGGTTTCCATTTGAAAAATGTTGGCAATAGATTTTTATCTCTTTGTGAGCCTAACTTTGGTTACCTTAGTAACTTTCCTCCCTTTGTCTGCTTGGCAAAATGTTCCTCTTCATTTAAAGTCACTTCCCACAGGCCATCCCTAATTCTATGTTTCATAGGAAATGAAGGCCAACTCATCTACCACAGAGATCATATCCTTCTGCAACAATCACCAATAGTATATATAGCACCAGGACCACAGCTAGCACATTAATGCCTCCAGATTAGCTAGTCACTGGCTACAGATGTGCAGTATGTGTTTAATGGCTTAAAAGTGAAGACAGCTGGACAGATGGTTTGAGCAGTCAAGGCACTAGCTGCCAAAGCCTTATTACACAAGTTCAATCCTTAGGACCCACATGATGAAAGTCGAGAACTGACTCCCAAGATGTTCTCTGACTTCCTCACGAAACATGGTACAATCATGCCAATACATTTACACAAGTAAATAATGTAATTAAAAATAAAAACAAAACTGAGAAGAGGGCTCACAGTAAGTTGAGATAAACAGAAACTTAAATCCTCTTGTCCCAACTCCTTCATTTCCCACTGCCTACCTAAGCAATCAGTAGTGTTTTCCTTCTGGTTTTAGAAATAATATACAATTTATCTCCTCTTAATAGTAACAAAATAAAAAAAGGAAGTAAAGAGATTTACCAGTTTTTAAGCCACAGAGTTTAAAATGATACCGACCTTAGGATTAATCCTTCCTGACATGTCATGGTTATGTAATAATATACTACTATCACAAAACTATAATCTAATAGATATTGTCACAAATAAATGGAAACAAACTATTTTTATGAAAAAAATATACTACAAAGAAAATTCAAATTTATAAATTATTTTAAGTATCAGTCATATGAAGGATAAATTCATAATTACTTATCAGGGAAGGGGGTGAGGGAACATGTTAATACACTACATCTACTTCAACAACCCAAGGAACACACAAACGCTTCCTAAGTCTGTTGCATATTCTCCTTTTCTAAGTGAAACATGCAAATAAGGCCTTTTACCTTAAAGATTCAGATAATGGTGTTAAAGTGCCATCTCCCCTATCTACTACACGAAAGAAATTCAGCTGATCTCCTTCCCGGTACACCAAAAATGTAACTTGTTTGTTGCAAGAGGTCTTTTCCCAGACCTCATCTCGACTGGAATCCATGTACTCAGCGAGCTCCCTGAGTGGGTCTTCCACAGGAACTACAAATAGAGAGATTGATAAACACTTTCAATTCATATCACAGTTTTGCATCTTGCTATAGCAACAGAATATATATGCTGAATGTATACAATTACATTGTGCATGTGATAATGCAATATGCTCCAAACAGATTTCTGACATTTTTATTTTTACATAGCAACCCTTGTTAATTTTTAAAGCGTTTAATGAGTTCTGCATTTTCATTATTTCCCCCTTCTTCCCCCTTTCCTCAATTCTTACTATGTCTCTCCTAAATCTTCTCAAATTCATAACTTGTTTTGTGTTATCATGAAAGAAAACATGCATCATTATGTTGCATGCCTAAAGACAGGCTTAACTAAAACCATGAGGTCTTTTAAATTCCTGCACCAGAACATGATTTGTCTATTGCTATTTCAGTTAAACCCCTTTAGCCTTCTGTGCTTTTAAATACCAGTTCCAACAATCAATCACTCAAAGGTATTATAAATCCCATTTACTTAAGATCAGAAAATAATCACAAGAGAGCGTGCATGCATACACACACACACACACACACACACACACACACACACAAAATTAGGAGACACAGTCAAGCAATTAGAGACAAGAGAGAGCTAGGGACAGAATTCACTGGGAGCGTGAATATCTAGCATGCCCAAGGTCCCGGGTTCAGTCTCTACCAGCAAAAGAAAACAACAAAATAATGCAACAGCAACAACAACTTAATCTTTTCGCTTTAAGAATAATTTCTTTCTATAACTGTCCCTTGAAGTATTTAAAAAGGCACAAGAAAGCCCAGGGAAGGACGCTGCTGTGCTAAAACTGCACTGTGTCAAAGAGTCAGTGTGTGTTTCCTGAAAGGCCCCTCTCATGACTCAGTGTCTTAGTCAGGATGTGTGTGTCCAATCAGATTCACAGAGACCTACTGGAGACACCCAACACTCTTCACAACTGGTAGGCTAGTGATAACCAGCTGTGCTCAATTTTCAACCTTGCCTAACCTTCATTACTCATTAACAAAGCTGGAACACAGCAGTGCCCTAAGTGGTGGCACCAACTGAGCAGCAGAGCACACTCCCCTGGTGTGCACAGGCTCAAGGTCCACTTGCCAGCACCAGAAAGAAAAATAAAAGAAAAAGAAACACTAACAGAAAAATGATAAATTTTGAAAGCAATAAAGTCAAAGTATCAAAGATGCCATGGTCTAAATTTAATATCACTACTTCTGAAACATAACATTTTGACTTATTCATTCACAGTCAGAAAAATGTAAACCATAAAATTATATTATCCATAGAGCTTCCTGTCTTCTCTGAGGCACCTATGTGGCCCCAGCTTATTTGTAACTTTCAATCCTCCTGCCTCAGACATGGCCAAGATGGCAGGCAAATACCACAGTAACCAGCACTATTTTCAAAATTAAAGTCTCAATAAATAAAATAAATAAAAT
Source organism: Micromys minutus (assembly GCF_963924665.1). NCBI lineage: Eukaryota > Metazoa > Chordata > Mammalia > Rodentia > Muridae > Micromys > Micromys minutus. The sequence continues at coordinate 30,005,926 of NC_137972.1, forward strand.
AGCCAATAAAAGCTATTCCGAAATCAGCACAGGAGGTGGGTGTTGAGGTTGTCTGTGCATGCATAACTCTTCATAACTCATAGGGAATTTGTCATCTAAAAGCAATATAGTTTAGGATATAATTTTAGAATGAGAAGGGTTTTTTCTTGTGTTGTTTTAGTTGTTATTTTGAGGCAAAGCCTTAACATTTTAATAATTCAATCGTAACCAAAATTATGAAGTATGGAGGTATAATTTGACAAGTGGGAATAAGCCATCAGTGGAATCTATACTCAACTTCCAGTTTGTGGAGAATCAAAAAAGTCTAAAAACCTTCGAAAAACAAGAGTCACAAAGTAGAACTACTGTGTGCATGGCTCTGTGTGGTGGGGTGCAGATGACATGCCCCCAGCTCTTCATGGATTAAAACTTTGTGGCAGCTTCAATAGGAATGGCCCCATAAGCTCTTAGGTTTAAATAATGAGTCATTATCCCTGAAGAATTGTACTAAGTTATGTAAGAATGGTCGTTAGATTGTTAAATGTATGCCTACCTTTTCTAGTACTTATCGGTCCACCACGCATAGCCAATACCAGCTTCAAGGTACAACCTTCTGAAATGCTGTGAATAATTAACACAAAATAAACTAAAATTATCAAATACATTCAGTGTCAAGTGAACCACAAATTATGTGCTGTTTATTAGTGCTATTATATATTTCCTAAAATATAAAAAAGATACAGTAATATGAGTAAATGAAAGATATTAATATATTTGCCCACATGAATTAAAGAAAATTTCTAAGTTCTCATAAGCTTTGTAAAGAGGGGGAGCCCAGCTGGGAGATGGTGGCACATGCTTTTGATCCCAGGCTCCAGAGATAAAGGCAGGCAGATCTCTGAGTCTAAGGCCAGCCTGGTCTACAGAGCAAGTTCCAGGGTAGCTAGAGAGCTACACAGAGAAACCTTGTCTCAAAAATACAAAAAGAAGGACCAAGGGAAAAAAAGCTTAGTCAAAACCTAAAGAACTAGGAAACAGAAAATGTATTCAGCAAAATAAAAATAACATAGAAAATCTAGCAGCTCTCTCAAGTCCTAGTGTTCTTCCGGTTCAGTGCCACTGCTCAGCCTCCTAGTTCCTTTGTCCTGAGAGTAATAAATTACATGGCAGGAAAGAGAAAGGTCAGAAGTCAGAAAGCACATTTGGAACTACTAGTACATACAGTGTCGCCTCATAAAAAGAAAATAGGTCTTAATGAATAAAGCCTCAGTGGTCAGCAACTCTCTCATGCCCAAAACATGTGAAATGGAAAGAAAAGGAACTGGGCCAGGTGAGAATGGCTCAATATTCAAAGAAAAAAACAAAGAGGACAAGAGGTTAACACAATCATGTGAGAAGGCAGGGACCAAGAGTTTGGCATGAACCTAAAGGGTGAACTACAATTATCAGAGAACATAGGTCAGGAACAAAGATGGTATGGAGCCAATACATCTATAAGTCAGATTCATAATGAAACCTGGAATCGAAGAGCTGTCTGCAGAGGCATGAAGAAACCAGCCATGTGGAGTCGTGATACTGAGGACCTAGAAAGAAAACAGTCATGTGCAATCCTAATACTGAGTAGCTAATGCTGCTAATGTGCAGTTACACTCACTTGTAATCATTCAAGCAATAATCATCTTCAAGCTCCATGTTATTCCAAATTAAGTGCTGCTGACAGATGGGAATACCTTGAGGAAAGGTGATAATAAAAAGCATTTAAAATTTCAAATTTCAAACCACCTCTAAAGAGATACATCACAGTTTCATTAGAAAGCTAAGAACACTTATGATTTAAACAAGGGCTCTGGTCCAACAACTGCTTCTTCAAAGTATGGCTGGCACCACTATTATTTATGCTGTGGTCAAGAAAGACAACTTCAAAATGTCTTTTGTAATCTTCATCACTTTTGCCTTTAAAATCTTTCCTTTGCCCTGATTTCTTTAAATACTCATGGTTTGGTATATCATATTCACGTCCATTGCAGTGCTGGTCTATTCCCCAAGAACGTTAGGAGATTCTCAGATTACTGTTCAGTTTGCCATGATGTGGTATATCTGAGTGCTTAAGTATATAATATATGAGACAAAAACTAAGAGATCTGCTCAGAAAGCTGTTTTTTAAAAAAGCATTATAGTCTGGGTGGCTTAAACAATAGAAATGTGTATCTAGTGGCTGTCAAGACTGAGAGCCCATGGATTCAAGATTCCAAATAACTTCATTCTAAGGCCACTTTTCTTGGCATGTAAGCAGTTACTAGTCCACTGTACATTCACATGGCCTTTTCTTACTATGAGAACACTGAAAAAGAACTCTCATGTCTCTTCTTACAAAGATACTATCATGAGAACTGCACCCCTATGAACTCATACCCTAATTTGTCTAATAAGACCTCAATCTATAAATGCCATCAATCAAAGATTAAGGCCTCAACCAAAGAATTATGGGAAAATCTGAGCATGGGAGCACACATAATCCCAGTAGTCATCAGAAAACTAAAGGAGGAAGAGAGTAACTTTGAGGCTACCCTGGGCTATGTATGATATTCCAGGCCACCGTCGGCTAACTCTATAGTGAACACATATCCAAAAGAGATCAGCTGTGGAGACATGAACACTCAGTCATACTGGTGTGTATTTACATATTACAGCTTAAATATGATTCCTTTTTTTGGAGGGGTCTCAGCAAAACTGAACCTGAGACAAGTTTATTGTAAATAATCGAACTTTTTATACCTCTATCAGAAACAAAATGTAACTGTGGTTTCCAGGATCAGAACAATTGTAGTTTCTAGTATACAATGACATTTGCAAACTATACAGAGTACACAAGATTAATGTCTGAGACCAATTGTCCTGTCAAGCCTCTGTGTGCTTCACTGGCTTCTAGGGAACACAGATACAAAAGCGGCCTGAATGCTTCACTGCCTGGAAGAGAGCCCTAATTTCTTAGGAACTGAAAGGCACTAAGTGTCTCGGGAGTCACAGGCTCTCCCCTGAAAAACCTCATGATGCACACCTCTCAAGGCAGCTAGACTAGGTCAACTCTCCAATTCCTGGCAACGGCTTTCAGCTTGGAGTTTTTATGTGACTAATGAGTGTGGAAACAAGTGGGCCTCTGAATTGTTACCTACTTCATGTGCCTTTCCTTGGGCTCTTGTTTTTTTCTGTTTAAATATGATTCTTATATAATTTTAGGCAGATGTATGTTAAAATACATTTACATTTGCATTGAGAATTATGTAAGTGAAATCATTATAACTCTTGGTAGTTGAGAACAGAAATCACAGATCATCTCAAAAGACACAGAAAGGGGCTTTGACAAAGGTCTGCAACTCTTCCTAATACAAGCCCTGAAGAAACTAGGAGCAGAAGGAAGACACCTCAGTATAATAAAGGCTACACACAACATATGCACAGCCAATGTTATGCTAAATGGGGCAAAACTTAAAAGTATTGCTTCTAAAGTCAGGAACAAGACAGGGTGCCCTCTCTTGCTATTCCTAGTCAATATACCAAACAAAGTTTTAGCTACAGTAGTAAGACAAGAAATAAAGGGGATACAAATAAGAAAGGGAGAAGCCAAAGTATTTATTCCTATTTGTAAATGACATGATCCTGTACTTAACTGACCCTAATAACTCATATCGGATACATACTCACAGCAAAGTAACAGAATACAAAATCAAGATACAGTGATCAGCAAATTTCCTATTTATTAGTAAACAAATTTGCTAAGAAAAAGTCAGGAAGAGAAATTCTATTTATAATAGCTCCCCCAAAATAAAAATAAGATGCCTAAAAATATACCTAACCAAGAACACAAAAGATCTTAATAAAATAAAAAACTAAGGTAACAAAGGAAACTGAAGACACAAACAGACAGAAAAACTCCCCACACTCATGGGTTGATAGAATCAATATTGTAAAACTGGCTATGTTATCAAAAGCAACCTACAGATTCAATACAATCCCCATTATATATCTGATACTTTGATATAAAAACAATCCTAAAATTCATATGAAATCACCAAAGACCACAAATAGCCAAAGCACTCTTGAGCAAATGTTGAGGTGTCATAATACCTGATTTCAAATTACAGTACAAAGCTGTAATAATATTATTATTAAAAAGTAGGGTGGCCCTGACATAAAAAAGATATTTAGGAGCCAGCAAGATGGCTCAGCAAGTAAGCATTCATGGCTAAGACTGTTGACCTGAGTTCAGTCCTCAAAACCCACATGATGGAAAGAGAGACCTAACTGAAAGAAGAGGAAATGACTTTAAGTGAGGGAGGAGATGGATGGACAGACGGGTAATGAAACCCACATGTCATGAAAGCTGAAGGGAAGAGCTGAGAAGAGGCAGGAGACCAGCAAGGCGGAGGAAAGGCACTAGGAAAGGCAATGATGTAGGTCATCAGGGGTGGAGAGTGAACAGGAGCAGAGTGAGATTATCTATATGTAAGAAAATGTCACATGGAACTCATCATCTTGTATGCTAATTTAAGAAAGCAAAAAAAATTAAAATAATAAAGAGCCTAATTGCTATTTTAATTAGGAAGTCAGAATAATTATACTGTACTTTGAAACTATGAAAATAATTTAACCAATGAATGCTATTTTTAAAAGAAAATCATATGTTAAATAGGGAAGCTAGTACTGATCCTTACATTAATATAAAACTTATTTATTACATTTTTATTTATTGTGTGTCTGCACTCACACCAGTCCACATGTGGAGGTCACAGGGTCACATTCTGGAGTTGGTTCTCTATCATAAAGATCCTAGGGATCAAACTACTCAGGACAAGGCTTGGCAGGTGTCCCTAACTGATGAGTCATGTCACTGGCTGTCAGCTTGACAGAAAGCTAGCACTCTACACAGACATGTATATCAAGGGTCCAGGGACTGGATCAGTGGGTGATAAGAAGGAATGGACTTGGCTGCTGAAACAGCAAACCCACACTCACCAAACCACTCGCTGCTACTTCATAGCACCAAGAAGCAGCAGCCTAAGTTTCATTCATTACTGCTGAATATGTTGATACACTGTTACATGATACAAGCATGGTGTCTTCTAAGAAGGTGACGGAAATAGATACTCTAATTCTGCCTCCATATGATTGAAAAGAAAAGAAAAAGAACATCACTTAGCAAACAATAAAAATAGATCCTAAGTAGGATGAAGAATCTGATTTCCAGGATAATCACATAATAATATTCTAACATACAGTTTCATTAAATAACTGTGAATCATGCAAAGAAATAAATAGAATAGCACATTTATAGAAGAAATTAGTTAACTACTCCTGAAGAAGCACAAACATTCGATTATTAGGCAAATATTGTAAATCATCTATTAAATACACTCAATGACGACTCAGTGCCAGCCAGGTCCCCCAAAGATCAGGAAGACATCCTGTACCCAACCCAGACACCAACTTATTTAGGGCCATATGACGTGCCAGGCTCAAGCAAGAAGGACATTCTGTTTCCAGGGGAGACTGGGAACAGAGCAGGGGGATTACTCTCAATAGCCACACACCTCGGACGCTGCACTGCCAGTTAAGCAACAGCTAAGCCAAGGCTACCTCAGCAACTCGACTGAACTTTTTTTCTTTTAGTTATTCCAGCAGTCACAGGGGGGAAGAAGAGGTGAAAACTTAAGAGTGTTTTGTATCTTCAAATACCCTAATATCTTTAACTCTCACTGCACTGTGATCGTATGCTTACCTTTTGCTTCATGATTATTTTTCTAAGTGGAATTTGCTTGTTTGATATGTATACAATTGTATTTTTCTGTTATGGTGATTGTTTGATGATATATGGTATTAGTATAGAAATTACTAGATATTAAATGCATGTCTTACTAAAAATAAATTTCAATCTTAAAATAAAAGGACCAAAGTAGGTGTATGTGATCAGGTACCAGCTGAGGCTAAAAGAGGGTTTCAAATCCCCTGGAACTGGAGTTACGGATGTGAGCTGCCTAACATGGGTGCTGGCAACTGAACTAAGGTCCTCTGCAAGAGTGGCATGTACTCTTCACCTCTGAGCCATGTCTCCAACCCACCTACCCACCTCCATTTTAAAAGATTCATTTGAGATAAAAGAGCACACTACATCCTTGCATGGACTGCCAGTGTCTTGGAAATAAAAGGGAGATAGTTGGAAAGCAGCTTTCCTAACAGCAGCAACACACTACTAGCTTTATAGGAAACAAAGACTAGGAGGGAATTTTGGAAAACAACAGGAAAGAAACTCCAAATTGTGACTTGAAGGACTGGGTTCTTACTGGGACTTGCTGTTTTCCTAGAGAGGAAGGGTGTAACAGCTGAGGGCTAGAGTCTCTGCTCCAGATGACAGCCTCTAAAATTTGCATTTTATTTTCAATAAAAAAACAGCAGGAAGAGAAAGAAGGAGGAAAAGGGGGAAGGGAAGGAGCAAGAGGGAGGAGTAAGAGAGGAGACAGACTTTAAGGGCTACACCTAAACAGGGCAGGATGGTTCTAGGGAGATCCTTTCTCCTGGAAATTTGGTTGCAGCAGTGGCAGAAGCCATTTAAAAAAAAAAAAAAAAAAAAGCCTGAGCCAGCAGCTAGTCAGCTCTAGAGACAAAGGCCCTATTCTGCTCAACTCACCCTGGGGCCCCAGGACATTTGTCTGAGGACCAAGGATGAGGATAACTTTGAGCCTTAACTGCCCAGCTTCACAAAAGGTAGATATGTGGTCTGAGCTTAGACCTGGTGGACCACTTAGAGCAGGGGTTCTCAATGTGTGGGTTGTGACCCCTTTGAGATAGAATGACCCTTTCACAGGGGTTGCCTAAGATCATTGGAAAGCACAGATATTTACATTATGATGCATAACAGCAGCAAAATTACAGTTATAAAGTAGCAATAAAAGTATTTTTATGGTTTAGTACCACTACAACATGAAGAACTGACCAGTTATGAGTCTCTGCATTAACTAACCACTGCCCACTGCAAAATGAAGTTGCTCTAACTACAGATGACAGCTGTACAAAGCTATAATTATAAACACAATATTTCTAAGGAATTTTGACACAGGCCTACAAGCTCCATAGCGATGGGACTTACAGTATCAGGCATGAACTCCTCCTGTGGTGAGGGCCTCATATCCATTCAGAGAGTGACCACCCTGTCAGTCAGGCCAGAACTGCACCATTGGCCATTTACTGCAGTTCAGCATTTTAGAAGGAAGGGCCCACATCTGGGCAAGTCCAGTCATCAACAGCCCACACCCCCAGTGGCTTGCATAGTAACTTCTGGCACAATGAAGAAGTCCCTAGCTTATTTACAGCTTGATTTCTCAATGCCCTGCTAACAAACTGGGTTGTGTCCTCAGCAACAGAGCACCATCTGGTTCTGGTGGGCAACCAAGAGTTACAGAGTCAAAAAATAAGAGTAACAGTAGTAGTCTGTATTGCTTTGGGCACCTCTGAAAACTTCCTGACCAATAACTTATAAGGAAGAATAAGATATCTGGCACTGGAATTTTTGTTTAATGACCTAAGGCTTCTGGGAATAGCATTAACTACCCATCAAGTGTCGATACCTCTAGGTTCAAACTACTTAAAAAAAAATTATTTACAATCACATTTTTTTTTTTTTTTTTGCTTTTAACTACCTGCCTCTTTTAGTACTAATGTAGATAAATGGAAAGATGAACCAGTTGCAAAATATCCATTACTGTGTGGAAATTACATAATTCTATATAATTACTCTAAAATTGCAAATGATCAACCCAATATAATACCTGTAGATAACCATAGCTGTGCAGTTCTTGTGAGCAATATTAAACCCTGAGCCCTCTTCACCTCAAGTAACTTCATCTTGATTTAAAGGCTACCGGTAACAGGATTTACTTCTCTCTTGTTTTTCTTAAGCCTTCACATGTTCTATTAAGCAACACTTATTTACTTTCCAACATGTCCCATTGTTTTGCCCCAGCTGTACTGAGTGAGGCACACTTGACCCAGGTAACCAAGCCAACTTGCAGGGTTTCCTATGTGAAGCACTTGCCTTATTCTTTCGTAAGAGTGTATTATCAGTAATACAAATATCTTCATTTGTCCTCATCCACTGTCCTTGCACTTGCATTACTATGAATAAAAAGTCTACTGTTAAGTTCAGATCTTGGCTTATAATGCATTCTTTAAGTAAAAGCAGAAGACATTGCTCCTTGGAAAATTAGTTTTACTGGTCAGTTTTTGTCAACTGGACACAAACTAGAGTCATCTGTCAAGAGAGAACCTCAACTGAGAAACTCACTCTATCAGAATAGCAGGGGGAGGCCACTGGCAAAGGTGTAGCCTCAGCAACAATGCAAGCCCCGGGATTGATGGAGTTTTAGAGAAATTGAGGCTTATTACCCCAAGAAGCCAAGAATGGTTATTAGTGAAGATGCAGCTTCAGGAGCTGTGGGGCCCACAATGTCTGTGACTCTTAGAGCACTACCCAGCACAGGGGCAAGTATGGAGTGGAGCCAGGCCGAGCCTAGGAGAGAGGTGTGTGCTGTGTGGGTTATTACAGAGAGCCAGGCCTCGGACTCTGAACTGTTCACACTGTGGGATCTGATTACGTTATGCTCTAACTATAATTGTGCACTGGTTCTTCACTCTTAACATAAGAAAGTATATGCCTTGTTTTTTTTATCTTACAGGAACCCACAGCTGAGAGACTTTGGGTTTTAAAAGAGATTTTGGACTTTTTTTTCAAGACAGAGTTTCTCTGTTTAGCGTAGCCCTGGTTGTTCTGGAACTCCTTGAGACCAGGCTGGCCTCAAATTCACAGAGATCCATCTACCTCTGCACTCCCAGGTGCTGTCATTAAAGATGTGTGCAACCATGCCTAGCCAAAATTTTGGATTTTTTTAAATCTTTTTTTCCTTGTTTTAAATTGTAGACTTTCTTTATTTACATTTCAAATGTTATCCCCTTTCCAGGTTTCCCCTCTGGAATCCCCCTATCCCATCCCCCCTCTTCCTGCCTCTATGAGGGTGCACCTTCCCACCTCCCTGCCTTGGCATTCCCCTACACTGGGACATTGAACCTCCACAGGACCAAGGACCTCTCCTCCCACTGATGCCTGATAAGGCCATCCTCTGCTATATATGTGGCTGGAGCCATGGGTCCCTCCATGTGTACTCGGGGAGGTCTGGTTGGTTGATATTCATGTTTTTCCTATGGGGTTGCAAACCCCTTCAGCTCCTTCAGGCCTTCTCTTAAAAAAAAAATGGATTTTTAAATCAATGGAAAATTTGAAGACTATGGAACTTTCAAAGTTGTAATGTATATTGAAGTTATACTGTATATTATATTGTGATAGTAACATGAGCTCTTGGGGGAAAGATTATGAATTAACAGTAATGTGTTTGTGTGGCAGATTGACAAGGGTTGGACTTGCTGGTTAGTTTTTGCCAACTTAACAGAAACTTAGACATATCTGGGATAAGGGAATCTTAATTGAGGAACTGCCTCCATCAGATCAGCCTGTAAGCACTTGTTTGTTAACAGATGTAGGAGGACATAGCCCAGTTTGGATCCTGCCATTGCTACTCCAGTGGGTCTTACCACACAAGAACGCAAGCTACACAGAAGATTCAAGGCCAAGCTAAGATACACACGACTTTGTCTCAGAAAAGAAAGAAGTGGAGAAGAGGGGAGGACAAGGGAGGGCAGGGGTTTGGGGGAAGGTAGGGGTTTGGGGGGCAGGGATTTGGGGAAGGAACAGCTATTTAAGGAGCAGCAATGCCAAAGCTAAGGGCACAAGGGACACCATGGATCCGGACAGCCCCTTATGCTTCTTGGCACATACTTCTTTCTCAACTCTAGTGCAGTACATTGCACACTCCTGGAAGGTGTGTCCTTTGTAAACCAATGTTCTGGTTAGTAACCTCCTCCAGGAAGTGAGTTAGAAAGTCAAGGTATATCCTTCCTCAAACGTACAGCACATACCACATCAGGTTCTCAGAAGCACATGACACTACCTCCAGACTAAGCATTTTCCCTTGATAAGGAAAATGGGCGTTTTACATTTGGTAATTCATGTAATCCTGAGATCATTTGCAACAGTTGTAACTATCATCATTCCAATTTTGAGATTAAGAAATATTAATTTGAGGTCCAGCAAGGTGTGGTTAGTTAGCATGCAGGAATGTATCAGTGGGTAACAGTGCTTACAGCTTGCTGCTAAAGCCTGACAAGTTTGATCCCCAAGACCTACATAGTAGAAGGAAGGGGTCAGGTCCCTCAATTGTTCTCTGACTTCCATAGGTGCGCTGTGACAAGCACACATGCATGTATGTGTATACACACAAAATAAGTAAAACTGAGTTTAGAGAGTAATGTTAATTTGCTTAATGGATTTGGTGCTTCTGCCCCCTCCCAAACCTATTTACAGGTCCAGTCACCTACTGCCCATCTCTCTGCTTCAGTGCAGTCATCCTAGGTCACCATGTTCTCCTCAACCTATCCTCCACAGAGCCCTTCTACCTTCCCTCCCACCCGGCACTAGTTCTGAACTCATCAAAAGTTACCCAAAGAAAAGCCTTCTGGAGGAACAACCATTTCCTCTCCAGGACTAACTCAAGCACTGTCCCCTCTGTCCTCGCCAGCCAAATCTTGCTAATTGGAGTCTTGAGAGTCTTCCCATGTTAGCTCCAATTGACGTCCAGTGAGGAAGAACAAAGGCCATCCAGAAAAGGATTAAAATTGATTTTTTTCATGAAGACTGTTCTTTTGAAGTCTCCTGCAGAACACAATGACTGTCACTGCCTTTGTTACTTAAAAGAACAGGGATGCATGTGCCATTATTTGTTGTGGCTCTAGACTCAGCCACCCCCTAAAACTACCTTAGGGGAGAGGGACAAAGGAAAAACAAGTATTCAAAAACTCAAATACCCAGAATCTTTGATCTCACACAGATCAAACAATCACACCCACTTTTATCCTTCTGTATTTAAGTTGGCTGGAAAGCAGTTCTAAGTAGAATCTTCATATTACAAACAATCTCCAGTTGACTCTCCCAGCAAAGATCTATTGAGTGTTATATGGAATAATTTAATTTTCTAGCCTAAACTGAACAACTATAAATGGTAATTTTAAATCTGGAAGATTAATTTTAACATAAAGTTACATATCATCCAAAACCCTTGCTATGTTAGAGAAACTTTGAATATATGGAAATGTAACCCTAAACTTTCAGAAAATCTCCACATGGTACAAAAGAATTTACAAAATGGAGTTTAAAAAAAAATTTAAAAAGCAAGTTCCCTAAAAGGAAATAAATTATATTTCCCATTAAAAGCAACTCCAAAATAGTTACAGTACAATCATCCTACCTTGCTAAAAAAAAAAAAAAAAAAAAAAAAAAAAAAACTATTTTGGAATGTTTATTTTATGTTATTAACATGATGCTGGGGATCTGAACCGAGACTATCTGGTGGAGGGTAAGGCAGGAAACAGGAATACCAAGGAGGTGGTTTCTACGCTGAAGCTGATGAAGACATGGTGGGATTCTATTATCCCATCACCCTAATGTCATATGCTTAAGCGCTTACATTTATGTAAAGAAATGTAAAAAAAGGCCTTATGTTTAATCTTCATATTACAGAAACAAAGACTAAAAAACTTATAAGATGCTTAATCCTCATATTGTACAAAGACTAGTACCTTCCAATCTTTGAATTTTTCCTTTCACAGAGATAACAGCTTCAAAGGGTGAAACTCTTAGTTCAAAACATGTTCCAGTTAACGTTTCGATGAAGAGTTCCATGGTGTCATAGAAAGGAAGTTTGAAATAAAATGGTCCCACGTTATCTTCATTGAAAAATGGAGGCTCTTTTCTGTTATCCATTACTTTGACTTTTCTAATTCTTCTGGAATATGTTGCATGCAACTGTATTCCAATTCTACCCAAATCAGCTGTAAACATTGGTAATATGTATCGTTGTTCATGTTTGAGTTTTGTACCTGAAAAACACAAAAATTAGCTTTTAAAATCTGTCTGAAAGCCCATCCTTTATTCAGATTTCCTTAATAACTGGCTCACACTTGTCTTCCAAACCGTCTAAGAACTTACTTAATTGCCTTTACAAACTGTGCCTAGCAGTGAACTTTCTGTGTCTGCCTCTAAGATCACTCCTGAAGTGGACTGACCATGAGGAATAGATATGCTTTTGATTCTTTATAGCACCTTAGAGCTTTGCATTGTTGCAAATATATAGCATATGGTTAACAAACAGTTTTGCTATTATTTAAATTCAAGGTATCAATATGGTTCTGTAAGATTTTCCAAGTGTATGCACAATCTTTCTAAAGTATGTTTCTCTTTTAGGCCATATAAAATTTTAGAGTCTTTGTACATAGTTATACTGGATAAGAAAAATGGTACATCAATAGGCTCCTTTAAATTTTGAGACACTAAATAAATAACCAACAAGTACTTGGGTTTCCAAAGATGATCAGCCATTCTAGCATTAAAAAGAGGTAATTATATAGACACTAGGTGATCTCTGCTCACAAGCACGAAAGACAAACACATCAGACAGAAGCACACGGTAAATCAAGAGTGTAGAACTAGCATCAGGGCTGATACACTAAAAAGCTGTTATTTTGTGAAAACTTTATGTTAGCTTAAACTACACAAATATGTATCTTTTGGAAGAGATGAGGCAATCTTTTTTTCAAAGTAGTTTTGTTGGGATATAATTCATATACCACAAACTGACTAACTTGATAGCTAAAATTCACTTTTAACACAAAAGAGGTCCAGTTACCACAACCACTATTTTCCCAGTGACAGGGACTAGCAAGGGCTTTGAGTCTGACAACTCAGTGTTCTAGCAGTGAGTGAAACCAAAATATTCTTGTACAACATTTACAACATTTTCACCATCCCCAAAACCTTACATCCAATAGTCATCATTCCCAATGTTCCCATTCTGCCTCTAAGTCCAAAGCAACAAGTACTGTAATTTCTTTCTGACACTTACATAAATAAGTGATATAGTATATGGTATTTTGCAACTGGCAGAATTCTACAGCTTTGCAAAATGTCTCCAAAGTTCATCCATGTATCAATACTTCATTCATCTGGTGGATAAATACTATTGGATAAATACTGGATGGAGCTAATATAACTATTGCTATAATGAACAATCAGCTATGATGTGGACAAGTTTTCCTTTCTTGGTGATATATCTCCAGAAGGAAATAGGTATGCTGGGTCACATGGCAACTGTATTAAGCAATTTGTGGAATTAATTATTAAAGTGTTTTTCAAGTAGTTCAAAACCATTTCTTTTTTTAAACAAAAAAAGATTCATTCATTTAATTAATGTATGTGAGTACATTGTAACTGTCTTCAGACACACCAGAAGAGGACATCAAATCCCATTACAGATGGTTGTGAGCCACCATGTGGTTGCTAGGAATTGTACTCAGAACCTCTGGAAGAGCAGACAATGCTCTTAACCACTGATCCATCTCTCCAGCCCAAACCATTTCATAATAAACAAGTAAGGGCACAGATCTCTTCATATCTTTATCAATACTTTTTATTATCTTTTTTATTAAAGCTATCCTAGTGACTACATGGTAGTGCATTATAGTTATGATTTGCACTCTCTTAATGATTCTGAGCACCTTTTATGTGATGATAGGCCCTCTGCACCTCACTCTTGGAGAATATTTGAAGCCTTACCTAGTCTTTATTACTGGCTTATAAGTGTTATGAAAGTGATCTAAATGAAATCACCAAATAATGGGAGAGAAGTTCCAACTGGCCATTTCTTGTCACTAAATGAAGCTTCCAGTACCCGGATTGAGTTACATCTAATTGAGTTGTTGGCCAAAGGGCCCACAGAAACCCCCCAAAAAACCCTGACCAGTATCAAGACTACAGGTTTCACACTGCTGAAAATTACACCTACACAAGTCACCGGACATGGAGCTAGCAAGCTAGTGCCTGCAGAGAGCCTCTATGTTTTAGTGTCTTTGATACAGGAAGGTGCTCTTCATACTATTAAGAGAAACATAAACACCAAGCTAACCACAAACCTTTTCATCTACAATGGTATATATTATCTGCAAGATAGGCTAGGGCAATGGTGGTGCAAAGCTTGTGAGAATAACCAACAACTGTTTTAACTTAAGACTACTCCACAAGATAGAACCCATACCTGACACTGCTTGGGTAACCAAAAACCTAGCCCAAGGGCCTAGGGTAGAGCCAAATAATACCAGTTTTAAAAAGAAGGAAAAACCAACATAGTAATAAAATGACTCCTAATGGCATTCTGCTATACTCATATGAGTGGCTTGCTCAGCTGATCGCATTGAATTGTCATAGTTCTTGCAAAAAACCGGCTGTAAATGTGAGGGGCCTCTTTCCTGACTCCATTCACTGCACTGACCTGTCGGTGCATCTCCCAGTTCTGATTCCTCTAACCTGACTAAGTGGGGATTACCAAACAGCCTTCTTCTAATCTGTGCTTTTCTCAGAGACTGTGTATTAAAATACAAACCATTTCCATATCTACTGACCCTGTAGACTGCACTGTGTCTATTGTGTTCAGACTGTTTCTTAATGGATTCCTTAGGATTGTCTGTGTTTAACCATATACACAAAATAGATAGAAATATCTTTTTCTTCCTCTCCAGTATGTATGCTCCTTAGTTTTCATAGTTAACTTCCCTTAGAACATAGAGTACAGGTTGATTAGAAGTGAGGGAACTGGAAATCTTTGTCTTTTTCTTGATTACAGGAGGACGGAATTGAGCCTTTTATCATTAGATATGTCAGCTGTCAGGTTTCATACATAATTTTATCCAGGTTGAAAAGTTCCTGATTATTCCCACATTGCTTAAGAGTCTGTTTTATTTTTAACCACAAAAAGGAACAGATTTTCTAAGATACTTTTCAGTGTCTATTTAGATAATTATATGGTTTTCATTTGTTTATAACTAATATAGTATATTACATTGATTTATTTTTCTGTATTAAATCATCTTGCATTCCAGAACAAAGTCCCATTTGTGTACATAGTACTCTTTAGGTGGGTAGACAGCTGGACTTGAATAGGAAGTATCTCTTGAGGGTCCTGTGTTTAATCCATTGTTAAGAGATTTCTAAGTGTTTCTTCCCCTTCTTTCTCTTTCCCTCTCCTCCTCTCACCTGCCTTCCAACCAGCCCTTGCACTTTTAAGTCATTGTTTGGTTCTTTTTTTTTAAGGCAGGGTTTCAATGTATAGTTCTAACTATCCTGGAACTCACTCAGACCAGGCTGTCCTCAAACTCAAGAGATCATCTGCTCTGCCTCCCAAGTACAGGGATTAAAGGTGTGTGCGGCCGCCACTTCCATTGTTTGGTTCTTTATGTTTAGACGTGTTAACCTCGTAGAGCCTACAAAGTCAGCACTTTACCTCCAACAGCTGAGCCAGACCAGCAGCCCCACAGTGTTTGCTTTTCCCATCACTCCAGGCCACCGCACAGTTTTGCACTGTAGGTGTTCTGGGGTTTGGCTTCAACTGGCAGTTTCCTAATAACTAGGCTGTGAGCGCAGCTCTCCTTTGAAAATGTAAACTGAACCTATTCTTTCTAGCTCAAGGCCCTACCATGACCTCCACCATCTGTGCAGCCATGCTCAAACTCCTTGGAAAGACTTTTCAACCTACGCATTGCATCTCTCAGCCCATGTTCACTTACCTACACTCCCCTTGCAGGACCTGTGCTCTTCCTGCTTCCAGTCATAGCCCCTGTCTTATTGCTCCTGCTTTGTTCTGCTCTGGTCAACCCCACACACGGCTTCCTGAGAAGCACCTAATCTTTCCAAACACAGCTCCAAGGATAGGGGCATCATACTTCAAGGAGAATGCCTGCTTACAATGCAAAGCTTGGGCAATAACCAGCATGGCCCATCTCCCCAAAGCCTCAGCTCCAACTATCCCACAAAATCTTTTATGCTTACCTATCTTTTGCACCCATATCATATATGATACCCATCAAAACTAACTCTTATGTGTCTGTCACTCATACTGGTAAACTACAAGCATTTTAAGGAAGGGACGATGTCTCTTATCACTACAGCTGTCTGCACATATTAGCAAGAATTAAAGGCTGTTCAATGAAATTCAATTTAAGGGGGCTGGAGAGATGGCCCAGTGGTTAAGAACACTGACTGCTCTTCCAGAGGTCTTGAGTTCAATCCCCAGCAACCACATGGTGGCTCACAACTATCCGTAATGAGATCTGATGCCCTCTTCTGATGTGTCTGAAGATAGCAACAGTGTACTCACATACATAAATAAATAAATCTTAAAAAGAAAGAAGTGAAACAGTGGTTATACTCCAAAACTTTCTGAAGGGATATTGGCTTCCTCTGGAAATCACATTCTGATTCACTACACCAGAATTCATATAAATCACGATAAACATGTGTACACAGATACTTCTGCTGTAGAGGGGAGTTTTCATAGTTCTAATATAAAACATTATGAGGAAGCTTGAGATAGCTAATGCTCCTTTACAAATGGCATCCCAGGAAGGAACGCTGTTGCTGAGAGCACAGTTGTTCTGAGTGGAGTTCCACACATGGACTAATGGGTGACCAGCAGCAGCAGCGGTGTAAGGACTGTGCTGCCAGCGCTGTGGGTCACCTACAAGAGCACTCTGGTAGCAGTGGCACTGTTTGGATTTCACTACCTGCTCGTACTCCATTCAGAGTCAATGTGAAGCTTGCTGACAAGAGTACTTTTCTAGCACATTTTAGGCCCTAGGCTCAATATGCAATTTCATAAAACAAACAAGACAAAAGAAAAAAAAAAAACAGCACTATAGGGAAATACCCACAGGCAACATGCAAATTTTTACAACACACAGATCTGAAAATAGACTAGATAAAGTGACTATAAGTAGAAGGAAATCGGTGTTGCAGTAGGTGCACCATCAGCGGTTCCAGCCAGCGGGATAATTTTCAAACTACAAAAAAGGCCGAGGATGATAACCATAACTGAAAACAATTGTGTCTTATACCTTTCAGCAAAGGAAATCAATGTAACAAGATAAAGTAGGCTGTGCAGGCCAGCTAAACCACAGAATACTACAAGGCCAAGTGGACGCTCAAGTGGGCCAATGACGTAGTGTACTAAAACTGGGTCCACTGAGGATTGCAAGCATCCTCAAAGTGGCCAGTGGCCTGCATCAAAGATAACCGGAAACCAATGAACAACAAAAGCGTATAGTGATAAGTAAATAAAACCATGCTTAAATTGATAAAGTTATCTTAAAAGCTGGAAAAGAAAGATCAAAGTGAATTTCTAACTTTTTTTTTCACCTTTTGAAATTTCTAAAACCAACCAATCACAAAAGCGCAATAACTGCATTCAAGGAATGATTTCAGTACCTTGGCCTTTGCTTCGTTCTCGTCCAGAGGAACTTAGTCACTTAGTTTTAAAATTTTTCCCCCAACATACATATACCCACACTATGTTGCAGCCTTTTAAAAAGGTGACTCTTGTCTTTTTCCAGACGTGTGAAAATCCAGCTACAGACTGGAATCACACTCTCGCCTGGGACTAAGTGCCTGTGTGCTGCCCTGGGACCAGGGGCGAGGCCAGCAGGGACCACACTCAAACCCAAAGTCCGGTCAGCAGTACCCGGAGCCACGGGCGCGACCTGTTTGTCCGTGAGTCCCTAGTAGCGCGGAGGGTGTGACCAGGCTGCAGCTGAGGCGGGCGCACGTCTCCCGCCTGCCGGGGCAGCCGAAGGCGCAGCAGGCCCTTCAGCCGCCCGCCCTCCCGGCCGCGCCCCGCCCCGCCCCACCGCGCCCCTCACCCGCTCGCCCTCCGGTGGTCGCGTCCGCCCGCTCGCTCGCCTGCCCGCAGGCCGATAGGAGTGCGCGCGCCCTAGACGCCAGCCGACGCGGGCCTGCGAAGCCCCGGCCCCGCCCTTTGTGACACCGCTCACCAATCACCGATTGGCGCTGCCGACGCCTTCCAATCAGCTCGCGAGGGGCGGGGCCTAGCCATCGGAGGCTGGCGGTTGCTCGGACGCCAGGGTCGCACGGGCGTTCAGAAAGGTTTGTCGGTTGGAAGAGGCCCGGATGTTGACTATTATTAATGGCAGCACCCGACTGGGGCAAGGCAGGAAACTGGAGACGGGCTACAGTTTCTGGAAAGAGCTCAGCTCCAGAATGGAGGGCCTTGGCTGGGACACTTCTATGGTTCTTTGGGGATAGGAGGGTCCTTGGCATTTGCGATCCCCTCATGGATTTTCCAGAGCCTAGGACACTTAAAAGGATGTCCAGGCTAGTCATCCTTTTTTGTGCTCCACTTTCTCCTAACATTTCTGACTTAATTATGTCATCTGTAAAATGGGAACATTCGCGGTTTGCTCATAAGGATTTGTGACTTTCTGTATGCCTCTTGCATTTAAGCAACTACTGAAGATTATAGGTCACACAGGTCGCACCCTGGCCTCAAATCCCAACATGTTTTTGCTGTGCACAAAGAGCTACTGAAGTGGGAATATAAACTTACTGGCTTCTTACTACACATGCCTTCCATCTAGGTTGGAGCCTATTGCTTCATTCCCTTCAGAGGTGAGGACCGTGAAAGAACCCTGGCCCTGTCCGTCCTCTCCCAGCCTCATCCTCAGACTTGACTAGTCTCCACGGTTTCAGCTACTCAGGACTGAGGTGGAAGGTACAGTGAGGCCCTGGGCTTTTGTCAGCCTCCTGCTCTTAAGGACAGAACCATGACAATAGGAGAATAGTGCCTGCACTGGACATCGTGATTACAAATACCTCGCAGCACAGGCTCTAGCATCTAGTGATGAGCCTAGATTTTTAGCTTCCTTAACATTTCATTACCTCATCGAGTCACATCATCACTGTCCTGCCTACCATTTTAAGGGGCAGACATATAAAAGGGTCTATTCTCCACAAACTTGCAAGTTTAGTGCTGAAACCAACTACAAAGGAGGAAACAAAAGCTAGGAAAGACAAAATTTTGCCTACAATTAAACCATCCCATTTCCAGCAACTCAACTCAGACTTGGGTAGCCTGAATACAGCCAGATAATGTAGCCATGATGGAATGGCTGTGTTCCAATAAAATTTCTTTACAATATCAAAACAGCAGAGGACCACCCAATTCCTCTTAGAAGCCCCATTTTTGGAACTGCGTAAAAAGCTCTTCTCCCTCCTTCACCTGCGTAGACCATCACAGCATTCAGAGCCACCAACAGAGCAAAACCTTCAGGTCTGCTGTCTGACATCTGCCCACACATGAAGCCATAAAGCATTTTCTTCTGGTAGCATGCCCTTCTACACACTCTTACTGAGTAAAAACAAACCACTGTGAAGCGTTTATTTTTTATTTATGATTTTAAGCATAATTAAAATCAATGCAGAAAATATTAACTACATCGGGTAAAAGTAGAAGTGATTGTTTCAATATCTGCTGTAATCAGTGAAGGCAGTGCAGGAGACAGCATCACTAAATGAGGGATAGATGGGAGGGTGGACTGTGAAGGCCCCACATGCTCTACTGGCTTCCAAAGGCATTCAGCGGGTCGTCAAAAATGTTGGACACTTTGTGCTCAGATCTTGGTTCAGATGCTGCCGCAGCAGACTGGCTTTTGGGCTTAGATGCTTTGGCCTGGAGGCCGGAGGAGAAAATATCATCTTTAAAAAGAAACAAAAAGGAAAGTTGTTAAGACAAGCAAGAAAGAAAATGGGAATTTGAGACACATGCACACAAACTGCCAAAGGCCCAATTCTAGTAACACACTATAGAGCACCAATACGGAAGTCAAAGCTCTTGGGGTCTGCTCTCTCGCACTGGACTCTCCTTTCAAAGTCATCAGTGTTGTCAGTCAACAGCTGGGGAACACTAAGATTAATTTCTACTTCAGGTCAAATCTGAGCACCATCCTGAACCTTGATACTCAGCATAGCATACGGTTTCCACGTGAAAATGACTAGTCCACCTATATGCCGCATTCTTAGACTAAGAAGGCAAAGAGAACCTTCTAGGGACGAAGTACAGGAAAGGGCAACGTGAACGGAGGAAGAGACCATGAGCAGTGGCACAGTCGAGATAAACACTCACCTGTGTCGTCGCCAAACATGGACTTGGCTGCAACTTTCTTTTTGGGCTTTTCTTTGGGTTTTACAGTTAAGTCAGCGAAGATATCAATATTATCATCAAATAAGTTGGGTTCCAAAGTTTTCTCCTTCTCTCTTTTTTTTGGAAAAGGTTTAATTGCTTCTGTAGCAAATATATCATCCTAGATAAGTCCAAAAACATTTTTTTTGTAAATAAAAGCATTTTAAAAACTGAAATGGTTCAATAATTTATAGAAATGCACTGACAAGCACAGTCTCCCCTGAGAACTGGAAGACACCGCCCTACTCACTGCACAACTCACGCTCATCTGCTAATGCCAGCCTTGCAGTGAGGTCCTGAGGGCAGCCCGGAGGAAAACGTCCCACTGTACCCTGCCACTCTATACCACACAGTTTTGGTCGGGACATTTTGTGTCATCTGAGATCATCTTAACTACCTGCTGCTTGGTTTGGATCTCATTCCTTGAGATCTCAGGACAGAGCACATGCCCTAGCTACCCTGCCAGCACAGGACCAAGTTCATAAATATCTGCTGAGCAACTGCTATAAAAGCCTTAGCATCAAAACTCTACTAAACAGAGTCCCAGCCAGAACCAGAGCTTAAACACACTAGCAGGGCCAACAGAGGTTATATGTGGCACAGAAGGACATGCCAACAAAGCTGACCACAACACCATTCTAAAAACTGTCTAAAACAGTAAGCAAAAATAATTAAAATCATGTACACACACTATATGATACGACATGATACAATACTATATAAAAACCAAGGGCTGGAGGGATGGTTCAGTGGTTAAGAGCACTGGCTCTTCCAGAGGTCCTAAGTTCAAATCCCATCAACCACATGGTGGATCACAACCATCTGTAATGGGATCTGATGCCCTCTTCTGGTGCGTCTGAAGAGAGCAACAGTGTACTCATATTAAATACATAAAAATCTTTAAAAATCAAGACCCAGGGCTTATGCTTTGGTTCTATACAGCATTTGCCTAACATATACTGGGTTTTGAGCTCTATCCCCAGTACTACAATAACATTTTTAAAGTAATAATTCAACATTTATAAGACGTTAAAGACAGCAAGAACTATGCCTGGGTGAAATAAACCACTTCAAGTAAATTTAGTAAATTTAACAAAAAGATCTAATTAAGCTTAATAGATAGCAAACATACAAAACGCACAGCATAATCTATAGTTTAAGAAGCCAACCAGCCCAAACATGAAATACTTTTGTTACCTCAAAGATGTCTTGAGTTTTTGACACAATGTCCTGATGGCTATCAGATTTCCACTCAGTCTTTTTGCCTTTCTGATCTGCAAAGAGATCCTCCTCGTCTTCAAGGAGGGGTAAAGGGCTTCTTTTCTTGGTTGGTCTTGGCTTGACAGACTGAAAAAGATCACCAGCACTGCTGGCCTCACTGAGATCAGGAAACACCAGGCTCTTCTCCTCACGCCCTCCTGACAAGTGGGCTGGGGTCTCCCCTGCCTTGACACTTGCTCCCTCTATGGACTGTGATCCTATGCTCTTGGGAAAGATGTCCCCAGAGTCAAACAGGTCAGCCTCATTTCCAGTCTGAGGCTGAGACTTTACAAAGAAGCTTCTGTCCACTGCAGATAAAACAGGACCACCTTCCCAAGGTGGAGCTATGGCTTTCTCAGAGCTGGTCTCTCCACTGGCCGTCCTGGGCTGCAGAAGAGGTTGATGACCATTTGATAAGACAGGACTACTGCTCAACTGTGCAACAGGTCCTCTATCGACAGTCACATCCTCAACCTCACTGGACTCCTGGGCAGCCAGCCGCCGAGCAGCACGGGTCTGTGGTCTCCGCTTTCCTCTCACTTTAACACGACTCTGCAATGGCAAACACACACACACACATACCATGATATGATGAAAGTGTGTTCAAGGCTAACAGCAAAGACTAATTCAAAATACTATAATGCTATTTGGTTTACTTCAATTAGGATATTACCTAAAGTTATGGTTTTCAACCTTCCTAATGCTACAATCTTTTAATACAGTTCCTGATGTCATGGTGATCCCAAAGTATAAAATTATTTCGTTGCTACTTCATAACTATAGTTTTGCTACTTTTGTCTCAATGTAAATACCTAATATTCAGACTATCTGATATGTGACCCTAATGGGGGTGGCAACCCACAAGTTGAGAACTACTGTCCTAAAGGAAAGAAAAAGTTGTTTAATGTTCCTAAAGGAGCTATCAAGTTCCTATTACTCCAGGACTTAATCCTTCTTAACATTTTAGTATTCTCTGCTTTCTAAGCATTTTTTAGAATATATTTTAGTTCCTGTGTATTGGTATTCTGCCAGTACCATGTGCATGCAATGCCTGAGGAGGCCATAAAAAGGAGTCAGATGTCCTGGAAGTTAAGTTGTAAGCATCTCTGCGGGTGCTTGAAATTGAGCCCCAGTCTTCTAAAGCAGACAGTGCTCTCTCAATCCATTTGCATCACCTCCTACTCCTCTCATAATCTTTTGAGAACAGTTTCCTGTAAAAAGGCTCAACGTTGCTGGAATCTCAGCAAGCAGGTATGCTGGAGTTCTGTGACTCAAAACACATGTCACAAAATGGCACCTCCTCAGCCCCTAAAATTCAAAGTCAGATATCTTACAAAAAAAGAATTTAGAAAGGTTCTAGCACCAAGTTTTATCAGATCTAGGAGCAAGGAGAGATGAAGCAACAAAGAGGCAACTGATGGTGCTGTTCTCTTCCAAGTCAAACACAATTCAAGTCGTATGTAAACTGGCGGAGTGTGTGAACACTTTTCAAAAGGGGGCTCTCTGAATAACCAGGAATTAATATTTCTGATATTATCCAAAATATAAAGTCATGTTTTTGGACAACATTTAATTATGTTTGCTTGCTTCAAAGAAATATGATTTTAGGAGGCTCTGAGTGGTAAGGGTGGA
The DNA here is from genome assembly GCF_963924665.1 of Micromys minutus. NCBI lineage: Eukaryota > Metazoa > Chordata > Mammalia > Rodentia > Muridae > Micromys > Micromys minutus. The sequence goes on from NC_137972.1 coordinate 30,029,031, forward strand.
AACCTGATGCAGGGTACGAATAACCAGATACATTATATGCAATACATGAACTTGTCAAGGATAAATAAAAGAAACTCTTTAAAAAACCAAAAGTTTAGGAAGTAGCTAACTTAAGCTTGAAAGCTAGTGAAAATAATAGTTTTTTGTAATATAGAAAAAATGGATCTGAAAACACTAAAAATTAATTTATTATTCAGGGACAGGTCACCCTAGGTTCTTCTGCCTACTTGAACACCTATTAAGACTTCAGAGAGAAGGGAGATTGGATAGAAAAAGAAAACTCACTAACACAGAAAGAGTCCACAGAGGACACCCTAAGCAACAGCTTTCCTTTTCCTAAGCAGGCTTGGGATACCAGAGAAGGGGGGCCCAAACTACAGTAAACAGGGAAAAATCATGGAAGTAAGGTCTGTGTGGTGCTCTAGAGCATTCTGGGAGAAGCACCAGAGCCAGTGAACAGCAACAGGATATATAACACGAGAACAGGGACTGGGGGGCTGGTGACTGAAGTATTTAATGATCAGCATGAACATTAGAACAGAAGTGGGCATCAGAAAATCAGAAGTGCAATTAAGAAACTGGAGAGGGGTAGAAGGGAAGAAGATGAGATGCAATCTTCAGAGGAAGGTAAAGCTGAACTACATCAGTATGCTGACTGGTCTAGAAAGAAGCAGCCAGGCTGGTCTGGTTAAAAGACAAATAAACAAAAGACAGTTGGATCACCTTGTTTGCACTGTGTAAGGTATCTGCCTGGGCTGGAAGATCAAAACTCACACCAGCCTCCTCACTCCCAGGAAGAGTGGGCACACTTTCCAGGATGGAGCTCCTTCCAGGTTCAGATGAAGAAAAAGCTAGTTCAGATGAAACAGGCTTTGTTCCTGGGATCTGCAGAGCCATTGAAGGCAGCAAAGCTGCTGGGTTAATTGCTAAATTTGCCTAAAGAAGAAAAATGGAACTCAGTATTTGTTCTTTGACACAGGAGCAGATTAGCATTTCTGTGACACACAATATCTGTGCTGCACACAGTGTAGAATACCAGAAAATATGAGTGCAGAAACATCACCTGACCCAGGTTCAGTGAAGCACACACTTGTGCCCATCACCGGGATCAAAAGACATTAAAGAGCAGTGCATAAGAAGCAACAATTAGGCAAGGGTGGAGGGTATGGTGTTGGTGGGGGAAGAGATGAGAGAATGCTTGGTAGCAGCTGAAAAAACAGAAAATCCACAGATTTTATAGGTGCCACAGGCAGGCAATGAAGACTCCAGATCCAATATAATTACTTGTATTTTCCCGATGCGACTGGATGGCTCTCTGCTTTTAAATGGAGGGAGACCTGAAGAATCCTGTGTGAAATTAAATTCAGTTAAAAATCCATTGAGGAAACAGGAAACAAACTGTCTCTTGGGTTACACTCACACCTGTAAGTGAACCTGATGGGGCAAAGCTGTCCCTATCTGCAGGTGCTTAGCTCCACCCTGGAAGCTCACAGCGGTCTGCTAGCTACCATTACTTTACTGACACGCCCTTCAGCATGGAGGACAGAAGGCTGCCATTTCACAGAAACACAGAGAAAAGGGAGACACTGATAGTGAGTTAGAATAGAGCAGGAGCTTTGTCAGAACACTGAGCAGTCATCCAACATGGCAAATACCAAGAAGTACATGTGCTCTCCATGACTCAATGCCCAAGTTCTAGACACAAAAGCATCTGGATTCCAGATGAGCTAAGAAATCAACCTAGTGCCTCCGCTTCCAAGCACAAGCATGGAAGCCCTAGTGAAATTCCCAGAGACAACTGGAATTGGGCTAGCTTCCTTTGTGGAGAAGCTCCACATCATACAGAGAGGACTCCTAGAAGAGGGGTCATACACCAACTATCTTGAGGCACTTAGAACAAATCAAGAAATCAGATGTCATTTGTATTAATTAGAATGTAATTCTACTCCAAGGAAGTCTGTATGGAGAAATAGAGATGCTAGTGAAAAACAATCCTTTATCCCATCTTACATCAAAATGGAAATTGAGTTTGGAATTTGGTCTAAACACAGTGATGACTAAATACAGAACAGGTTTCTCTTGTGGAGAAAAGTGGGGATAAAAGAATACAGTGAAAGAGAGGGGTGTTGGCTGCTGTTTCTTCCTTCACTAAGAATTCTCAGTAAACTCCGGGCCTGTGCAATGGAACTGTCTATTCAGGAATGCAAATCCCAGCTGATTCCCCGTGGAGCTCAGTTCTAACCTGTGCTGGCTCTGCTTTCCATGAGCTTTTCTCTTTGCTGCCCTGAGCAGATTCAGGAGGGTTGTGGTCTTTTTTCAGCGTTCCTTTTTTTTCTGGTACCTTCAAAAGAAAAGAAATACTGAAGTCAATTAATGCATCTTCAAATTTTAAATAATAATGAGCAGAGGAGCGCTATTTTTTTGGACTCTATTCTAAATGACAGCCAACCAACCAATAGGTCTCATTTCAGAAATAGCATCCTAAGCGCTGTGGTGTTTCTAGGGCTGAGACGCTGCTCAGTGGCCGAAGCATGGCCTGGCAAGCACACGGGTTGGGGGAGAAATGAACGTCAGATACACAGGAGTCCTTTCTGCAATAAGAAGGATAAAACTATACAATCCCTAGTACAGCAGGGAAGAATACTCTCAGACTTAAAGGTCTGCAGAAGACATAAAAATGTAGGTCCTTCAATAAACTTCAAAAATCAAACAAGACTGTGCCACAACCAGAGAATATGGATTAGTTAGTATTATGACCTGGGAACCACATCCTGTATACACACTGCTTTCTCTATATATGATCGGTTATTCATTTACTGATAAGCCTTACAATTCTCTGGCAATTCTCTCTTAAAACTGGACTCTCTATACTCCCTGAGCCTGACAATAAAAAGCGGGTACCACAGGCTGAGTCTTGGCAGAGCTGAAGAGATCATCATCTTCATCATCACCGAAGAGGCTCCCACCACTTGGCACTGACAACTGAAAGACATTAGACCCAGATTACACATCCAAAAGTCAATCGATCCACATACAGCTAGGTGAGCCACACAATTTAGCACACATGGGAATCGGTGGGAACTAACCCTGATTTTTTTGGTACCAGCAAAAAGATCAACATCTGGGTCGTTGTCCTTCTGTAGCTGGTGGCTGAAAAGCAGCTCTTCATCCTGGAAGACACCTGTGCTCTTAGGGCGGCTATCAGTTTTGAGACCCTGCATAAAAGACAAGATAAAAATAGATACAATAAAGATGTCCCCTGGTAAAAGTCTGACCACAGCCTATGTGCCAAACAGCAGGAAAAAGACATTCACATAAGAGAATATTATATAGCTTCCCAAAATACTAATGGTAAATAAATTATCAAAAGTAGTGGTAAATAAATTTGTAAACTCAGATAAGATATGAATAATCTTTCAACCTGCATCCAATATCTGAGTTTCTTATTACCTTTACCTTACCCACGCCCACTAAAAATGAAACCCAATCCTTACTACCCATTAGCTCCACAAGGACTGAAGAAGCACCTTCTGGGGGAAGGTGAAGGTAAAACCAAACCACACTGAGTTCTTTGTTTCATCAGGAAGAACAATGTAAAAAATCACCATGAACAATTTCTTTGGCTTGATAGAAAAAGGAGGAGGGCTATGGAGGTGGCTCAGTGGGCAAAGTATTTGCGGCACAAGTATAAAGACCTAAGTTCCACTATCCCTTCACCCAGGAACAAACCTGGGCATGGCAGTACACATCCATAGCCCAGTACTTGGCAATCTACAGGGCTTGCAACCTAGGCTTTTTTTTTTTAATTAGTTACAATAAAAGTCTTTTTTCGTTATGAAACCATGACAATCTAAAAATCTACCCTTGTATCTCACTCAACCCTCAAAAAAGGCCAAACAATCAATGGTCATGTACTTTAACTGTTTGCCCTCTCCTCTCAGCCCCAAGCAACTATTAATCAACCTTCTCTCTTCATGAGTGGTGTGCACACAAGCTCATGTGGGGAGAAACCAAGGCCAAGATCAGCTAGCTGTCTTTAGTCCCTCCCCACCTTTTCAAGATGGCCTCTCACCGAATCTAGAGCCACAATGTGGCAAGATGGACATGCTGGCCAGCACACGAAGGGAACAGACAGTTCTCTCCTTCCATTTTCACGTGTTCTAAGAATAGAACTCAGACTTGTGCTGCAAGCACCTGTTCTCACTAAGTCCTCTCACTGGCCCATGGTCTATACTTTTACATGTGTAAGTCTTGCAATGCTTTCAATAAGTATTCCTAAGTATTTTAATGTCTGTTCGTGCTGTAAATGGGATTTCTTACTTTTATTTTAATAAGACTAATCTAAAGCTGTAATATATTAATATATTGAGTGTATATCTTGCAGTGTTGCTTAGATATTATGTAGTTTTAAAGTTCCCTATTCCTCAACAGAACCAGTTTCTAACAATAGACATCTGATGTAGAGTCTCCCGCACAAGGCTAGTGAGACTGGCAAGAGAAAGGGGTCTTGTCTCACACGTGATCTCAAGGGGAAAGCCTTGTGTGCAGCCTTAAGCATGTCACCTGTTGGGTTCACAGTTCCTCTGACCAAACTGAAGATACTTCCTTCTACATTTAATGTGATGACTGACTTGCGTTGTTTTTTAATTATGAAGTGACTTGGACTTTTCGATCAAGATGACAATGTGTTTTCCACCCTGCATTTTATTAACACAAATACTGAACTGACTGATGTTTGAGGTAAACTCCCCTTGTATTCTCAGGAGAAAGCCCATTATCTCTTACTTTCCTAATTAGTTTACTACGACTATTTCAGCATTTTATCACCTACTTCAGAAAATACTAGCCTGTAGTCTTAATACATATCTGATCTTCAGGCTAGAGTGGTTAAGAGCATTGGTGGCACTTCCAGAAGACACAGGTTTGATTCCCTGCACCCCATGTTGACTTACAACAATTTGTACCTCCAGTCCCAGATAATCCAATGCCCTCTTCTGGCTTCTGTGGGCACTGGGCACCCATGGGATACACAGACAAAATACTCATACACATAAAATAATTTAAAGATATATCTTCATACACAACAATAAAATTTTTAAAAAGATGTATCTGTCTAGTTTAAGTTCACTGTGGCATCTGTTGGTGTGCACAGTGCTGGCCTTTCTAGAGCTGCTCACCTCACTTAGTATGCTGCTACTCTCCCGTTCCATCCGTGCCATCCCAACTCTATGACTTTATCTGTTACAACTGAACGGTATTCCACTGTATAGACACACCACATTTTCATGATTCAGTAATGAGCTGAAGGACATTTAGATTGTTTCCATTTTTTGGCTATTGTGAATGGAGCAACAATGACTATGGCTGAGCAGTGTCAGTGGATAGGAAGTCAAGTCCTTGGACATACACATGGGGGATGCTATAGCTAAATTCTATGAAAGACCTACTGCTATTGTTTTGAAAGTTCTCCACACTCACTTCCACAGCAGCTGCACCAATGTGCAGTCCCACCAACAGTGGTGAGGGCTCTACTTCCCCATTGTGCTCTAGCACCTGTTGTCAGTTGTTTGCTTGATCTTAACCATTCTGACTTGGGTAAGACAAAATCTCAAAAGTAGTGAGGAAAATACAGAGGGAGCCTGAGGAATGAGGAAGGAGAGTGAACAATGCTAAAGATATTTGAAAAGTCATAGGCAAGTACAGAATTTTACAGGGTTACTAAAAAATACATATTTGTACATATATATATATACACACACACATATACATATATGTATATATAATTTAAATGGAGTTATATGCATGAGGTGAAAAATGTTCCCTGCAAGAACCAAAAATTATCTAACAAAAGCTTAGGTTCTAATCATAGGAAACATCCCTTCACGTTGTTGGCTGGAGACGGAGAGATTCCAAGAGACACTCCAGACAATACAGGTTATTGCTATTGTCCTTGATTGTCTAAAAATACTTGAAGGTAAAAAAGGACCTTTCTGGAGTCACCATATACCATACCACATACTACTTACAGCACTGAGCTGGACCTGACCTAATGACTACCTCTCACACTGAAAGGTGCTATGCAAGCTGCCAAGGGGAAAATCGAGTCCTGCCTAGATGGAAAGCCTGCAAACACAAAGGTTGCCCAGCAAGACCTCCCAATTGATGTCAAAGTAGCACTTTTACTCTGGCTGTAACCAAAAGCTGTCTAATTGGGCTGAAGACCCACTCAGTACAAGGAAATGCATGCCTAGTACTGTAACCCCAGCCTGATACCTGTGACTAGAAAAACAACAGATCCTAGAAGAAAACCTACTACTGACATTTTCCTAAATTAATACAATCTCTAACTATCTTCTGAATATCATCCTTATGTCTATAGATGGATGTAGCTCTCACCCTTCATTAAGGAAGCTTCATTATGCAGCAGAGACACCACAGAGACCCAAGACCAACTGCTGATGAGACTGCAAATCTAACAGTTTTCATACAGCCGTGCTGATACCTGCTATATGTAAACAGCCATTCTACCACTAGTGTTCCTAACCCAAATGCCAGCATGACAGGAGTATACATGTTTGCCAGCTCCCCTTTCCTGCTGCGCACTCTCATAAACAGCCAAGTTTCTCAGGAGCAACAAGGTCTGTGCATCTCAGAAGAGCCAAGTGAGAATGCGAGGCAAGCTACTGATTTATTCTCAAACATCTGACTGGAGAGAATCATATATACTCACACTGAGATTTTCTCAGCACCTCAGGCCAGCACCCCTGCTTGGAAGGGCACTCCTTCCTGTCCTCTACACGCTTGCACAGTTACTAAACTTTGCTCACCGTTTCCAGTCCTTCCTGTGGTGCACAGGTGTTGCTTTCATCTTCTACTCTGTCCTCGTCCTCATCAAACAAACTAAGGACAGTTTTGGTTCTACTCTTGGCTCCTTTGTCCAATGAAGATGAAGAAGAGAATAAATCAGAAGTCCCACCTGCTTTCTGATCAGATGTGGGTAAAAGTTCTTCCTACAAATAGAAGCAAGGAGAAAATTAGTAACTAAAAATTACAATCCTATCACGGGCCTTCACAAGGTTGACAATAAATCAGTAACTGCAGACTACATGTGACACACAACACCACAGCCATCAAGAAGCTGTGCAGACAATCCACAGTTAAAGATGGTTTTTCCAACCATGTTAAGCCAGAGGCCCCTCTTCCTTCTACAAAGTGATAGGGTGTATAATCCTGATGCACACACAGACTGCTGATTTACTAAAACGAAATTCTGAATTATAACTTCAATAACTGTCAATCATTAGCAATAAATCACCTAATTCCTAGTTTTACTATGTAAGTCCCATAGGAAAATTTAACCAGCAAACTCACACTCAGAACTGTAGCCTTCCATTATTCATGCACATACAATTTCTAACAACACTAAAAATGCAAGATTAATCTATTCAATAGTATCACATTCTGGCAAGATACTATTATTATTATCATATGCATCACTAAGAAAGAAAAATGATTTCTAGTTAGTCATACCATTGACTACAGAGTGCATCCCAAGCTTCCAAGTAGAAAAGAATGTTTCATTACACACATAATATGTGAAGTTCTGCTTATTATGTGAAAGGCAATATGCCAGTGTTTATGACTAAAAAAGAAGCAAACGAATGTAATCCTCAGGAGTTCACACCTGACTGAGGGACAGGGCAGTGTAGCTGGGAGAGTAATTCAGGTCCATATGCAGCCACTAGGAGGAAAAGGTCAGAGTGATTCACTCAGGTACACAGGAGTCTCCCTACCTGTAGCTATAAGGAGCCACTGTGAGAAATGAAATGCCCTTCACACAAGCCCTTGGAGAAACTAAACCTGAGTATGGAGAGCTAGGAAAACAAGTGGCAGTGCATAGACAGAAGCAACTGTTGACATGCTGAGGTCTCCAAAGAGATATCTAACCCTCAGAGCAGAAAGTTAATGCTTAGAAGAAAACCATTTTATTTTAATCTGATTTAGTCAGCATCAACCAGAAGTAAAAGAATGGCAACCTAACTTCAAGAATGTGACATCTAACTCACAAGTGAGAAGTACAGACAAGGAAAACAGGAGCTGCAGAGAAAGGAAATGAAGAAAACAGAACAAGTCACCATGGAAATGAGATAAGGAAAAACACTCTGCAGATGGGCAAAATGCAAGATAGCACTGTGACCCAGCACTGCAACCAGTATGCACTGTGACCCAGATGGTAGTGAGATCCAGAATGCTGGTACTTCGTTCCAGCATAAGAGTAAAAACAGGAGATTTTCCTCTCACAGTGTACAAGAATTCTGCTATAAAATGAATCCAAGGGAGGATTCCCGGAACAGCAGGAACATAGGTTGTTTTCTTACTATACTCAGTATTTTCTAGCCTTTCTACAAAAACATCTACTTATGTAAAAGCACTCTCAATGTTGGAAAATTTAGGAAAGTATTACATATGTGTTACAATAGATTGGAAAGCCAAAGATGCACCTTACCTTCTGTGCCACATTGGCCACATCAGTACTGCCCACTTCCGGGGACGCTCCAGCATTATCACCCTTCAGATCCACAGGTTTCACCCCAGATGGTACTTCACTGTCCTCTTCATCACTAAACAACAATGGCACCTTGGGGATGCTCTCTTTTTTCTACAAAAAGAAGATGGCATCTACAATTATTAAGAATATTATACCTAAACAGCATGGTGATGTATAAAGCCAGCCCAAACCAGTCCTTTCAGGAATGAGCTGAGTATAGCAGAAGGGCAGATAGGATGATAACAATGGCCTTGGTATGGACGACATAACAGAATTCCTGCAGACATGTGGTCATAGACTTCACAGCTTGTTCCTCCTACCAGAACAATGACTAGTTTGTCTGCTCTTACACGTCACCTATAAGACAACACTCAGTAGCTGCTACTCCAATCTGTGCTCTTTGCACAACCCACTGTGCCTTTCTCATCTGCAGCACCTCTTCACTTGCGGTTCCTTAATGCTATTCCGGCTCTCACATCCCACACCCTTGGTTTCTCTGTTTGAAGACTACCTTCATGCTTACAGCAAGGCCCACATGCAAATGTCACCCAAGGTTTTTCTGCTTTGTTCAGTATCATTGCTTCTCTGAACAAACATAGCATTTCTTCCTTACCTGGTCCTCACTTTATTCCTTATCTACTTGTTAGTTTATCAAAAACACCAAATACTATTTAGCCAGGCACAGTATTTCACACAAAGTAGTTTTGCTCCAGTTTGTAAGAACTCCCGCTTTAGCTTGTCAATTCCTTCTTTGGAAGGCAGGCAGTTTAGAGAGTCAGAAACAGGTTATATAACCAATTTGGAGGTACCCACCACCTATAAGCTATGAGGCAGAGAAGCCTAACCAAGTCAGAAAGGCTGATGTGGGAAACTATGAAAGGACAATACTAACTGTAATTGAAAATGTTACAAATGAAAATTGGGGTAAAAGGACTTTTAGTCATCATCAGGAAGAGAGCCTTAAAATGCACAATGTATTCAATTTGAAATAAAAAACAAAATGAAAGTTCACTAAGAATGCAGATGACAGCAGGCAACAGCTTTTAAAGAAGAAGCACTCCCAGAGGCTCGGATAAGGAGAGCAGGATGCCAGCTAGTGGCACTATTTGAGGAAGTTGTGGCAACGTTAGGCCATGTGTCCTCCAGAGCTAGGACTAACCTCCCCATACCCTGTTCCTCTAGCTGCCTCCTGTCCACCATGAACTGCGTATCCTCCATTATTATGCTGTTCTGTCTTGACATAGGTGCAGAACCAAAGACTAAGGACTGACCCTCGAAAATCATGAACCAAAATGAGGCTTTCCTCATTTACGTTAAATGTAGCATCTCTACACACTTAGCAATCTTACAGGTATTTTTTGAGTCTAGAAATATGAATACCGTTGTTTCAGAAGGAATGGATGCAGGAGGAAGGCCAAATAGAGAGCTTCCACTATCAGCGTCATCTTCAAAGAGAAGGGAAGTTCTCTGGGTCTTCTTTTGGCTATGAACAAATAGAAGATCAAATTCAGGGAAAATACAACTTAAAAGCAAAACCACTCTTTTTTTTTGACCACATCTACAGTGACTATTCCCACCAGTTGTTGACTTTATATAAAGTTGGTGATTTAAAAGCCTTTAGACAGACAGAATCTGATCATACGGGCGGCAGCCTCTGCCTATCACTCTAATGCACAAGACCTGCTCCTGAAGCCCCGTCAATCATTGTCCACATGCTGCAGCTGCACTGGCTTGGAGATCTGAAAGGCAGACTGCACTCCTGGCCGTCACAAACGGAATTCTCCATCATCATCTTCTCCAGCAGAGAACCTATACCTACTTTCCATATGGCCAGGAAGGCAGCTGAGGGACCACAGAGCCAGAGTCACCTTTTGCACTGTAACCTTCTTTTCCACTCCTACTTCTTTGATTCAGAGTAGTTTTATTGGGGTGTAATTTACATAATATGATTACCGCCTTTAAAATTCACATTTCAAGAATCTTTAGCATTTTGAGAGCTGAACATTCTCACCACAGTCTAACAAGGAACCAATGCTGTTAGCAATAACTCTACATTCCCTTCTCTCCTGAACCACCAACCTACTTCCTCTCAATGGACTGACCAGTTCTGCACATTTCCTATAAATAGAATCACTCCATCTACGGTCATATGTGACTGACTTGTCAGTTAATATATTTTCTAAGCTACCTCATGTCCTACCATATATCAACATGTTTTCCCTTATTGTTGCTGCGTAATAGCCCACTATGTGGTCCTACAATCTTTTGTTTTTCTATTCATCATCTGATGGGCACTCAGGTTGCTTTCTGGGTATTTATAGATTAATACGACAGTAGACGTTCTTGTACAAGTTTTACCTGAGAATGTTTTCATTTGTCTTAGGTGTATACCAAAGAGTTAAATTACTAGATCACATGGTACCTCAGGCTTAACATTCTGAAGAAATACCAAGACCATTTTCCACAGTGACTGTAGAACTTTATATTCACCCACACCTTTGCAAAGACCTTTTTGAAATCTGTGACTTACTTTCTATACACAACATTTTATAGTAATGCACAAAACATTACTGAAAGCCAGGAACTGTGTGGCTGGCACCAAGCCCTACAAATGGGACATGTTTCAGGTCATCAGGTTCATGGCAATGTGTGTGGTAGGGCACACATGTACAGAGGATGCTCACCTACAGAAGAGCTACAGGGGGTTGGGGAGAGCAAGGACAATCCTGAGCTCTAAGCCCCAAGTTCTTCTTTCTCATATCTGGGTTATAGTAGGCTCTCAAAGAAAGGACTTACCCTGACTCTTGACAGAAGCTGGTCAGGAAAGGCAGGAAGAGTATCCCAGAACAGCAAGAGTGATGCATTTCCCTGAACTGTGATGAATGCTGCCCACAACACGCTACTGCATTATTTCTCAACAAGCTTATAAGAGATGAAAAACCTCTAGATGAGGTCTAGAGATGTTAGGAAACTTGCCCAAAGTTAGAATAACTTTCTGTAGAGCCAGAATTAAAGCTGTATTAGGATTTCAGACATTCTCTATTCTCAATCAGAGGCCACAGATACACCAGGTGCTTTTAGGTGGGAGCCTAAAAGCAGCAGCATTAAAGTCTGAGGAGATGTAACTCTTTAGAGAAATCCCAGGGACTTTAAATTTTAATCCATTTGTGAAGACCACCACCCACTGCACAGAACTTGTACATTCAGTGGACTGCCTGTTTATTCTACCCCCCATTCAGCTTCCATACAAAGATTTACAATTGACAACTCTCCAGAGGAAAAGGGTTAAATGTGGGAGTTATGCTGAATATACAGCTACCCAGCAGCACATACAGCATGACCTATGTCACTGTCCACAAGCCACCAGCATCAGCTCAGTCACCCAGACCAGAAGGCATGGTCACTACATGTCAGGAGTTCACTCCTAATATCATGTTTTTCAACATTCTCAGGATTTCTATCAAAGTAACAAACTTTTCCTTTTTTAGGGTATACCTAACTGAAAGGGGAGACATAAAAGATAACAGTATCATTCTTAAGCCCCTTGGAGAAAAAACGGTTTCAAAGTTAAGAAAATGTCAGAAATAAAAATCAAGGCAAACTTTCTCAAGGCATTCCCATGGATAAGCAAGAGCAGCCCAATCTGCGTGCATATGACAATAAAGTATCAACTCCCACAGCAGAGATTCTGTCTCACACACAAAACCTTTCCCTGCAATTATAAGCATCTCACCTGTCCTTTGCAATAGCAAAGAGATCAACTTCATCATCATCATCATCCTCAAAGAGATTGGTCTTTTTCACAGCCTTCGCTTCTTGAGCTTGGGTGGTTCCCGAGTCCCATAGCTCTCCTTTGGACTTATTGTCAGAGGCTAACTTCGTATGTGAATCAGCAATACTCCACTGGTCCTTAAGACATAAATTATGCATTAAAAACCCACAGGGCAGTGCTAACAAAATGGCTAGGTAGGGAAAGAGACTTGCTACACAAGTATGAGGAGTTGAGTTCAAATTCCCAGATCTCATGTTTAAAAGATTCATATACAGCCACACATGCCAGTATACCCAGCATTGGGGAGCAGATCTAGGTGGATCCCAGGAGCACCCATCAGCCTAGCCAAACCACACACAAACATGAGCAAGGTCCCCTCCAGTCAACATGCATACATCTCTCACACACCACAACAACAACAACAACAACAACAACAACAACAACAACAACATCATCATCATCATCATCATCATCATCATCATCATCATCATCATCATCATCATCATCATCAAATAGATTGGTCTTTTTTACAGCTTTGCTTCTTGGCCTTGAGTAGTCCCCAAGTCCAGGAATCTGCCAGCCTCCAGCCCAGCTCTGGTATGTTGAAAGAACTGGGGAGCATAGTGAGTGGCAGAGACAGATATTCTCTGGTGGCTAATTTAAATATAAAACATGAAAAGTAAAATTAGTTTACTATCTATTAAGTAACAATCAAATTAAAAATCAAGCATACTGAAAGAAAAGTCATGTCTTAAATTTCTTACTTTCTTTTAAGAAGAAATCCCAAGTAGCCTATGCTGGCCTTATATCACTCCATGGCTGGGAATAATCTTATACTTCATATCCTCTCAAATACTAGGAATACAGATCCAGGCTTTCTAAACACTAGGGTTTGGGCTTGCTTTGTGTCAAACACAAGTAAGAGTCTTTTTCGAAAAAGGAACCTTAGTTGAGAAAATATCCCCACCAAGTTGGCCTAAGAGAAAGCCTATGGGGTATCTTCTTGAGTAATAATTGGAAGGGCCCGGCCCACTGTAGGTAGTGCCCTCTTGGCTGGAGAACCTGGGTTATAAGAAAGCAGGCTAAGTGAGCCATGAGGAGAAAGCTAATATGAGGCACCCTCCCTAGCATCTGCTTCAGTTCCTGCCTCCAGGTTTCTACTCTGACGTCATGGTGTCTGATCATACCACAGAAACTCTAAGTTAAAGACACTAGGCAAGCACTTTACCAAATGGGCTGCAACCCAACTCTTTTAAAAGGTTTTGTTTTTAAAATTATTGTATTATTTCCTATGTTGGACATATAATCAAGGTCTTGTTCTTGCTGGATATAAACTACACACTAAGTTACTTTCCTAGTGCCAGGAAGATACTTTTAAACATCAGGACACTAAATTTGATTATATTGATTGCTTTTCAGCCTTCTAAGGTAAAATGTAAATCTAAATCTCATTTGGATTTATGATCTTCTCCTCAACTAAATCTGAATAATAATTAAGCTACTACTGATTTTACTAATCTCTATCCAAATTACATATTCACTGTCTTATAGAAGAGAAGTCAAACTTACATAGGCCACTGCTAGTGTGTCTACTACATTGTAGCTTAATGACACAAAGTCGTCCTTAGTAAGATAATATACAGTGCGTGGGGCACTGGACACATGGCCCTCCAAGTATGACCCCTTGGCAATGAAGAAAGCAGAGGCATCAAGTCTCTCTGACCTGACCTTTTCTCCCTAATAGTAAAACAAGAAGAGGATGTCATGGTCCTCTACTGTGAAGCAAAACCAGTGGTGTCCTCTGGGAACCTACAGGAGAGGTGGCCCCACTGCTGAAGAGACAGAGCCAAACCTTCATGAACAGAGTTTGTTAAACCCCTTCAGCTCCCACTGCAGACCACCCTCCAGTCCTATCATGCTTCTCCCAAACTTTGTTTTTGTCATACTTAGCAAACCATACCCACAGTTTCCTTATCACCCCAGATGTACCTTAGGTGTGAATGCTTTTTTTCTTGCTATCTTTTAATACAGAGCTTCAGCCATGAACCTGTGGTGGAAGCCACATAAACTCCATTTTGAATGTATTAATGTTTAACACATTACTTAAACACTTTCTGTTAAAAGATACAGTGTTACAAACACCATTGTCCCTTGACTGAGCCCCAGTGAGTACAGAACAGTAACACTGTTTGGAAAAGCTCTGACTCTGTTTTTATTCCCACTGGGACCTCATGTGTGTGGGCAAACCTTAACCTACCTCTTCATCACTGCTAAACAACGAGGCCGATGTTTTCTTTGGGGGCTGCTCTGAAGGCTTTGCTTTCTCTTGACTCTGAGATTGTAAAGATGAAATGGGCTTCTTAGCTGCTGCACTCCCAAAAAGATTGTCCTAAAAGGACAAATAGTAGGAACATACACAAAGTATCAACAACTCATATACTTGAAACTCAAGCAAGACATTCTCCCATATGAAATCATTCTCCCAGAAGGAACAGATTATATAACGTGTGTTGGGAACGGTCACAAAACCCCTGCACATCTCAGTCTACAACCTCTTCAAGTTAAAAACACTATCCACAAAAGAAAAACAAGATTACCACAAAATTCTTTTAATTAAAAAAAAAACTTAGGGTTGGAGAGATGGCTCAGAGGACAGAGGTCCTGAGTTCAATTCCCAGCAACTACATGTAATGAGATCTGGTGACCTCTTCTGGTGTGTAGGAATACAAGTAAGCAGAACACTATATACATAGTAAAGAAATAAATATTTTTAAATGCAATTATTATGCCGCATGTGCATGTATACACTAAGGAATGTGAGTCGGGGCAGTGCATATATATAGGTTAGAGGACAACTTTCAGGAGTTACTACAGAACCTAAGCCAGAGCTTGAGAGGGCAAAATCAACAAAGGACAGTCAGGATGGTAGAAACACCAGGAAGTGTGCCTTCACAGTCCATCTGTGGGCAAGAGAGCCTTGGCAGCAGCCAACAATCATACATCTCTCTCTAACAACTAGAAATTGCATTAATGACTAAAAGGAGTTTTTATAGCGAAGAAAGTTGGAGAAAAAAGTATTATTTATAATTGATTTATAATGAAGAATACAAAGGTATGGAACAGTTTGTTAAATAAAACCCTTGGCATTCTAAGGAAATTCAGTGACATTTAAATACTCTAAAAGTATCTAGTATGTAGTGACTGTGGCTTTATGTGCCTTTGATTATAGGATTTATGAAGCCAAGGCAGGAAGAATATAATTTTGAAGCCAGCTTGGGCTGTGCTGCACAATCAGCCACAAAACATCTGGACTGCCTATGAGATCCTGATACCATTCCCAACCCCACCAAAAATTCTATTTACCTGCTTTTATTAAGGTAATTGAACAAAAGTTTGGTTTATGGTACAAAAGCTCTTAACAATACATACTGTAGTAGTCCTGACACACAGATAGTACTGGACGTCTTTAAAGCCTGGTAAGGTAGAAAACGCCACAAGAATAATGTCCAATGGGACGTTAGTGACAACAGCCTTCCTCCACCATACATTTAAACCCTTTACCAACCACTGGGCAAAGATGTGACATTATTTGTTTCAGTGGCTACAATGAACCTAGTGACCTTTAATACACAGAAGATGGAGGTGCACAGGTATCTGCAGAAATTCGGGATTTGCAATGGTGGAGCTGAGTGTGGACCAACAGGCACATAGATTAACCACTGCACAGTGTTACATAAAGATTCAAATCTGGATCCTTTTACCTCTTACTTTTCTTTACCACCCCACCCACTCTCTAGACCCAGAGCAAGAAATGTAAACTTAAAGCCTGGTAGCCTCCTCTTTCCTACGACACTTTACTTAAGATATTATCATAGATTATTGGGTTCAAGAGATCTACCCTCTCTAAAAGGTTACTTATCAAGAGGGTGGGGGGTGAGTGCGCACGTGTGCGTAGTGAAAACACTTGGAAGTTATCAATGTGACCAGAAGTCAGTAACCTAGAACCTTCTCACTCACTCATTTCTACTGTACGCCACTCTGGCTATAAAGTCATCTGAAACAAATTTCTAGGTTAGTTATCTGGTGTTGCAATAACAACATTTACCTCTTCATCTTCATCACCAAAAAGGGAGACTGATGTTGGGGGCTGGCTGGACAAAAGCGATGTACTTTTTGACTTATTTAAACTTTGAGAAGAAAACAAATCCTGTTGAATAAAATCAAAGCTGCTGGTTAGCTTTAGTTTTGCAGTGAGTATAAAACACTAAAAGAACATGGTGGCTTTGTGTGTCTAGATCTGAGACCTCAGCATGTACCCTTGGTGAGTGTGTACAAGGAGAAAAGGGGAGCCACAAGGTATTTCAGGCAGTCTCTTTGTAGGCTGCAAGGCAACCATATTCCCACCCAAAGATATTTCCCAGTCAGTCCTCTCACACAAACAAAAGGCTTCCATTGTCTGAATTGTCAATGAGAAATATACAAAATTGGCTAGATTTGCAAAGGGCAAGGCTGATGATGGCTCTATTGTTAAGATTTCTCTCCCCAGAAGCCTTTGGTCCTGCCAAGGCTCAATGCCCCAGTGTAGGGGAATGTCAAGGAGGGGAAGGGTGAAGGGATGGGGGAGAACCACCCTCATAGAAGCAGGGGGAAGAAGGATTGGATAGGAGGGTTATGAAGGGGAAACGGGGAAACGGGATAACATTTGAAATGTAAATAAAATATATCCAATAAAAATAAATACATAAATAAAATGTATAAAAATGTAAAAAAAAGGAATACATCTTTAAATAAATACAAATTCAATTCCTATTTTAAAAGGTTTGGCTTGGAAGATAACTCAGTGGCATCATGTGCTGAGTGCATAAGCTACTAGTCTACTTGAACCATAACTATAAAATGCTGCAAAAGATTTGCCAAGTTCTGAAGGTGTCCTCAACATTGAATGGCCTGTCAGCTCAGAGCACAAGGAATACTCTGCAGACTGAGTTGCATGAACTAGAAACAGAAAGTAGGACAACCTGTCCCCTGGGCAGAGGGACCTCAATACAAGAGCCAGATAATTAAATAAGACAAGAACATTTCCGTGACCTCTTTGGACGCTATCTTTTTATTGTACAATCAGTGCCTACCACTCATCAGACACAAACCTTATGAGTTCACTGACCTACAAGAGAAGTCTTAGCATACTGGTTTATACCTAACTTTATGAGTCCCAGTGGTTTGTTTACAAAAAGGCTCCAGTGTCCCATGCCCCCACCCCTGCATTTTACACAATGACAAACAGGTGGGCTGTTTTAAGAATATCTAAGTAATTTACTAATTGAAGATTTCTATATTGTAATTTTGGAACTTCCTTGGTGGTGAAGGGAACATACACACATACACACACTTACTCAAATTAATTACCTCCAGATGCACCCCCCCCAATTTAGTAAAGCAAGCTTCCTGCCCATATCTGAGACACAGATTAGCACAAAGAACCATTCATTCCTTCCAGTTCAGTAATGTATGTCCCAGTCTGCCCTATGCTCCTTCTCTCTAGGATGGTGGCCACAGGGCAAAGCCTCGAGTAGTGGTTTAAAAACAAGCTTCCAGTTTAGTAAGCACTACCATCAAGAACTGAACTTGAGGGGCTAGAAATATAGCTCGGTGGCCGAGTGCTTGCCTAGAGGACAAAAGACTCTGGGTTCAATCCCCACCATCACCCCAAATCTCCAGTATTCCCACATACTCCACACACACATGCAATGAAATTTGTTTTCTGCCCCTGTCCCATCAACAAATGCAGAAGGAATAGCATGGACTTCTGTGATGTATAATTTGGGTTGTCATTTGACACATTCTACTGGCTGGTTTTGTCTGTCAACTTGACACAAGCTGGAGTTATCACAAAGGAGCCTCCATTGAGGAAATGCCTCCATGAGATCTAGCCATAAGGCATTTTCTCAACTAGTGATCAAGGGGGAAGGGCCCAGCCCACTGTGGGTGGTGCCATCCCTGGGCTGGTAGACCTGGGTTCTATAAGAAAGCAGGCTGAGCAAGTCAGGGGAAGTAAGCTAGTAAGTAACATCCCTCCATGGCCTCTGCATCAGCTCCTGCTTCCTGACCTGCTTGGGTTCCAGTCCTGACTTCCTTTGGTAATAAACAGCAATGTGGAAGTATAAGCTTAATAGACCCTTTCCTGCCCAACTTGCTTTTTGGTCATGGTGTCTCACTGCAGCAATAAAAACCCTGAGTAAGAAATGCATCAAGAAAGACAGATTCTCAAGTAACTGCCTTCATCAGACTGGACTGTGAACATATATGTAAGCTATTTTCTTCATTGCTAATTGATGTAGGAGGGCCCATCCCACTGTGGGCAGTGCCATCCCTGAGTGGTCTTGAGTTGTATTAATAAAGGAGGCTCAGTACAAGCAAGAGGGTAAGCCAGTGAACAGCATTCTTTGATCTGTGCTCCAGATTCCTGCTAAGTTCCTGCCTTGGCTTTCCTCCATGATGGACATCCTATAATATACACCCTTTCCTTCCCGAGTTGCTTTTGATCAGTGTTTTATTACAGCCACAGAAAAACTATCTAGGACAACTTCCAAGACTAAGATAAAAAAGGCAACACAGCCTCCTCTATCTGACAATCTCAGGAGCTGAGTCAGCAGAAATAGATCACACTTCCTGAAACTACTATGCTTAGAGATTCACCACACAGGAACAGGAACCCGAGCTGCTTGAGGCTTCCTAGCCACAGCCTGTCATCTGTCACCAGCAATGAAATAAAAGCTGTGCTGAATACGTATCACAATGGGAATAAACTCTCTAGTAAGTCACATTAACATTAAAGAAAGCAGCCAGTTGATTTCTTCTCACAATTGTGAACCAACAGTATTAAATTTCAGTATGTTAAAGGAAATGAAATGGATTCAAACCCAAAGTTAAAGCCTATATATATCTATATATCTCTCTATATATATATGTATGTATACTTTTTTCTAAAGATTATATATACTTTCAAAAACCACAGTCTTTTATATGCTAGACAGGTATTTTATAGCACTAATTTTATCTCCATCACAAGAGATAATTTTCTCCTCCCCCCCTTTTTTTTAAAGATTCATTTATTTTATGTGAGTACACTGTAGCTGTCTTCAGACACCAAAAAAGGGCATCAGATCCCATTACAGATGGTTGTGAGCCACCATGTGGTTGCTGGGAATTAAACTCAAAACCTCTGGAAGAACAGTCAGTGCTCTTAACCACTGACCCATCTTTCCAGCCCCAGAGATTATTTTCAAAATAAGAATTGAACTACTTAATAAAAGTCTTAAACCTCTGCTGACAGGCTAATCAGAAAGTTACTCATATCTACAGATGAACATCCAGATCTAAGAAAAGAATTCCATACCTCAGAGTCTTCTTCATCTGAAAACAAACCTTTCTGAGTCTTTGTTTCTGACACAAGCTTCAGATTTTTGCTAGAAGGTAAGGTGATCTAGTTGGATCCCACCCAAAAAAAAAAAAAAAAAAGGAAAAGAAATTATACTATTAGCAAGTAAAAGACATGGAAACAAGTTCATTTCAGAAAATGTTCCCAGCCTCTACTATGAGACAGCACCAACCCAAGTACAAAGGGACTAAACATGCCCTGGATCTTCATCTGTATAAAATTTACACCAAGATTTTGTACAGAATTACCATAACAAAGAATTTAAACACTGGTGTAAATTAATGTCACTAGAAAAATAAGTGTCTCAGGTTTCCCAGAATAGTGGGATGGTACAAACAAGATAAAGCACACAGCTTTCGTACATGGAGCATATACTGTCACACAGGCACCTAAGGAACAGACAAAGGAAAAGTTGGTTGAGAAACCAAAATGATTTTGAATGCTGTCATTTTGGTAGTTAGGAGGGTTAAATGAGGATGTGACAGTGGCATGTGTGGTGGCTACTCTTGTTGTCAACTTGACTATAACTGGAACTAAAACCCAATCGACAGGGCACACTTGTGAAGGACATTTTTCCTAATTAAATCTTTTAAAATGGAAAGATCTATCTTTAATCTGGATCTTTTGGAGAAGAAAGATACACCTTTAATCTAGACCTTTTGAGATAGGGAAATCTACTTTTAATCTGGTCTACACCTTCTGCTGGCAGCATAGATAAAGGACATGAAAGGACGCTTGCTCTCTTTGCTTGTTCTTGCTCTCTACCGAGTCCATTCCTTCACTAGCACTAGAGCCTACTTCTTTGGGATTCCAGTGTATATTGAAGACCAGATGTACAGCCTGGCAGACTGAACAACTACTGGATTCTTCAACCATCCATTGGTAGACAGATATTGTTGGATTAGCCAAACCACAGCCTCTAAGCCATTCTAGAAAATCCCCTTTAAATCAACAAACCCCCTAATAAATCAATACACACACACAAATACATATATGTAAATCCATACATATATGTACACATATACACATACACTAAAGAAAGAAAAACCTATATAGGACATCTGTAGGATAAGATGTTCCACAGAAAAAGACAGAATACAAACTGTATAAAATTATTTTAAGTCAGTATTGTATTGGGTATGATTTTATAAAAGAAATTATATGGCAAACTGGAGCCTCCCAAATGCAGACTGCCATTATATTCTTCTAGAGTTACTGCCAACCCCTGGCCAATGATAATGGCATCTGGTAATAAAACAGTATTTCAAGAGCTGCCTAATAAAACTTGTAGGGTGGTAAAACATCATAATGACTACAAATCACTTGCAAATAGTTCTGAACACAGTATGCTTGCACAAAGGTTCAGGCATACATTTGGCAAATCCTCACTAATCCCACAAATCTGATTGGAAGTTATTTGGAGTTTCATTATGTCTTTCAATTTTATGTTCAAAGTTCATAATATAAATGTAGTTGCTATTCTTGATTGTCAACCTGGCACATCTGGGAAGTTGGAACCTCAATTGAAAACTGCTTCCATTAGATTGGCTGGTGGGCATGTCTGTCACACATTTTTCTTGGTTGCTAATTGTGCAGCACCACCTCTGGGCAGGTGGGCCTAGGCTGTGTAAAAAAGGCAGCTGAGCAAGCCAGTAAAAAACTGAAGTCAGTCAGCAGTATTCTTCCACTGCCTCCTCCTTGAGGACTTCTCTTGGCTTCCCTCAAGGATAGAGTGCAATCTGTAAAATAAACCTTCCCCTCCCCTAAGTTGCTCTGGTCACTGTTTACCACAGCAACAGAAAGCAAACTAGGACAGCAAACATAAAAGAGAAAAGAACTCTACGTCCCTCTGAGATCCAGATAAATGGCTACTGAAAGTTGCCCAGGCCAATATCCCTCTATCCACCTCTACTCACCGCTTTATCTGCCTGTGTTTTGTTTTCATCTGTATGACTCACAGAAGCTGCTGGCAAAGCTGCTGCTTTTTCTTTAAAAAGATCTCCTTCCTCATCATCAAAGATAATGGCAGTGGACTTGACTTTGTCTTAAAGAAACCACAGCATAAAAATTACACCAAGGTTAAAATCCTACTGCAAAATACAAACACACACACACACACACACACACGCACACGCACACGCACACGCACACGCACACACTCTAACTCTCTCCCTCTCCCATTCTCTTCCAAAGATAACACAGAAGGTGTCTTATTTCTTGCTCATTTACAGGGAATTACAAAGTAAATGGAGCCCTGCTCTTCCTTTAGTGCTGCTTCCTTTCATTCTCCCTGCAGTTCTGAGGGCTGACTGGGGAGGGCGACACTGAGCTACTCTCCCCTGTCCCATCGCCCTGGTACTCAGAGAGCAATAGCAGTTCAAATAAAGCAAAAGGCACTAACCATATGAATGAACCTTCTCCAGACAGAAGACTCCTAAGCTAAGTACATCCAGAACGGGATTAAAAAGTAATCATCACTTTAAGGATCCAAAAAGTCATTAACTGTAGGATGGAGACCTGAAGAGTTTCATTAAGAACCAAACTATGCAGAAGTAGATGAAACCAAATGCTGGCATTCCCTCATCTCCACCTGCCCACCCAGACAAGACAGACAGAAGAACTTGGAATACACACTTCCAAATCTTACCTTATGTTTATGTCAGCTATCCTAAGATCACAAAATTTGAATAATCTGAGTAAAATGACCTACCATTTGTGTTTCCCAGTTACTGTACAATGGAAACATTCCAGGGTAAAAAGTGAATTCCTCATTCTTTTTACAAAAATTGTATTTATTTATTTATTTGGTTGCATGTGTGTTTGCTCAGGTTTAGGCATGGGTGTGTGCATCTGTGCATGTTCACAGAGGTCAGGAGGTGTGCAGTGTCCTGTTACTCTCTACCTATTTCTTTGACAGGGTCTTTCCCTGAACTTGGAGCTTGTGTTTTCTCCACTTGACTGGAAGCGAGCAAACCCCAACGATCCTATCTCAGCCCTTCCACAGCTGGAGGTCTGGGCATCAGTCTCTAGGACTTGTAGACAGTACTTATAACATCTGAGCCATCCCTCCAGCAGCTCATTCTTTTCAAAAGTTTGCAAAGGCCCACTAAACAGAAAGACCCCAGCTTTCCAGACTCAGAAAAACCTGAGTATTTCCCTACTACTGTTCCCCACGAATAGCTGTATCAGAGAGTAAAAGCCCAGGAAAGACTTCAGTATGGATTTCAGAAAAAGAAAGATCTCTGAGGAGGAAATGTCAAAAATGCTGGAGGTTGGGGTGTGGTGGGGAGAGGATGCTCCAAGGCAAAGGATAATCTGAGCTCTCTGACAGAGAATAGAGAAGCTGGGAATTAAGCAACCATCATGCAATGTTCCGCTTATGTAATTACTCAGAGCTGCTAAGAGGAAGTATGACTAAATTTCTGTCTATAATTTGAAAGGCAGAAGCAGAAACTTCAAGAAAAAAATATAAGAGAAGAAATTCAGCTCCCTATTGAAGAAGTTAGTTAACCTGAGTAATTCAATCCCAATGCAGAAAAGATTGGCCTGTGAGGGACCCCCAAGGTTATGCCAGCAATGTTCAGTAAGGGATTCTAGAACTGCAGGAGACACTGAATGTGAAGAACTGTGTCTCCCGAAGTCCAATTTTCTTCTCTAAGTTCCCAGAATTAGCCTGAAAGTGGTACCGGTCTTAGAAGGCTTGCTAGAAGACGGCATAAAAAAGTTATCTTCATCATCATCGTTATCATCATCATCAAAGAGACCAGCAGAAGTTGGCAAATGTGGGTTCTTCCCTGGAGTGGGCTGCTCATGTTTCTGGAACTCCTTCAGTGATGGGGCAGAGGTGGACCCAGCCCCATCAGTATACCCTGAGGATGAAAAGATAATCAAAAGCTATGTATGACCCAGTGGGAGCCTCCTGACAGCACTCATGAGTTAGGTTCATCCACAAAACACTGAGAAAATAAAATAACCTTTGTGCTAGTGTTGGAGAACTAAGCCACACTGCAGGGCTGTCTGGCCCTCAGTGTTGGAGAGCTACACTGAACTGCAGGGCTGTCTGGTCCTCAGGAAACTACACTGATACCCTCACTCCTTCCCCCTTGCTGTCTGTCAATCTCGTCCCTACTTCCCTCTTTTCTCCTTTCACTGACACCTGCAGCCCTCTGCAGTCTTAGAGAGAAAACCAGAGCCATACACATACAAAACAAGTGCTGAAGCCTCTGAATTCAAACAGAATGTGAGCTCAGAGCATCAGGATCCGGTGTAGCTATAAACACTTCAATGCCTTCTTGAGTTTCTGGGTACCCACCCCCAATCCCTAGCCAGTCCTTATAAAACAATGACAAAATGGATTTGTACAGTGCTTTAAAAAGAGCGCTGGGTAATGGCTCAGCAGGTAAGTCCTTGATCTGAAACATGAGGACCTCAGTTCAAATCCTCAGAACTCAAAAAAAGCAGGGTGTGGCTGGTACCTGTACCTGTAACCCCAGTGCTGGCACAGGCATGTAAGGCTCTTTAGGACTTACTGGCCACCAGCCTGGTTCCAAGTTAGGTGTGAGACCCTGCCTCAAGGGAATATGGAAGAGCGCCAGGGCAGGACATTTGTCACCTTGCCTCTGCACACACATTCACATGTGTGTACAACACACACACACACACACACACACACACACACACAGACACACACACACACGGGATAAAACCTGTTACCTAAAAGTACAGAAACAGCCCCTGCTGGGATTTTCTTTCCAGGTTTAGGGGACGGAGGCAATTCTAGAAGAAGAAAGAAAAGTCAATCATTTCACCAGATATGCTGAGCATGATAGGACACACCTGCAATCAAAAGATTTAGCAACTGAGGCAGGAGGATGGTCCTGTAGCAAGAACAACTCAGGGCAACAAGCTAAGCACCAGATCAACCATGACTACATAGCAAAACTGTCAAAAAGAAAAAGAACCCACCCCTTCTCTGGAGTGTGGCACAAACCAAAACAGGCTTCTTTTTAAAGGGAAATTTGTTCCTACATAAGTCTCCTTAAATTGTTTTATTTTTTTATTTTTTTATTTTTACTGATCTCAGCAGCTTTTTCCTTACGATTAACACAGTCTAAACTATGACTCCCATGGAAGACACACTGAGGCTAAGCAGCAGCAATGAAGATATCTGGGGAAATCAGGAACAGAGCAAGCAAAGTCTTTTAAAATAGGTCTAATGCTACCCTTCCAGCTCAACAAGATACTGGTGAAAGGGAACAGCAAAAACCTGTGAGAAAGTTGTGAATAAAATGAAATGAATGAATGAGGAAAACAAGAAAAGTGAGATGACGGGACAGCAGGATGAGGAAAGCCCAACACGGAACACATCACACGGGAGAACACCCCAACACAGAACACATCACACGGGACACCCCAACACAGAACACATCACACGGGAGAACACCCCAACACAGAACACCTCACACGGGACACCCCAACACAGAACACATCACACGGGAGGACACCCCAACACAGAACACATACATCACACATGAGGACACCCCAACACAGAACACATCACACATGAGGACACCCCAACACAGAACACATACATCACACATGAGAACACCCCAACACAGAACACATCACACTGGAGAACACCCCAACACAGAACACATCACACATGAGGACACCCCAACACAGAACACATCACACGGGAGGACACCCCAACACAGAACACATCACACATGAGGACACCCCAACACAGAACACATCACACTGGAGGACACCCCAACACAGAACACATCACACATGAGGACACCCCAACACAGAACACATCACACATGAGGACACCCCAACACAGAACACATCACACTGGAGGACACCCCAACACAGAACACATCACACATGAGGACACCCCAACACAGAACACATCACACGGGAGGACACCCCAACACAGAACACATCACACATGAGGACACCCCAACACAGAACACATCACACATGAGGACACCCCAACACAGAACACATCACACTGGAGGACAGCTCTAACACAGAACACATCACACGAGAGGACAGCTCTAACACAGAACACATCACACATGAGGACACCCCAACACAGAACACATCACACTGGAGGACAGCTCTAACACAGAACACATCACACGGGAGGACAGCTCTAACACAGAACACATCACACATGAGGACACCCCAACACAGAACACATCACCCAGGAGGACAGCTCTAACACAGAACACATCACACGGGAGGACAGCTCTAACACAGAACACATCACACATGAGGACACCCCAACACAGAACACATCACCCAGGAGGACAGCTCTAACACGGAACACATCACACCAGAGGACACCCCAACACAGAACACCTCACACAGGAGACATCACATGAGAAGACATCAATTAGAACAACTTATTTCTAGCAGGAAATTTTACTGGGAATAGTATCACTAAAAGTACTTTAAATCTAATGCAATGAAAATTGTAAGCTTTTAAAAACTACTTTGGGCTTTTAAAAAATTCCTACAGATGATTCTGAGGAAATGACCAAGTGATATTCTCAACACAATGTTCCTGTGAATTAAATTATAGTAAAGCTAGCCTCAGCAGAACTACCAAATACTTTCTCACTTTGACGTTTTTTTTTATCATCTCTAAAAGGTAAATGTGTGGTGTGGGTCTACAGATGGTATTACTATCTGTTCCTAAGACAAAAATTATTAAAGACAAACTGTCTTCAACTGTTTCATGGCAAAAACAGCTTTTAGCTTAACAGAATTAAACCTTTGGGGTGTCCTGTCTCACAACAGAAAGAGCTTTCGGACATGTTTGCCAGGTAGTCTTTTGTCAACCTGATACAATCTTGAGTTAGAGCAACTCTCCATTGAGAAACTACCTCCAACAGATTGGCCTATAGGTAAGTCTAGAGCACGTTCTTGATTAATGACTAATAAGAGAAGGCACAGCCATCCCTTGGCTCGATGGTCCTGGGAGAGATAGATAAACAGCTACACAGGAGCCTGGAAGGCATGCCAGGAGGAGGGACTATAAGGTGCACAGACGACATAAAGCCTTCCCTCCCACGCTGCTTTTGCCATGTGATTAAGCACAGCAACAGAAAGCAAACTAGCAAAGCAGGCAAGGAGAAAGCATCCGCTCCCATGCCTACCTTCATTAACAGGAGCTTGTGCTTGGCGATCCCGGGGGGCTTCCTTGAAGAGGTCACTCTGGTTGTGGTACGACAGGATAATTTTAAAATGCAAAGGTAAACAAGGCTGGACTTGAATATTTCTAAGAAGCATCCTATACTTTGCTATATCCTTACTGTCCTGCCAGAGAATCGGTGACTCGGTGCAGACGAGAGCAAAGCAAGGCAGGGATTAAATAAAGCCTGGGAGAGGACTGGATACTGGTGCCTCAAGAAAATCCCCACTATTGATACTCCACAGCCTCTCCTCACATCAAGGAACAATAGGACATCAGGATATATAATATTTCTCACTCTGTGGTTCTGACTTTAACATGTCCCCAAATATAAAATGCCTAACTAATAAGAAGCGTCTTTTCTCTAACAGAAACACAGCTTTCTTCCCCTCATGCTCAGTGACACAGAGAGCTTTATTCATTTGCCCAACTCACCTCATCTTCATCATCAAAAAGGCCCTGCCCAGCACTGAACAGACCTCCTCTAGAGCCAAATGGTGAGAAGTCTTCATCAGTCAGTGCAGGGGGTGGGAACAAGATGTCTTCATCTGTCAGAAAGTGACATTGCACAGGAAGTGTTAAACTGGTGTAGCCTGTGGTGGTGGCACACTGTAATTCCAGCATTCAGAAGACTAACATCAAGGAATCAAAATTAAGGGCAACCTGGGCCAGCTTCAGCTACATATAAATGCCAAACTAGCTTGGGCTACATGGCAATATTTCCCCTCAAATATACAAGAATTGGGGTGGGGGGTTCTCTATACCTGGCAAAGGAACACATAGATGTCACTATGTGTTGTACATATAACTATGTCCCATAGTTACTATGGAAGGCTCTTATACAATCTTTACTGAAACTTTCCATAAAGGCTCCTAATGAGCAAAGGGCTTACCATCTGGAGAGGTTCTCCTTTCCTTCTTCTCCTTCACTGTCCTTTGAGGTTTTCCATCTGTGGAGGATAACTTATGACATCTCAGAGGTTAAACACTATTTAGCATTCTTGTTACAGACACTGATTCACTACTCAAGACTGCATCCTCATGACAGGCCAGGAGCCCTGAGGACAGCAGTGTCTCTATGTCTCTGCAAGGCAGAAGGCTGCCAGGTAATATGCATACCAGGGTGTCACTCAAGGAAGAAATTACTCTACCTTTCTACTCTGATGAATAACTTGAGTGCACTGAAGAGTGTATTTTTATTAGTCAAAATTAAAGAGTAAATATTAAGCCCGAGATTCACAATCTGATGTTCATAGTTTTCTGAGGTTCCCATATTCCATGCATGTAAGATGTCACATAGATATACACATGTACTGGGGGAGGGGAGAAATAGGATACCCATGGTATCTAAATATCAAGTAGAATCCAAGAGCCACTGGCTGAAAGCAGCCTTTCAGAGGGGTCAGCTAAGACCACAAGAAAACACAGATTACAATTCACTAAAAAATTCACTAAGAAAACAGAAAAGTTAGTTATAAAGTAGCAGCAAAAGTAATTTTATGGTTGGGCATCACCACACCATGAAGAACTGTATGTAATAAAGGGTGAAGCACTAGGAAGGTTGAGAACCTCTGGCTTAGAGGGTCTAAGGGCTTAGCACCAAGCCTGACAACCAGAGCCACAAGGCGGAAGGATAAAATCAGTTCTGCATATACATCAAGACATACACATGTCCCTCAACACCAAGTAAATGAATGTCAAACAACAATAATAAAGTAGTCTAAGAAAACACAACAAAAGATCAATAACTATGGCTTGGGGAGATGGCTCAGAGGTTAAGAACACTGACTACTCTTCCAGAGGTCCTGAGTTCAATTCCCAGCAACTGCACAGTGGCTCACAACCATCTGTAATGGGATCTGATGCCCTCTTCTGGTGTCTGAGACAGCTATAGTATACTCACATACATAAAATTAATTAATTAATTAATTCTAAAAAATAATCAAGAATTAAACTTTAAGGGGTTGGGGATTTAGCTCAGTGGTAGAGCGCTTGCCTAGCAAGCACAGGCCCTGGGTTTAATCCTTAGCTACAGAAAAAAGAAAAAAAAGGAAGAAAAGGAAAAAAAAATTAAAATTTGAGCCCATCATGCCTTAGAAATCAGCGAACCCCATGTTTGGTTATACTGGCTATGTTTCTGACCCACAGCACTCAAAGGAGGGAAGCAGATCAGAAATTCAAGGCCACCCTTGCCTACATCTCGTATTTGAGGCTAGGATGGAATATATGAAATCCTGTCTCAAAAAAGGAAGAGACAGAGACAGAGACAGAGACAGAGCATGTGTGAGGTGGCACACATGCACCACAAGCCATCCCATCAATCTGCCTTCAGAGCTCACCTATTTGTCCCTCTTTCCGCTGGTTTGAGATGTCTCCTTTGATCCGAGCAGCCAGTTCGTCAGCAAAAGACGTAGGTCTTTTCTACAAGCAAAAAAAAAAAAAAAAAACCACACATACACATGCATGGAGCCCAAAGCTCTAGTAAGTAACTTATTTTTTAAAATAAATTAAAAACCTCAGTAAGAAAACTAACATGAATATAGAGAGGGAGACAGGAGTATTTGACCTCAAAATCCTGGAGCCGACTATATTCCCAATGAGCTGACTAAACCATCCTCAGCATTAAGGAAAGAAGCAGTAGTAAGGCAATTGAAGATACCAGGACATTTACTGCTCTTTATAAGCCACCAATCAAGGGACAAGAGAGACGAGCTCATGTCAGGTGTCTTACAACATCCTGTAACTCCAGCTCCATGAAATCTGATAACCCGACATGTGGTCTCCCTCGGAACCCATGTACATGTGTGCAAATACAGACACACGGATACACCAAAAGCACATTCACAGACAACCTTTAAAAGAAAAACCAAGTTACAAATATAGGGGCTGTGGAGATAGCTAACTCAGGACAATGCTTGCTGCATAAGTGTGAGAACCCAAGTTCAGAACCCTAGCACTCACATAAAAAGCTACAAGTGGATAAGTGTAATCTCAGAGCTGGGAAGATGAAGAGAGAACCCCTGGGGCTTGTTGGCCACCTAGTTTAGCTGAACTGGTAAGCCCTAGGCTCAGTATGAGAGCCCGACTCAAAGATCAAGGGAAGAGTGACTGAGGAAGTTGTCTACTGCTTGCCTCTGGCTACACACACCATTACAAATAAAGAAATAAAGGGTCAATATTAAGGAACAACGTGAAACACTATTTCTAAGACCTCACTGAGTAACAACTATACTTACAGACTTAGCATTTTCCTCAGTGTCCTCAATATCATCCCCCTCCTTCTCAGAGTCAGCAAAAAGGTCACCATCATCATCCTCTTCTTCATCACTCATCTGTGTGGTATGCTGAGAAAGAAGAACAGAATTTCTAGATGCACTATCAACTTTTAATCTCTCCCTTTAAAAACGTCACCGCACTGGGAACATATTTTCTAGATAATTTATAAGAAACTAAACAAAGTATTTACTTTTTACTAAGAAAATAAGAACAAAATTATCAAAGCAAGATATTAGAATTTCCAAATGTTCATTATTAGAGGAATATAAATTAGTCTTAACAAGAAGCAATGGTTAAAAGAAGCTGTTCAAAAGGAGCAAAATTTGGAGAAGGTAATATCCAAAGGAGATGGCTAACCTAAATACATGACATAACTGGGAGAAAAATAACTGTGAGCATGAAAATCCTCAGGCATCATTCTGAAGTCACACCAGTATCATGCAGAGCTTGCAAACATGCCTAAGACCCTAGCTTCAATCCCTAGCACCAACAGCAGGAAGAAAGGTGACTTTAGTATATGCATTATGCTTCAACTAAAGCTTTTAAATGAATTTATTTCAATACATGAGCTTTACCTGGTTTTGATCATTGTCACTATGACTGGCCAAATCTTCATCTGACTCCTGTGGGTGAAAAAGTTTTGCTGTTAATGCAGAAAAGATCTTATCAGTCCCTGTGGTTAGTGACTGTGTCAGGCAGAAGAAATGCTTGTACTCTCAGTCACCTTAAGAAGCAGACAAGGTGAATTCAGGCAATAATGCTACAACTGTCTAGTACCATAATTTTTGTGTTTCATATAGATAATTCTAATGATTCGTTCATGTCATTTACATTTCCCAATTCTAACCTTCAGATTTAAAGAAAGAACATCATTTAATTAAATCATAGGACGTTGGTTTGTGTTGCTTTACATCTTGGACTACAATCTCTGTGCTCCCTCTAGAAGGATAACTACTTCATCAAGCTCAAAAACCGAAGGAAGGTCAGTTTGCTACCAACAATTACTACATGGAAAGCTAAGAACAAAGGACCCAACAGGCAATTATCTGCAGCAAGGTAACAGGCTTTCTACTGCTAGGATTGCCATTTCAGAACTGGGGGAAGGCATGCAGGAGAGGGAGGGCAAGGGCAAGAACAATAAAGAAATGAAAATCAGACACCAAAAATAGTCTCTTTTTAGAATCTCATACTCATTGTCTGAAGAGCAACTCGAAGTGCCCAACTCTGGATCAAGCTTGTTCTCTGTGGACCTTTAGACACTAGCAATTGAACATGAAGTAGATGCTTACATTAGAGGGCTTAAAAAATTCGAAGGCACTGCACACACAGGCACACGCCCGCTGCACCATCAGCATATCTGCTGAAAAGTTGTTGATTACAGCTATTTATTTTTTCCTAAGATTACTCAGACAGACACAATCCAAGACTTAAGTTTTAGGCAGAGACAGTGCTACAATCCCTAAGCTGTTCTCCCCTCCAAACAGAGTGGAAAGTGAAGGAATTTTATAGAAAGGATGAGAGGTAAGTAATGGTGAAAGGGATCAAAGCGGTTTCCCTACAAATTGGAAAAAAGAATTTCAACCCTAAAAAAACCCCTTCAGATTCTGCTCCATAAGTTTTATGAAATTAGTTCCCTAATTCTGAAGCATGTTACACACCTAGCCTGCATCATACATCCTAAGCCTCCTGCCCACCATGGCCTGACCAAACCATGTCCTCACCTCCTCTTCTTTCTCGTCTTCACTGTCCACAATGCTCCCACGGTCACTGCCCACAGAGCCTTCTGTCAGGAAGAGTTGCAAAAGTCAACACCAATTTCACCAGAAAATGTCTGAGGCTCCTTCTCCAAGTAGCCAACCACAACAGTATCAAGGAGACTTCAATGAAACTATTGACATTTAGTGGAAGAAAAGCACCTTTGCAATTAATAAAATCTCAAAGTATCTCCGATGAATTTAAAAAGTCACAAATTGGCTTTATTTTACAAGAATGTCAAGGTAACAAGAAGAAGAAGACACTATATCAGATTGGAAGTCACTGGTGATGATAGTCTAGTCTTTACAATGGGCTCAGTCTCTGGAATTCACAGGATAGAACAGACCCCAGAGGCTGTCATCTAACTTCCAGAGCCACACACATACAGTAAATAAACATTAAAAAAATTAAATGAAATTAAAAGGTGACTAGAGTGGTTTAATGACCAAATGCTTTAAGTCTTAGCCCAAAGAAGGCGGCGGAGGCAGTAAAGGACTTTGATGGGATAACAGACAAAACCTGAATATAACCAAAGATTAGGTAACAATGCAATCTCTGGAAACTGACCATTTACAGAATGGTTAGAAGAAAATGCCCTTGCTCTTAGAAATATACAGAGAACATTAGGACATTGGGGTTGTGGAGATTCAGACACATTATAAGATATAAACAGAAAACAAAAGCACAAGGTAAACATTAGCCAGCGCACCTGAGTAGGATCTATGTGCACTCACCACAGCTCTTGCAATATTTTAATAAAGTTGAAATTATTTTACCATAAAAGGTACATGACAGAAATATGGTGAGAAAGCGTACCTTCACTGGACAGTTCCCCAAGTCCTACGTCTTCCTGCTCCATGAAGAGCTTCGACCCGATGAGGTAGGGTAAAGGCCGGTCAATGTAGAGATCCTTCAAGGAAGGAAAGGGCACAGCCATTAAACACACGGGTTGAAAATAAAGCTGAGTGTTCTACTTGATGTCCTGCTGTATCTACTATCTCAAACAGGCTGAGGTGAGAAACCAAAGTAGAAAACAAGGAAACACGGCAAGGTTAAAAGTAAACTTTTAAAATGTCCAATCTGACCAGGCAGTGGTGGTGCACACCTTTAACCCCAATACTTGGGAGGCAGAGGTAGGCTGATCACCGTGGATTCAAAGCCAGTCTGGTCTAAGAAGAAATTTCCAGAAGTCTTCCTCAGCACAAGTCACAGGGTATCTGCTCCCTAGGAGCTTCCCTAATTCATCTGATCCCAACCCAAAGCTCCTTTTTGCCCTAAAGACTAGAAACAAGAGGGAGAATGGTTGGTCAAAAGGCACAAAAGTTTCAGTTAGCCCTAACATAAGCTGAGCAAGGATGACTCCAAGACCAACCAACATGCCAGACTGCATGAGCCAAAGGCCTCACTGCCTAAACCTTACACACAGAACTGCAGGACACTGAGGAAAGTTCTCAGGGGAAAGGAGTCCTCCCATGGGAAGAGCACACCAATTGGTTCCAGTGCTAAATAGTCTGCCCTGAAAACATACATGTAAGTGGCATTATATGGACTCAGCAGGTTGTATTTAGGAATGTGTATGTTATACCAATACACATATGACTGCAATAACGATTAATGAGAAAGAGGGCATGAATTTGAAGAAGAGCGGAGAGGTATAGGGGAGGATTAAGGAGGAAAAAAAGATGAAACATTGTAACTCAATTACAATCTCAAGAAAAAACGAACAACTCCAGTGAGAAGAAATAAGACCAAAAGCTAAAAATATAACAGGATGATTACAGTTAATAAAATGCATTGTATTTTTTTAATCATTGAGCTATTTTAAGTGTTCTCACCATGAAATAAATGTGACACATATACAAGTTAGAATAAATCATTCTTCAAAACATGTTATATATATATACATATTATATGTTTTTCTAATAAACATTAAAACAAGTAAAACTTCAGCCTTAAAATAAAAATGAGCCACAAAACAGTGGGTGGGTAAAGGCCTACAAATCCCCAGCACCCACGAGAAGGTACAAGGAGAACCAACCCCACAGCTATCCTCTCTCAGCTGTATACCATAGAGACATGTGCCTCATACTAATGTTAAATATCAAATTTAAAAACCAAGCCAAATTCGGTTAAAAATCTCACCCCTCCCCTTAACTTCTTGGCTATTAGTTAGTTTTCTTGCAGAGTTCTGAGAATGGTCCCTCATATAAATGCCTCCCTCCCACAGACTATACACTACAAACCTTAGAGAAAGCAGAGGTATGCCCTGTAACTTTCACCTACCTTGTACCCCTGAAATGCTCAGTGTGTCAAGAAAGGCTCTTGGAAGGAGTCAATTTGGGAATGCCAATAACATACATAGCCCAGCCTTACACATCCTGTGCCCAGCAAAGCAGTCAAGACACCAGCGTACTGTAACAATGCTTTACCTTTGGTTCAAGGATCAATTCCACCCGCTCATTGGCATCATCCTCTTCAGAGTCTGAGTTCCCTGCTTTTATGTCAAGTTGCTCAAACGCACTATCCAGGACCTGTAACCCGTAGTTCACAGCCTCCTGGACTTTAGGAATGAGATCTATTTCTTTCTGTTCCCGAGTCTTCTCCTACAAACAAAACATCCTTCAGCATGTGTCTCCAATATACCAATTCTAAAGACACGCTTTCCCAAAAAAAATTTTACTTCAAAATGTTAAGAGTCACACTCTACTGAAGTCAATGCACAAGCTTTACATCTTAGTTTTGTCACTTTCTGGACATCAACCAAATGTCCTAAACTCTAGAATTCCAAGTTTTCATCTGGAAAATCAGATAAACATTAGAATTAGAAACCAAAATTGAGCCAGGCGGCAGTGGCACAGCCCTCAGGAGGCAAAGGCAGGGGATCTCTGTTCCAGGTGAGCCAGGACTGTTACACAGAGAATCCCTGTCTCAGAGAGGAGGGGAGGGGAGGGTAGGGGAGGGGAGGGGAGGGCAGGGGAGGGGAGGAAGAAGAGAAGAGAAGACAAACTAAAACCGAGCCTGTAAAAGTACATCTGTGGATGAGCGTCCTCAATGACACGCACCGACTGCGTGAGCAACTAAGGCTCTGACATCTAGTCCTATGGCATTCAGAAAACATTTTGCTGTAGCCTAACCACTTTTAAATGTAACGCTGGTTTGATATAATACTATTTATTTGGCTGAGAAGCAAATGCATGATTACTATTAATAAAAATTCACTTTCCTAAAAATACTAGAGCAGAAAGAACCATAGCTGGTTTCCAATCTCTGAATCAACAGGAATTCCACAATAAATGGTTGGACAACCTGCCATTCTTTCTGTCATGAGAGGGCAGTACTTGCTAGAGCACACAAAAGTGAATAAAGCCCACAAGCTTTCTTGGGTGTGAACTCCAAAGTGAGATAAGCAAGGACGTGTATGCAGAGGTCACATGGAAACCAGGGAGCTGCTGTCCTCTCATCCCTTGGCCTACTTTCCAAAGCACTAGGCACTCATCAACTCTCTTCCTTTCTCTCTTTTCCGGGAATGGGGATGGAACTCAGTAGTAGAAAGCTTGCCCAATGTGCATGAGGCCCCTTGTGCAATCCCCAGAGCACAGAACAAAGCAAGAACCTGAGGCCATGGCCTACTCTTGTTAACAAGGCCTGTCCACTGCCTTTTACTCGGGCCTTCCTTCTTCATCTGAATAAAATCTCATCCTTGAAGATTTCCCAGCTGGTTTAACAGCAAGTGTCTCCTTGTGCAAACTTTCAAAACACTTACCAACCATGCAATGTAGTTCAGATCAATAACCAATGGCCTCAACAGACAATGAAGCCTCTGAGAGTAAGTGTCCTAAATCATCAGTGCCCTGCAGTCCCATGACAGAGTCAACACCTGCTCCCTGCAGTCCACTCTGTCCTAACACATCTTGTACCCATGGGCTCCTCAAATATACACATACTAAACCTATATTCACCTAGCTAATTTTGATATGACAGAAACAAGAATAAAAACAATCACACACACACACACACACACACACACACACACACAATATGAGGAATCTGGGCCTTCAGAAACCTCACCTCTATGACATTCATTTTCTAACACTCAGGAAGTAGGTGTTTCTATATAAACTGAGAAGAGTGGCTTCTAGATCTTTAAAGGATAGGAGGAGGTGAGTGGGGAAGGAGGAGGAGGACAAGACTATGTATGCTTCCTGTGTCCTGTAAACCTGGATGGTTTACTCTGTTTCACATTTATGCCAGAATTCAGCTATTTTATCTATGTACTAACAGGCTAAAGTCCAGGAAAAAATGGAAACATTTTCTTGGGCCACTGCCAAGGGCCATATCTCCCATGTTCCCAGTCCTTACCACCCTCTTTATCACTTCTCCAGGTTAGTAATTCAAAGAAAGAAATATTTAATACAAGTACCTGCTCTGTTTTTTCTGCCTCTGCCTTGAGCACCTGCTCCTCCACTTCTTCATCATACACCCGCTAAGTACGGAAGCAAATCCATTGAAAATAGTTAAGCACTGGAATGGAATTACAGGTAAATCTCAATACAAAAAACTAAAACAGAAATACCAAAGAGCAGACACAAGCTGAACACACATAAATGTACCAGAAGTGCAGTAGGTTTTGCTATCGGTGCCAAACAACTGGGGTGAGGGTTATCCTTAAAGCTGTATGTCTTTGGAATACATCCCTAACTGGACTGTATCTAGCCTCAGTGAGAGAGGATGGGTCTAGCCCAGCAAGACTAGATGTGCTGGGGTAAGGGAATACCTAAGAGGGCCTCCACCCTTTCAGAGAAAAGGAGGATATAAGGGAAGATTGTGGGAAGGAGGGCCTAGGAGAGGGCAGTAATCGGATGTAAAGTGAATAAAGAGGGACAACCACATGAACAAATAACAAAATAGTAATTTACCTGAAGTTAAATTGTAGAAAAAGACATAAATGACTAACAAACATAAGGAACTATCTGGCTGATCAAAGAGTTCTAAAAACACTATTATCCCAACTATACATACTTTGATTTAACCTAATTTAACCATAATTCTAACAGGGAAACAATACAGGTACCTTTCTTTACCCAAGGCCATTGTTAATATCAACTGGCATAATTTACCAACTAGATAAATAACAATTAGGGCAAGAAAAATAATAAAGGTAAAATGTACTTTTATTCTGTTGCTGTAAACTGTTAAAAGTTTTGTATACTTATCTCATATGAATCAAAGAAAAAAGGTAAAATGTATCAACAAGTAGCCAGAAGACACATGGCCAAGGAAGAGCCTCTTTTACAAGATGTATCTGTCAGTTGTAAAACTCACTGCAATTTTTTTAAACTAGAGTATAACATATTTGTTATAAAAAGCCAATATAAGTGCAGGTATGATGTCTAATCTTGGTTGTCAACTAGACTATACTAGACTCTTGTGAAGAATTTTCTTGGTCATATCATCTAAAGCAGGAAAACCCAATCAAAATCTAGACCACACATTCTTGTGGAAGCCCAGATAAAAAGACATGGAAGAAGGAAATTTTGTTTTTTGCCCTATTGTGCTCATTCTTGCTAGCAAGTTCATCTATCTGTTGCTAAGGCATTCCTTTGCTGGTAGAACCAACTTCTTCAGGATTCT
This sequence comes from Micromys minutus, assembly GCF_963924665.1. Lineage (NCBI taxonomy): Eukaryota > Metazoa > Chordata > Mammalia > Rodentia > Muridae > Micromys > Micromys minutus. Next base: position 30,066,652 of record NC_137972.1, read on the forward strand.
GTGGAGACTCTAAAGCAATCCTCCAGGCCTCCAGCACCACATGGTGACTGCTGGGATAGGCAAGCGCCTGGTGAACAACTACTCCACTCTCAAGCCATTCTCTTAAAGCATGACAGCCATTGTTGGACAATCTCGAGCATATCCTGCAAGCCAATCTATGACTCTTCATTTTATATGTTACAGACAGCGGTGAGCTGCCATGTGGGTGGTGAGCCTTAAGCCCAGGTCCTCTGGAAGAGCAGTTAAATGCTCTTAACTGCTGAGTCATCTCTCCAGCCCCTCATTCTTAATTTCCCTTCCTAACTGTCCATTACCAAACATTTCCAATATAAAAAACAACAATAAAAATACACGAACCTTTAAGTGGGATTTTAAGATAGGACAGTTACTGGAGTCATTTCTAATCTATATGACAAGACTCTTGACCTGAAAAGGCTGACTTTCTGGCCGAAGTGTAAAATTATCAATACTGAGCATTTCCCCCATCACTAAAATCTACCCCTCAAGATGTCAGCATCCAGGGGATAGTAAGTCCAAGCTGACATCTAAAACACCAACCAGTTTAGGAAGACCTAAAGGCCATGAGAACTTTGAGGATAGAGTAGCCAGTAACTGAAGGGAGTCAGTGCTAACTTCCTCAGCCTCCATGGGCTGAGCTCACAGCTTTAGTTCATGAGCATTTAGATAGGTTTACAACAGAACTCAGGAAACTCTTCCTCATTTGGAGAAGTGAGATGCATGACCTGAGGAGCAAGTGACAAAGATAAGGGTGGAAATTTAAAATTACACACAGCTCTGGGCCTGTTCAGTTATGTTTGCTCATTCAGTTACTTAAGTATCCAAGGTGTCTGTGTATCCAGACTGTGCCAAGATCTATGACTATGTTTAGCTAGAGGCTACAGCTTATTCTGAAACCTTAAAATTAGGATGGCTAGCATGTCATGTGCACTTGTACAAAAGCACCATATAACACATCACATACAACGCACATGTATGATGAAAACTTTTAAAAAATTAAGACTGTTGTGGATGGAGAGATGGCTCCATGGTTAAGAGTATTCGTGGCTTCTCCTTTAGAAGACTGGGGTTTAGGAGATCTATATCCCACCAGGCATGCATGCACATGGTACACATATCTGTGCATGCAGGCAAAAGACACATACACATAAAAAGCTATAAAGAAATCTTTAAAAAAAAAAATAAGACTGCTAGACTGTAAGCAAATGACATGAGGACTAAGGACGAAGCCTATGCCTTTAATCCCAGAAGTCAGGGAGCCAAAGGCTAGCAGATCTCCATGAGTTCAAGGCCAGCCAGGTCTATATATCAGGTTCCAGACCAACTGGGCCAAACGGTGAACCCTGTCTCAAAGGGTATTGACTAGCATTGAGGTGAATCTGGCAGACAAAAATAATTAAAGGGCATACAGAGCAATCTAAAAAAAAAGCATGGTAGCAAAAGAAGCTCCAAGGCATTGAGGCTACTTTGTCAAAAGAAAGCACATCATTTCACTTTGTAAAAATGAGGCAGGCTGGTGGAAGGGAATAGCATCTGCAGGGGATTATGGGCTGATAAGGTTCTGAACTTTAACCCCAAATCGTTGAGTATGGCAATTTAGTAATGACATCCATTTCCTTAAAAATGGGGTGGGAGCTGAAAAGGAAGAAAATGATGAAAAGGTAATTATTATAATTAACAGAATGATCTGGGAAAATCAATTTAAGTTTCTTTTTAAATTTTTTTTTTCACAAAGTTGAAAATTCTCTAATTGGCTTTTTAAAATTCCTTACGGTCTTTCATTTTTTAATGTATACAGACAGGTGTTTTGCCTACATACATATCTGCACACTATGTGCCAGAAAAAGTCAATATATCTCCTAGAAATAGTTACAGGTGGTTGTGGGCTGCCATGTAGGTACTAAGAATTGGACCCAGGTCCTCTGGAAGAGCATCCAGTGCTATTTAACCTGAGCCATTCATCTCTAGAGCCTCCTATGTTCTTTTAACAAACTAAAGTCATTAACTAGGACTGCTGAGTCTGAGGTCAGCCTCTGCTGTAGAATGAAACTCTGTCTCAAGGGGGGAAAAATAGGCAAAGGGTGGTACCGTAAGAACTGGGTCCCTTTCTGCTTAGAATTTAAAACACAGGCCAACACTAATCAGCTGCTCTCTTTCAGGATTCCCTCTTGAGCCCTTACTAATGATTCTGTGTAACTCCTATTACCCTCCAAAGTCCTGACTGTTCTATTGCCCTAGAAAGTCCAACTGGCTTCACTAATTGTAAAACATAGTTTGCAATTATGGGGCTGCCTCTGAGACTAACAAAACCCAGCTGACTTTAATCTCTCAAATGAATTTCCACAAACCTAACTAGCACCAGCATTGTAATCCATGAGGATCAATGTCAGAGTTTGAAGAAAACATACAGAAGAGCAGACAAATGTAATAGGCATTATTGTGAAGTTCTTTTTTTTTTTTTCTTCCAGTTTTCTGAAGCACTAGCTACTCTCCAAACATCACCAGCTGCTCCTCCACAATGGGAAGACACTGTATGTACCAAGTGACAGTGTAAAAGATCTTGGAAGCACTTTTGCTTAGTGTAACCAACACAGTCCAGAAGAATCCTGGTGGCAGACTGAAAGGGGAGAGGAGTGAGGACTTACCATTAAGGGAACAAAGACATGGACAGAAATACAAAATCCACAAAAGTAGACATAAAGAACGATTTTTAAAAGTTTTCACGAAACCTAAGCTATGAGAAATTTTAAGAAAACTTTGCCAGAAAAAGCTAAAAGAGGGAGACTAACTAATTAAAGTCTATGATCAAAAAGTGAAGTTTTTCATGCCTCCTCTGATGGAAAACAGTGTGGTCTGGTGCCAGTCTGGTACAGATACATAAAATACAAAAGAAAATTTTTCAGATTTGTTCCTTGCCCATCTACATTACAACATTAACTACAGGAAGAAGTGAACATCTGATGTAGCAAGAAAGGTTCACAATAAGAGCTGCACATAAGAACAGCACATAAGAACTGCACATAAGAGCTGCACATAAATGCACATAAGAGCTGCACATAAGAACAGCACATAAGAGCTGCACATAAGAGCTGCACATAAATGCACATAAGAGCTGCACATAAGAACAGCACATAAGAGGTGCACATAAGAGCTGCACATAAATGCACATAAGAGCTGCACATAAGAACAGCACATAAGAGCTGCACATAAGAACTGCACATAAGAGCTGCACATAAGAACTGCACATAAATGCACATAAGAGCTACACATAAGAGCTGCACATAAGAACTGCACATAAGAGCTGCACATAAGAGCTGCACATAAATGCACATAAGAGCTGCACATAAGAACTGCACATAAATGCACATAAGAGCTGCACATAAGAACTGCACATAAGAGCTGCACATAAGAACTGCACATAAATGTACATAAGAGCTGCACATAAGAAATGCACATAAGAACAGCACATAAAACCATCCACTCTAGCTTGATGAGAAGTGGTGGGAGCTACTGTCATCAACAAAGGAGAGTACAGTGCCCTCACTGACCATTCCAGGGAGATTAGGTGCTCAGGTTGGCCAACCAGGTTCTGTGCACATCAAAAAATGTCTTAAGCTCGAGCATGCCAATCCAAACCTCTGAAATCCAAAACTTTCTGAGCAATGGCATGACATTCAAAGAAGTTGGACATGGGGCTGTTTAAACTTAAGGATGCTGAACCTTTAAGTTTTCTGTAGATTCTACATCTTCTGAAATATGAACAGCTTCTATTCCCAAGTATCCCAGATATACATTCATCTATATTGGATTTACTTGAATTCCTATTATGTTTCAAACCCAAGAGTTTCTCCTTGCTATTAAAGAACATCAATGGTGGCCTAGTCAGCTTAATGAGCCAGGTAGCTAGTGTATGCCATAAAGAGCCCTTAGCAAACCCCATGTCTCAAACAAGATGGAATGTGAGATATGTCTCTTCAGCTTGCAACACCAACAGCCCACATAGCACTCCAGTACTTTTATAATCCCAAATCATGGGCTTTATTGTCTTAACCATTTATGAAATTCTGTTTATTACTTTTCACCTAACAATTTCAGGAGTCGTACTTGAGTAAATTCTCTTCTCACTGCTCGGTGTAGGGCTGTAAGTCTGCAATTTCAAGTGAGAATTTCTCCCCAAATTCGAGGCCAGCTTGCTCTACGTAGCAAGTTCTACACTAGTCAGAACTAATGATGAGCTAAAAACAAAACAAAACCCTCCAAAAAATGCCTTTCCACAAATTAATTCAGAAAGACATTCTTTGATCAGATGAACTAAGCTCCCTCCCCGATCTCAATACCGTCCCTTCCCTTTGCTAGATGGCTCCAGGCACACCTGCTTCTTTACTATAGTAGTTTTACCAAGATAATTTATCTGTATTCCTAGCAGCTCGAAGGAACTCACTACAGAAACAAATTCACATATGCTTTAATTAAAGGTCAGGAACATTTTTACTACTGACTCTTGTCATATATTCATCCAAATGAAGAAGACTGGCACTGGTCGGACAGTAGTGGACCACACATTAAATCCCAGCACTTGTGAGGCAGAGGCAGGTAGATTTCTGTGAGTTTGAGGCCAGCCTAATCTACAGAATGAGTTCCAGGACAACCAGGGCTACACAGAGAAACCCTGTCTCAAAAAACAGAAGAAGAAAAAGAAAACTGCAATTGACAAAATGCAAAGCAGACACCTATGTCCACTTACACAACTGATGAAAACAAAGTCTACAGGACTGAAGGTGAATGTTGGGCATACAGGTCAAGCCAGGCACATAGCTGATCATACCAAATGAGCACAGTGGCTTTTTTGAGAGGTATACAGTTCTGCTCAAATGGTAATTGCCCTCACAACTAAAAACAGAAAAACCAGCAAGAGGCAAACCTTATTATTAAATTTTTAAAGGTTTGTAAAACAAACTTTACAAATAAAAGACATTGGTATCAGAGAAAGGAGCCAATCTATTCACCAACTTAGAAGAAAACCTAATTATCGTTATAAGTTACAATAGCTCTTACTCCCCAGAAGGGATTATTCGAAAGTCAGACTCCATAAAACAACTCACATTCTCAATAAACTGGGTATTAGACAGCATGAGGAAGTCGTTGAAGACATTATGCAGACGACAATGTGTGGCTTTGGTCTCCTGAATTAATCCATCCACCTGCTTCTTGATTTCGTGAGTCCTGGAGATCGTCTGCTGTGAGAATTCTTGTAGAAACTGTAGTAGCTATTTTGAAAAGAAACATACAGAAGTATCAACACTACATGTGGATCAAAACAAAAAGGAACCCCTTCCCTTTCTTCCAGGTGTTATGAAAAAGGGAGGATGCTTTTGATCTGGGGTAAAGTGGCCCTGGAAATCATTAAGAAAGCTCATCAGATAAGTGTGTCCAGCAAACAAACCCTGTAACACATTTCTAGAGGGATGTGCCCTGTTTGGTTATCACTCTCCAGAGACCAAATAGCTTAACATAACAAAACTATTATATGTAAATTACTGAGCTCCTAGGCTCCCTAAGTGAGCGGCCCTACTCAAAAAATATGTGCTGCCCCATTCAGCCCAAATTCTAATACAGAAGGGCTTCCGTAGAGACACAGCAGTCCTTGAATAAGACAGAAACAATTCTGCACAGCAGGACGGCGCAGAAAGCAAGGTTGAAAAGACTAGGCACGGAAGGAAACCCGCGTCTGCGCGGCGGAGTGCTGGGCAGAAGCCCACAGGGCCGCCCTCCCCGGTGTCTAAGATTGCGCCTTTGGTACTGGAGGAAGCACGTCCCCGAGAAGGAGTAAACGCAGCTCTGTCCCTCCCTTGGCCCCGGGTCCTCCGCTCACACCGGCGTCAGCCGCCAACGACCAGTTCTGACTGCTCCTGCGGATCTCCTCCACCGACCAGGGCCGTTCCCACACGGGTTCGGACGCCGGAGGCCGCTCGGAGTCGGGGCTCGTCCGGTTCATCTGCAGCGGGAAGAACGAAAAGAAGAGCTGAGTCTGGGGGCGAAGGATCCAGCCCCACCCTCCTGGGCCACCGTCCTCACCACGACGACACCACCACTCCGCAAGCTCCTAAGTGACTGCTGGAGCTACTACCACACCGCCTACCCAGGGCAGCGGTAATCACATGGTTTGCGTCACGTGGTGACGTCTTCACGTGACCTGGGCGCAGCCTCTGAGAGGGAGTCGTGGGTTTACAGTTCCTGGGTTTTGGGGTTTTGTGTTTTGCAGACAGAATGTACTTAAGCAGCCAACCCCAGGGGTGTGGAAGAAATAGGTGATACCAGTTGGGCCCTTGCTGAGTAATCCAATGCCTTTCAGGTGGGAGGCAGAAGGGAAAGGACTGCAGAGGACGACTTCCCGGATGCGCAGCGGCTTTGTTGATTATGCATGTGGTGTGTTACTGGCCCAGACTCAGTGACCCTCAGATGTTGTACCGGCTTGGTTTCAATTCAGTGTGGATCCTCTTTAAATCCTTTACCCTCAGCTGAGTTTCAAGGCCAATTTCTACACTGCTGCGGGCAGAAAATGGAGGATGGTATCCAAAGCTCGTCTGGATAACCCCTTTCTGAGTTGTTCTTGCCCAGACCAACTTTTAGAAATAACCCCGTTTCTTTCCTTTTTGTGTGCGGATGAACAAGTTACTTAGCTTCTATAAGCGTTCTTCTGCATATAAAAGAAGTGATAATAGGTGTAATCAGAAAGTACTTGGCTATGGTGAGTGCTCACCTTAGATCTTATTGCGCCTGTGCAGGTTATTTTTCCAACTCTCAGATTTTGCTTTTGGGCCACCTCTGTTGACACCTCATTAAAGATTTCTCTTTGGTATACAATTAAGACGAATGAAAACCTGCTCGGATTAAAAAACAAAACAAAACAAAAAACCTGTACAAGAATGTTCACTGTAGTGCTGATCTATACCCAGAAAGCTAAAGCAACTCAATCTCTATCAGGTGATGGATCAGGTGATGAATGGATAAACAAAATGTTGTAGAACCACACAATGGACTATTCGTCATCAAAAGAAATAAGTGCTGATATATAATAGGGCATGAATTAGCTAGAAATATATTAATGGAAAGAGGCCAGTCATATACAGAAATATCCAGAATGGATCAATCCAGAGAGAAGAGGTAGGATGATGGCTGCCAGAGATTGAGAAAAGAAGGGAATGCAGAGTTAACTGCTTATGAGTATGGGTTCCTTGCATTAATCAGCAGTGAACTACTACAGCTAGGGTAAAGCTAGGGTCACTTTAGTGTTAATGTGATATTACAGTGTTACTGTTAGGGTTAGCATTAAGATAAGGCTTAGGACTAGTGTTAGAGTGTTGCTTGGGTTAAGGTTAGGTCATGGCAGAAGTCCTCACATTAGTTTTAGGGCTAGAGATAAAAAAAAGTGTTACAGATAGACTTTAGATTTACGGTACAATTAATACTATGGTTATGGTGATATTTTGGGAGTTAGGGTTAAGGTGACTATTTTAGTTATTTTCCTGTTGTTATAATAAAAATTACCTCGGAAGCAATTCATAAAAGGAAGGGTTATAGTTAGGATTTAGTGTTAACAGTTAATGCTGAGATAGTTGTGAATTAGGTTTAGGATATGGTTAGTCTTAGGATGAATATAAAAACTGATGGAGATTTAATTTGGATTAGGTTTAGGGCAAGCTTAATATTCATTATACAGCTGGGTATGGTAGCACACAACTTTTTATTCCAACTCTGGAGAGACATATCTAAACAGATACATGTTTGTTTGAAGCGGCCTGGTCTTAGAGTAGGATTAGTGTTAGGGAAAGGTGTTTGACTAAGATTAGGTTAAGAGTAGTTTTAATAAAGTTTAGAATACAGTTTCAAGTAATCAAATCCCTTGAGACCTAATACTTGAGAAGCAGAGGTAGACAGATGATCTGTGAGTTTGAGTTTCAACTTCTCTACATAGAGAGTTCCAGTCTGGTCAGAGCTATATAGTAGTATGATGTCTCAAAAAAAAAGGTTATAGTCAGAACTAGAATTATAGTTAGGCTTAGAATTATAGTTAGGCTTCAGATTAGGTTAAGAGTTAGGGATTACAGTTAGAGTTAAGGACTAGTTATGGTAAAATATAGTGGTAAACTTTAAACATAATCCTAACCCCTAAACATAATGCTAACCAGAACCCTAATACAACTCTAACTCCATCCCTAATTCTTTTATTAAGATTGATTTATTTATTTTATGTATGTGAGTACATTGTTGCTGTCTTCAGACACACCAGAAGAGGGCATAGGTTCCTGTTACAGATGGTGTGAGCCACGATGTAGTTGCTGGGAACTGAACTCAAGACCTTTGAAAGAGCAGTCAGTGCTCTTAACCACTTAGCCATCTCTCCAGCCCCCAACCCTAATTCTAACCCTATTGTTAAATCTATTCTTGGCCCTAACCATTATCATAAATTATAGTATTAAATGTGGTCTTAATCAGAACACTATACATAAAACTAACCATAATCTTATTGTTAATCTTAACCCTAACCAAACGCTAACCCTTAATTATGACCTTAAACCTAAGTTACTGTCTTAATTAGAGTCACTATTGCTGTGATGAGATAGCATGATCAAAAGCAACTTGGGGAGGAAAGAGTTTATTTCACTCACAGTTCCATAGAACAGTTCATCAAAAGCAGTGAGGGCAGGATCTCAAGCAGGATAGAAACCTGTAGGCAGGAGCTGATGCAGAGGCCATAAAGGAGTGCTGTTTATTGGCTCGCTCCTCACAGCTTGCTGGGCTTGCTTTCTTATAGAATCCAGAACCATCAGTCCAGGGGTGGCACTGCTCACTGTAGGCCAAGCCCTTTCCCATGGATCACTAAGAAAATGCCCTACAGGCTGGCCTACTGCCCAATCTTACGGGGTCATTTTCTAAATTGAAGATCCCTTCTCTCTGAAGACCCTAGTTTGTGTCAAGTTGACATAAAACTAGCCAATACACTTACCCTAATAATAATTATTACACTAACATGATCCCAAAATCTAACCCTAACATTAACCTTAGACATAATCCTAAATTGAACCCTAATCAAAACCATGAGCCTAACCCTAAACTTATATGGAACAGAAAAACAATGCTCATATTATTCATAATTCTAACAAGCCCCTTCCTATCATGTACTTCTAATACTAACTCTAGGCATAGCTCCAAACAAACTAAAACCATGGCTATGACCTTAATACTGACCCTAACAATGACAAACCTAACACTTATGATAACCCAGACCCCAACACAAACCCTATCCCTAACCCTAACTCTAAACATCATTTATCTCTAAACCTAATCCTACATCTTAAAGTAACTAGAGCCAGAAAAGCCAAAGTAACCATAATTGTAACCAGAATCCTAACCCTAGCTTACTATAAAAATCCTAATCTTGTACCCTAGCCCTAAAATTAACCCTAACCTCTAACATCTAATAATAAATCAACCCTAACTTTAACCTTACTCCCTAACTTAGCTCTCTCATAGGTAGGCCTATAAGTGCAACTTTATAAACACATGTATTTCTTAGCTCTGTAATAGGTGTATATGTGTAGGTTCACAAGTACCTACATTCCTAGCTCTCTTTTAAGTACAAATGTGTCCAGTGGCTCACATACATAAATGTATTTTCTAGTTTTGTTACAGGTCAGCCTGTATGCATATTCAGATACATGCAGTTTTTATGCATGGTCATGTGTTAGCCTGAATGTGCATGTTTACAGACATGAATTATCTATGCATGGTCACATGACAGTGTATACATACATGTTCCCACTCATGCAATTTCTAATCCCTGTCATATATTGTCATATTTTTGCGTGTTCTGCCTATGTCTGATCATTCTCTTATGGTACAGTGTATATGTATGTTCACATTCATGCAGTTTCTGAGCATTGTCATATGATCTGCATACTGGGTTTCACATAAGCTAGGATATATAGTGAGATTCTGTCTCAAGAAAAAAAAAAGAAAGGAAAAATGATTGGACCTGAAGATGAAGATGTAGCTAACTTCATAAAATGTATGCAATGCATACATGAGACCCTGGAACTGACCCTTCACAGCATAAACCAGGTTTGGTGTTGACATATACTGTAATCCTGGCACTGGAGAGGTAGACAGGAGGACCATGAATTCAAAGTCATCCTTGTTGACATTCTACGTTTAAAGTCAGCCTAAGCTACATGAGAGTCTGTTTCAAATTTTTTCAAGTTTTAGGAATTAAGAGAATAAAAAAGCAACCACAGTTTGGAAGAAAATGTTTACACATCAATATCTGATAATAGCCATGCACAGAGCAGGGGGACACCAAATTTGAGACCAGTTGGGGATATATAATGAATATCAGGCCAGCAGAGAGCTAGGTGGCAAGATCAAAAACAAACGTGAAAATTAAAAACAAAACAAAACAAGGAGCTAGATATATATTCCAGTGGTAAAGGACTCAAAGTGTCTACAGTATGATATAATCAATAAGCAAACATAGGGTTGACTCTGTATAGTACAAAATTAACCTCACTAGTGGGAGGCAGCCATATGTCACTTCTACTCCATGTGATCTCCCAAAAGGATCACAGCAACAATTCCAGTGTCCTCACTGCAATGTAAGTTTTCACTTAAACATGAAGAGACATCAGATGACGTCTCTTTGAGATGCTTTTCCTAGATAAATGGTCTCTGCTCTTTAGCAATATCAGTGTCATGCAAGATGAAGAAAGACCCAGGAGCTGCTGAAGACCAAAGGGGTTTAAAGACATGGCAACTCGGTGCAGCCCAACTCTAAGGGAAAGAAAAAATTCGGAGGGACACTGAGACAATGACAACAGTGTATAAACTATCAAATACACAGCACTGGTACTGGTTTGGGGATGTGACTCAGTTGGTCCAGTAATTACTTAGTATGCACAGATCCTGGGTTGAGCCCCAATACTAAATAAACCAAGTGTCATGGTGCACACTTGCAATCACAGCACTGAGGAATTTCAAGGTCAGTCACAACTACAAAGTAACTTTGAAAAATGGGAGAGATGACTTAGCAGTTAAGAGCACTGGCTGTTCCACAAGAGGACCCAACATTGGTTCCCAACACCTACATGAAGGCTTACAAATATCTGTAAGTCCAGCTCCAGGAGATCTGACTCTCTTGTGGCCTTTATGGGCACCCATCCACGTGTTATTAAATAAATAAATAAATAAATAAATAAATAAATAAATAAATAAATAAATAAAAATTTAAAGAGTGAACTTGAGGGCATCCTAAGATACTCAAGACTCTTTTTCTTTAAGTATTGTTATCAATGTTAGATTTGCTGAACTTGCTAATCTAATTTGCTTTCTTTGCTGTGGTAAAACACTGACCAAAACCAACTTGAGGAAAAAACTTACTTGGCTTATAGGTTACAGACCATCATTGAGGGAAGCTAAGGCAGAAGAAACCTAGAGGCAAGGACTGAAGTAGATTCCATGGAGGAACACTTCTTACTGGCTTACTTGCTTCTGGCTTGTAGAGCTTGTAGTGGATCCCAGCCTGTTGTCTGGGGCCTGATTTCAGGGACCCTAGCCTGTGACCACTTCTCTCATAGGACTGTCCCTGTGGCATGAGCTGAGTGTCCTGTCAAGAAACAGGATCCAGGGTTTCTCTGATGTCTCCTCCAACTCCTTGTTGAACTTCTGGATTTCCATGCTAATCCTCACTTCTGGGTCACTGGCATTACATTTCTTCAGAGGGCAATTCATCTGTCATCTATCTCATTATCACAGTTACAATATCTGTCCTACTTAATGGCAATTCTTTTTTGGGAACTTGCTCCATTTGTGGGAATGTGGGGAGCAACTTTGTGATTCTGGGAGATCACAATGGTCCACTCTCATGACCACAGGAACTTGGTCTAAGGATAGGCGTGGGCTCACAAGAAGACAGTATGAGATTCCTTTGGATGGATTTAAAGGAAGATAGGCCCAGGCCATGCTGTGACAAGCCCCCAATGTGAGGCTCAGGAACCAAACAGCCACTTTCCCAGGCAGGAGGAGGAAGCTGGTTGGATAGAATATAAGAAATGTGAAGCTGAGATCAAATATCCTCAGGTCCAGGTGTTTCTGACACACACACCCCCACTGTATTCTATAAATATGTCAGTCTTCTTCCAGGAATTGCTCTTATTTTGTGTCAGTTTCTCCACTGTGCATGCCTGTTACTTGAAAACAAAATCAATATATCTGGACCCTGGTCACTAGCTGTGCCACTTGCAGGCCCACCAGAATGGCTCTGCTAGGGCAGGAGAGAGAACAAAAGAGGTGCTGTAGAGGCTATCCTCCTGTCTCCAGGCTTCGTGGAGGAGCACTGGTCTTAATAACTGTGGACAAGGCTGCTAGTGTTCTCTCCTCCATCTTACCTGATATGACGGTAATTCTTGGTTATCAACTTGACTATATTTAGAATGGACTACAATCCAGAAATAGCCGGCACACCTGATCCAGATCTTAAGGTTGGAAAACATCAGCTTTTGATCTGTATCTTGAGGTGGAATGACACAGTCTCCTCCTTGCTGCCTTTGAGATGTAGAACTCTTAACTCCTTCTCCAGCACCAGGTTTACCTGGATGCTTTCCATGCTTCCCATCATGACAATGAAACAAATCTCTGAAACTGTAAACCAGCCCCAGTTAAATCTTTGCCTTTATAAGAGTTGCCTTAGTGATGGTGTCTCTTCACAGCAATAAAACCCTAAGATACCTGCCAAGTCTTCTGGAACATGACCATGTCTTCCTCCTTCCAAGTAAGATTAGGACATCAGACAATATCTGTGATTTATTGAATATCATTAAAAATAAAGAAGGAGATGAAGCCTCATCCAATCTTTCCTCAGAGATACTCTGTGGCAGTCAAAGAAGAAGCTAGAGGGAGGGAGTTGTTACAATCCCTTTCACCTTTTCATCTACCTCTACCCACTTTTTGATGCTGTGGATGGGACACGGGTCCTTACATATTTTAAGCAAACACTCGGCCAAAGATAGCTAGCCCTCAGTGCACAAACACAAAGAATACATTTCTGTACACACAGTCATCTGCATAATCACTACCAAGATCAACAGACTAGAACATCTCAAGCAACACCCAAAACATTTGCATACTGGTTCCTAGTCACCTGACTTCTGTTCTGACCTACCTCTGTCATCAGTGGTTAGTGTCCTCCTTGAACTTCAGGTCATAGGACCACATAGAACATGCTGCTTTATGTCTAGTTCCTTTCATTCAACACACACACACACACCAAAAATGAGGATGTTGACTTTTTACAAAAGATTTATTTTTACAATCCAATGACTATGAGTGTTTTTTGTTTTGTATGCCTGTCTGTGCACAGGCCAGGAGAATAAGATCCTCTGGAACTAGAGTTATATGTGATTGGAAGATATGATGTGGATTCTAGAACCCAAACCTGGGTCCCCTGCAAAGCAGTCAGTGCCTTTAAACACTGAGCCCTCACAGTAACTCTTTACTGCTGGCCCTGACACTCAAGACCCCTTTTTCTTACCATTTGTGTGTAGTGCTCACAGAGGCTGGAAATGGACACCAGGTTATGGAACAGGAGTTATAGATGGTTATGAGCCAGCGTGTGTGTGCATGGAACTGAACCTGGTTAAAAGGAGCAGGGCCTTCTGAATCTCTGAGCCATCTCTCTAGCCCTAAATGCTCATGCTTTTCATGGTACTCTATGACAACAATCCCTATTTCTTCACTCCCCCAACCCTTAGGTACTCTGCTCACTGGGCTACATTACAAGAGCAGCAGTTTATAGAACAGGGGCCACTCCTTTTGGTTTTACAGATATTGTTTTGTGTTAGTTGCTGCAGGTAGACTGAGCAAGTTTTGGTTTTGTGTTTGGTTGGTTGTTTTGTTTTTCTAAGTAGGGTTTCTCTGTAGCCCTGGCTGTCCTAGAACTCCCTCTGTAGACCAGGCTGACCTCAAACATAGAAATCTGCCTGCCTCTGTCTCTCGAGTGCTGTAACTAAAGGTGTGCCCTATCACCATCTGGGCGTTTTTTTGGTTTTTTGAACAAGCATTCCAACAGTTATGAGAGTCAAAATCAACTAATATACTTAGCTTAAAAATAAAAATCCAGGCAGTCCATAGAACAGGACTTGCTTTAAGAGTAATCCAGAGTTAGTTGGAAAACAGCAAAGTGCTGATACCTGCTGGGCCAGCATGTGTTCTCATGTTGTCCCAGCAACCATGCCTACAGAAACCTTTGCCTCTAAGAGGATGATGTCAGAGTATACCATTTTTGGCCTTCTGGTGGGCTTGGCACTGTGGTATAGTTAATGACATGATGTGATGGGGTACTGTATACAGAGGCTATGTTACAGGCGCCTTGCTGGGCATACCAGCTTGGCTGGAGCAGGCACCTCTCTTAGAGAATATGGGTAACTGGAAAGGGGAAGAGCAGCTGGGCACATGGCCTTGGTGGGGGAACAGTACTGTTGGTACAGCACACCAGAAGTGTAGCCTGTTTAGAAGGTAGGTTTTGTCCCAAAGCCTATCAGAATAGATGAAGACTGCTGCAGCAGAGTGGTCTGGGTGACCAGTAAACACTGTCCTGAGCTAGCTCAGGAGATAGCTCAGATGAAAACTGATCTGTCTCTCTGCCACCTTTCAGAGCCCCCACTCTTGTCACCAAGGCACACCAATCCCTTTCAGAGCTATTCATGTTCACCTTAAAGCTCATAATAAAGATCAGGACCACTGTAGAAGCAGACAGTACTGAGGTTATTATTGTTCAGGTAGAGTAGCAGTATTTGTAGAGGAAGACAGGACATCCACTTCTATTCCATGCTTGTCTCTAAGGGGCAAGAGGTCCTGAAATGCATTTTCAGGACTGAAAGAAGCTAAATGGATATATTTAAGACTTTAGAGGTGCAAATGAGACAATAGAAAAATGAGTTAAAAAGAAAAGGGGAGGGTCTGGAGAAATGGCTTAGTGGTTTAGAATGCTGTCTGCTCTAGATGATTGGGTAGGCTTACACTGCCTGTACTTCAAGTTCTGGGGGATCTGCTGCTGCCCTCATCTGGTCCCAAAAAGTATCAGCACAGACACACCTTTTCTTTTCTTTTTAAGACTCAGCCAAACATTAGGAGTTATTAAAGGGAATAGAATCATTATTAACTTATTTGGTAATTCTCTGCCAAGATCTGCAGAGGGCCAGGGGGCTTACAACAGCTGAAAGTTCTCCAGGTTTCTAAAGTTCATCATCCAGAGATGTTTAAGGGGGAAGTTACATGTGTGATGGGCCCAGAAAGGGGAAGTTCAGGGATGTTTTGAGAGTACTTTGTGGAAGAAGCTGAGGTCAGCAAAAAGTTCCCTGAAGAAGAGACACTGAAGGTGAGAAAGTTGTACTGGACACATGGATGTTATGTGTGTGCTCTGAGATGGGAGAAAAACTTGCACAGTAGTTAGAAATTCAGAGTTATTAGCATATGGTAAATTTCTTGACTTTATGGAATATTTCACAGTTTTTTGTAACTTTTCTCTTTCAAATTTGAGTGGTTTTGCCTGCATGTATGGAACTTTAGTTACAGATGGTTATAAGGCACCACATGGGGCTGGGGGTTAAACTCAAATCCTCTGCAAAATCAACAAGTGCTCTTAATCCCTGAACCATCTCTGCAGCACCCCACTGGTCCCCCCCCCAATTTTTATTTATTATTATTATTGTTGTATATGTATATGGCTCACAATGTATGTGTGAAGGGAGGTCAGATACAACTTCTAGGAGTTAGTTCTCTCCTTCCATCTTTTTGAGGAATGGTCAAACCAATTCTCTTGTCTCTACCCGCCATCTCACCACAAGAGCACTAAGATTATAGACATGTGCCATTACACCATGATTTTTACTTGGATTTTTCAGACTAAATTTGGGTCAACTGGTTTCTGCACATTTACTCCCTGAGTCATCTTGATCCACCCATTTCCCCATTTCATTTAGAGACAGCTCTATGTAGACTGGACTAGCCTTGCACATGTAGTAATCCTCCTACTTCTATCTTCCCAGTGCTGGGATCACAGGTGAGAAGCATCTTACCTGGCTTATCCAAATACATTTTTCTGGACAGCTTTAATTCTTCCCTGTTCCTATGTACTGTGTCTACTGAATAGGTCAATTTTCTTTTGGTTTTTCTAGATCTTAAGCAGTTTCTACTCAATTTAATTGTGAAGCTATATTCTTACCTAGTTACCCACACTAGCAAGCAAAGTACATATGACAAACACAGGTCTGGAAAGACAAAACACTGATGTGTTCTAGCTGCAGTGATAATATTTCCTGGACAAAAAAAAAAAAAAAAAAAAAAAAACAATTTAGCTCACAGTTCCAGGTCACAGCTCGACACTGAGGGATGTCATAGTGGATGAGTTTGAGATAGCTGGTCACACTCACAGTCAGAAGTAGAGGGACAGTGAATGCATGCATGCCTCTAGTACTTTGCTTACCTGTATAAAGTTCAGCTCATAAAAAGGTGCTGCCCATCTTCAGGGGAGGCCTTACCGTGTAATTCAGGCAATTAAGAAAACCTCTCACAGGTGACTATAGACCAACTTGATCTAGAAGGTTCCCAATGGACTTCTCTTTCCAGGTGATTCTAGATTGTGTCAAGTTAATAACTAAAGCCAACCAGCACAAAGGCTTGAAAAATGAATGGCTCTGAAATTAAGAGTGCTTGCTGCTTTTCCAGAGGACACAAGTTCAGTTCCCAGCAACCATGTTGAACAGCTCAGTCACACACACATACACACACGCACAAATAAATATGAAGCTGGGGAAGATTAAAAGCACCGTCCGACCTTGCAGAGGACTGTTTCAATATCTAGTACCCACATGTCACCTCACAACCATCTGTGCTGAGAGCCATGCAGGAGGAATGACAAAGGATTTTAAAACCCACGCAATGCCACCCACTGGCTAGCACAGTCACGATGGGTGAGGCCCCAAGGACTTCATGCTGTTATGAAGTTCTGCTCTGCTTGTTGCCTTCACATCCCTCTTAATCTAGGAATTGTATAGAAACTCTAAGAGGCTACAGCCTCTCACTGAGGACTGTCACAGGCTCTCACAATAATGTTTGTTCTTTTTCAGGCATTGCAGCTGGAACAGATTAATGATTCAGTCACCACCCTAAGAAAGAACTTAGAAATGTAGATTGTCAGCAATGACCACCATACTTAGAAAGCATTTGGAAAAATAAAATTGTTACTGAAGCTAGATTCAGACATATTTTACTACTGGCTCTGATGTAGAAAGTCTTAGGGAACAAATTAAAGTTCAGAAAGGCACTCTTACTAGGTAAGCCAGGGGCTTTTTAAGTCAAGGAACAAGAACACTGGCTGACATGACTCTCACTGAGGCTGAACTGGTGATGATTGACTTCTTATTCCCATTTTTGCCCTCAGCTTCCTGATGTGATTTATTAGGAATTGCTGATGAGAAGGTGTGCATTCTGAGGATTTAAAGTAGATATGACTGATTTGTATAAACAAGTTTAGATTTGTGATTCTTTTAAGATCCTTATAAGGTTACTTTTAAAGATAAATAATAAAATAACTAATCTTTCCTTTGTAACCACAAATTTCTGCCTGCCAGTAAGAGAAACTGGCTGAGAAACCTACCTTGCTTACTCACACTTTGTTAATCTATAACAACTTGCTTCTTCAAAAATGTATGTGGCTTCTCAGGAATAATCTGTTTTCTTTACCTGCACTACACAGTGTTATTTCTTCTAAAGGTATTGGGGAACATGCTGTTTTTTTCATAGTCAGTCACTAGAAAGAAAATAGGATGTAATCACATTATAATTTTATACTGCTTGAAAATTTTGCAAGGACATATAAGCTATGGGAGAAAAATTAAGTTTTTGGAAGAAAATTAAAGTTGTTGGAAGAAAAAATAAAGTTGTTGGAACCCTGTTTTATACACCAAATCTGTATGTATGTATATGTATACAGCTGTGTGGGTGTGTGTTGGAGCTTGCTCTACCCAGCATGTATATGGGTTTATGTGCATGTATGTGCTTGAGAAATGTTTGGAGCCTGTGTGTGTGTGTGTGTGTGTGTGTGTGTGTGTGTGTGTGTGTGTATGTGTGTATGTGTGTGTGTGTGTGTGTATGTATGTGTGTGTGTGTGTGTGTGTGTGTATGTGTGTATGTGTGTGTGTGTGTGTGTGTGTGTGTGTGTGTGTGTGTGTGAGAATTTTCTCTCTTTCCTTTTCTTTCTCAGCAGACCCTAAAAGTTAAAAGAGTTCAGAGTTTTTTGATGGCCACAGAGAGGGACAGCACCAGTGAATCAAGCTTTGTTTCCTCAGAGAAAAGTCTGCTGAGTAGTTTCTCTAATAGTTGGCTGTCACTAGTCATTCTAATTGATTTCAGCACTGACCCCATCATTGATGCCATATTTTGATGCTTGCATTGGTTTACCCTTAGGTGTCAAAGCTGGTCCTTGACACATCTGTAACTCCAGTTCCAGAAAATACAATGTCCTCTTCTGGCCTCTTCAGGGATCAGGCATGTACAGGGTGCACATATATTATGTGTGTGTGTGTGTGTGTATGCAGGCAAAATTCATACATTTAACTAAATAAGAATATATTATGTGTGTGTGTGTGTGTATATGCAGGCAAAATTCATACATTTAACTAAATCTTCTTATAAAATTACCCAGAGTAGTGTACACGGATTTTGCAGTGATTTAGTGAAAGTTCTAACATATGTGAGCAACAACGTAAGCTTTTAGTTTCTCCATGTTTATTTTCTATAAAAAGTATTATCAAATAACTTTGTTAGTCAACTTTGATGATACTTTTATTTTTTTAAGACAAGGTCTCACTAGTAAACTAGGCTGACTTCAAATTCCCTGAGATCTGTTTGCTTCTGACGTCTTAATGCTGGGATTAAAGACATATGTCACCAACCCAAGCTAACAGTGTTCTCAGAATTGTACTGCACATGTGAAATGCTTGTGTGGTCCTGTTAAAATGAGGACTTCAGTACAGGGCTGGGATGTTGCAATTCTACCTGCTTTCAGGTGATACTCTGCCGCAGGTCCAGGGACCACACTGTGAATAGTGGGGTTCTAGACAGGAACTGAAAAAGTGATTTTCTTCAAGAATTAAAGAAATTCGTGGTGTGTTTAAGGCGGTCCTAGGTATAGGGGTCGTACAAGCATGCTACCATAAAACTCTACCCCAGCTCCTGTATGCTTTAATTTGTATACTCACTTTGTAGTCATTAGAGATTTAACTGGTAGTTTGTGTCCTTAGAACACAGGATGTCCTGGGTTCCATATGATTATAAAACACACACACACACACACAGCGGAGGAGGTAGGGAGTGCAGTGGGGAGAGGGAGAGATAGATAGGGAAAGGGGGGAGAGAAAGAGGGAGAGGGAGTCTGTGGTTTACAATGTAGGATAAGAAATTTTAAGTTTAGGGGTTTTGTTGTTATACATAGGGTGAGGAATTACAATTGAAATCTTCTTTTTCTAGTATTTTCCATGTCGGAGAGACTGGAATGAATATCCAGCTTTCCAAGTTACTTTAAAATCAATATTTTTTTTCAGTGTTTGGGATGAAACCCAAGGCCTTATGCCCATTTAAGCAAGCCCTCTACTACTGAGTTTCGCCCCCTGCCCAGGAAAAATGGGAAAAACTATTTTTAAAAATCTGTACTTATTCTTATCATGGCAGAAGGATCACCAGTAACCATGATGCACATGTGGGGGGTCAGACGACAACTTTTAGAAGCTGTTTGCCTCCTTCCACCATGGCACCTGGAGACAGAACTCAGGTAGTCTGTCTGGTGAGGCAAGCACCCTTACCTTCTCTGGCCTAGGAATACTGCTTGGTTTCAGACCCCTTGACAAGGTACAGGGGTGCATATTTTATATATCAACACAAACTTGGCCTCCAGGTTCTCCTAGCATCCCTTAGTTCCTACCTGGTATACCCTGCCCCCAACCCTGAACTTTCCAGCCCAGGGACTGGGCTACCCTTCCTGCAGAGGCTCCTTCCTATAAAATCCATACATTTTGGTCTCCTTTCTTCTTCTTCTCCTTATCTCTCTGCTCTTTCTCTTCCACTTCC
The DNA here is from genome assembly GCF_963924665.1 of Micromys minutus. Taxonomy (NCBI): domain Eukaryota; kingdom Metazoa; phylum Chordata; class Mammalia; order Rodentia; family Muridae; genus Micromys; species Micromys minutus. Next base: position 30,086,845 of record NC_137972.1, read on the forward strand.
CCTCTCACTCCCCATGGCTACTCCCCTGGCCTCAGTTCTTGGGGCCAGTGAACTCACCAGAGAGTAGCTTCCCAATAAACCTTCATTTAATATACTCTAATCTGGCTTGAATTGGCTCTTTTCATTGGCAGAGAAATACAATCTTAAGAGCTTTATAAATTGGTGCTGAGGGCTGGGTGTGATAGCTCATGGCTTTGACCTCGGTGAGAGGCAGTGGATCTCTATGAGCTCCTGAAGAGCCAGGGCTACATAATGAGGAGTTCTCAGATAAGACTAAAGTTGCTAATGACCCTGTTTCCATAGGTACAAAGAGGATTGAGGAAACTGGTAGTCTACGGCATGATAAGCTATTGGATATTCCTAATTAAATACTGGCAGTAGGGAGGTCTTGAATGAATGGCCCCGGATGTCTTCTTAGACCATTACAGGGAAACAAAGGCACAGAGTGGCTTTGGCTATTTGCTGATTGCACAGAGGTCATAGATTGAAAGTCCAGCTTTCAGGTATGCTTAGATGACTGGAGACGCTGAGATTTACCCTGGAAGAAACACTCATGATCAAGATTTCTGAAAAACTAACTAGAGCTTCAGTGTAAGGGAGTGTTTAGAGCCATAGGCAGGCCCATGAGGGAAACTGCAGTGCAAATTCTTTGAATTTGGGAGCAAAGCCCTTTCTTCCTCTGTGGATAAATGCTCTCTTAAGAGATACCTCAGGCTTGATCAGCACTGAATACTGACCCACAGAACAGCTAATTACAATGATCCCTGAATTTAAAGTCAGTGTTAGCCAATCCAGAGATCACATTGTAAACACATAATAGCTCAAATGGACTTTGAAGATCTAAGTTGTACAAGGAAGTGGCTCCTATGCCGTGTCTCTAGCAGCCTGTATCTATTTCTTATGAACTGTTAACTGTGGAAGACAACAGTCAGTCTGGGTCTCATTCCTAGTGTACAGTAGTAGTTCTGAATCATACACAGGCACCAGATAAAGATATACAACTGCTTCAGGGCTGGAACTGAAGGATAATGGTAACTGGCAGAACAAGAAACATTCCTTGACTACTGATCTCATCTGGAAGGAGAAATGGCCAGCTCTTCTAGTCCCAGGGTCTTGGTGATGACAGGAGACACTGGGTTACTTTTGTCCTTTCAATAGGCAAAAAAAAAAAAAAAAAAAAGTCCTGTAGAGGCTGTAATGACTAATCCTTATTATTTAGGGGAAAATGAAATTGCTATGGCTTAATGGAGACATATTCCTAAGTTAACTTTGTACCATAGTATTATATTAATGCTTTTATCTTACAATTATCAAAGGTTGGGGAAGAAGATGATCTAAGGACTCTGCATTCTCTTCTGAGGAAAGCACTGCTGTTTTGTTGTTTTTTCCATTATTTCGTGTTACATGGAAGCATGACTCACCATGGTGGGTTAAATGAGAACAGTCCCCATATACTCATGTTTGATGGTGGTAGCAGTACTTGGGAAGGATTGGGAGATATGTCTTTGTTGAAGTAGGAGTGGCCTTGTTGAAGGAAGTCTGTCTCTCTCAGGGCAGGCTTTGACCTTTTTTTTTTCCTTTTAAGAGCCAAGTAAGGCCCAGTTGCTCTATCTTTCTGCTGCTTGTAGAGCCAGATGTAGAACTCTCAGCTACTTCTCCAGCACCATGTCTGCCTGCTACCTGCCTTGCTGATAGTGTACTAAACCTTGGAAACAGTAAGCAAACCTAAATTATGTTTTCTTAGAGTTGTCTTGGTCATGTTGTCTCTTCACAGCAATAGAACGCTAAGTAAGACATTTAGCTTTTTATTTCTTTTCTTTTTTTATTTTGCTTTTTAATATTAAGTATGGCTGAAGAGGAGAGTGTAACAGGTAGGTCACCAGTCTTTAATTTTAGCTACTCAAATGGAGGTGTGTATTTTGTGGTCTGTATCTGCAAATCCCTAGATGAGTAAAATGTTGCCTTTTTGTTGGTTAATGGCCATTTTTACATCTTGCCAAGTACTTACCAAAGCTTTTTGCCTACTGTTTAATTGTTTGTCTTATTATTTAGGGCAGAGGGAGTAACTGTGAAGTTTAGCACTTACTTGGCAGGCTGGTTCAATCTTTAGCACTGAAAGAAAAGGTCTCACATACCCTGGAGACAAGACTTTCCTCAGATATATTCTAGTTCTGAGTTAATTTCTCATCAATAATTTGCTTTTTTAACTAGTCAAATGTTTATAAACATAAGTCAAATAATGTCATTTATGGTTCTTGCCTTTAAAATAAATCTTTGCCTAACTCAGGGATACAAATACTTTTCTACATTTTCTGCTTTCTTGTCAGTTTTTCTTTAGGTTTAGCACTCATTTTTTAAATTTTAGCTTATTCTTTCACAATGGCATACATGCTTATCCCTCATTTTCTGATCACTTTCCTTAGTGGCTTCATTTACGCTGCCCTTTATATCTGCAAGCTGATCCTCACCGCCTTCAAATCCGGGCCAACTCTGCCACCTCCTCCTTCACCCTTCCTTCAATCCATCAAAACTTACCCATTTCACCCGCTCACTCCCTCCTTGCCTTAAGCGTCTTGCTAGTTGCTTCCTGATTGACTTCCCTCACCCAGGCCACTTTTCACATGCCTGCGTAATAATTTAAGATCAGACGTAATAATCAAGTTCATTATTGATTGTTGACGCAAACGGCTGAAGAAAACCTCAAAAGCTTCCTGAGACTCTGAGAAGTCCCAAACCTGTTCCTACCCTTGCTTACCTCTTTTCACGTGCAGTCTAGGTCACAGGTCTGCACCCTGACCAGTGGCCCTTTAGCTCCCCTTCTGGCCATGCTAGGTCCTCACCCAGTGCACTCTTTCCAACTGAAGGATTGTTAAATTGGACTGTAGCTCCATCATCCCCAATTACATTTCGCCCATTTGGTCTCCACCAGCTTTCAAACCTCACGAGGCCCAGGACTCTGTTTATTTCAGTCTTGCACTCACAGATCCTCCAACACGGAAAGAAGCTTCCCCATCTGAGTGATGGACGATTGAGTTAGAGACATCCCGATAATTAAAGAGATGGGCTGGGAGCTACTAAGGATTTCATTGGTGATATCTGACGTAAAGTCAGTCCGCTTCGTGGAAGGCCCTGGAAGTCAAAGTAGAGAGAATATTGTGCGACTCGGGGAGTGGGACCCAGAAATTGGCCTCAGCCGGTATCGCAGGGCAGCTGGTCTGAGTTACTGAGGCATCCGAAAAGCAGAGAGTGGGGCTGAGAGGATACGTGGGGTCCAGAGGCTGAAGAGCCCACGGTCCGAGGGGTTGAGACTCAAGGCTAAGGATAAGAGAACAAGTCGAGGGGCGAAGAATCGAGGTGCTGAAGTGCTTCAGCTTCGGAACTGCAGGAAGGGATAAGAAAAACTCACGTGGAGGACGCCGCACCACCGGCGGCGCCTCTGTGTACTTGACCCGCGCCCGTGTAGGTGGGCAGGCCTGAGGCGTGGCCACACCTCTGGGTCCGGCCACGCCTCCACGGCGTGCGCGTTCCCGCTCGGCACCGCCTTGCGCATGCGCTGTCAGCAGGAGGCGGAGGTTGTGGGCGGCTGTGGCGACGGGGCGCGCGTTCTCGTTCTCGCTATCGTTCCCTCGCGCTGGTTCGCGCTCGAGTGCCGGGGCCGTGGCAGCGGAGGCGGTGGCGGCTGAGGCGGCGCGGGGGGGGCGGGCCGGGAGGGGGGGTGGTCGGGGTGGGGATGGACCCGGCGCGGCGGGAGCTGCAGGAGCCGGCGCTGGAGACCGAGCCGCGGCGCTGGCGGAGACGCCGGCTGTCCGTCGTCTCTCCACCGGTGAGTGACTGGCCCAGGCCGTGGGTTGGGACTGGCCATCTGTTTAGCGCGGCCCGTCGCGGCGGCGGGGCCTCTTAGAGGCCTGGCGCGGCTCGGACCTTTGGCCGCTCCGGTGGCGCCGAAGCCCCCGGCCTCCGGCTAGACCCCGCGTCTCCGGGCTTTCTGCCTGTCATTGGGACAACCCCCGCCCCCGCCCGAGCACTCTCCCCGGCTCCCCTTTGGGCCGAGTGAGCGAGGGGCGTGTGAGGATTCGTGCCCAGGCCCAAGGCCTCCAAGCTAGCGAGTCTTCGAGCCCTCGCTCGTCCGGCCCTGCGGTCCCCATAAGTTGGCCACCAAAAGTCTACCCTTGCCACCTGAAACCAGTCTTGCGCCTTTTGTTTTGATTTTGAACTCATGATTTAACTTGGAGGAGAAAGCCCACTGTCCTGCGGAGAATAGGTGAGGTGGGAGTCTAGGTGGGCCGGGCTTGGCCCTTGGGTGCCCTTTATTAACCCTTTCTGTGGAGAGCAGGGTGCCCCTCAGTGAGATGCATTTCGTTACAAAACCTGAGATTTCAGCCTCAGCCAAAGTGTGGATGGTGTTGGTCCAGTAGGTCAGTGTCTGTCCGACTCCATCCCTGGATAGCGTTGATGGAGATTCCCCTAATGGATCTGCTGCAGGGGCTTCTGGAGGTAGCCCACTGTTGGAGAATATCTTTCTTTGCTTTGGTGTCACGTTTTACCTTACTTAGTCTTGGGTCTTGGTAGGATCGTAGCCAATGTCCAGGCTTAGGTTTTATTGGGGGTGGCGGGAAGACGACCATGTACCCCATCTAAAATGGTTGTTGTAAGCCTGACATAGTTGTCAAAAGACTCGTGCACATGCGTCCCTGTGAAAGGCTGGAATTTCTAAATTGGCTTTTCTTTTAACACACACAATAAAAACCCCAAGATTGAAAAAGCAGGTAACAACTTGAAGATATAGCACAAGTTTGATTTGTTCTGTCTCTGTCCAGTATCTTAAATTTTAGCAGTTAAACTAAATCTTTGTCTTTGAGTGTGTAGAATTTGTGTATAGAAATTCTCACAAAGCTTGGAGGAAAAGAACCTTAGTGGAAATGTTAGTGGTGTAAAATTCCTCCAGGGGGTGGGGTCTTATTCTCCCACCTTCATTTACAGATTGGAAGATTGAGACTGAAATTGTGAGTGAGTGATAGTTTCACCAGTGTCATAACAGAGATACTTACAGGTGGGATTTTAACTCAACAGTACTTTGCCCTCCACCAACAGAGCTGGTTGGTGTTTTTTTTTGAACTCACACACCCACTCAGGCTAGTAGAGAAAGATTAAAAAGCTGCTTCTGGTTTGTGGGTGGTAACCTTTTAATTTCTAAAGGATTTTCATCTGCTTACAGACTAGATAGTTGATGAGCCCCACAGGAAAATTCTAGATATTAAAAATTAATTAGCACATGATCTAGATCTCTTGTAATTGTGGATGTTTGTTAAAGATTTGACATGGTGTCAGTGCTGTATACTCTATATTGGAAATGAGATTTCTCAGTGTATTTGCATCTTAAGATAAACAGAAGCACAGACAGCTGACAGTGTTATGTCACCTTTCAGTTGTTGAGTCTTTGATGAGCATAAAGATCCTGGAGTTACAGTTGAACAAGTTGGTGAACACCAGTCATTTGAACTGTTTGGTTTAACTCTACAGAATAGTACCCCTTTTCTGTAGGAGAAAGCACAAACTCAGTGACATTTATGGACCATTCACTTATTCACCAGATATTTACTGAGCCTTTACTTTGGCCCAGAATTCTTTCTGGATTATAATAAAGGAACAAAACAAAGCTTCTGCCTCAGTAAGCTGCATTCTGGGTGTGGAGCTGAGGAATACATGACAAATAAGGAGACAACTACCATTTTAGGGACTATAAGACAGTAGGCAGTAAGCCCTTTGGGCTTGTTGTTGTGTTTGTTTGTTTGTTTGTTTGTTTGTTTAGAAGAAAGTAAATATTTTAGCCTTTGAGACACACAGCTTTTGTTGTAGCCATGCAGGTATTGTTTCAGTATGTTTTTCCACTTAAACTTGAACACTAATTTTACTCAGTTTTCACATGTCATGAAATGATCATTCTTTCCTCCTGCAACAATTTAAATATTTACAATTTACAAGTCACTTAGAAACCTGGGGCAAGCTGAAACTGGATGTGTGTGTGTGTGTGTGTGTGTGTGTGTGTGTGTGTGTGTGTGTGTATGTGTGTGTGTGTGTGTGTGTGTGTAAAAGGTAATATGACAAGTAACTAGGGGGGGTTATGTGGGGGCTGCTCAGAGAAGCCTTGCTAGGGAGAACTTGATTTGTGGCCTGAAAGATGGAAGAGCTTCACAGGTGGAAGTGTGAAGAAATGACTATGTTCCTTGCATCGAATTTCCCCACACACCATGCCATTTTGCTTTTGTGCCTGTATTATTTATTTATGCTTCCATGTGTATGGAGGTCAGAGGATAACTTGTGGGAGCTGGTTCTTTCTTACCAAGCTTAGCAGTAAGTACCTTTATCCACTGAGCCATGTCACTGGCCCAACCTTTGAGTCTTTTTTTGTCCTGTTGCATTCAACTAGCTTATTGCTGTTCCCCATCAAATTAAAAAAAAATCTTGTTATAGAATATATTTTGCTTGTTTTTAAGTCAGGGTTTCTCTGTGTAGCCCTGGCTGTTCTGGAACTATGTAGAGCAGGCTGATCTTGAAAAGCTCAGAGATCTGTCTACCTATGCATCACCATGCTTAGCTATTATAAAATCTTAAGACTTGAAAGAAAATTCTCACTTAGTTATTTTCTTTAAGTGCTCAGCATGGTTTTCTAGCCTATATGTAAACAGGTTTAATGACAGAAAGTTCATGACTTCCAGGTAGTCTATGCTGTTCATAAATGTAATTATTAGACTTTGTTCTGTGAAATTTGATCTTTTTACCTGGGAGGGAACCTGCAAGTGGTTGTACCTCATTCCAGGCTTAGGCTCTAGCATTGGTGTGTGGACAGAAATCACTTACATAAGTGCAAACTACTTGACAACCGTCTAAACTGCTCAGAAAATAGCGTGCATTTTATGTATATATAATCATTTAGAGTTCTTATGCACATTAAAGACCAGGAGACACTGAGTTTCACTGGAAGAAGAAACAGGAGAAAGGAATTTTTATGATGATATGCAAGCTTCCAAACCCTTTGCTTTTTAAAAATAGTTACCTAATCTCTAGCAGAGTGTGGGAGATGGAGAATTCCAATGGATTGCTAGCTTCATTCAGACTTTAATTCAATTGTTACATTAAGTCTACATCACATTAATAAATGTTTATAGCTGTACTGTGAATAGTAAGGTGACTTGTAGGTAAGGACACCCATGGGACAAAAAGTAGCCAATATATATACCCTGTCCTGTGGAAAGCACTTGCCACCTGCTTCCTGTCTTCCCTATTGGTATTTCCTGTTATGGCTCTAGGGAACAGCTTTTACTTTCTTTGCCCTTGAATATTGGTCACATCTTACCAGAAGTCAGTGGGTATGTTAAATGGGTGAATGATGATTATTTTTGCCACATGGCTCTTAAAGTATTCGAGCATTGCCTGTGTGTTGCCATTCAGCTTTTTACATTTTAGGGATGCTTTGTTTTTTTTGTTTATCAATGAAGGCAGTTTTACATTTTTTTTTCATTTCTGGTTTTCCTTTTCTTGTTCCTTTACCATATGGATTGTTCTTATATATATGTTCCTGTTTATCACTTCTTTACTCTGGTACCCTGAAGTACATATTATGATGCAAACTCAAGTTTGATCTCCTTCCTCCTTCTCTTACAACTCAGACCTTTATATTCCTACCACTTCTTAGACTTTTGGTTGAGATCAGTGTAGAGTTTGTTTCTCCACTGTCACTTCTGCCCTTTAATGCTTTCTTGTATTCTGTACTGTTTTATGTACACTGTCACTACTTAATAGTAAGACCTTCATGAAGGCAAAGATCATATTTTAGGCGTTTTTCTTTTCTTTTGTGGTTCTGGGGATTGCACCCAGAGCCTTGTACTTGCTAGGCAAACACTCTACTATCAGGTAACATTTATTGCCTTTGGGGTGTGCGTTTGTGTCTCTGTATGTGTGTTTGTTTCTATATGTGTGTCTGTCTCTGTGTGTGTTCCAGATCCATTGAGTAAAATTACAGACATATATTTCATCATGAAGTGTTGTTGTTTTTTCTTTTAATTCTTGAAAATTAAATTTATCTTAGAGATACTATTGGATTTCCAGAAGTATTATAAAGCTAGGTAGGACTGAGAGTCCTTGTCTCTCTTGTACTGTTTTCCCTTTTATCAACATCTTACATTAATGTGGTACTTCGTTACACTTAATGAACCAATATCAGTAGATTATTACTAAATCCACTCTTTCCAGCCCTTTTCCTAATATCCCTTTCCATTCTCTGGATCCACCAAGGATACCTCATTATACTTAACAGTTCTTCCATTTCTTTTCTCGTTTGCTTGGGGCAATTTTCCAGACATTCTTATACTTTTGAAAATGACTGCTCAGATGTTTTTGTAGCATGCCTTTCAACTAGGATTTGTCTGTTTCTGTCATGGTTAGACAGGTGTGTAATGTGGCTTTGGAAGGAAGATCACAGAGGCTAAATGTAATTTTTTAGAAAGATTTATTTGTATGTGTTTGGGTTTGGGTATGAGTATATGCACTTGAGTGCATTTGCCTGTGGAGGCTAGAAGTAGACATCAGATTCTCTGAAGCTAGAGTTACAGGCAGTTGGATGTGAGTCTTCTACATATCCTCTTAACCACTTAGTCATCTTTCCAAACACCTAGAATATTATTCTTACCATCTGTCAGGACTGTAGCTTATCAGTGTTGATGTTAACCTGCATTACCTGCCTGGGGAAAAAAGTCACTATGCCCAGGCCTCAAGAGGGAAAAGTTCTATCACACATATTTTGTTTGTCAGACTGTTCTAGTTCCGAGGGCTTTTTTGCTTGGTTCCTTTACATATCCTACTGTTGTATATATTTGTTTGATATCTCATTTTCCTACAGTATAGAATGCCCAAGACTCAGCCTGTAGGTTTTCTAGTCCAGTTCTATAAATTAGTTGCCTTGATCCTTTCCCTTGGAAAGAACCATTGGAAGCCATGGTCTGGGTATTGTGTGTGCTTATTGCTCCTGGAAAGTTTTTGCTCCCAGGCTCTCTCAGATGATAAAGGAGTTGATGAAGTATGAATAGTCTTTGACACCATGTTATCACTATGGTTTTTATGTATAATTGCCTGTGACTCTATTAAAGCAAACAGAAGGGCCCAATGTCCATAACTTTTAATATTTTACCATACCCTCCCCCTTGTTATTTGTGTATGGGTGTTTCATCTGCATGTCACATGTGATCAGTGTCCATGGTGACCAAAAGAGAGTATTGGATTCTTCTGGGACATTGTAGATGATTTTCAGCTATGGTGTAGATGCTGGGAATGGAAGCTGGGTTTTATATTGCTTTGGCAAGTATTGTGAAAAACAGCAGAACCAAGGATTGGTTAGGAGACTGTTAGCTGTCAGCAGCCCTTTCTTCTTAGGTTATAGGCTGGAATAGCACCTTAAATTCTAGTCTTGAATTTTCAGAGGGCCTTAGGAGAGCCTTTCATGTTATTCTGTTGATTCTCAATTAGAGAATTCATACTTAAGTATTCAGTGTATGTGGCTTATATAGATAAGCAAAGTGGTCAGGGGTGGCTAGATCTGGTGTGGTATAAACCTTTATGAAGACTACTTTTTCTTTCTTTATTTAAAGGTACTGTTGAATACTTTAACATCTGGTGGTTCTGTTCTAGGTTTTTAAGATATAATGTGTAAAAATTTGTGTTTTGTTAAAGTTTATGTTCTAGTGGATATGCAGTAGCAGATTGAGGCCAAAATGAGTTTGTAGACTTTGGCTAGTACTGTCATAATGCAGTGGACTTCAGAAAGCCCAGGGAAGGTTGTTGTAAGTTTCTTTCTTAGACATTGTGGGGAAATCAGAAAGCCATTAAGCAGTTTTCTGACAGATGTGATTGTGCCAGGAGACTAAGGTCACCAAAGTTTATTCTCTCCTTTTTTAAGATTTTTTTTTTTTCTGGACAGTAGCAGTTTATGAGGATGATCCTGTGGCAGTTCAAATCAGCAGCAAGATATCATAGGCAAGACACTATGCCAAATGATAGTATTCAAACAATAGTATTTAAAGATCTACTTGACAAATCTTTCTAATGCATAATGTAATTCCTAGAGTGGGTTTGTCTAAATTTTTATACATTTATTTTATGTATAGGCATCTTTACCTGCATTCATGCTGCATGTGTGTGTGCGCGCGCACCTAGTCCCCACAGAGGTCATCTTGGGTCTCCTGAAAGCAGCAAGTGCTTTTAACTGCTGCATCATTTCTCCAGCCCCCTGGTTTGAGAGGGCATTATCTCCACTGGAACCTGAGTAACAGATTCTTATGAACCACCATGTGAGTGTTAGGAACCAAACCCAAGTCCTCTGAAAAAGCAACAGATGCTCTTAACGATTGAGCTGTCTCTCCAGCCCTTTCTTTGTTTGCAGTTTTGTTTTGTTTTGAAAATTTTTACACACAGAATCTCATATAGTCCTGCCTGGGCTCAAACTCCTCATGTAGTAGAGGATGACTTTGAAATTCTGAACTCCTACCTCTACTTCCCTAGTATGGGATTATAGACCTGCCCCACCACACCTGGCTTATGTGGTGCTAGGGAGGGAGCCCAAAACCTCATGCATGCAAGGCATGTGCACTATCTACTTTACATCCCTAGTACCAAAAGTGGTTTTGAGATTTAAATTTAAAATAAAATAATAAATTTATATGTGTATATCTGTGTCTCAAAGTCCAGAAGACAGTGTCTGATCCAGTCCTGGAGCTAGAGTTGTGGGCAGTTGTGAGCCACCTAATGTGGGTATTGGGAACTAAAAGCAGCAAGTGCACTTAACTGCTACATCATTTCTCTAGCCCCCTAGTTTGAATTTTTTATTAAACTACACTTTCTTTAATGTAAGTATGTCTTGAGTAGGGCATGTGCATCTGTCTGGAGAGCAAAAGACAGCCTACAGGAGTTGGCTTTTTCCTTTTACCATGTGAGTTCTGGGTATTAAACTCAGGTCATTAGGCTTATTGGCAAGTACCTCTACTTACTTGCTGAGCCCTCATACTGGTTGTTATTCTTTTTTTTTTTTTTTTTTGTATTTTTAACTTTGATTTGAGTAGGTATACCAGAATGTTAAAACAGTTCAGAAATGACACCTTCCTTTAATCTCTGATTCCCAACACAATTTTAAATCAGTTTTTGTGTCTTCTAGATATTTTACGTATATACACACATCTGCATTTATATTTTACCTTTTAAAAAATCCTCAGAAGCCACTTACTCAAACACTCTGACCTTTTGAGGGTTGTTGGTTTTTGTTGTTGTTGTTTTTGTTTTATTTTGTTTTAATTAAGATAGATTACTACTGACAAACTTTAATCTTTTTAAAAGCTGTGTACTATATCATGTTACATATTTATATGATTTTATCTTTTTAATTTATATGTGTCTTAGTGTTTTATTGCTGTGAAGAAATATCATGACTCCATAACCAAAGCAAGTCCTTTTGTTGTTTTGTTTTGTTTTTTTAGACAGTTTTTCTGTCCTGGGACTCACTCTGTAGACTAGACTGGCCTCAAACTCAGAGATCTGCCTGCTTTTGCTTCCTTGGTGCTGGGATTAAAAGGATATAATGCTACCACCTCCAGGGATGACCAAGGCAACTCTTTTATAAAAGAAAATATTTAATTGGGGTCTGCTAACAGTTTCAGAGGTTTAATCCATTTTCATCATGGCAGGAAAATAGCTCATCATGAGTCAAAGGCATACATGTTGCAGAAGTAGCTAAGAGTTTTACATCCACAGGCAGCAGGAAGAGAGAAACCCTGGGCCTGGTATGGGCCCTTAAAACCTTAGAGCCCTCCCCTAGTGACACACTTACTCCAACAAGTCTAGATCAAACATGATCAAGCATTCAAATTTATGAGCCTATGGGGTGCATTTTTATTCTAACCACCATAATGAATATGTCCCTGTACAAGTTTATGTGTATCAGGTGCATGCAGGAACCAGAGTAAGAGGCAGTATGAGCTTCCTGATTGTAGGTGCTGGGAATCAAACCTAGGTCCTCTGAAAGAATATAATAAGTGCCTAATAAGAACTCTTAAGCTGTGATCCATCTCTTTAGCCTAGAACATTTTATTTTTTAGAGTTTTTCATAAACAATCTATTTTTGTCTTTTTTCCTTGATTTTGTTTTTTAAATTAACATCATGAAATAATTTTTCTGTAAATTAGGTTATTCTTAAATAATGAGAGAGAACCATCCTCCATTTAATCAAATTCTGCTTTTTGCTAATTTTTTTCAGATAGTTAAATGTATCTAACACCTACTTGTTAAGTTTAAAGTGCTTTTTTTTTCCTGCTAACCTTTTAAAAACATGTGTGCGTGTGTATTCATGTGTTTGTGAATGAGTGTGCACATTTGGAGGCCAGAGGACAGCTTTCAGGAGTCAATTCTCTCCTTCCACTATAACTCAGGTCATCAGGTTTCTTGGCAAGCACCTTTACTTGCTGAGCCATCTTGCTGGCCCATTTCTGCTTTTCTTTAGATCACTAACAAATCTTTGTACCAATCTAATCTGCTTCACTGGAACTGCTGCTCTATTGATTCCCATCAACAGGAATGTACCACTTAGGATATACTCAGTAGTAAACAGTCACAGCAAACTAAATTCAGTTACTGATTGAGACAGTGAAGAATTAATGATTTCATTAGAGCAGATGCAAGAAGACAGATAATTCAGAACTAGTTTACCATCTTAGTAACATAGGAGTTAGATAATGTATTTTACCTCCTTTTATCCTGGTCTTAGGTCCATACTGGCTTTGCAGCACCCCCATGTCACCATATGTTTATAAAATGGTTGTCTCATCTGTACTTATCATACCTAATAGCATTTAATGCAGAAATGGAGGGCAAAGTAGTTTTCTAATTTCAATATAAATGAAGAGAAAATTCTGGAAGTCTGTCAAACTGTGCTCTGTGAACTCCAGTGTTAAAACTCAAATTCAGGGTATCTTGAGTTTGGAATGGGTCTTAAGAATTTGTATTTCTATCATATTCCCATAAGATCCTAATATTATGGACCAGCAACCATGCTTTGAGTTTGGGTTTAAGTTATGCACTACCCTGTATAATATCTCCTACCTTTCCTTGGGGATTGAATTATTGTTCTTAACCCTGAGTGTGTCTGGGAAATCAACCACCATGAACAAAATGTAACTTTTTACTAATAAGCTAACAAATGGTAATACTTCTGTTGTTAGTAATAATGCTTCTGAGTGCCAAAGATAGATGTAGTTTATTTTTTTAATTTTTTTAATTTATATTTTGTGTGTGAGTGTTTTGTCTGGTTGTATGTCTGCGTACCATTTGCATGTCCAGTATAGAATTCCCCTAGGAGTTACAGATGGTTGTGAGACATTATGTGGGTGCTGAGAATCAAAACTGGGTTCTCTGGGAGAGCAGCGAGTTCTCTTAACTACTGAGCCATTGTGTGGTTAGATCTTTCTTTTTCTTTCTTTCTTTCTTTTTTTTTTTTCTTTTGAGAAAAGGTCTGTTACTGTTTGTACAGTGAAAAATATATGAGAGAATTTCTCCTCTGCTATTGGGAGTAGGATCAGATGTTTAGAGTTTTGTAGTTCTGGCTGTCCTGGAATTTGCTATGTAGACCAGGCTAGCCTCAGACACAGAGAGATCCTTCTGCCTCCTCCTTGTGAGTGCTGAAATTAAAGGTGTACACCACCATGCCTGGCTATAGTTAGATTTTTTAATAAATATTTTCAAATGGTTTTGTAAACAAGTGGAAACATTTTGCAATTGGTCATCTCCAAGATCTCTTATTTTCTTTCTTTCTTTCTTTTTTTTTTTTTTTCTCAAAACCAAAATATGGTATCAAACATGTTAGTCTTTGCTATCCTGCTTTAGAAACACGGTCAACTTTTTGAGTGTGCTGGGGATTTGCCTGAAGGCCTTGCAGGTGCTAAGCAAGTACTTTGCTATTGAGATACACCTTCAGTTATTGTTCATTATTTTCTTAATTGAGGTTGCAGATCTTTCCTCCCACATGAAAAGGGTGACTTAGTCTTTCCTTTGCTGTCAACCAATAGTAACTGGCTATTGGTTGTTTCTTTTTATCACTATTAGTCACTTGTTCTTTTTCTTGAGAATTTGTAGAAATCAACCTATTGTTAAGGATGTTGCCTTTGTCTTTGTCAGTTTGCTAATCATTGAGATAGTTTGCAGGATGTAAACTCTGCTGCCGTAAAGGTCTGTAGCTCTTGATCTTAAATGATAGTAAATATGCTTGCCAAAGATTTGCAAACACTACTCAAACAGGGAGAATTAGCTAAGTGTTTAATATGTAGCATCAAAGAAAGTGTAGCTAATAAAATCAAGATGGACCCAAGCAGATAGAAGTATAAAAGCGGCAGGGTAGGTGTAACAGAAATGTAAGGGTTGTTACAGAGACCTTCTGGCTCAGAGTGAATTGATATGTCATAAAAATGAAATTTGTGTGCCAAACATTTAAATTCTGCAGTGTGACTTGACAAGAACATCACTTTTCTGATAGGAATAAGTTTTATTTCTCTTTAAAAATAAAAATTACATTGTGTGTGTGTGTGTGTGTATGTGTGTGTATGTGTGTGTGTGTGTTATGCACATGTCTCAGTATACATGCATATGGAGGTTCAGAGGACAATTTGTTAAGAATTGGGTCTGTCCTCTATCATGTGATTAACAGGCCTTCAGGCTTGGCACTTGTCCTTAGCCACTGAGCCATCTCTCTAGCTATTATTGCTCAAATAGGTCTTTTTTTTTATGATTTCAAAGCTACATAAGGTAAATTGTATGATGCTGTGGTGTAAAGGGCAAACATGAGTATTTACAGATGTATGGAATTAGATAAAGAGATGGTATGACCTTGCACTTGGCTTTTCCAGTTTAATTGGACAGTGATTACAAGACAGAATGGCAGGAGCTCTGGGTAGTTTCTCCAATGAACATTTGAGGAATTAAATGTTTTTGAAACAAGAGGGTATAGTCCTCTACAGAGAAAAGATAGTGGGCAGAAGCTTCTGAAGAGGTAGCAGTCATCCCACTGTGGAAAAGAGCTTTCTACTAGTAATAGTATGTCAGTCTGTGTTTCTGCCTAGGTGATGGGTTGCTGGAATGTTTCAAAATGGTGCTCAGTCCCAGTCCAAGTTCCTCAGGACAAGAAACAGCAAGATCTGGGGTTGATGTTGTGGTTCTCAATCTCCTGTGTACCCAGACACCACTGGGGACTGTGAGGACTTGAGAACAGTAGTTTTCAACCTCTTGTGTACACAGACACTGCTTGAGGGACAGGGGTCTGCAGGCCCACACTTCTACGAGCCAAGCAGTTCCAAGTGAGTGCCGAAAGTATGAAGGGGCTGGAAGAGAGGCCTTTCTCGAGAGATTTAGGTGTGCCTCCTTACAAAGCTGCCCCTCCAGTGTCAATTTTTGATGAAGGAGATGGTCTTTGCTTGTCTAAACTGCTTAATTATGGTGGAGGTAAATGTATACATCTTACTCAGGGTTGAACCAGGAAGGGATACCCAGGAAGAGAAGCTCATTGGCTAAACACTTGGAGCCTATCTAGATAACCTCAGTAGCATGGAGAACTCTAGGTTGTATGCTTTCTTAGTGGTGTATCATGATTACATGTTTCCGGACAAGTAGAGCCTGGCTGGGAGCTGTTTCTAATGCCTGCTGTCCTCAGTTATGAGATTTACTGGGGTTTTGAACCTGCTCAACTTTACCAATTCTTCTGTCTGGTGGCGTGGTCCACTTGCCCCACAATAGTATACCAAGTCCTGAAGGTTTCTGCTGTAGGCCCAGTGACTGTTGTGGTGATACTGTGAAAGGTGTCCGATAGGAACATAGGCTACACTATAGCTCCTCTCCCTCCAGCTCTTAAGATTTTCTGATCTCTTTTCTAAATGGTCTCTCATTTCAGTGCTAATATTGGTAATGATGAGAAACTAATGATTACTGACTTTAATTCCTTAGTAACTAGGGATGAAAGAAACTGAAATTTTCAATTACCATTGAAAGAATACAGTACTTTAAACAAAAAGGCAGTTTTTTAAAAGTCAAAAATAGGGTCTGTAGAGATACTCAGTGTTGTATGTAATTTTAAAAACACCCCCTTTCTCTTTCCTGGGAGCTCAACCTCGTTCTGACCTCTCCTGGTTCCCTTTACTCCATTTGGCTTTGCCCAGAATCAAACACAACCATCCCCCAACCGGGGAAAGCTGGGAGCTGCTGTCATCTCTCCCATCAGCTCCCTCTCAGCTTCTCTCTTGTTCCTCCCAGCTAGCTTCACCAAGCCACCAGCTACTGCCCTGGCTTCTCTCTATCTCCGCCTACCTTTGCTCGTCAGAAGAAAAACATTCAAACAGATTTATTATCCTAGAATTTGCCAGATAGCACAATTGCTGTGCACAGAATCTCCTGGCCCAAACTTATCAGGTATCTGGTATCAGCCAGCCTCCACTGACCTCTTTGGTTAATGGCAGTGGTGGAGGCTGCCCGTTCTAGTTTTCCCAAGATCTTATATGACTGCTGCTTTCTTCTTGTTCCAAAGCCTGTCCAAAGACCTCCTCCCTTTCCTCGAATCTCTTTTTCCTCCTGGGACCCAGAAGTCCCATCTTTACCCTTCACCCAGCAATTGGCTCCTGCCTTCTTTATTGACACAGTCAAGAGCCAATTAGGAAATCAGCACCTCCCTCTACATCTCAGGTGTTAAGAGACCTTGCTGCTCTTTGCAAAGGACTTCAGTTCAGTCCCTAGCACTCATATTTGGCAACATATAGCTGCCTGTAAATTAATCTTCTGGGGGTTCTGAGCCCCTTTTTCTGGCCTCCTTGGACACTGTGATGGTTTGAATATGCTTGTCCCAGGGAGTGGCACTATTATTAGGAAGGTGTGGGCTTTAAGACCCTCATCCTAGCTCTCTGGAAGCCAGTCTTTTCCTGTTTGTCTTTGGAACAAGATGTAGAACTCATAGCTCCTCCTACACCATGCCTGCCTGGAAACTGCCATGTTCCCATCTTGACGATAATGGACTGAACCTCTGAAGCTGTAAGCCAACCCCAATTAAATGCTGGCCTTAGAAGAATTGCCTTGGTCATGGTGTCTGTTTACAGCAGTAAAGCCCTAATTTAGAAGTTGGTACCAGGGACTGGGATATTGCTGTGATAGGCATAACCACATTTTTGTTTAGAAAAATATGGATTTGGGGATTTTGGATTTGGAGATTTATGGAATGCTTAAATAAGGCTTAATGTGCCATCCTAGTAGGAATATGGAAGACAGTAGTGCTGAGGGTGATTTGAAAACTATGTAGACCTGCTGGCCCAAGAGGCTTCAGTGGAAAAGAATGTTAGTATGTTGTCTACAGATTGCTTTTGTGATATTTGGATAAAGAACATGGCTGCTTTTTACCATTGTTCAAAGAATCTGAGACTAAGGTGAAAAGATTTAGATTAATTGCTTTGGACAAAGTCTCAAAACAGCCTGGTATAAACTGCTGTGTGGTTACTAAAGTTAACTCTTATGAAGAGAGCATTTTAATGAAAAGGAGCAAGCTGAGAAAGGAAAAATATGAATGTATGGTTCAAGTAATAATAAATGGGTACCAGGAAGTGAAATGGAACTGAATCCTGTGTTCAAGGAAATAAAGAGATGATGGGAGTGGTGATCTCTGGTCAAGATCCCAACCACTGAAGCATATTGTTTATATTTGTAAATGAATAAAAAATAGTTTGGACTTTTAATTTGGAATGAAATACAATCCAGAAATGGAGGGCACACTTGTGATCCAGATCTTGAGGCTGGAAGACTTAGGCTGTTGATCCGGATCTTGAGGAACTGTGGCCATGAAAAGCTTAGGCCCAGGCATGGTGGTATACACCTTTAACCTCAGGACACAAAGGCAAGCAGATCTCTGAGTTCAAGGCCAGCCTAGGACAGAGCAAATTCTAGGTGAAGAAAAGCTTAAATCCAGGAGTGGTGGTACATGCCTTTAATTCCACCATTCAGGAGACAGCCAGGCAGATCTCTGAGTTCAATCGACAGAGAAGCTCCAGGATAGCCAAGTTTAGGCAGTGGAGGAGTTGGAAAACAGAAAGCTGGTGATAATGTAATAGAACAAGGGGGGCATGCTCCAGCTCCAGCAAGGAGCAGAACTTGGCAGCTTCAGCTATGTGATTCTGGCAATAGAGTCAAAAATAGGAGGGACTACTAGAACAATTGATGTTGGTTAGCTGGAGCTAAGAAATTAGTAGTGATTAAGAAGAGACCAGTATTGTTGAAATGAAATCTGGGAAGTGTTTTCTGAAAGCACAAAGAAGGTGTGTTCCAGAGATAGCCAAGGTTGTACCTTGTGCTGCAGCTGGACTTGGTAATGTGTAAGAGTCACCCTGGTGTTACTAGTTTTGAAGGTATGTAGGAGTCATGGAGAGCAGCTGAGGCTTGGCACTATGAGAGGCTTGGGAAAATCATTGGTGAAGGTACAACCACAGTTGCAGTTGATAGCCCAGGAATGAAGGGGTCATGCAAACAAATTTGGCTTGGCACCATGAAGAGAGCCTAGGAGAGGCTATTGGTGAAGTCTAGTTGCAGTGGGAGATCCCAGTGTACTGGAGATGCCAGTACCATAGGATGATCACCAAGAACAGCAGCAGCAGTGGGGAAGAGTCAATCAGCCTAGAGTTCTACAGAGGGCAGAGCTGGAGTCGTGATGCAAGACCTTTGGAGGAGCCCAGAACATTCTGTGTGGATCCCAGACATTGCAACAAGCAGCTGTTGAGGTTACCTTGGAGACCCCAAGATGTTTGAGATGCTAGAGCCGTGGCATACCTGTATCAGAAAGCTGCTAATAGGAAGTGGAACCAGCCCAATTTATTGCAGTCAATGAGATAAAAAAGGAGTTGGAAATCTGAAGATTACTTTGATATTAGACATGGAAATGCAAAGTTTTCCAGCTGGTTTCCTGTTTTGCTTTGGGGATTACAGTTAAGTGATTTGGATGAATGTCAGAAGAGACTCAGAACTTGGGACTTTCAACATTGTTAAGCCTGCTATATACTGTGGGTACTTTGAAAGTTGGACTAAATGTATTTTTTATTATGTTATGGCCAGGTGTGGCCCACATAGACTCATGTGTTTAAACAAGCTATTGGGGGCCAGGAGTGGAATGTGTTGGTTTCAGTAGGTTTGGTCCAGGGAGTGGCACTGTTTGGAAATGTGACCTTGTTGGAGGAAGTGTGTTACTGTGGGTTTAAGACCCTCCTCCTAATGATGTGGAAGCCAGTCTCCTAGAGGCCTTCAGATAAAGATATAGAACTCTTAGCTCCTCCTGTACCATGCTCCTGCCTTGATGATAATGAACTGAGTGTCTGAACTTGTAAGCCAGCCCCAATTAAATGTTTTCATGTCAACCAAAATTTAACAACCATCTTCCTCAGTGAAATTCTTAGGAGTCCAGTGGTATGGGGCATGCCAAGATATTTCTTCCAAGGTGAAAAATAAGTTTATTGCACCTGGCCCCTCCCACCACCAAGAAAGAAGCAGTGTTTAGTGGGTCTTTTTGGTTCTGGAGACAGCACATTCCTCACTTGGGTGCAAAACTGCTAGCTTTGTGTGGGGCCTGGAACAGTAGAAGGCCCTTCAATAGTTCCAAGCTGTTGTACAGGCTACTCTACCACTTGGACCATATGATCCCAGCTTACCTGATGGTACTTAAGAGATGTTATTTGGAGCCTCTGGCAGGCCTCTGTAGGTAGATTACAGAAGAGACCTTTGGGATTTTGGAGCAAAGCTCTACCATCATCTGTAGATAATTATTCTTCCTTTGAAAAACAGCTCTTGGCCTGCTATTGGGCCTTAATAGAAACAATGTTTGACAATAGGACACTGAGTTACCATGTGACTTGAACTGCCCATCCTGAGCTAGCTGGGTGTTGTCAGATCCTCCACGCCATAAAGTAGGATGTACACAGCAGGAGTCTATTATCAAATGGAAGTGTTATATACATGATCAGGTTCAAACAGGCCCTGAAGGCACAAGCAAGTTACATGAAGAAGTTGCTCAAATGCCTATGGTTTCTACTCCTGTTACAAGGCCATCTGCTGCCAAGCATGCATCTATAGTCTCATGGGATGTTCCCTATTATTGGCTGACTGAAGAAGAGAAGACTAGGACCTGGTTTACTGGTGGCTCTGTACATTATGCAGGCATTACAACCCCTTCCCGGGACAGCCTTCAAAGATACAGGTGAAGGAAAATCTTCTCAGTGGGCAAAACAGTTTGTTTGGAAGAAAAAATGGCCAGATGTATGATTGTTCACTGACTCATTAAGGGATTGGCTGGATGGTCAGGGACTTGGAAAGGTCATGATTGGAAAATTGGTGAGAAAGATATCTGGGGAAGAAGTATGTGGATAGATCTCTCCAAATGGGCAAAGGATGTGAAGATATTTATGTCCCATATAAATGGTCACCAAAAGGTGACTTCAGCTGAGGAGTTCAGTAGTCAAGTAGAAAAGATAACCCATTCTGTGGACAGTCAGCCTCTTTCCCCAACCATCCCTGTCATTTTTCAATGGACATATGAACAAAGTGGCCATGGTGGCCAAGATGGAGGTTATGCTTGGGTTCAACAACATGGACTTCCACTTACTAAGGATGACTTGGCTACAGCTACTGCTGAATGCCAGATCTGCCAACAGCAGAGACCAACACTGAGCCCCAGATAGATAGCCCCAGGTTGACTACATTGGGTCACTTCTTCTATGGAAAGGATGTTTTGTTCTTTCTTACTGGAGTAGATACTGGTTATGGATTTGCTTTTACCCCATGAAGTAAAATATGAGGTCTGTACATGAAATTTCATTTTATTTCTATGTTTTTTATGACATAATCAATCTCTGAAGACTAGCCTTTTATAGGTATGCTTTAAGATATATTTGCTTAGTAATTATTAGAATTTATAATTTTATACTATATAATAATAAATGAAGGCTACTATAATGTGGACAGATGGCGGGGATTAAAACTGCATTTAGTTCCTACTTCTGTTATTTGCTTGTATAATAATAATAATAATAATAATAATGAGGTCAATTTCTCCTTTGTTGTTGGAGATGGGATTAGAGTTTTAGAGTTTTTGCATACAATTTTGCACATAATTTATGCTAAGCTTGATGCTTGGTGCATTATGGTCTAGAGTTAATACCTTCTCCTTTTAGTAGCAACTGTTCTCATAGCATTGCTTACATTCTTTGTGCTTTTTATTTGCAAACGATGCAGCTAGGTGAGCTAGGAGGTTATGTCAACAAATCCATTGTGTCTTTTAAGCTTTACAAATGAAGACTAGAAATTACTGCTTAAGAATTTTTTTCCTCTCAGGTCATTACTGCTTCTCTTCATTATTCAGTGTTTACTGAATATCTCAAGATTCCTTCAGTTGTTACACTGTCTGCCTGGAGTTACCATCAGATTCTTTCAAAGTATGACATCCCATAAGACTGTTCTACTCCAGCTGCCAGTAACAAGTTCATGACTACTCATATTTTTGTTCAACTTGGTTGCAGATTCTGAGGTTCCCATTAATCTTTCCTCTCATTAAATTTCTAGAGTAACTCACAGAACACTGGAAAACATGTTGCTTAAATTTGATATTTACTTTAAAGGATGCAACTGGGGCAGGCAGATAGAAGGGAGAACAGGCCATATTGGCTGAGGGGGTTGCGCTGGGCGGGGGTGTCCTGCAGAGCTTGTGTGTCCATCTTGTCATTACCTCCTTATCTTCACCTATGTTCAAACTCACAATGTTCCATCAATTAGTTCCTTTCCAGATTCTCTTTTTTTTTTCCCCAACCTGGGTAGAGGTATTAAGGGACACCTCTTAAGCCCCATATATAGGTTTCCTGGCAACCAGCCCTATCTTAAAACTATCTGAAGGTTCACCTAATTAGTAAGCATAAACTCCAGTAAGGAAAGGTTTAAAGGAGCTGATATTTGTAGAGGTTAGTCTCTTTATTGCCAGCTTGACTAGATTTGGAATTATTTGAAAGACACCCCTTTGGGTGTGCTTGAAGACCTTTCCAGAAAAATCTGGGGAAGAAAGATCCATTCTGAATGTGGGTGACACTGTCCCTTTGACTGAGATCCATACTGAATAAAAGGGGGTAAAGGAAGAAGCCAGATGAGTGCCAGCATTCATTTTTCTCTGCTTGCTAACTTTGAATGTAATCTGATGAACTTCTGCCTTCTTGCTTTCATTTGCCCTGATGGACTGCATCTTCTCAAACCATGAGCCAAAATAACCCCTTCTTTTCATCAAGTAATCAAATATAGCAGTGGGAAAAGTACCTAATATAGTACAAAAGATAGTCTTTTCATTCAGAAATATCCAAGGGTGTTTAGGAAATTTAGTCATGAACTAGGAGAAAACCCACATATATCATGTTCTCTTCTGTAAAATCTTGTTTTAAGGGCATAGAGCTGATTTCCGATATTAAATTCCTTTGGGTCACTGATATGTTCCTTAATTTGGCCTTGAAATGACTGCTTTGATTCTTGGTCATGTAACATTTGTTTTGAACTCCTTGAATGAAGATGGCATTGGAACAGATCCAAGGGATGAGTCACATTTTTTTCTCTTCCTTCCTTCCTTCCTTCCTTCCTTCCTTCCTTCCTTCCTTCCTTCCTTCCTCCGTCCCTCCCTCCCCCCCCTTCCCTCCCTCTCTCTCTCTGTCTCGCTCTCTCTCCTCTTTCTCACATTTCTTTTTCTCTCCCCCCCCCCCTTTTTCTCTCTCTCATGCTCATGCGCAAACTTGTCCTCAGGTGGCTGTATTCTAGTTCTGTGACAAAGCTGATTTTACAGTGTGATATGACCAAATACATCATTTTCTGACAAGAATAAACCTTTTTTGGTGAAATTGGGTAGAAGTTTCTTTTCCCAGTTTTAATCTCCTTTATGACAAACAATAACGTGATTTTTCATACACAGAAGAGGAGAGTAAATTGTTGAGATTCTGAGTTCTTAATGGTATGGATGCTTCCCCTCTTCATCTACCTCTCCTCATCCATTTTAATGTACTTGTTAAGAGAGGAGGTCATAATTTTAACTGAATACAGAAATTTCCTTAGGATGTAAGTCTTTTAAAAAGATGTTTATGTATGTAGTTAAGTATATAGATGTTTGTTGCAGGATAATTGACCACACTATGAACCCCAGAATGTGTTTATTTACTGAAAAAAAAAAAGCTATTTCTAGTTGTGTTGAGGTGTAACCTTAGCACACACCTTTAATCCCTCTGACTGGAATAAAGATAAGCCCTTAGTACACTCCTTTAATTTCAAGCAATGAAAGTAAAGTTAGTTTGTAGAAGGAAGCACCCACATATGAAAGTAGTATCTAATTGAGTGGCAGACAAAGTGAAGAATCAGAAAGATTTGACACATAGGATCTGCCCACTGAGAGGTTAGAGAGTCAACATAACAGGGAGCAGTATGGAAGAAAAAGAGAAGGGCATTTTACCAGGAGAGTTTTACAGAGACAGGTTGAAGAGAACAAACTAGACAACAGATGAAGACAGAAGGAGCCAGAAGATTAAAACAGATTACTAGTTAATATAGAAGCCAAGCAAAATAATTAAGGAGAAGCTCAGAGAAGGCATATTGAATCATTTATCATGGAGAGGAGTTTTGTGCCAGAACAGCAGAGTTGGACCAGTCAGCTAGAGATCAGAAAGAACTAGTAAGGGTGAGCTTTATTCAGTAGCAAGTTTCAGAGGCTAGAAAACATTCTAGGTCTAGATATTATTGTATGAAAGCTAGAAGCTTCTAAGACTAAGCCTAGGTTAGCAAATGGCTGTAAGCCTCAAGACAACAATTATTACAGGAGAATAAAACATACTTTTTACAGGTGATTTTTTTCAGCATGTGCATTTATCTGCACATTAGAAGAGGGCATCGGATTCCATGGTGCTACAGTTAGAGACAGTTATGAGCCACAATGTAGGTGCTGGAAATTGAATTCACCCTTTGGTAGAATAGCCAAGTACTCTTAGCCACTGATCTTAAAGTATGATCATAAGTGGTTTTGGACAACAGTAGCAAATGAGTTAAGAACAAGTGTGAGATAGCCTGGTGCCTGACAAACGTTCTTCCATTACATGTAGGTATATTCACCTTGTTAGTCTTTCTATTACTTAGGGTTTCTCATTACTCTGACCAAATACCTGAGACATTAAAAAAAATGTAAGAAAGGAGATTTATTTTGGCACATAGTTTAAAGTTTAGAGAACATTGTCCATCATGGTAGGAAAGGTTGACAGGTAGACACTTCCATGGTGACAGAAACATGGAACATCTGCTTGCTTTCATCTCACAGCAAGCAGAGACAGGAGCTAGACTATTGATGTCAAGGCCTGAGCCCCCAGTGACCTACTTCCATCAGCTGAGGACCAAATATTGAAACACATAACCCTGCATCTACACTCAAGATTTTAGCAGTCTTCATTTTTAATAATTCTATCCATGATGACTGAGGTGTTTTAAAAGCAAACTGAAGCATTCATGAGGCAGTGACCCACGAATGGAATAACCTCTTCTCCATAGCTTTAGTCTCCAGCTTGCCTCCTTGTTCGAGAGTTATTTTCTGTTTGTCTACCCATATCATGTTGGAGCTAAGTACTTAACAAGTAAAGGAGTTTTTAGGACCTGCCCTAAAAGGATAGAAATATGAGCATCATATAATGACTAGACTTTTTTCTAGTCATTTATGTCCCTAGCTTGTACTGTGTGCAGTATGGCTGATATCTAGAGAAACACTAAATGTTTGTTTGTTTAATTTGGAGAGTACTATGCTAGGCTTTGAACTTAAGATCTCACAATTGACTAGACAAATATTTCTTAATCTAGGTTTGATGAAACTTTCAAAATTTTCACATGCTTTCTCATGTTTTCAGTACATCAGACAGTGACTCTTGTATCCAAAAGTAGTGTTATAATTGCCAACTTTTTGTGTTTGTATGTATGTTGTTGTCTATAGTTTGCTTGCATGTGTGGGGTACATATATGTAGAGGTCAGAAATTGATATTGGATATATTTTTTATTGTTTTCCACCTTATTTCTTGAGGCAAACTCTCTCACTAGAACCCTGTGCTTGCTGATTGGAATGGTTTGGCTATCCAGCTTGGCTGAGGAATCCCCTATCTTCTGTTGAGTGTTGGGATTACAGGCTGTGCCTTCCCGTCATTTATGTTTGTGCTAGAGATCTGAACTCAGGTTCTCATGCTTATGCAACAGTTGTTTTATGGAGCAGGCCTTTTGTCCATTTTTTTTCCACCTTTCAAAAATCTTGTTATCTCAATGGTTATTTTTTTTGTTGTGGCCTAAATGAGACAGCAGATGTGACCATTTATTTTAAAATTAGAATTCATCTAAGATAAATAAATAAGATTTTTCCCTTCTCTAAAGTAAAATACATCTAAATTTAAAGGTGATATCAGTGATTATTGCCCCAGACATAAGCATCCTTAAATATCTAGTATCTGCTAGTAAAATGAAAAACAAAACAAAAACTTCCTTCTGCTATTGGGGCAGTAGAAAGAGGTTCAGACTCTTCTAAAGATGGGATTGTGTGTGCTAAGTAAATGGAAGTAGGCAGACTCACAGGAGAAAAGGCTTACAAATGCCCAGGCACCGTACAAAACATGAAACTCAAAGAGGATTGATTGGTAAAGGCTTAAATATCGTCATCATAGGAGGACAGTAGGCAACTTGAGGGTAGTAAATGTTTTTTTTTAGGGGTGGAGAATAGCCCCGGAGAACAAACAGCAGCTTGGACAAAATCTTTCTAGATTGAGTGTGGCGTTTAATTTAATATCTCTCTGAGACACCAGTTTAGGGTGGTTTGGGTAATGGCTTTTCAGCAGGGCTTAAAGGCAGTTTTGATCCCTGTAGCAGATCTTGTCCATAAGTAGGTAAGGGAGCTTCAGGAAAGGAACTTCTCTAACTTTGCTCTCAGTTTGAAGTCTGAAGCAGCATATTTTGGGTATTGTTTGGGAGCTCCTATAGCAGTGTAGAAGTGAGGAGGATTAGGAAGCCTAACCTTGACTAGATTTACTATCATTGAGCAGGTAAGTGTTTAGTGAGTGCCAACTCAGTGCTCAAATTTAGGAATTTGGATTTGATTCTTAGAATTTAGATTGGATTGGATTCTTTCCATAAAGCTTCACTCCAAGACTGGGATTAGAACATGTTCAAGGATTCCAGAACTGCTGAAGCCAAAACAGCAACAAAAGCTCTTATTCTGGTGGTGGAAGAGGAACACATGGGAAATAGTGGCTAAGACCTTGGTTTGCATTAGGTGAACTCTAGGGAGGGAAGATGTAAATGTTGGATTGCTTTATGGGAGTGTTTGACCCAGGACTAACAACAGTATGTGAAGACTGTAGTCTTACACAAGCATTCTGCACTATTAGAGTAACTTCACTTGTTGATTTTTTTTTTTTTTTTTTAGAGTCAAAGCTTAATTTTGAGTAAGGTTAATTTAAGATCCAGAGTGTGGAATTTGAGAATAGAGCTGAAACAAACCAAACAAGGTTTTGTTCATCTATTTTCATTCAGAGATGGAGTGAACTAGAGGAGTAAAGAAATGTGCTGAGGTATGGACAGTTGGAAGTTATTAAAATAAGTTGTAAGAGATAATTAAAAACTAATTGTCCAATATGTATGGAAATATTTATGAAAATATTGTTTATTGACAAAGGTTGAACAAAGGTTTATTATTTATTGCAAAGGCTAGTTGCAGTGATGCATACCTGCAGCCCCAGCTAAATGAGAGTCTGAGATAGGATGGGCGCTATAGTCTAGTAAGACAAGGTAAGTTATCTGTCTATTCAAAAGAATATCAAGCTGGAGTTTAAGAATATCATTAGCACGTAATAATATATTATTTCATGTCTTTCTGATAATTGTTGCCAAATGGATTGAATTTGTGGTCTTCCCTTCTTCTGTGGCCTGTGTACTCTGTAGCAGTGAAAATGTTAAATATAAAGTGTTTGTATACCACAAGAAGGCAAACAAGGAACATGCAGGATTGTGTTCATTTCATAACCTAAGTTTAGAAATAAGTGGGGTCAAGGTCTGATTAGATTGTCCAGAATAGTGTATAGCATTGACCTGCATTTCATTACCTTTTTTGCTTCTGGTTAAGTGCAGTTAGACTTGTTAGAGACTGCACATGGCAGTAAGGCAGCTCAGCTTTGTGATAGAAGCTTTCTTGGGATTATACTCCTGAATCTGAACTTTCATCCTATATTTCTTAGTGCTTTCTGGACTCTCCACTTGGTGCTCTGGTGGGTCCAAAACTTGGTGACTTTGAGCATTTTGTATTGATCTGATCTCTTTACCACCAAATACCTATACTAATTAAAGCTGTACTTCTATTGATTAAAGTCTCAATAAGTCCACAAAATTTGGATTCATTTTCTGATTTATTTTATCTTCTGAAACATTTCCCCATTCAGCCTTTAGAATGAATTGCTTACTCATTCATACTTTAATTTACTTGGCAACCTGTACTGAACTCTATTCTGTACCAGACACTGATTGCACAAGGTAAGCGTATATAGAAGTGAATAGGACAGGAGTATACAGTCCAGGCTCTCTTCATTTTTCCATCCCCACTGGACTATTAGAGACATCCTCAGTTTATGGGCATGAGCATAATGCATTCTTTGAAGAAAAGAAATAGCAGACATGTTCACACAAAGTTGAAAGTTATATTTTTATACTCCTGAAATACTAATGATTGAAATTAGATATACATTTATCAAGCTACTTTCCCAATCAATAACTCTGTAAAACATTTCTTTCTTTGCCTCCTTTTCTGTCAGTGTATTACAAATGAAAGAGAGAACTCTAAGAAACAATGTAGTACACATACCTATAATCCCACTTAGGCTAAGACTAGAGTTAGAAGTCAGCCTGGGCTACATGTGGACACAAAACCAAGCATGTTGACTGGTCCTTAGCAGAATTCTTCTTACAGTGGTTTTCCATCTCCAACACACCTACATGGCAACTGCAGCCAATTTAGGATTTCTTCTTGTCTGCTTTTCTCATCTTCAAAAAGTGGCTTAGAATTGGCTCTTCTTAGAAGCATAGTTAAAAGATTTCAAATACTGTATGATGTAGTAGCTTATACCAAGTCATTAGTAACCCTCTGAGTTGGTGAGATGGCTCAATAGTTAAGATAGTTTCCTGTTGTTTTTACCTAAATTCAGTTCCCAGTACCCATGTCAGTTTGCTTATGACGGACTGTCTCTCCAGCTCCAGGAGATCACCACTCCCTCTCCTGTACTTTACAGGTACTTAGGTTCACAGACCCGGATAGATAGATAGATAGATAGATAGATAGATAGATAGATAGATAGATAGATAGATAGATAGGTAGGTAGGTAGGTAGGTAGGTAGGTAGGTAGGTAGGTAGGTAGGTAGGTAGGTAGGTAGGTTGGTTGACAGATTGATAGGTTGATAGGTAGGTTGATAGATATTTATATTTGTGTGTGTATATATATTTTTATGTATAACCTGAAAAGTTAAAAGTAATCCTGTGTTGTCAAAATGGATAAATGTGAATTATTTACCTTTTGTGTAAATGTTCTCTGTCTTTTCTTACTTTGTTGACAGTAGAATAAAACAAATTGCAGGAGTACCCAAAAATTAAACTGGGAAAGTGTGAAGAAGCTAAAAGGATCTGAGATAATTGCCAGGAAGGTTTTTATAAATACTCTTTTTCACATGTATCTTTGAAAATATATTTACCTATAAATATATGATCATAATACAGTTTTACAGATAAGGCTATATAGTAATGCTGGCTTTTGGATTTGTCTTTTTGCTTCAGACATAGGTTTTAGAAATTTTACATTGAAGAAAAGTGTTCAGAATAACATGTTCCAAAGATGAGGAGAAGCTTATAATTTGTGGAACAAATATTGCTTGAGAGAGTAGAAATTTTTTGAGTTCTTGACCCACTTTGAGCAGACACTGTTCTTTGGCCTCCACTATGCCCTAAATGTCCCATTGTGGCCTTTAACCATCTTGTGTTGTTTTTTGTTTTTCTCCTCCCTGTGCACATCCAAGTGCCCTCTTTGTAGCTCCTTGTATTCCTTGGGTTTATTGTAATGCCTGACTGATGCAGGTGTATCAGTGTTCCCTTCATGGATTGGATAATACAATATATTGCTTCCCACTTGTAGTGTTCAGTTCCTTAGGGGATATAGTGTAGATAAAATGTAGCCAGTATTTGTGTGTATACTTGGTGTGCAAATAACAGGACCTAAGTTTAATTGTTAAAACCCATATGAAAAAGGCTAAATGAAGTGACCTTTACTTGTAATCTTGGAGCTGGGAAGGCAGAGACAATATAGATGGTGCCTAAGGAATGGTATCTGAGTTCATTCTTTGACCTCCTTTGAATATGCTCATGTGCATACACATACACACATATGTGTGTACACATACAAAAAATGCAGCAAACACAACAGTCCTGTCAACCTTATACATAAATGTATTTTGAAACTAGTAGGAAAGCACTTTGGTATAACCATGCCATACATATTTCTAAAAAAATGTTTCTTACTTGCTACAGACAAGACTTTATTATCATAGTGTTCAAGATTTGATTCTGAGAAAACATAAAAAATGTCAAGATGTATTTTCATTGGCTTAATATGAATAATACTGCATTGTCTACCATGTCCAGAAAAGAGCATCAAAGGCCTCTTTGGGGGGTGAAATGTGTATCTAAATCTAATTGGTGATCACACAACATACACATATTGCTGTGTGTTTATGTAAAATTCATCAAGTTATGAACACATTTTGTTTCTGTGCTTCCTGGAAGCTATATCTCAATTTTAAATAATGAAATGTTTTTAAAGCATCCCAAAGAATTATCTTATTATTTCAATGCACATGATGTCAGAATCAGATTTTATCATCTAATAAAAAGAGTTAAGTATGGAGAATAAAAACCTTTGCTTTACTATCACAGATTCAAGAACAAGGAGTCTCTTAACCCCACTCTATGATTAAACCTTTGTGAAACATGGACAAACTAAGCTTTGAAGTTCTTCTATGATAAATGAGAAAATTAAACAGAGAAAAGAGACACAGTAAGAGACTAAAGGGAAGATGCTTACTGCTAATCCTAAGGATTTGAGGTTGATCCCCAGGATCCATAAGATAGAAGGGAGGAACCAAATCCTGCAAGTAGTTCTGACTTACACACACACACACACACACACACACACACACACCAAATATAATTTTAAAAATAAAAGTGATTGGGACAGTATGCTTGTTCAAATGAGGAATAGTTTATACTTCCTACATAGTAGAGAACAGTTTTTTAATTTATTTTTAAATCATAGTCATATATAAAGTTAATAATATATTTGTTATAGTAAGCAGAGAAGGAGCTCACAGAAACATTGATTAGGCTAGGTATTGGCCATTATGTTATATAACTGCAGTGCCTGCACTTGGAAGGCTGAGGTTCAAGGCCAATCTAGGCTATATACTAGATTCTATCTAAAAAGAAATGTATTGTGATAAATTTCAGTAATAAGTGTTATTTTGATATACACACATGTATAATAAGTATGTGTGTGCTGTATACGCAATATAAATAGACCTACATTTAGATAATAGAATATATAGTCCTTTTACCTGTTTTTTTCTCAGTATGTACACATTTCACCCTTTAATACCTTGTAGTTATGTTTTGACACCAAGGTATGAAACATGGCTGTTTCACTTTCTTTTTTCTTTTTTAAATTTATTTATGTGTACATGCCAGTATAGGGCACTGGATTCCCCAGAGCTGGAGTTATAGACATTTGTAAGCTGCCTGATGTGGATGCTGGGAATTAAACTTAAGTTCGCTACAAAATCAGCACATGCTCTTAACCTCTGAGCCATCTTTCCAATCTTCTCCCACTTTTTTTTCTTTTTTAATTAAAGGCAGGCTTATTGGGAAGTTACTTTCAGGTTGGTGAGTTCACTGGCCCTAAGGACCAAGGCCTCTTCCATGAGGAAAGTGGGTTTTGGGGGAAGAAAGGGTTACAGAGAAGTTTAGAAGCCTCCTAACCCCTCCCCCTGCTTTTAAGAGTTTGTGAGTGTTTACTTACATGTATGTATGTATGTATGTATGTATGTATGTATGTATGTATGTATGTATATGCATCTATCATGTATGTGCTTGGTGCCCACAGAAACCAGAAGAGGACATTAGATTCCATGAAACTAGTTATAGGTAGTGTGAAGCCCCTCAGTGGGCGCTAGCAAATGAAAGTGGATCTTCTGCAAGATCAGCAGATACTTTTAACTGCTGAAATCATCTCTCTAGCCCCATGGCCATCTGTCTGTCTGTCTGTCTTCCTTTCTTCTGAAGTTTGTGTGTGTGTGTGTGTGTGTGTGTGTTCGTTCTGGCACACAGAGGTTAGAGAACAATATGCAGAAGTTGGTTCTCCTACTACTATGTGGGTCCATGAGTTTGAACTTGAGTAGTCAAACTTGGTGGCAAGAGTCTTTTTCTACTCAGCAATCTCATTGTCCCCATGATGGTGGTTTCTTTGCGAAGAGTACTTAGTTCTTCAAAGTAGCATATGAATCTTAAAACCTACTAGTTACTTTACAGATTGGGTCACCTATTAGTAGTTGTTTCTTCTTTGCTTTATGTCCTAAAGTTCTGTCCTGAGGTCCTCTTTATTCTATTTTATTTTATTTTATTTTATTTTTTCAGTTGTTATCAGTGATTGTTAGATTAAAAGATATTTGACCATTTTGCCATAGGAGAGAAAATTAATACATATCTTCATAATCATGAAGATTAAATAATTCTGTGTTCATGTTTACTGGAAAGTTTGATAAATCTGTGTTTGAACACCATGTCAAGACTATGAATGGAGAGAATTACTGTTCAGAGGCCTGAGCTTGTTTTTGAGCAGGGAAGGGGAAAAAGGCCATGCCAACTTATTCTGGAGCACACAAGTTAGAAGATAGTACATCTGTGCATTTTAAAATGTTATATGCCCCTTTGAAGACTCCACAGTCTGGAGGCCTCCCAGGAGACCTGCTGCACCCAGGGCAACAAGGAAGTAACCAAAATAACCGCAGCAGCTGGAACCCCCAAGGAGCCCAGCAGACTCAGGACCTATCCCCTTCACTTGAACTCTACTTCCCTTCCAGCCTGTACCTTCTTCCAGGGCAGATCATTAGCTTATCTGCCAGCCCTTGAAGACTCCACAGTCTGAAGGCCTCCCAGGAGACCTGCAGCAACCCAAGGACTCCAGAGAGAGATACCCAAGCCAGTTAACACCAGAGATAACCAGATGGCCATAGGTAAGTGCAAGATGATAAGCAACAGAAACCAATATATTTCAGCACCATCAGAACCCAGTTCTCCAAACCACAACAAGCTCTGGATACCCCAACACACTTGAAAACCATGATGCTGACCTAAAAAATTCTAGCTCATGGAGATAATAGAGTCCTTTAAGGAGTATATGAACAAGTCACTGAAAGAAATATAGAAAAACACAGGTAAACAGGTAGAAGCCCTTAAAGAGGAAACAAATCCCTTAAAGAAATACAGAAAAACAATCAAACAGATGAAGGAATTGAACAAAGCAGTCCAAGCCCTAAAAATGCTAGTAGAAACAAAAAAGAAATCACAAATAGAGGCAGCCCTGGAAATGGAAAACCTAGGAAAGAGGTCCGGAGCTACAGATGCAAGTGTCAACAACAGAACATGAGAGATAGAAGAGAGAATCTCAGGCATAGAAGACACTTTAGAAGATGGTGACACAAGAACCAAAGAAAATACAAAAACATAAATAACTCCTAATCCAAAACATCCAGGAAATCTAGGCTACAATGTAAAGATCAAACATAAGTATAATAGGAATGGAAGAGAGTGAAGATTCCCAGCTCAAAGGACCAGAAAACATCTTCAACAAAATCATAGTAGAAAATGTACCCAACCTAAAGAAAGAGATGACCATAAATATACAAGAAGCCTACAGAACACCAAATAGATTGGACCAGGAAAAAAAAATCCTCCCATCACATAATAATCAAAGCACTAAATGCACAGAACAGAGGAAGAGTATTAAAAGCTTTAAGGGAAAAAGCCCAAGTAACATGAAGGCAGACATCAGAATTACATCAGACTTCTCAGCAGAAATCCCAAAAGCCTGAAGAACCTGTACAGAGGTCATGCAGACCCTAAGAGAACACAAATGCCAGCCTAGGATATTATACCCAGCAAATTTTCAATCATCATAGATGGAGAAACCAAAATGTTCCAGGACAAAACCAAATTCAAACAGTATCTATCTACCAATCCAGCCCTACAGAGAATTTAGAAAGGAAAACTTCCAATACAAGGAGGGTATCTACACCAAAGAACAAGATTATTAATCATCTCACAACAAAGCCAAAAGGAGAGAACCATATGCAACACAATACAAAAACAAACATAACAGCAACTAACAATTATCTTTCTTTAATATCTTTCAATATTAGCACACTCAATTCCTCAATAAAAAAACATAAGCTAACAGGGTATATATGTATGTATGTGTGTGTGTGTGTGTGTGTGTGTGTGTGTGTATACACACATACACATATATGTAATAACATAATACAAGTGGGATCTAGCATTTTGCTGCATACAAGAAACACCTCAATGAAAAAGACAGACACAAATGGTCCCAAGAAACAAGCAGGAGTTGCCATTCTAATGTCCAATAAAATAAGCTTTTAACCAAAAGTTATCAAACGAAATGGGAAAGGACACTTCATATTCATCAAAGGCAAAATCCACCAAGAGATAGTCTCAATTCTGAACATCTATGCCCCAAATGCAAGGGCACCCACATTTATAAAAGAAACTTTACTAAAATTCAAAGCATATATTGACCCCCCACACACAATAATAGTGGGAGACTTCAACATCCCACTCTAACCAGTAGACAGGTCATTGAAACAAACTAAACAGAAACACAGTGAAACTAATAAAGGTTATGAACCAAATGGATTTAACAGGTATCTACAGAACATTTCACACTAAAACAAAAGAATGTATTTTCTCAGCACCTCATGATACCTTCTCCAAAATTGACCATATAATTGGTCATAAAACAAGCTTCAACAAATACAAGAAGATTTAAATAAGACCATGCATTCTATCAGATCACCGTGAACTAGAGCTAGACTTCAGTAACAACAAAAACAAAGAAAACCCACATACCCATGGAAACTTAGTAACTCTCTACTCAGTGATAACTCGGGGACGAAATAAGGAGTAAAGTAAAGACTTCCTGGAATTCAATGAAAATGATGACACAGCATATCCAAACTTACGGAATGCAATGAAAGCGGAAAATTCACAGCACTAAAGTGCCCTTGTAATGAAATTGGAGAGATCCTACACTAGCAACTTAACAGCACACCTGAAAACCCTAGAACACAAAGAAGCAAACATACCCAACAGAAAATAGTCAAAGGAAATCAACCAAATAGAAACAAAATTAGACAAAGAATCAACAAAACCAAAAGCTGGTTCTTTGAGAAAATCAACAAGGTAGATAAACTGTAGCCAAACTAACTAAAACTTACAGATACTATCCAAATCAACAAAATCAGAAATGAAAAGGGAGACATAACAATAGAAACTGAGGAAATTCAAAAAATCCTCAGATCCTACTACAAAAACCTGTACTCAACAAAATTGGAAACTCTAGATGAAATGGATGATTTTCTAGACAGATACCAGGTACCAAAGTTAAATCAAGGGCAGGTAAACTAAACAGTCCCATATCCCCTAAGGAAATAGAAGATGTCATTAAAAACCTCCCAAAGAGAAGCACAGGGTCATTTGGCTTTAGTGAGGAATTTTACCAGACCTTTGAAGAAGAGCTAATAACAATACTTCTCAAACTGTTCCATAAAATAGAAATAGAAGGAACACTACCTAATTCATGCTATGAAGCCACAATTACTCTGATACCTAAACCACACAAAGACCCAACAAAGAAAGAACTTATGACCAATTTCATCTATGAATATAGACACAAAAATACTCAATAAAATTTTAGCAAACCAAATCTAAGAACACACTGAAACTGTCATTCACCATAATCAAATAGGCTTCATTTCAAGGATGCAAAGTTGGTTCAATATACAAAAATCCATTAATGTAATCCACTATATAAACAAAATCAAAGGAAAAAAAATCTCATTAGATGCTGAGAAAGCATTTGACAAAATACAACATCCCTTCATGTTAAAAGTACTGGAGAGATTAGAAATTCAAGGCTCATACCTAAACATAATAAAAACAATATATAGCAAACCAACACCCAACATCAAATTAAATGGAGAGATACTTGAAGCAATCCCACTAAAATCAGGGGAAGAGTGGGCAGGAACAAGATGAGGCTGCCCACTCTCCCCATACTTTCTCCTCTCTCTCCAATATAGTATTCGAACTTCTACCTAGAATAGTAAGACAACAAAAGGATATTATGGAAATAAATTAGAAAGAAGTCAAGGCATCACTATTTGCAGATGGTATGATAGTGTACATAATTGACCCCAAAAATTCTACTAGAGAACTTATATAGCTGATAACTTCAGCAAAGTGGCTGGATATAAAATTAACTCAAATAAGTAGCCTTCCTTTGTACAAATGATAAACAGGCTGAGAAAGAAAATAGGGAAACAACACCCTTCACAATAGTCACAAATATTATAAAACATCTTGGGATAATTCTCATCAAACAAGTGAAAGATCTGTATGACAAGAACTTCAAATCTCTAAAGAATTTGAAGACCTCAGGAAATGGAGAGATCTCCTATGTTCTTAGATTAGTAGGATTAATAACATAGTAAAAGTAGCCATACTTCTGTTTAGTTAGGGTTTTACTGCTGTGAATAGACACCATGACCAAGACAAGTCTTATAAAGGACAATTGAGCTGGTTTACAGGTTCAGAGGTTCAATCCATGATCATCAAGGTAGGATCAGGGCAGCATCTAGGCAGGCATGATGCAGGCAGAGCTGAGAGTTCTACATCTTCATCTGAAGGCTAGAAGTAGAAAACTGGCTTCCAAGCAGCTAGGATGAGGGTCTTAAAGCCTACACCCACAGTGACACACCAAGGCCACACCTACAAGACCATACTTTCTAATAGTGTCCCTCCCTGGGCCGAGCATAAACAAACTTAACACTTCCCAAAAGCAATCTACAGATTGAATGCAGTCCCTAACAAAATTCCAACACAATTCTTCACAGACATGGAAACAGCAATTTTCAATTTCACACGGGAAAAAAAAAAAGAAAATCCCAGGATAGCATAAATAATTATTAACAGTATAAGAACTTCTAGGGGAAGCACCATCCATAACCTCAAGCTGTACTACAGAGCAATAGTGATTTAAAACTGCATGGTATTGGCACAGAGACAGACTGGTCAATCAATCACATACTTATGGACTCTTGATCTTTGACTAAGAAGCAAAAATATACAATGGAAAAAGAAAGCATCTTTAATAAATGGCACTGGTCTAACTGGCAGTCAGTATGTAGAAAAATGAAAATGGAGCCATATTTGTCACCTTGCACAAAGCTCAAGGCCAAGATGATCAAGGACCTCAACATAAGACCAGATACACTGGATATAATATAAAAGAAAGTGGGAAAGAGCCTTAAACTCATTGGCAAAGGATGGGGGGTTGGAATTGTCTAAACAGAACTCCAATGGCTCAGACTCTAAGATCAAGAATTGATAAATGAGACCTCATGAAACTAAAATGCTTTCTTAAGGCAAAGGACATAGTGGGACAAATTGGCAATCTACAGATTAAGACAAATATCTTCACTAATGCCATATTTGATAGAAGGCTAATATCCAAAGTAAAGAACTCAAGAAGCTAACCTCCAAAAAAAATGAAACAACCCAATCAGAAAATGGGGTATAGAGCTAAATAGAATCCTCAACAGAGGAATTCGAATGGCTGAGAAGCATTTAAATGTTTAAAGTCCTTAGTCATCAGGGAAAATACAAATCAAAATGACCCTGAGATTCCATCTTACACCAATCAGAATGGCTAAGATCAAAAACTCAGGTAACAATGCATGTTGGCAAGAATGTGGAGAAAGAGGAACAGTCCTCCCGATTGCTGGCGGAATTGCAAACTGGTACAACCACTCTGGAAATCAATATGGAGGTTCCTCAGAAAATTGGAAGTAGATCTACCCAAAGACCCAGCTATACCACTCTTGGGCATATACCCAAAAGATGCCCTACCATACTACAGGGGCATGTGCTCCACTATGTTCATAGTGATCTTATTTGTGATAGCCAGAAGCTGGAAACAACCCATATGTCTCACAATGGAAGAATGGATACAGAAAATGTGGTTCATTTATACAATGAAATACTATTCAGCTATTAAGAACAAGGATACCATGAGTCCTGTAGGCAATGGATGAAACTAGAAAATATTTTGAGTGAGGTATCTCAGACCCAAAAGGGCACACATGGTATGTACTTACTAATAACTGGATATTAGCCAAAAAATAATAATAATACAGAATACCCAGGATACAATCCACAGAACTCAAGAAGCTTAACAAGCAGAAGGGCCTAAGTGAGAATGTTTCAATCCCACTTGAGAGGGAGAAGAAAACAATTACAGGGAGCAGGAGAAGGGAGAAACCTAAGTGGGAGAGTAGAGGGGGAAGGGAAAAGGGGAACATGATCAGGTATAGAGGAGGACAGGAGAGAAGCCCTGAGGTCCAACAGAATAAATGGAAATATGGGAAGTGGGGGGACTGGCTAGAAAGTACCATAGACCTGGGAGGTGAGAGACTCTCAGGACTGAAAGGAAGGGGCCTTAGATGAAACTAGGGATAGGGAAATCATAAAGTCTACCTCCAGTAGAAAGACAGGACATCAAGTGTAGGGATAGGGTTGCCATCCAGTAGTCAAAAACCCTCACTCAGAATGTTCCTGTCTAAAAGAACCTCAGGGACAAAAATGAAGAGACTGAGGGAAAGGCATTCCAGTGACTTGCTCAACTTGGGATACAGCTCAAGGAGAGGCTCTAAGACCTGACACTATTACTGATGCTATGGTGTGCTTACAGACAGGAGTCTAGCTGTTCTCCAAGAGGCCCAACAAGCAACTGACTGACACAGACACAGATACTTACACCCAACCATTGGACTGAAATTGTGGTTGAATTAGGGAAAGACTGGATGAAGTTGAAGAAGAGGGTGACCCCATAGGAAGATCAGGAATCTTAACTAACCTGGACCTCTGAGATCTCTCAGGCACTGAGCCACCAACCAAGCAGCATACATGAGCTAGTCCAAGGCCCCTGGCACATATACAACAGGCTGGGGGACATTCTCTTAAAGACAGGGTAAAGGAGAAATGGGTAGAGGAACTCTGGGAGGGTGGACCAAGAAGGGGACGACTAGACTGTTTAAAAAAAGGAATTTAAAAAATGTTGCTAAAGTGACAATAACATGATTTTGAGACATATTTTCCTGTTAAAGTTTATATGCATTTATTATTGTAGAATATGAAATACTGAAGTGTTTCTGGCAAAACTTGGAAAATAACATTATGGATGAGTCAGAATCTTCAGGGCTCAGTGGGTAAATGTGCTTGCCACCATACCAGACAACCAGGAGTTCCATTCCTGGAACCATTGTGGACAGAGAAACCCTTCTCCTCAACAAATGCACAAAATCTTTTTTAAAGAATTTTTTTAAGATTTATTATATATAAGTACACTATAGCTGTCTTCAGACACACCAGAAGAGGGATCAGATCTCATCACAGGTGATTGTGAACCACTATGTGGTTGCTGGGAATTGAACTCAGGACCTCTGGAAGAACAGTCAATGCTCTTAACCACTGAGCATTCTCTCCAGCCCCTTTAAAGAATTTTTAAATTGCACTGTATAAGATTGTTTCTTTTCTTTCAAATTTTGCTAGATTTGCTTATTTGCCTCAGATGTTTTTGTCAGTTTACCATATCCTGTTACTGCTTTGAGAGTTTGAGAAGAAATAATAAAAAATTTTGAATATATTATTACTTCATTGTACCTTAATCATGTATAAAATTATATAATAGGTTACTTTATGTGTGTGTACATGTATATGCAAGTGTATATAGAGTCTGAAAGTCAATATTGCATGTCTTCCTCAATCACTCTTCACATTATTTTCTGAGACAGTCTTTCACTGTACGGAGTTCACTGCTTTTCAGCTGGACTGGCTAGCCAGCAAGTCCCAGTATTCCATTGTCTCTGGCTCCCATCCCGACCCCAGTGCTGAATTAATTACATGTGCGTGCTTTTTTTTATAAGGGTGCTGACAGTCTCAACTCAGGTCCTCGTGCTTACATGACGAACCATCTTCCCAACCCCCAATGTAAGGTTACTTAAACTAAATGGTACTTAAAAGTATTGGAAGAAATCTTAAAATTGATTTATATCTATGAATTAGAAAGGGTTTGTATGTTTTAATTATTTATTTTTTCTCAGCTTCTTGATCTTCCTACATGCTTTTTAGATGTTAAAATGTGAGGACATTGTAAGAATTTTTTGGGGGTTTTTATTATTAAAAATATTTTTTTCTAATAAGAAAAAATAAATGTAAAATAAGAGATGATATGAATGACCCTTACAGTCCTATAGTTTATAATTCTGTGGTTGATCTCATCATTTCAGTGTAGGAATATTGTTTACTAATTTGCTTAGTGGACAGTGTCCGGAAATTCAGTTAGCAACCTAAAACTTCCCTCTTTTAGAGAGGCAGCTACAGTAGTAGTAGTGGAGATAGCCGCTCCTGCTTTCTCCTAGCTGGCTTTGTAACTTTCAACATGTCACGTAGGCCTCTTTTGCCTGTAGAATGTGTGAAACCCCAGCCAGTACCTCACAGCATTGTGAGGATCAAATGAAGTGTTGAGAGGCCCTGGGAAGCTGCATGCATAATGCTATATGACTAAAAGGTGCTAGAAGGCTCCAGACTGAACAGAAGAACAGCAGCAGTTTTTCACTTTTATTTTTCAATTATTTTTTTTCCAGAAGTGTGTGTGCGTGTGTGTGTTTTCCTGCTTTCTATAAATTGTAATTGGATTCAGTTGGTGATTTTCTTTTTTTGAACAGAGAATGGTATGAGTAGCAAAAACCTTCTGCAGAGAAGGTGAGGGTGTCAGGACCAGAGTGATGAGAAGCAGCTGCTGCCACACTGGGAAGGAGGTGGGAGTGCAAACACTACAGACGCTGGGCCGGTCTGATCACAGCCAGGTCCTGTTCTGGATATTTTCTGTCTAGTCCTCATAGTGACTATATGAAGTGCTGTGAGGAAAGGTGTCAGATTATTCCTGGTGGTTAATGCTAAAATCTTAAAACTTTTTCTTAATGGCTGAGCCTAGGCTTCCTGTCATAATTAACATCAGGAAAACATTATTTTAAATTTTACCTTTAATTACTTCTAGAATACAGGATAGAGCTGGGGATAAATTTCAGAAATAGTGTTTTGGTTAAATTCTAAATTAGGCAAAAATTAAAACAATTGGTGAATGTTGATTAGGCATGCTAGTGGTGCTTCATAAATTCATGTTTCTCATTTGTCAAAGGTGTACTGTTGCATGTTAATATTCTGTAATTGTATACATTTATTATGGTAACATTTCTCTTAAAAATCCAATGAAGAGACAGATGGCTCTGCAGTTTAAAGCACATATTGCTCTTCTAGTGGACCCAAGTTCAGTTCCCAGCATCCACACTGAATGACTCAAAATGACTTGTAACTCCATCTCCAGGGAGTACAGTACTTCCTTCTAGCCTCTGTTGGCATGTGCATGCACGTGCACAAACACACACACACACACACACACACACACACACACACACACACACTCACACATGAGGGAAGGTGGGGGGAGAGAGAGAGAGAGAGAGAGAGAGAGAGAGAGAGAGAGAGAGAGAGAGAGAGAGCAAATCTTTTTTAAAGCCTTTTTTTTCCTCAAACAGTTTATGAAACCAAAAATAAGTTACAGTAAGGTTTTTTTTGACTCTTAGCTAACATTCATTTGAGGGGTTAGCCTTGGCCACCATACAAACCAATCCATGCTGATAGTGAGATGTTCTTCATGCTAGCTAAGAGTAGTGTTGACACAGACTCTGTGACTTGACTTTGTACTCTTTGCATAGCACTTCATCTAATGGTTTTGCTGATTTAGAGAAGCAGCTAGTTGAGGGGATATCTCACGGAAGTCTGGCCAGAGTAAAAGTCTTGAAAAACCAATGCTGCTTAATCTGGGGTCATGGTGTTGTATAACATTGGTTTATTTTGGGAAACAACATCTTTTCTGTTCCTCATCTATGAATAAAATATTTGAAATTCACTGTACTATTTAATGGGTGCTTCATACTTTTAGATTTGGTGCCTAGAAAACCTGAATTGCACTGTTAGAGTTAGCAATGAGAAGGCAGAGACACAACCTGATACTTCCATCCTCAGTAGCTCCAGTTCCCATAAATCCTTTAGGGATCTTCACTTATCTCAAACTGAGATTCATGGCTTCAATGCAGGAAAGGATTTCAGGCCTATCGAACTTGAAGCAGAGTTGGATGTAGGCATAGGCATAAGGGCTTGGAGAGAAAAGGAGGCAGTCAGAAGCAGTAAGACATGCATGAGCATGAGTGTGCTGATACAAATCAGACATTTAAGAGCATTAACCAATTATACCATTTGGTTACATTTCTCAAATTACGTCTCAGAGATTACTAAAAAATCTTTTTTCCTCTTTCCTTTTTTTTTTAACATTTTTGTTTTATGTGTAAGAGTATTTTGCCTGCATTATGTCTATGTACCATGCTTGTGCAATTTCCATGAAAGCCAAAAGTGCATCAAATCCCCCAGAACAGGAGTTAAAAGCTAGTATGTAAGAACAGCCATGTCAGTACTGTGAGTTGAGCCAGAGTTCTCTGAAAGAACAGCCTGTACTCCTGAACTGCTGATCCATCCCTGCAGCCCCCCTTTCTCTCTTTTGTAAGTGAGAATACATGTCTTTTTCTTATATATGGGGCCCTAGAAAACTGCAGGTTTATAGCTGAAAGAGGAAGGCCTTCTGATAGCTGTTGTTGAATGAGCTGGAAGTTTTGCTTTTCTGGTAAGAGACTTCAACTAGACTTCCAGGTAAGGGGTTCCTCTTGTCATGTTTCCATAATTTTCTTTGTTTTTATTAGCTGTTTTATTTTCAGGGTTGTTAAGGTCAGAGCTTGAGCCCTGGAATTCTGAACAAGCCATGCTTGGCCACCCATACTCAATAGGCCAATTCAGGAAACAGAAAAGGGAGATTTATTTGTGGCTGCATTGTGAAAAGGAACAAATAATGAGATTTTGTGGATATTCCCTTCCCCCAACCACAACCCTAGTTTATCTTCTAGGGCCCTGACTTGAAGTTTAGATTTAAACAGAAGACAAGAGGCATGCATAACTAAGCAGTTCTAGTCAGGGTGCAGTCTTGCCCATCATTGATCCTTTATTCCCTGGGCTCCAGACTTCTGTAAGATGGTCTGACAAGTTGTTAGAACTGTGAAGTCTTCCTGGGAGGCTCTCATTAGCACTGGCTTTAGCCTTTTCATTCTTGCCATTCTTACCAGGGAAACTCTCCATTTCTTCAGGACCCCACTGCCATCCCAACCCTGCAGTCTGTTAGCCAAAGGGAAGGGCACTCATGTGTCTTTATAATATCTTTATATCTGCTTGAAGTACTTCTTAAATGTTATGGGTTTTAATTTATTTTGAGACAATCACCATTTAGCCCTGCCTGTATTTAACTTTGCTGTCTTCCTAGCTCAAGTCTTCAAGTGCTGGGATTACAAGTGTTGGTTACCTTACCTAGACATTTGCTTTTATTTTTTAAATAGCATGTTTTGATAGTGAAACCTCCAAGTTAATATAAAGCAATTCAGATGCTATTAGGGGTCAGTGTAGACTCTATAGGTTAGAGGCTGTCTTTGTTGGAATTACTACTGTTGTAATGAAAAAGCATGACCAAAAGCAAATCGGAGAGTAAAGGGTTGATTGTCTGTTTCTTCTACATCACTGTTCATCATGTAAGGAAGTCAGGACAGGAACTCAAAAGCAGGAGATGATGGAGAGGCCATGGAGGAGTGCTACTTACCAGCTTATTCCTCATTGTTTCCTTTTTGTTTGGTTTGCTTTTGAGACAGGGTCTCAGTTTGTAGCCTTGACTGTCCTGAAACTTGCTCTGCAGACCAGGCTGACCTCAAATTCAGAGATCCACCCGCCTCTGCCTCCAAAATGCTGGAATTTAAGACATACACCACCATTGCCTGGCTCAGCCTGCTTTCTTTGTTTATTGTATGTATATGAGTACACTGTCACTGTCTTCAGACAAACCAGAAGAGGGCATCAGATCCCATTACAGATGGTTATGAGGCGCCATTTGGTTGCTGGGAATTGAACTTAGGACCTCTGGAAGAGCAGTCAGTGTTCTTAACTGCTGAGCCATCTCTCTAGTCCCCTTAGCCTGCTTTCTTACAGAACTAGAATCACCATCCCACATCTAAGAAACTAAGAAACTGCCCTACAGGCTTATGTGCAGTGCAGTTTTATAGAGGCATGTTCTCAGTTGAGGTTCCTTCCTCTCTGGTAATTCCCAGCAACATATGTAATTCCAGTTCTAGGAGACCTGTTGCCTATTTCTGACTTCTGCAG
Source organism: Micromys minutus (assembly GCF_963924665.1). NCBI lineage: Eukaryota > Metazoa > Chordata > Mammalia > Rodentia > Muridae > Micromys > Micromys minutus. The sequence goes on from NC_137972.1 coordinate 30,130,725, forward strand.
GTACCAATCACACATGGTATACATAAATACACACAGGTAAAACATTCATGCATATAAAATAAGATATAAATATTAAAAAGTATAAGTAAAATAAGAGCACCATTGTTTTCATATTGGTCACAGCCACTCAGTAGAACCAAGTCAAAGGTAGATAGTTTGCTCTGGAAGAGATTAATAGCTGAAGAATAGGAAAGATAATTTTTTAAGTTCATTTTTATTATTTTATGAGTGTTTGCCTGCATATATATCTGTGTGGCTGACTTTTAGAAGAGGACATTAAATCTGGAACCAGATGTGAGCTGCCATGTTGGTGCTGGGAACTGATATTTGCACTGGCTAGTAGTGTGTTTCCCTACTCAACAATCCCCTCTTCTCCCACAGTCTTTTGTATTTCTTCTAGAACTGTTCCAAATCTTAAGAGTTTAAATGATCCTATTGTTCAGAAGCATGTTATCTGATAGAGCTGACATAGTCAAAAAGATAAAAATTAAAAAGCAAAATAGGTATCATTTACTTTGAACTAGCATACACCCTTCCCTCTTATTTTCCTTCCGTGTGTGTGTGTGTGTGTGTGTTTGTGTGTGTGTGTGTGTGTGTGTGTGTGTGTGTATGTGTATGTATGATTTGTTACTTCCCCCTGATACACTGTTTTTAAAAGGTTGTATCTTTAAAGGTGTGTGTGTGTGAGAGAGAGAGAGACATATGCCATGTATATGGGTGCTCATGAAGGCTAGAAAGGATGTAGATTCCCTACATCTGGAGTTATAGGTGGTTGTGAGCTGCCTGATGTGGCTGTTGGCAGCTGGATTTTGGTCCATTGAAAGAACAGTGAGTATTCTTAACTGCTGAATCACCTCTCTAGCCTGATATCTTAATTTTTAATTTAATTACATGTATATATGTCTGTGTGGTTTTTCAAATATGAGTGCAATTGCCTGTGGAGGCCAGAAGACGTGGAATCCTGTGGAAATGGAATTAGATGCAGTTGTGAACCACCACACATGGATACTAGGAACCAAACTCAAGTCTTCTGCAAAAGCAGTACTCATTCTTAACCTCAGAGCCATCTCTCTCCAGCCCTCAAGTCTACCTTCTTAGCCATTTTTTAATTTTAAAAACTTGTGTCATCTATGTGTGTGTTTATTCATGTATGTGATTAGACATGTGGAGCCTAGTGGTTTTGTCAGGAGTTTTCCTCAATCTCTCTCTACCTTCTTAGATAGGGTCTCTCACTGAACCTGCAGCTCATCGATTCAGCAAGACTATATAACTGATTGAGTTCCAGAGATCTTTTTGTTTCTGCCTTCTGGGTACTAACTACTATTACAGGAGCATCACCTGAGGCCTAGCTTTTATGTGGATGTGAGGACTGCAAACTCAGGTCTTCATGCTTGTTTAGCAAGCACTTTGCTGACTGGGCCATCTCCCTATCCCCTTCTTAACCCCTTTTAAGTGTGCAGTGAAGTGTTTAAATAAAGCCACATTTGATCCAGGTGTTTCATTCCTATGTCTCACCACTCAGAAGTTAGGAAGATTTTGAGTTGTGGCCAGACTGGGCTATATACCAAGAATCTGTTTCTATACAAAATCACTCATAGTGATGTACATCCATTTTTACTTTCCATCTCTAGTTTTTTTTTTTTTTTTTTTTTTTTTTGGTCTTCAAAAATCAAAGTGTTAATCTCATTACAAAGTAACTCCTGTTTCTTCCTATTCTTGCTGTTCTTACTCTCTGACAACCACTGTTAAACCGCCTGTCTATGATACCGACTGTTCTGAGTACTTCATGTGCAGGAATTATACAGTGTTTATCTTTTTGTGATTGGCTTATATCACTTGGCAATGTCTCTTTGTTAGTATATTAAAGTTTTCCATTTGTCCTTCCTTTTCTCTTCTATATAAGTTCCTGTGTGCCACAGTGTGTATATGGAGGTCAGAGAAGGTTGGGCCAGTTCATTCTCTTCCTCTATCATGGGAGGATCATATCAGGGATTGAACTCAAATGGTCAGGCCCCTACCCACAGAGCCATCCTGCTAGTCTCACTTTTTTATTTTTTTGAGGTGGCATACAGTCCATTATATGTATACTGCATTTTTCCTTCTCTGAATTCTTGAGCTGCTTCTACATTTTAGTTATGAATAGTATTGCTATGAACATGGTTATACAGATTCCTGAGACCGTATTTAATTCTTGAGGTTCTGTTGTTGGTTGGTTGTTTTTTGAGGCACGGTTTCTGTGTAGCCTTGGCTTTGTAGATCAGGCTGGCCTCATACTCAGATCTGCCTGCCTCTGCCTTCCAAGAGGTGATGGGATCAAGGCATGGGCCACTACGCCTGACACCTGGCCCTTTTGGGTTTGTTCTTAGAAGTTGAATTGCTGGATCATATGGTAATTCCACAGGGCTTGGTCCTTTGTTTTTGAAGAATCTGCTGTACCATTTCCACTATAACTGTACTTCCATTTTATTTTCCACTAATAGTTTACAAGGATACCAGTTTATTCCTTACTATGTACCTGGTGTGTGTGTGTGTGTGTGTGTGTGTGTGTGTGTGTGTCACACACACACACACACATGCTTCTGGGTTTCTGGTTATGTGTTCCATAGTCTGTATGTGGTGGTTAGAGGACAACTTTTTACCCCTTCAACTTCTGCATTGTTTCTATGTACTAAACTCAAGTTGCCAGGCTTCCATGACAGGCACCTTTATTCTTGAAGCCATCTAACTTACCCATGGGTTCCAATTTCTTCATATCTTTATCAGTACTTATTTCTGTGGTTTTGTTGTTGTTGTTATGTTCTGATTCGTTATTTGTTTGTTTTTGTAGTAACCATCTTATTGTATGTTTGTGATAGGTGAACATATGTGAACACTTTTAGCTGAGATCAAAGGAATGCTGAACCATTCACAGCCCTATAGATACTCTCTAAATCCTTTCATCCTTCAAGAAATTAAAATCTACCTGCTCATGTGTGGGCTTTGCTTCTGGGAGTCCCACATGCTGCAGTACAGATGCTTGAATCTCTTTGAAAAAGTGGCATTGCATATAACCTACATAAGGCATACATACATTATGCCTTCATAATACAAGTATGCATTCTGCATACTTGAAGTCCTCCCAGGCCTACTTACAGTGTCAATTCACAACAGAAAGGCTGTGTGAAGAGCTGAGCTGTGCTGTTGAAAGAGTAAAGACAAGGAAATGTCATTCACAGTCAGGTCAGATACTATTTTCTTCAAACATTTGATCCCAGGCTGGCTGAATTTGCAGAGGTAAAATCCATGAGTTTGGAATGTCCACCGTTTCTGGGATTTTTGTCATGCTGCCTTTTATAGCTTAGTATTTGTGCTAAGCAGATATTTAATATGGTTTATATAACAAATAGCTCTTTCTTTGTAACAAGTAACTTTTTCTTTTTACCCTGTTAGAAGATTGAGACATACAACCGACAGTTTTATTTTTATTTTTGCTTCAAAATCTAGAACTAGACTGGGGTGGGGGTGAGGGGGACATTTGCTAGAGCTGACAGAGACACATGGGTCTGTGGGGAGCACATATTTAGAAGCTTTGCAACTAGCCGGCCTGGATCTGTCAAAACAATGTGTAGATGGTTCTGGTTTTTTGTGCATACTGTCTTATTTAGATGCTTCAGAGTAGTGATCCAGGGAATGAGTGGATTATAAGTATTATTTCAAAAATAATTGTCAAGACTGCTCAGGGAGGGGGGAAAAGAAACACTAATGTTGAAAGGTCTTAATCTTTTACGACTGCTGTTTAAGGAATTTTTGGAGCAGATGCTAATATTTTCTCAAGTTATTTCACAAAGGAGAGTCTGTGATAAGAAGGTAAAAATTGAAATTAAATATATTCTTTAGGTCTGATCTAAATATATACTGGATTGTCTTTAAAGCTCAGGATCAACTAAACACAGAACCTCAGCTCTACCACTTAAGTGGGTGCTGTTGACAATCAGTGGGGTAAGTGCAAAGTGTTTCTCATTTCTGTCAACCCAACTAGAATAATACAGTATGTTGCCTTTTAAAGCTTTCATATATTTGTTTATCTGAATTATGTGAAAAGTTAGGCATATAGGACAGTTCTTGCTTTTGAATAGTATAGGTACAGGAACATGATCTTGACAGAGCTGTGGTAGTTTTATCATGATTTAGACTGTTACAAATTATAAAATTAGATGCATTAAGAAAAGTCTTTTTTAAGTGTTAACTTGTTAAAGTTACCTCACAATCCTGGTTTGTGGTTTACTTGTAGTAAAAGTGATGACAGAAGCATCACTTCTAGGAGTTGGCAGGCTTTGTACCAGCCTGGGGAGTCAAGTGTCTTCCATGTGTGCAGTGTCTCAGTTATTGTCAACAGTGCTATGTGATAAATAGTTTTGTTTCCCTTTGGCAGTCCAGGACTTATCTGTCTGTTAGTAAGTTGTTTCAGAGACACAGGGCTGAATGGAAGAAGAATGGCTGTTAGTTTGAAGAAAGAAGAGTGAAATTATCCCATGGGTTAGCAGAGTGGATAGACTGGAGACATGCAGTAGGATTAAGAACAGCAACAGTGCTCATTCTGTGTTAGAAGCATGGATCTCAGTTGTTTTGGTCAGCACAGATATCTCAGGGGTTTTCCCCCCTTTTGTCACTTTTAGCGGGAAGAATTTACTTAGGGAACAGATGGATAGTTTGGTTTTTGTAGGATTGGGACTTGGGCAATTGTTGGAAGGAAAATGGACAGGGAAGTGGAGAGAGTGTAGACCGAACTGTTTAGAGCTTGCTGGAGGCTGGGTGGCTGTAGAGGAGGTGAAAGTTGTTTTCCATGAAGAACCATTCTTTTCAGCAAATGGTACTAGACTAACTGGAGAGCCATATACACCAAGTGTTCTTGACTTTGACCTACCATGGAAGATTTCATAATACACATGCACAGAAATTAACTTCAAATAAGCATAGGCCTAAATGGAAGAGGTAAGACTGTAAAACCACAAAAAGACAGGAGGAAAAATTTAGTGAACTTGGAACTAAGCCAAAAAAAAAGGAAAAAAAGCAGGGAACAGTAACTGAAAGGGTTCTTCACAGTAAAAATCTTTGATAGTTGGAGCACACCATTAGCAAAGTGTGCCAAGATTTATACTGGGAGAAGACACTCATTGAAAAGTGTGTTGGCAAGGATGGAAATTGTCTGTAATTATCCGTTGATGATGAGAAGTAGAAAGGAACGGCTGCTTTGAACAATTGAGCAAAGCTTTTTAAAAAAAAATGTAAATGTATACTTGTCATAGGGCTCCACTGTTCAATTTGTAAGTATTTCTCTAGGACAAACCAAAGCATATAGTTACACGAGAACTTGGGTACACATGCTCTTAGAAGATTTATGAATCACTAAGTACATTTAACAATCTGAGTGTCAATCACAAGTCTATGAATAAAGAAACTGTCCTATTTGCAAAATGAAATATTACTTGGCAATGAAAACTATTGATGCTCTCCACAGCATAAACAGACCTTAAAATAATTAGGCTTACTGAAAGAAGATAGACTGAAGGAAAGTATACCGTATGTTTTACTGTGTTTAAATCTAGAAAATGTTAACTACTCTTTTGAGTCAGAAAGCAGATAGTACTTACAGGGAGAAGGAGTTAAGAAAGGCTTTAGGAAACTTGGGCAACCATGGAAATGTTTGTCATCTTGAGTATGGTAAGAGTAATATTACTACATCAAATTATATGTGTGAAATCCATTAGTTTGTATCAGTTAATACTTCAAAGTTTTGAAGAACAGAATGGGTAGGATAGTTACGAGTTGGAAAGGGGAGTGTGTTTGTGTGCGTGTGTGTGAGTGAGAGAGAGACAGAGAGACAGAGGGAGGGAGGGAGGGGGGTTGGGAAAGAATATTCCATATCAGTCTTTGTCTTCTACCTTTCTTTGAGAATGGGTCTCTTTTCTGTAATGAATACCTGGCTGTACCAGGAGCTTCTAGGATTTTCCTGTCTCTGCCTGCAAATCCCAAGAGCACTGGGATTGCAGATACATACAATATGTATCTGCCTTTTATTTGGGTACTTGTGGATGTAAATTCAGGTCTTTATGCTAATGGAACATTGGGCTATTTCTTGAACCTCCACTTTTAAGTATTATCTTTATCTAATTTTCTGCAAGTACTTTGTTTTCTTTACTGCCATAATTCTTTTCCTGTTAGTTTTTTTTTTTTTTAGGTTCTTACATTTGCTGCCCCCCCCCCCTTTTTTTTGGTTTGTAAGAATGATGTGTTATTTTTCTTGACAATGAATCTATACATCAAACAAATGTTTTTTTTTTTAAAGGCTAACTTTAGTTGACATATTTTGGAACTAAATTTTCTTTTTTTAAAGAGATTTAAGTGTTAATTATATCCAATTATTTTTACATTTTTGTTTTCTAACTTATTTATTTACTTGGGAGAGTGGGAGTGTGTGCCATGGTGCTCATGTGGAAGTCATCTGTTCCCTACGGAGGTTGCTTTTCTCCTTTCATCATGTGGGGTTAGGAGATGAAACTCAGCTTGTTAAGTTTACTTGGCAAGAGCCTTTACCTACTAAGCCATTATATCAGCCCATTGAGGCTAAAATTCTGTATATGCATGTTGGAAATTGTATTTTGGACATTTAGAATGTGCCACATTTGCTCCTGAAAGTATGTTTGCCTGAATGTTCTTCTCTTAGTACTGACCTCCACAGTTCACTGAGTATGCAAATACAAGGTCTGCCTTCACAGACACTCTTTGGGGACATTGCTGTGAGAGACTCCCGATGTCATTACTGTCCTTGCCATAATGCCCTCTAATTTGTAAATTTTTTTTGTGATTCCTTCTCTCAAAAGTCATTTGCTATTTTTCTACATAAGAAACTAGGCATAATTTCAAGGTTACTTTCTTTAGTGTTTCAGGATTTCTTCCTTCACTAACACTTAGGCTTTTTGGAGACATTTCTGTGGGATGACTCCTGATGTCATTTCAGTCCTTGCCAGAGTGCCCTCTAACCTGTAACTGTGAAAACTGAGATTAGCAAATGCTGTCTCAGTTTTCACATTCAAGAGTTTACCTCCTTTTTGTTGATATGAAAGTCACTGGCCTGGCTTCAGATTTATAATCCTCCTGCCTCTGCTTCCTGAGTGCTGAAATTATAGATATTCACTATTGTTGGGTGATACTATTCCTGGCAATATATTAACAAGCATCTCGCTCCTGATTAAAGTAAGGATACTACTGAAGTCCATCTTGGTGAACCACAGAATTTATTGGGGTTATAAACAGGATGAGTATGAGTGAGGAATCACCTACAAGAGAAGAAGTGATTCAGAAATACCTGCATTACAAAAACCTACCCAGCATGGTGACAGTTCACAAAAACTTGAAATTTGAGAGTGGCAGTTTATGATTTAGAAGTCCTTACTGCTTATAAATGTGTGGTGGTGGTGATGAGGTGCCTAGTGAATCTTGTCAGTTGCAGGAACTTCCTGAAACCTCTGACTTGTTCACTGCCTGAGCTCAAAAAGTTTCCCTGCAGGATAGACTGCTTTACTTCCCATTTAGTATATCCTATGCCTTAAGGATGCCTTCCCTCTGAGATGGAATGTTTTATTTCAAAAGAAATTGTTACACATTAGCCACTATGCCTGGCTATTTGTTTTGAAAAGATTAATACTATTTATACTTTAATGATGGTGTTCATTTCAAAAAAGTATTTGAAGATTATAGACTCCCAGAAAAACTGGTGTCTTCCCTTTATCATGGGGCATAACTACTCATTGGAATAAAAGAGCAGTTGTGGAAATACCTGCAGTCAGGGAAATATATTACAGATTGTCTGTACACTTTTGTGTCTCTCTCTTTTTTTTTCTTCTGTTAAATTATTGGTACTCATACACATACACACTCACAAGCTTATAGCCTGGGTTGTCATGTACCTTGGTTGCTGGACAAATAAGTCAAGCTGGAAATGGGCTAGAAACATCCTTCCTGCTAGTATGGTACTATACTATATATAGTATTGGAAGGTACACTGAGGAAGAATAGTCAGTGAAAGTCTTACTCAAGTGTGGATCCTATGTACAATACTGACAAGTCAGGAAAGATGAGCTCATTGTTGCAGGGCTACTGGGAAGGTAACAAGTTGCTTTCTGATTCAACTCATTGCCTGTTTTATGGTAGGGCAATCCTGTCTGCTACTGTAAAGTTGATCAAAATCCTATGGCTGGGGTGATTCTTAGCCCTAATGAGGAAACTAGTAGTATTGTTTTGCTAAATGACATAATGTGCCTGTCCAATTGCCTTCTAAAGAACTGTTTGTGTCCATACACTAGTGGTGATGTCAGCTTTGGTCAAAGAAGCTTCTTTTTGCAGAAGTTGCTGCTGAGAGACCCACAGATGACTAACCCACAGAGAATAAATGACTGTTGAATACCTAGTTACAACTATATTACAACCTTCAGAGCTCAGAGAATGTTGTGGAAAAGGGGGTGAGAAAAATGTAGGAGCCAGAGAAAAGTAGGGGGATGGTATAGAGTGCTGACTCCTGGGTATGCCATGGCATGGCTGCTATGCTTTTTATTCAGACAGTTGTGAAGACCTGTCAACACTGAGCCATGGAAGGAGAAGGATTTGTACAGAATCAATGGTTTGTGGAGATTCAGTGGTATAGCTATTGGTAAGGTGTACATCATCCTGTAACAAGCTGTCATTGTGCTGCTATAAACAGCCCTAACATGATTCATTGAGTTAAAACTACAAGGCACCAACCACAGATAAGAAAGTGCGAAAACACCACAGGATAAGTCCCTCAAAACAGGTATAAGCACATCGTGGTGAACTGAAGGGAAGTCAAAGGCCAAGAGAGCAGTTTAAACAGGGAAAGCACAGCACATAGCAGAACAGTGGTACCTAGCCAAAGGAAAAATAGACAAACTGCCCCTCTGTTCACTTACAAGTAAAAGAACACCAAAAGAAGTGTGTAATGGGGCTCTTGGGTTCTTTTGAAGTAAGATAATTCACTTTCTTTCCTTTTCATACTTTAGTTCTACTGGCTCAGGTATGTTTTTCTCTTTCCCCCCAAAGATTTGGAGTACACTGTCTCAGTGTATGTATAAGTACCTACTAAGATATCTTTCTTTACCCAGGTAGTGGGTATAAAAGCCTTTTATCCCAGTGAGTTCCTGGACAACCAGGGCTACACAGAGAAAGTTTGTCCTGAAAAACAAACAAAAACAACAAATTAAAAAAAGAAAAGTCGTTGTTCTTTGGCCCTGTGTTTTCAGTTCTAGCACTTCCATTTGATTTTTTTATGATTTCTATTTCTTTGTAAAATTCCCTATCTGGTCTCACATGCCTTTTCCATGTGAATTAACTGAATTCACATTGACTGAATTAACACTGCTTTAAATTCCTTAGTTATTCCAAAATGCATGTCATGAGTCTGGCCCTGATGATTATGCTGTTTTTACAAGATGTGTTTTTATTGCTACCTTTAGTTGATAAATTCTTGTTCAAAGAGGTATGTGTTTTATATAAAATACCAAGGTAAATAAATGGATATATTTGACCACAAGTTTATGTCTACTAGTTGTGGGGATTTCTCTACTAGAGTGGGGATTTGTGTTATTCTACGTAGGGTTTGGCTATGTCTACTGCTGTGGGCTACTGAATTGACATTCCCATGGTAACCAAAGATTTCCATTTCTTTCTTAGTAATCTTTGTTTCCTGTGTGTCTGCCTTTCTATTTGTGCTTGTTCTCAGAATACCATTGTTTTCTAGCATTCCATTGTTATTTGTAGTTAGGTTTGTATTTGTATTTAGATTCGTTTTTGGTAGTAGAGAGTCTGGAGAATTTTGTGATGTTCTGGTTAAGCCTCAGATTTTTGCAGAACCTGTGTGTAGTCATCACAGGACTAAACAATACTCCCCCCCCCCTTTTCCATGACATTAGTGTGTATCAAGCAAGTGACTTTTAAACTTTTCTTAGGCTATTGCTGTGAGGTAGTGCGGCTCTCCTAATTTGTTTTTATGGTTCTTCTGTAGTTTTTACTTTTTATTTTGTGTTGTTCTATTTTACATGTGAGTAATGATAATTTTTCATTAATACTTTGTTCTTTGGTACTTTCATACTTAATATAATTACTGATAATATTTGGGTTTGCATTTGCTTTTCATGTGTCACACCTGTTTGGTAATCTTGCTTTCTCCCCTTTCGATGTTTTTTTTTTTTTTTTTTTTTTTTTATGTTTAAATTCTGTTTTTCTTTGTACCAAAGTAGTGGATCTCTTGCTGAGCTAATGGAATTACTAGTCACCTGTCTCTAGTTCAAAAATGAAATAGCCTATGTATATAAAATACTGTATACATTTAGTTTTAATGGCAGCATAACTAGCAGTTCTCTATCTTTTTGGTAGTAGATTGTGGGTATATCTATTCCTTTGGCCCTAAAAGATTAATGGATCATGCTAGTTTAATTTTTTGTTTTTTAAGTATTCCCTTAAATTTTCCTCATTCTAGCCCAGGAGTTTACAGCTATAAACTTTATTTTTTCTGTATCACCTATCTTCTATAAACCATGCTAAGACAGATAATTATTCAGGGTAAACTAATCATATGTTAAAAGATGGAACAAGTCTCTGTCATAGAAAACTACAAGGAGTAGAAGAAACTGATTTTTAATTTTCTACTGAAAGAGAAGAATTTCAACACTGTAACTAAAGCTGTGACCAAAAAAAATGGTCATAATAGGATGTTTACTGAGAACTTTATGCACAGGGATCCCAAAAGAATCAAGAGGAAGATAGAGTTGGATATTAAATTGTCTTGTCTACCATGTGTGTTGGTTACTCACTGTTGCTGTGACAAATGTTTGACAGAAGCAGTTTAAGGGAATAGATATTTATTGAGACCTGATTTCTAATGATGACTGTAATCATTTTTGTTTTTTAAGACAGCATTTCTCTGTATAATAGCCCTTTCTGTCTTGGAATTCACTTTGTAGACCATGCTGGCCACAAACTCAGAGATTCTCCTGCCTCTGCCTTCTCAGTGCTGGGTTTAAAGGTGTTTGCCACCACATCTGGCGACTATAAGCATTATTACAGCCAAGTGCGCTCTCTCTCTCTCTCTCTCTCTCTCTCTCTCTCTCTCTCTCTCTCTCTCTCTCTCTCTCTCTCTCTCTCTCTCTCTCTCCCCTCCCCCTTCCTCTCTCTCTCCCTCCCTCCCCCCCGTGTGTGTGTACACACACAAGCACATGTACATGCTTGTTCATGTTCCTATAGGTTTGTGTGCATGTGCTATGGAGGTCAGAGGCCAAGAGTCTAGGTGCCATGCACTTTATTTGAGACAGGCTCTCTTACTGGTCTGTTACTCACCAACTTGCCTGGCTGACCAGCAAGCCTCAGGGATCCACCTGTCTTTACCTCCCTAATGGTGCTGCGACTACAAGTGTAGATGTACCACGCCTGACTTTTCCCTTTGGAATAAGTTGGGGGAGGGGGGTTGTTTGTTTTGTTCTGATTTATTTTTAGATTTACTTATTATATATAGTGTTTTACCTTCATGTATGTATGTCTGCAGGCCAGAAGAGGGCACCAGATCTCATTGTAGATGCTTATGAGCCACCATTTGGTTGCTGGGAATTGAACTCAAGACGTCTGGAAGAGCAGAAACTGCTCTTCTGAGCCCTCTCTCCATCCCCCACACCTGGCTTTTTATGTGGGTTCCTAATCAAACTCAGGTTTTCATGCTTTACCAAATGAATTGTCTCTTCTGTTTCTAGTTTAGCTCTCAATCAATTGCTTTGTGCAGTTTTGCAAATCTTGTTTTCTGTATGTGAGTTCCCTGAATGTAAATTTGTATTTGGCTTCTATATTGTTGAGTACATAGCAGATATTCTTATGATGCATCTCTAAATAAATTGTCTGTAGTGGTGGCTATTAGAAGCTAGTTTTCCAGGGAATTTTCAATTTTGATGCATTTCAGTTCTCAGTTGTACATAGTAAATATATTGTATAATTAGTTCCTCCTTTTTCTTCCTTTCCCCCCCACTCTCAGATTTTGAGATAGGCTCCTCCCTGTGTACTTCAGGCTAGCCTGGAGGTTTCTAGGTGTCCCAGGCCAGCTCGGTTAAGGATCTTTGTAAGTGCTAGAGTCTTAAGTGTTAGGCTACTATGCCTGGCTTTAGAGTTGCTTTTTATGAAAGCTTGCAGATGTTTGTGAGAAAAGGTACTTGAAAAATGTTTATTAAATCATGTTTTCCTAAGCGTCTTTAAAATTTTCATGTTAGTTCAAGACTACAGCTGATACAGAATCTGTTATTCAGTAGGATTATATTAAATTATTTATTATAACCTATGACACCCTCCACTCACCCATTCATTGTGTGGCTCTGGATGACCTAGGACTTGCCTTGTAGGCTGGATTGGCCGGAAATTGGCAGTTTTTGCCTCTAGACTACTAGAAGTAAATAAAGGTATATATGCCACTATGCTTGGCTTTTTTTTTCAGTGTCGTTAATTTTAATATTTTTTACAAAGTATCTTTTTTTATTACAAGTTTTGTCTTACATTTCTAAAAATTAGAAAATGATAATTTAAAAAAAACTAAAAAAAAAAAAAAGAAAAAAAGAAAAAAGAAAGAAAGAAAATGACCCTACCCCTTCCTACTGGTAGAACATAAAATTGTAATAATTTGTGTGCATTTGACCTTTCCTTGTTTGGAGGTGAGCTCCCAGCTAAGTTTCACTTTGATTCTTACGATTCTTATGCCTGTTTTTCAGCTTCTCCTAAAAGGACATCAGTGCCACCAGGACGTGCTTGAGGAAGAGCAATGAAGGCAAGTATCCCAAGTTTTCATGACCTGTGAAAATAACCCAATGCCAAATGCTTTGGCTACCATACACAAAACAAAAAAGTTGGCGAGAAAGGAATAGAAAATAATTTGTATATAATTTAGAATGGCTTTGTAGAAGACCCTTTTAAACATTTGTTGAATTTTCCACTTTATTTCTAATACTAATGTAAAGCCACTTGTTTTCTCAGTGTACACTTAACAAAGTATTGTGTGTTAAGCAAAACTGTGGTAGAAAAATGAATTGTGGGAAATTCTAAGAATTGACTGAAATGACCAGAAATGTATGGTGTGTTCATGGCTGTCGCTCTTTTCTCCATATTTTACCTCCTCTGTCATCTCACTTTGCTCTTTTCTGTTTCTCCTTTACTATAAGAATGTGACACTTTAGAAATGAACAAAAGAAAAGCCAAATCCCTTTTAGCAGTGTGTAGTTGGCTTCATGTGTATGTTAAGCCAATCTAAATGTAATTTTGAGTTTTTTCATAAACTAACAGTTACTAGTCATTCCATGGTTACTATTTTAGAGAAGAAAATAAATTGCAGAGCATTCCAAAGTGTTTTGAGATTACTGAGTTCCATGAGTGTTGACATTCTTCCCATCAGCATTTTCAGGTGTAAGTCTTATCTTCATTGGTTATTTTTCTATATACTTGGTCTTCATTAATATTTTGTATACCTTGATTAGGGACCTTAGAGATTTTCTTTATGGAGACTGGAGGAGTCTTCACAATTTTGACCATGTTCTATGTGTGTGATGTCACAGTAAATAATACCCATTCCACTTGCCAGGTTATATCTATCAGAAGTGGGTAATCACAACTTACTGCTTAAAACTTAGATTGGTATTTAGGGCTACATGTTCCACAAGCCTGTGCTAAGTAGTATAATTAAGATAAGTCTTGCTGTCAGAAAACTTGAGATACATTCTCATCTTTACAGCTGTGGCTAAGAGCCTTCCCTAGGGATTGCAGTTCCTCTTTCAACTTCAAAAAAAAAAAAAAAAAAAAGTACAAATGCTAGTGAAATCTTACATGAAGTTAACTGATAACTATATTCTCCATTAGTTTTAGATACAAAGCAGACAGTCAGTAGATTAGTTCTCCATACTGTCCAAAGAAAGATATGCTGAGTAGTCAATTTCTATGATACTTGATATGTTAGATAAGTAGTAGTTCATTTAGTTTCTGAGCAACCTTAGTAGCATTCTTTTATTCGTGGTATCTTTTAATCTGTCTGGTAAACTGGCTTTATTTTACTTATAACAATAACAAGATCATTTGTACAATGTGGCTAATAAAGTATAAAATGAGGAAAATCACAAACAACCTCCTGTCAGCCTTGCTTTGATATCCTTCCATATTCTCGGTCTCGGCAACCCAGTATGAGAATAGACTGACAGATGTATTGGTGTGTTGTCACACAGCCCCTTTTAACCTAAGGTTAATACAATTCACTAACTATTAGTTTGCCAGGCAAGCATACGAGGGAAGAGCAGAATAATTAAACATGCTTGCTGTTGACAAAAGTTGCCCACAAAATGTCCTGGAAAACCGCACTAAATCTAAGCCAATAAGAGTTTTTTTTTCTCTTTGTGGTCCCAAAGGGAGACCAACAAACCAGTGCAAATGTAGAATTAGGAAAGGAGAAGAGGGTCATATGGATGGCAAGATTTCTCTGGGGCCACAAAGAATTTCAGTGAGGGACAGGGAGCTTCCCCGCTCTTAACAGTTGCTTTCAGTTGCCTTCTTCTGGAATGAAGAAACATACGGAAGAAAAGAACTGGTGGGAGATGAGCATTTTTAACCCTGTCACTCTGTGCTTTCAAGTCATGAAGAGTCAGCAGATAAGGAAATAGGTTTGAAAGAATGGGGACCATGGAGCCACAGTGCCAGTGTCCATGTCCTGTGGTGAAAAGGCCTGAGAATAGTCATCCAGAAGTGTGAGTGAATTTGTTTCCTATCCCTCAGCAAGTGGTTGGCCGATGTTGACAATGAGCTCATTTATGCTTTCTCCCTTTGCCACTTGGTGGCAGCAGGACCCATACCCCAGAACAGGAACTTGGAGTGCTTAACTGGCAGTGGCAGAATGTTCAGGGTACTCATTGTAATGTAGGGACTTTTAAAGTCTTCTAAACAACAACAAAAATTGAGAGAAAATATGCAAAAAAAACCTCCTGCATCATGTTTTGTCCTCTGTAGTAGCTTCTATGCATTTCTACAACTTCATATATTTGCACAAACTCAATAAAAGTAAAACACTTTATTAAAAAAAAGAGTGAGAGATCTGATCCCAGACCATCCACCCCTCTCCTTTGCATGTGATTTCAGTAGCCATGACAGTCATGCTCTTAGCTTCAGCTTCCTTTTCTTGTGTTTAATACTGGCTTATGGCGGCTATTTGGTCTTTGACCTTTTGTTTTTCTCTGTCATTTGATTGCACCTAGTTACTGTTCTGCATCTTTGTTTTTGAGTTTATATAAATAGACAGAAATCTTCTGTCAAGAATACTGTCGAGAGACTCTCTTTTCTGGTTTTGTTTTTTTCCAGTTAATCAGTGTCACTAAATAGCCCTGAATGGATTAGAACTTGCTGAGTATGTAGTCTAAATTGACCTTGAACTCTCCATCTTCCTGTGTTAGCCTCCTGAGTGCTAGGATTACAGGTGTATACACACACACACACATACACACACACACACACACACACACACACACACACACACACACACACACACACACACCTCCTTCAAATCTCCCTTTTGACAGTTGGTATTGAGCAAAACTCTGTTCTTCCTGAATAGTGATCTGTCTGGACTGCTCATTTATTGGGACCAGAAAGGTTTTTTTCTGCTTCAGCAAAGAATTTAATTTACAAGATTTTTCTTTGTTTTGGCCTCCCAAAAGAGCAAACCTGTCATTTCTAATTACCATTGACCTTGATGAATATGGATGGAGGTAGCAAAAGGTTTCAAAATTTTTACTAAAATTCACATAGATTGGGATATTTATCTCCCACTGTTCTCTGAATTTGCTGAGTTTCAGCATGTTAATACTCAATTGTGATTATTTAAAAAAGAATTTAATTGCTTCAGATAGACTAAACATACACGACCCGTTCTCTTGATTTTCTAAGCAGTGGCTGGTTGTCCTACCAACTGCTAATATGTAGTCTATTCCAAGATGGCCCATTAATATTCTTTTTTATATTGAAACTTGTAAGGGATCTTCTTAAAAAAAAAAAAAGTTTTCATTTTCTGTGTCCTTGCTCTGGGCTTTTTATTCTAGAAAATAACATAACTTGTTACCTGAAAAATTATCATTTAATCTTCTGATTAAAGATTGCTTAATTATAATACTTAATCTTTTTGGCTAGCTGCATGTTTTTTTTTCTTTTAACTGTAGTGTTTCTATATTTCTGCATGGATGTATGATACAAGGTTGTTTTCTTTATTTTCTTTCCTTTCTTTTTGTTTTGTTTTGTTTTTTTAATATTAGGTAGGCATGAAGCCTCCATCTCTCAGCTGCATGCATAGTCACTCTTGAAGCAAATGCCTACCTAATTTGACAGTATCGGTGTGTTTAAAATTTTTTGAGTTTGCAAATAAGCTCATTAAGCTTACTGATGGAGCCTTCCGGCAGTGAACAGTTATATGAGGACCCTGATCCCGGAGGCAAATCCCAAGATGCAGAAGCCAGGAGGCAGACAGAATCAGAACAAAAGTTATCTAAAATGACCCACAATGCTCTGGAGAACATTAATGTGATTGGTCAAGGCTTGAAGCATCTCTTCCAGCACCAGCGCAGAAGGTCATCAGTGTCTCCACATGATGTGCAGCAGATTCAGACAGATCCAGAGCCTGAAGTGGATCTGGACAGTCAGAACGCATGTGCTGAGATTGATGGTGTCTCCACCCATCCCACAGCTCTGAATCGTGTTCTCCAGCAGATCCGAGTGCCACCCAAGATGAAGAGAGGGACAAGTTTGCATAGTAGGCGGGGCAAGTCAGAAGCCCCAAAGGGAAGTCCCCAAATCAACAGGAAATCTGGCCAAGAGGTGGCAGCTGTTATACAGTCAGGTCGACCCAGGTCTTCTTCCACAACTGATGCTCCTACCAGCTCTTCTGTGATGGAGATAGCTTGTGCTGCTGCTGTGTGTGTTCCTGGAGAGGAGGCAACTACAGAACGGGTAAGTCTGTTAGATTTCTGTTAACTTGATGTTTTGACAGGCATGCACATGTACACACATGACAAATGGCCAGTCTGGTTTTTAAAGTAGTATTTTGTTTTTTGTTAGATTTTTTTAAAGTTTTATAAAATGGGTCTGGTGTTACACACTTGTAATTGCAGCGCTTGGGACAGGGAGGCAGGGGGATAAGGAATTGACTGTGTAGTAGGTTTGAGACCAAATATCTTTTAGGTAAGTGTGTGAAATGTGAGATTATATCTAAAAAACAAAAACAAAAAACCAAACCAAAACAAAAAAGGAAACAATTCCGTTTTTCTTGTACCAATGTGCAAAACATGTCTTTAAATGATGATAGAGATCGAGTTTGGTTAGAACAACCATGGGATGTTGATCATTGGAGCTTCTGCGTTTTTGTTTTTTATGTTTATTTGTGTGTTTTTGTGGCGGGGCATATCACAGAGAGTGTGTGTATGCCAGAAAAGAACTGGCAGGAGTTTATGTTCTCCTGTCATCTGAGTTCCAGGAATTGATCTCAGGTCATCAAGCTTGGCAGTAAGTACCCACTGAGTCATCTCAAAGTGGCCAAAATATCTCTTATAGTTCATGCTAGCCTCAGACTTCCTGTGTAGCAGAGGAGAACTTTAAAGTTCTAATCCTGCTTTTACTTCCCAAGACCTAGGTTTTTCGTTTTGGTAGGGAGGTTGGGTGGGGTGTGTGTGTGTGTGTGTGTGTGTGTGTGTGTGTGTGTGTGTGTGTGTGTGTGTTTAGGGACAGGGTTTGTCTGTGTAGCTCTGGATGTCCTGGAACTTACTCTGTAGGCTTGGCTGGCCTCGAACTCAGAGATCCACCTGCCTCTGCCTCTGCCTCTGGATTACTGAGATAAAAGGCATGCACCACTACCACTTAGCCCAAGTGCTAGGATTTTAACCCTATATTACCATATCCAATTGATTTCGTGCTGTAGATTAAACCCAGGCCCTTGCTTATCTTAGGCAAGCACTTTCAACAACTCAGCTTCCCAGCCCAAAGGTTCTGTTTTTCTCTTTTGCTTATTGGGATCAATTTTTTTCTATTGAAAAACCTTTTTCACATACTCAAACTGTTTGTTATAAATTTATGAAATTAGTAGTCTCATCTCCATATATGCCTGTAATATAAATGGGCAGAATGAACTTGGTCAGCTCACATCAGTTAGAGGATCATCTTTAAATGAGTTCACAAAAGCAGATTGATAGTCACAAACACTTATTTTTCTCAAAAGTGCTTCATATTTAAAGTTTAAAAACTAAATGTTTAAATTCTAAAGAAATGTGTTCAGTGTATAAAACTTTGAAAATGTAAAAAGGAAAAGAAGAATAAAAGTAGCTCTTGCCAACATTTTATTTAGTACGATTTGTTTTTTAGTGTACTACTTGCATTTGAAAAACAATTGAGAAAAATTAAAAACATTTTTACTCAGTATTATTAATTTTTAAAGTAAAACCAGAAACTCATTCAATGCTGTTTGGTTTAAACTAAAACTCTGTTATGGTCATTTTTCTATATCACAATTTCATATATAAAATTTTCATGATTGTATAATATTGTAACATACCTTGCTGTAATATCGGTTTATTCATCATTTTATATATTAGAGAAATTGAAAATATAGTTATCTTAAAAATTGTACTTGAAATTTAAGAGTTAGGAGTGGACCTTATGGTATCTAATGACAGTCAAAATAATAACTGCTGTTTATGTATTTGCTTATAATGTGTCAGGAAGTATGTTTAAACACATGTAATTTTCTCTTTGATGTTCATACAGCCCTATACTTGGCTTTGATAGATTGTTTTTTCATTGTTGTTGATGAGACAGCAGAAACATAGGAAGTTAAATATGTTCATAGTTTCATAACTAGCTTGTTTCACAACCACAATGTTTCAAAACTTAAGTAATCTCAATTTCTTTCTTTCTTTCTTCCTTCTTCCTTTCTCTCTCTCCCTCTCTCTCCCTCCCTCCCTCCCTCCCTCAGTCTCTCTCTCTCTCTCTCTCTCTCTCTCTCTCTCTCTCTCTCTCTCTCTCTCTCTCTCTTATCCTCGAACTCACAGAGGACCACCTGCCTCTTTTTCCTGTTTTCCAAAATTAAAGGTGTCTGACACCACACCCAGCCTTAGATGGGTATGTTTTCTAGCTATTGTGTTCTATATACAAGAATGTCATAGTTTTTCTTTCTGTGATTTATAAAATTTATATATAATAAGTATAACTTATAATAAAAATTATCAAATGGCATTTAGTTATGAAGATTCAGGTGGTTTTATTTTAGACCCTTCTTGGATTTTTTTAAAAGTTGCTGTTTTATAAAATTGGTTCAATTTTAATCATATTGCATTTATAGTTCTTCCACAATGTTTTTGATAATTCCCTGATCCTAACCTATGAGCACACAGAAAATGCTTTTGGGCTCTATGATGGAGTTTACAGATGCACATATGCCCAAACCCAGCTATTTGGGTCCTAGAATTGTGGGTTTGAACTCAGGTCCTCAAGGTTGCACAGCAAGCATACTTTACCCACTGAGCAATCTCTCCGGTCCCTTCCCCAGAAATACCCTAGAACATACAATATGACTTTGGCCACAGATATTTGTAAAGATTCAAAATGCTAACACTCAAACTACAAAAAAAGTAGTGATCTATACTACCCATAGATCAAATTCTTTTGAGTATGTATGTGGAGCCCCAAGATCTATGTTGGCTATCCTCATCAACCAATCTTTTTTTTATAACAAAGACTTCATTTTAAGATTTGTTAAAGGCTGGAGAGATGGCTCAGTGGTTAAGAGCACTGGCTGTTCTTCCAGAGGTCCTGAGTTCAATTCCCAGCAACCACATGGTGGCTCACAACCATCTGTAATGAGGTCCGATGCCCTCTTCTGGTGTGTCTGAAGACAGCAGCAGTGTACTCACATAAATAAATAAATCTTAAAAAAAAAAAAAAAAAAAGATTCGTTAAGTATCCCTTAAATATCTCTAAATTGTAGATTTACACTTCGAGATACTAGCAATACTAAAGTCAGTTTATTACCTTGTTACCGAAGACTTTACAGTGTTGTTGGGAGGGCAAGAATGTCACATCTTAAGAAGCAGTGTGGTTGTAGCCAGGCCCTGGTGCCAGGAACTTGTGGATTTAGGTCCTAGTTCTGTTTCTGTCATTAAATTCTGTTACCAGAGTGACCTTAAGGAAATATAACTTTCTAGGTTGTTTTTCTTTAGTTCCAAGAAGAAGCCATTATTGCTGAGTAATATTTAATCCGTCTTCTACTCTGGAAACACTATGCTCTAGCTTTACTTCCCCTTTTTTTTTCTTGAGAAACTTAGAAAATTAAAATAGCTGTGTAATGCAGTCGGATTAGCTGCTGAGCTTTTCAGAGCTGATAGAGTTGACCAGGTACTCACTGTAGGTCCTGATTCCCTTCTCCTGGAGCTCAGTTAATAAATGTTCAGCATCTTAGAGAATTTCATTCTCAGCAATGAAAGGGCCTAGGTAGGAAACTATACATGATCATATATTGCTAAAATTAAAAGCAGTGCAATTCCAGAGGAGTGCTGAAGATAGAGGCAAATTGCAGGGTAGGGCCTTGCAGAATGTCCTAGAACTATGAAGCTCTGTCGGAACATTCCTTTCCATCAAAAAGTAACAAAACTAAAGCAGATAATCAGGTGTCAAGGTAATTGAGATATAAAGAAAAACTGCAAAACACTCCAAGACTCAATCTTAGCTAAGAGGCCCAAAATCAATACAAATATTAGTTGCCCCCTGGAACGCTAGGACTTTGTATGTTAACTTTTTTATACCTGACATAGAACCCTACTGAGAATAAGCCAAACTTTAGGAGACACAGAGAAAAGATGAGTTATGTACATAGCTGAATTTTAAATTTTCGGCTTAGGAGAAAGGACGGAGCTATGTGAATGGAAAGCAAAATTAATTTAATAATGTGATTGGAAATAGGGAAGTACTAAGATTTCTGAAAGGGACTTGCATGTTGAAAATTATTAGAGGGATTCTTCTTAAGAACGATAAATTTTCCTTAATATTTCCTGATTGCCCATAGTTGTCTAGAGTTGAGACCCCTTCTATGTTAGTATGTCCATTGGTGGTGTGCAGGTCTTGTTTGATGAAACTTCATGGGTCTGAAGCTTCTCTGAGATTTCTAGGAGACTGAGTTTGAGCAAACTTCCAGCTTCTCTGCACTTTACAATCTTTCTACCTCCTATTCTAATAGGATCCCTGAGCCTTAGGTACAGGAATTCTATTAAAGATGTAATTTGTATTGGACACAATGCAATCTCTTGTTCTCTGTATTTTGCATGGTTGTAGTTTTCTGTAATAATTTGTTCCTTACAAAAGTGTTTCTTTAATGAGGAGTGAGAACTAAATAACTGTAAGTATAAGGACAAATATTTAGCATGTAGTTAGAAATTGGAAGTGTCCCCCTGATTGGTTTTTTAATACCAAGTAGTTATCCCTGATATCCTAGATAACAATACTACCATAAGTATCATAATATGAGCAGGTTGTGTTAATGTATTTAGGAATAAGTATATTATATAATGTATATATGTAACAATAATTAAATGGACCATGAATTTCAGGGATATATGGAAAGAATTAGAGGGAGGAATGATAGATGATATATTAATATTATAATAAAAACTGTTATAAGTAAATTTTAAAAATATAAGAGGGGTTTTTTTCTACTAGTTTTATTCATAATGGAACAACACAGGAAACAATCTAGCTTAGGTTTCAGGGAGTTTAGCTGTGAGGTAACAGTCGCGAAGCACAATTGTTCCTGTGGGTAAAGCCACTCTGAATTTCAGTTAGCAAGAAATGGTATATATGAAGATTCTCACTGTAGACCAGAAGGCCATTCTTCCAACATCTTGTTAGAGTGCTGTCCCCTGTGTTATGTGCTACAGTGTAAGTGCAACAAGAATCTGTTCTTTACACACTACTACTCTTATAAAAGAGAAACAAGTTTTTGCCATAAATTCCAAGAAAGGACAAACTTAGAGGAACACGAAAAGGTCAGTGCAAATTTTGGATCTTCTGAAGAAAAAAAATTGAAATCCTTGATTATTGTTATTGAGGTTAAAATTCACTATTTTGTTTTAGAATTCACTATACTATTTTCTTTTTTAGAGACAAAATTAAGGGGTGTACTATCATTATTAGGCTGTATTTGGGTGGTCTTTGAGGTTCACTACTACAATATAGAGAAAAAGACTTTATGTAATGCTTGGCTATAACTAAAATATAAACAGCAAGTGTTTTGAGGGATATATATGTGATAAGTTATTTCTCTGCCAGTGAAATAATACAATTCAAGCCAGATTAGAGTATATTAAATGCAGGCTTTTTAGGAAGCTGCTCTTAGGTTGTCCAGTTCACTGGCCCCAAGGACTGAAGCCAGGAAAGGTACCAGGAGGAGAAGTGGGGAGGAGGAAGAGAGAGAATGGACACTGCATAGATAAGGGGAGAGGGAGATGGGCAAGGGGGACAGGACCAAAATGTCTGAATTACATAGGGAAGAGCTACTGGGTTAGGGCAGGGTATGCCAGGTAGGAACTGAGGAATGCTGGGAGAACTTGGAGGCCGGTCTGCTTTAAATGTAAACTATGCACCTCAATTTCTTGAACCAGGGTCCAAACCAAACAATACATGTTAAAGAAATTGCTGAAATAGTATTAGTTAACTAATAAGCAAGTCTACTAAACCAGTGTGCAGGGGAAAAGTGAGACAGTAGAAAGGGTGATTCCTGTTGCTGTCCACTAGGTGGGGTCCTAGGCCAATACAGGAGGAGAAGGTGAGACGTAGGGAATGAGATTCAGGAATGGACTATTAAACAAGCATATGCTCTTGTAAATTGAATTGATTTGATCACTATAACTGCAGAACAAACAGTAGATTTAGAATTTGACAAATGAAATGGAAAAAGATAAAGAATTTTAAACAATAAATTTTGCTTAGAAACCTTAAGTAAGTACAAATTATTTCCCCAATTAACATTAGAAAAATGCTGTGTAGTTTTTATAAACTAGCAAAGATCTCTATATTCTACATATTTAATATTGTTTGGGTTGTTGACATCTTCAAGGGAGTGTTTTATAGACAGTTAATACACACTGGAAAAGTTGCCATAAATAAAAACGAAAACATAATTTTGGTTTCTTACAATTTGATCATCAAGTCAAATAAGTAGCTTTAGGGTTGTTCGTTTTTTAGCCCTTGAAGCTGGAGTGTGTAGTTACATCCTTTGCTGCAGACAAATTTAAAATAATAATGTGAATATGGTGAGGTCAGGGAGTTGACTCCGTGGACAGAAGCACTTGGCTGTACAAGCCTGACAACTTGAATTCAGATTTCAGAACCCACACAAAAAGCCAGCTGTGGTAGGGTGCATTTGTAATTCCAGTGTTACTATGGTGAGTCAGGAAATCACTGAGAGGCTTGCTGTCCAATATGTCGATGGTGGTCCCAGAAGACTTTTCTTTTAAGATCTAGAGAAATGACTCAGCAGTTAGGAAGCTTGCTTTTACAGGGGACTTGGGTTTCTAGCACCCACTTGACAGTTCAGAACTACCTGTCACTCTAGTTCCAGGGGATCTGACTCCATCTTCTGCCCTTCAAGTGCACAGTACAAGTGAGTTGCACAGAAATACATGCAATCAGAACACTCATATAGAAAATAAAAATAAATCAATTCTTTTTTTAAAAGTCTTTAATGTGGTTGTTTGATTGGAAGTAAATAAAAAAAGGTTTTATTGATCTTGGTAAATGAAAAGGAATCTTTTGAATATACCTGAGAAACTTATATTCCAGTAAATTTGAAAATATAAAGGAAATGAATGAATTGTGCAAAGTTTAACATCATAGGTATATTTGTTATATGTTTGTCTTTCAAATCTGAATTAGGTTTCTTAGGTTCAGAAACAGAAACTGAAGCATTTGTAGTGGTGTTTGCTTATAATCAATCCCAGCACTGGGAGGCTGGGCAAGAGGATCTGAGTTGGAAGTCAGCTCAGCCTGTATAGAGAGACCTTGAATGAAAAAAAAAAAAAATGTAACCTATTATTCTTCATCTTAAAAAGTAGTCATATGCTTTATGGTAAAGAGACCGCTAAAGGAATTTAACATAAGTGTGGTTTCTGATTCCCCTTCTGTTCACAGGGCCTTGGTCCTTTGTTATAACCTTGAGTCTTAAAAACTAGTAGGAAAACTGGTATCCCAAGGAGATCACAATTCTTATTATCTAGAACACTGGCCAGGCCTTACTTTAAAAATTCATAATGGACACTCAGACAGACCACATTCAGACATTAAATATAAGACAGTCTCTAGTGATTACAGCATAGCTTTCTTGAGAAAAACATGCAGTTTGGCAAGTTGGCACAAAACTGAGTTTTAGCAAAGTGTGTACTTCAGAAATTGGCAATTATGTGTTAAAATTTTACTTGAATGTTACATCATCATGACCTATGATCTCGTTGGTCAGTTTAAGCAGATGAAATTTTACTTTTGAATCTTGACATTTAAAAAGTAATAATTACTACACATTTTACATTAATATGTGCTTCTTGCTTTGTGTGTAAGCAAGACTTTGAAAATATCTCTAAAATCTTTCTCTGCCTCCCCACACCACACCACCTCACCCCAATCATTCCAGAAGGGTGCTGGAGTGCAGCCACTACATCTGGCTTTTATGTGGGTTGTGGGGTTTGCACAGCAGAGGTGTAAGTCCACTGAGACATCTCCCTAGATATAGAGTTACTTTTAAAATTACAAGTAGAATTTGAGTAGTGATGTTGTATATACTTATATTTTCTAATAAATTAACAAAGGGTTATTTACAATGTCTAAAATATGTCTTATTTAATGAGATGACCAGCTAAATAAGCAGTGTTTGTGAAGGTACTTATGCATTGTGAGGAGTATTGGGTGGGTGAGGAAAATTCATTGTGGAAGTCTCAAGCCACTATACAACATTTCAGAGTTATGGTTAGAAAGGATAATGAAGGCAAAATCTGTACCTATGTAACCTTATTGATATGCCAAGAAACGTGTCTTGGCAATATTGACTTTTAGCGGGCCATTCAATAATCAAGCCTTTCCTGATATAGTTGGTAATAGTCTTTGTAAGGTTGTTTACTCACCTATAGCCTATCTTTAAATTATGTAAATAGGGCCAGGAGAGATGGCTTAGGAGTTAGGAGCACTTGCTGCTAATGCAGAGTGGTATGTTTTGTAAAACATGGTATGATGCAGTGGGGAAGGGAGGGCCTTAGCAGGCTCATGATGAGGTACCATGGGAGGTACCCCCCCATCAAAGGTACCAGCTATACAATGGGTTTAGTATAAAATGAAGTTTATTTTGGGGCATAGAACTGGGGTTGAGAATGGAGTAGAGGCAGAGAAAGAGAAGGGACAGAGAAGGATGGAGATGGGGAGGGGAGAGAAGGAATTGGCCAGCCATGAGAGAGTGAGGTCAGAGAGGGAGACCAGAGAGAGAGAAAGGAGTCAGAGAGAGAGAGAGAGGGAGGCCAAACAGTTCTTTTATAGCAAGCCAGACTCTTTTATAGCAAGCCGGACTCCTACCTGGTTATTGCTAGGTAACTGTTGGTGGTACCTAGAAGAAATGTTACCACAGGGGATCTAGGATTAGTTCCTAGCATCTACATGGCAGCTCACAACCATCCATAACTCCAATTTCAGGGAATCCAACATTGTCTTCTAATTTCCACATGGGATTAGTCATACTCTTGGTATACAGACATATATGCAGGCAAAACAGAATAAATAAATCTAAAAAAAAAATTTAATGAAGTAATTAGGGTTTAGGGAAAATTCAAACTTCTTCATGACCACAGTGCTAGTAGACCGTGGATAAGTTCTTGCTGCTTTTTCCATAGCATACAGATAGTTTAATTTTGGTTGTTTTTATTGTGCATCTAGTGTAGATAATACGTTATTTTTTTATGAGACTATTCTTTATTTTCTTGCCTTGTTTTTAACAACTTTATTTTACAAAACAAAGATAAATGTACAGATTTTAAGCATTTTTTTGCATAAAATTATACAATACATTTTTGTCAGTACTTTTTTCAGATTTTAAAATAATTTTTACATAAAACTGTATGAATATATTTTTTAGTCAGTACTTGATATTTTTAAAGGTTTGATAGTATGCATTGAAAACTTAATAGTTACAATGAGCATAAAGTACATGTAAAACAAAATGTAACATGGAAATAGTCAAAGTTTTCTTGTTGTATAAAGATTTTTTTGTTTTGTTTTATTTTGTTTTCTTTATTTCTTGGACTTCATACAGTCTGTGAGTTGTTTCTGGGGCAGTGCGAGCCTCTGGGGTTAGCATCCCACTATCAGTGACTGCATATTATGTCTGTTCTTTTGTGACTGGGTTATGTCACTCAGAATGGTATTCTCTAGATGCAGCCATTTTCTTAAGAATTTGGTCAAGTCATTGTTTCTGGTGGCTGAGTAGTATTCCATTGTGTAAATGTACCACAATTTTTGTATCCATTCATCTTCTGAAGGACATCTGGGTTCTTTCCAGCTTCTGGCTATTATAAATAGAGCTGCTATGAACATTGTGGTGCATATATCTTTGTTGTGTACTAAGGTGTCTCTGGGGTATATGCCCATAGATAATACATTATAAGCTCAGAAGCTATGGAAGATCTTAGAAGGACGTAGATTGGCAAAAAATAAATGAACTACAAACTAATTTTCCTAAAACAACAAAAGAGTAAAAAATTGATATTAAGTAATGGACCTAAGGTTTGAGACCCAATAATTACTTTTTAAAAAGAAAATTAGATAAAATGGAAAACTTTGTTTCAAATTTGTTCTTCTATCTACAAAGAGTCACAGTGAAATTGCTAGAAAGTCACTACTGCTTCCCCTCAAACTATATATATATATATATATATATATATATATATATATATATATATAGAGAGAGAGAGAGAGAGAGAGAGAGAGAGAGAGAGAGAGAGAGAGAATAAACTATTGTTGGCTGATTTGTTTTTGTTTTTTGTATCTTGGTCTAAATACTCAACCAACTGTACTGCAATAGATAATCAATGGGATGGGGGGGGTACTACAACTCCCATGGTTTTTTTTTTTTTAAACCTTCACCCTTTATACTTCACTTTTTGTTATAAGTATGTACAAGAAAAAGTTATATGTGTATAATTTGTAACTAAGCATAGAAGTTCTAGAGATATTTGAATTGAGAGGTAAGTGAAATCAGTCTATAAAGATTAGACGTTTATCTCTCTTGAGAATTAAAATCATAGAATCTTACCTGTAAGATTAAGATTGTACTGGCTAGTTTTATGTAAACTTACCACATGCTAGTCATTTTTGGAAGAGAGAATCTCAATTGAGTAATTGCTTCTACCAGATTGGCCTGTGGGCAAGCTTGTGGTGAATTTCATTAATTACTGATTGATAAATATTGGAGGGTCCAGCCAATTGTGTACAGTGCCACTCCTAGGTTGATGGTCCTGGCATGTATAAGAAGGTGTGATAAGCAAGCCACAGGGAACAAGCCAGTGAGCAGTAATACTCCATGGCTTCTGTATTAGTCAGGGTTCTCTAGAGTCATAGAACTTATGGAATATCTCTATATCTTAAGGGAATTTGTCGTGATGATTTACAGTCTGTAGTCCAACTAAACCAACAATGGTTAGCTGTGAATGGGAAGTCCAAAGATCTGGTAGTTGCTTAGTCTCACGAGGCTAGTTGTTTCAGCTGGTCTTCTGTAGAAGTAGATGCCAGCAGATGTGTTGGTGAGTACATGCAAGCAGGTGAAGAAGAGCAAATCTTCCTTCCAATGTCCTTGTATCGGCCTCCTAGAGAAGAAGGTATGACCCAGATTAAAGGTATGTGCCACCATGCCTAGATCTGGGACTTGTTTTGTCCCAGGCTGACCTTGAATCACAGATCTCCTTGCCTTAGTCTCCTGGGATTAAAGACATGTACTACCTTGCCTGGGCCTAAGCTTCTCATGGCCACTGTGCCTCAAGATCTCTAAGCCAAGATCCAGGTCAGAAATGTGTGTCTTCCAGCATCAAGATCTGGATCACAGGTGAGCCCTATAATTCTGGATTGCAGTTCATTCCAGATAAAAGCAAGTTGACAACCAGGAATAGCCATTACAATCCACCCCTTGTCAGCTTGACACAAATATCTCATTCCACATAAACAATAGCAAGGTCATGAATACGCCTAACACTATACAACTATTCCTTGTGCAATCACAAATGCATTTGTAAGTTTACAATGGGGCAGTGTCTCTTGGGAACATTCTTTTAGTGTTTCAATTTAAATGCCGTTTGATGTTAAAGAAATTGGAAGAAAGCACAAATAGCTATACAAATGTGTTTTTAACAAAACAACAGAAGCATTCATATTACTTTGTAATTCTGTTATTCCTTTCTTAGCCTGTTGGTTTAAGGACTTCCAAAGCCCAAAATGATCAGGGGGACGTTTGAGCTGGGAGCACTCCCCACTCTGGAACCAGAACTAATAGGCTGGCAAGACCTAGAGTTGCGGGGACAGGAAGCAAAAATTTTCCTAGAGGGTCACTAGTAAAAGAGTTAAAATTTTAAGTTGGCCCCACTTGAGGACAAGTATGTCTCAAGGCTAAAAACAAAAACCGCAGACCACCTGGTCTTGATAAGGTCTAGCTCCGAAGTCCTGAGAAAAACAAGTATAAAGGTCAGCATGCCCCAAAACAGGGTGGCCTAAAGTTAAACCATGTCCAAAATAGACAGAGTGTGCCAATTTAAATAAACCAATAAAATTATTATGCGCCTGTTGCTAACTGCTTATGTGATTTTCCCTATAAATACTTCTCCCCATTTGAGTTTGGGGTCGACTCTTCTATCTCCTGTGTGAGATATATGTTGTCCTCAGAGCTCTGATCTAAATAAACCTCTTGCCTGATTGCAGCAAGATAGGCTCTCTGTTAGTTCTTGGGTTCACATTTTCCCAGTACTTAAGTGAGGGGCTTCCCCAATTTGGGGGTCTTTCACTAGGAGTGATAGTAAGTGGAACTATTCTCTTTTTCATCCCTTGGTTCTTGGAACCATGGATCCTGGCTATGGGAGAAACTGTACCATATATTGGACACTGATTCGAGGCATATACTAACTTCAAAAGAACTCTGCCCCAGCCCTCCATGCTGCTGCCACCTAATTGGTACTGTAACTGCATCTTTCTATCAGACCAGCTGCTTCAGGATGGTAGGGAATATGGTCAGACCAGTGGATTCCTTGATCATGGGCCCACTGTCGCACTTCTCTGGCTTTTCTTGGTCAGAAGCAATACTGTGTGGAATACCATGACGATGGATAAGGCATTCTGTAAGTCCAGGGATGGTGGTTTTGGTAGAAGCATTATGTTCGGGAAAGGCAAATTCATAACCAGTACCTGCTCCAGCAAGAATGAACAAAATGTTGTTCTTTGGAGGAAGTGGCCCAATGTAGTCAACCTGCCACCAGGTTGCTGGCTGGTCACCTTGGGGAATGGTGCCATATCTGGGACTCAGTGTTGGTCTCTGCTGTTGGCAGATCTGGCATTCAGCAGTAGCTGTAGCCAAGTCATCCTTAGTAAGTGGAAGTCCATGTTGCTGAACCCAAGCATAACCTCCATCTTGGCCACCATGACCACTTTGTTCATGTGCCCATTGAGAAATGACAGGGATAGTTGGGGAAAGAGGCTGACTGTCCACAGAATGGGTCATCTTTTCCACTTGACTACTGAACTTCTCAGCTGAAGTCACCTTTTGGTGACCATTTATATGGGACATAAATATCTTCACATCCTTTGCCCATTTGGAGAGATCTGTCCACATACTTCTTCCCCAGATATCTTTCTCACCAATTTTCCAATCATGATCTTTCCAAGTCCCTGACATCCAGCCAATCTATTGGCTATAGCCAATGAGTCAGTGAACAATCATACATCTGGCCATTTCTTCTTCCAAACAAACTGTTCTGCCCACTGAGAAGATTTTCCTTCACCTGTATCTTTGAAGGTTGTCCCAGAAAGGGGTTGTAATATTGCACCTATCTACTTCTGGGTGCCTGATTAATGTTCAGAACTGTCTGTAAACCAGGTCTTAGTCTTCTCTTTTTCAGTCAACCTATTCTAGGGAACACCCCATAGGAGCACATTTGGCAGCAGATGGCATTGTAGCAGGAATAAAAACCATAGGCATTTGAGCAACTTCTTCATGTAACTTGCTTGTGCCTTCAGGATCTGCTCGGGCCTGATCATGTATATAACACTTCCATTTAATAATAGACTGCTGCTGTACCAACTTCTTTCTTAGGGTTTTACTGCTGTGAATAGACTGTGACCAAGGCAAGTCTTATAAAGGACAACATTTAATTGGAACTGGCTTACAGGTTCAGAGGGTCAGTTCAGTATCATCAAGATAATATAGCAGCATCTAGGCAGGCAAGGTACAGGCAGAGCTGAGAGTTCTAAATCTTCATTTAAAAGCTGATAGTAGAAGACTCACTTCCAGGCACCTAGGTTAGGGGTATTTAAGCCCATCTCCACAGTGGCATGCCTACTCTAACAAGGCCACACCTCCTTATATGCCACTTTCTAGGCCAAGCATATACAAACACAGCCAGTGCTTCAGTTCCCGTGGAGAAGTGAATTACTCTAACAGAACATCATTCCTGCCTTCTCTACATGCATCTGAAAGTATGATTTCTAGAACTTTGGTTAAATGGAAACCTATTAGAACATGCATAACCGTCTAGAATTCACATGGTTTATTAATTTAAAAAAACTTATATAGTATATAAGGCCACTGTGCAAATGGATATTGAAATAACCTTTTTGTAGCACAAGATAGAACAACTTGCAGGTGTTATTTCTTTCCTTCCACTATGAGTTCCTACTATTGAAGTCAAATGATCATGTTTGGTATGAAAGATCTTTACCTGATGAGCTTACAATTATATGTTCTCCTAGGCTGAGATATTCGGGTTTTCTAGTCCAAATAAGTTACTTTTCTCACTGCTGTGAAAAAAATATTTAATATAAACAGCCTAAGAGGAAAAGGATGTACTTGCTCACAGCTTCACAGGGTTCAGTCCATGTTTGCTTAGTCCTGTATGCGTAGGTTTAATGTCATGGCTGCAGGAGCATGTGGCAAAAGAGCTTTTTATATAGGAGACTGAAAGTAGAACTAGATAGTGGTCAGGGTTATAATATGCCTCAAAGGCTTGTTCCCTATGACCTATTTCCTTCAGCTACATCCCATCTCCTAAAGTTTCTCACAGTCATTATCTGGGCAGTAAACATTCCAAGCACAAGCCTGTAAGGAACGTTTCATATTGAAACCATAGCTGTTTCGTATTGTTCCATGAAGCTGTTTTCTTTTTGTGGCGATACAAAGCTCAAGAAATGGGTGTGTGCACGGGTTTGTTATGTCAGTGTGCGACTGTCTGTGACAAACACTTCTCCATAATACAGTGCTTTTCCATCTTACATTTTCCTTAGGTGTCATAAACTCATTAGATTAATAGATTCATTTAGAAATATAAGGTGTACTCTCAACTTGCTTCAGTTTCTTGTCATGCAGAGAAGAGTTAGTACTGTTTTCTATTGTCAGGAGTTTGGCTTTGTGAGCCTGGGAATAAAGGTTTTCTGAGCCGATTAGATCGCAGGAGAATGTAGGTCACAGTGTCACCTGCTTTGGATCTGCAATGCTGCTGACTATATGTGTGTCTTTGTAATTTGCCCATAGTTTTATGCCAGTGGACTTGATGTACCAGAGTAGAGATTTGTAGATTGGCAAACAAATTCACAATAACTCTGACTTGTTTTTATTGTTACAAGAATTTGTAGCTCATGTGTCTTATTAAATAAAACCAATACTTTAAATTAGTTATCTCATTTAGACATGGCTCACATCTTGTGTGTCTAAGTAATTTTTTTTAGTAATTTTTTGTTTTTACTGTTTTAGTGGAAGAAAATTAAATAAGAAAAAAAATTAGTTACTATTGGAACCCCTCCCCATACACAAAATCTTTGTAAAAGATAGTAATATTCAGTGGAAAAGATCAAAAGTCATACTTGTGTAATTATGTATGGTTTAAGCATTCATTTTTCTATAAACAGTCTTTATCTCTTTCCTTTACGATTTACACAGTTTTTCTTCTTTGTCTTAGTTTGTGTCTCACATCATTCAGTGTGTATCCGCCACAGTTCTATATTATTCTGGTACTGTTTGAAGAGTCAGATGGAATTCTGAAAAGCTTTCGCAGAGGAAAACTGAACTATGGCTCTAAGACCAGTGGAGCAGGCTGGCCATAGGGACAAGTAGAAGCTGAAGGTTAAAGTTTGTTTGCATATTCACCTTAGTACTTTGGAGTTACTGAAACTAATTAATCAAATTTTTTTTTTTTTGCTTGTTAACACTAGGAATATAAAGCAGTCTGTATGTGAATAGATTGTTTTTCTCTTATTTTCTATAAAGGAATTTCCACAGGCTTATATTTATTGCTCTCTTGGTTTCAGAATGCTCACATACAGATATTTCCACTGCACATCTAACTTTAGGGAAAGTGTATTTTCATTAATATGTTTATCACTATAATATACTAAAAAAGGAAATTTAGTCTCTGCAGAGTTTCAGAAATTAAAATGAGAATTTTCTTGACCCATTCCCTACTTTGTTCAGATAAACTTGTTTTTTAACTTCTGAAATTTATCTAAAGAGCTTTGTTTATGATGCTATTTTCATTTCATTGAAGATGATAATTAAGTTCTCTTCTTGATTCACCCTTCCCCATACACATTTTAGTTAACTTTTAAATCTCAGTGTACTGTTAATGTCATACCAATATGAATGTACTTCTGTCCAGTTTTAGGCAGTTGTCATTGTCCAAGGAGTTATTAGCCTTAAAATTTGTTATGATTAAAATTCTAAAACCTGCTTCTTAGGTCCTGGGCTTAAAGGTGTGCACCACCATACCCACTCTATTTATTTATTTATTTATTTATTTATGGTTTTTTGAGACAGGATTTCTCTGTGTAGCCCTGGCTGTCCAGCAACTAACCCTCCCCACTAGACCAGGCTGCCTACCTCTGCCTCCCAAGTGCTGGGATTAAAGGTGTGCACGCCCATTGCCCTTCATGACTGTTTACTTTTAAAACAACATGTTTTTATTTTATAAATTTGTTTTCTTTTGTCTTTGGGAATATTTTCTTCTGCTTCCTGTAATGTGTATATCTCCCCTTCTAACCCATGTTTTAGTCTTTCATTGTTCTAAACCTGTCTCAAATATCTAGTCAACCATGGTTTTCTCCTCACACTTGAGAGGGCCATTACATGGTGTATTTTTGATAGTAGATTTTGTTAAGGTGTAATTAGTCCAGTTTTTTGTTTGTTTTGTTTTCAGGCCCTTGTATAGGTCCTCTCTTTACTTGTTTTTTTCCCATTTAACTCTTCACCTTTGTGTTTGAGTGGTAGGTGATGGCTGCTGTGATGGGCCTGGATACTTGTGTTCTAGAAGACCAGGAGAGACACTGAACTTCTTTCTGTTTGTGGTTCAGTTCAATTACTCCAGCCCTCAGCAGGATTAGAGTTAAGTTAGCCCAGACTCCTTCTGGTTGGTTGATTCAGTCTCATTACATAGCAGAGCCTTGGCCATTATGCTGAGTGTGTATTAAAATTATAAGTTGATGTTTAACCATTTGAATCAGTCCTGCTTTTAAAGCAGCCTCAGATGCTCCCAGTCCTCAACACAGGATTGTAGTTCAGGTAGAGTTGGGCAGCTTCTTGTTATTTTCCACTGTAGCACCTGCTACCCAAGAAAGTACCTACCTGACTCAAAAAAGCTGAAAGCACAGTTTATTGTTTCACTATTTACATTCATTTCACCTTCCCACATTTTGTTGACTTGTCTGTTGATATCTCATTTCCAGTCTTCTTTGCCTTAAGAGTTTATACCAGTCACTATTCACTATCAGTAAGAATTGAGATAACCCAAGCAGTCCTATGTTTAGTCCATTATTTTCACTTAAGGAATGGGGTCCTTCCTTCCTTTTCTCTTCTCGTTTTCTTTCTTTTTTTAGTTTTAAACAGGGTCTCTGTACACAAGTCCTGGCTGTCCTGGAGCTCACATGTAAACTAGGCTGACTTCAGACTCACCAAAATCTACCCATGTCTGCCTCTCAGGTGCTTGGATTAAAGGTGTGCACCCCCCCCCCCCATGACCAGCTTGAAAGGACTCTGTAACAAGCTTGCTCTTTTATTTCTTCTAGCAGCTAGAACAGTATTTCTGTAGCAACTAACTACTTCTAGATAACTTTTGTTGATTACCTTCTTTTTACTAAATAACTGAACTTGAGTTTTCTTCTCTTTGGTCTAGCATATCATGAAAGAATATCTTAAATTTGATTTAGACTTGGTTTTCTCAATCTTGCCTTGGTGAAAAAAGCTTTAGAGGTTTTCTTTTGAGCAGTGCTTCTTGCTGCTAGAGCTTTTTCTGAGTTTTCTTCCTTAGGTCTGGTTTTTATTACATCTTATACTTTGAACCATAAGAAATTGTCAGTAGGTGAGCAGTTTGGGCCTATAAAAATAAGTCTTATGTGATCAGCTTTAAGAATTAAATAGCTTAGCAGCCAAGTTAACAGACTCCTCTGACTCGTTTAGAAATTCATTCTGATCGTTCACAGGAATACTCTAGTAGGAGAAAAGGTTGAGACAAATGTAAATTCTTCATGCTGAGTAAAGGTTATGTTGTACTCCCTACTAAGTATAGTGCTAACTAAGCTAGAACCATGCTAGAGTCCAGTGTGCAGCACAAGCAACACAGTGCCTGACAATGTAGCCACTGCCCCATATTCCTTAATACTGGCCGCTAGGCTATTATGTCCTTATATAGGATTCGAGCAAATATCAAGGTAGCTGAAATCATAGTATTACTTTGTTTATTCTGCATTCAGTTTTCCTTCGAATGCAACCCTCCCGTTTATTATAAAATAATCTGTATGGATGTTTTTACTTGTCTGTCTGTGTACCACATGTTGTGAATTGCCATGTGAGTGGTGGAACAGCAGTTAGTGCTCTTAACCACTGATCTATTGCTCTATGGCTTGTGTGATTTCCTTTAGCAATAGAGCTTTAAAGTGGCTTTCTAAATTTTGTAGAAATAAAACACACAATAGTAAAGGATGCATTACCAGAGTTGCATTGTTTCTTTTGTTTTTTGAGACAAGTTTCTTACTGTAGCTCTGGCTGGCCTAAACCATGTAGACTAGGGTGGCCTTGAATTTAGAGACGATGCCTGCTGCCTCCTGAGTACTAAGATTAAAGGGATATGCAGCTATATCCAGCTAAGTTATGTTGTTTTTAAGGACTTGAGTTATTTGGGGTGCTGTTAAGATAGAATGTAAGAATTAAGAATGCATATTGTAATTGCAAAGTAATCACTCTAAGAAAGACACACAATGAATAAGACTGATTAATCAAAAATAATTTAAGAGAAAAACAGATGTGCTGGGTATGATGGTGTATGGCTACAGTCCTTGTACTATACTGAAACTAGAATAATATGATTGCCAGATGTTCATGGTCAGCCTGGACTATGTAGCCAGACTGTCAAATTGAGAAGAGAGATGAGGAGGAAGAGAGGAAAACAGAGCAGAAGAGAGGGGGAGAGGAGAGAGAACAAAGCTAAATGATAGAAAATATACAACAGTTGTCCCTTGATATTTGGAAGGGGGATTGGTTCCAGTTCCCTGTCATTCCTCATTTATAGGTGTTTAAATTTATAGGTGTTCTGCTCCCTTACATAGACTATTGTATTTGCATACAGCTTACAGCCTCTTGTGTATTGAATTCCTTTCTGCTTTCTTATAATATCTAGCACAGTGTAGATGCTGTATAAATAGTCGGTACTTTGTATTGTGTTACTAATAATGGAAGGAAGTTTATGTCACCAGAAATTTGAATCTATTGTTTGATTAAACAGATAAGGACTCTGTAAGCACCACCCCAAAAGAGTCCATACAACTAGCACAGATCAAACAAACTAGACTTGAAGGAAAGAAATATAGGCAAGTTGTGGTAGTGCCTTTAATTCTAGCACTCAGGAGGCAGAGACTGGTGGTTCTCTGTGAGTTTGAGGCCATCCTGATCTACAAAGCAAGTTCCAGGACAGTGAGGGCTATTATAGAAAATCCCAGTCTCTAAGTAAATAAATAAATGCCACTAAAGATATAGAACAAGCTTAAAATGCCAAAATGACAGATGATTGCCTAAACTCTAACCATTCTCATGTGGTGTTTGGGAAATTTCCTGTGGCCAGTTTTTCTACTTGCTACTCTAGAGATGTTTCTGGTAGTCTAGAGGAAGGATAGTTGTTTCTTTGTGTCACCAGCTCTGGTAGTGTTCATGTTTAATATGTTCTGTATGTCACACACAGTTGTAAAAGAATACTTGGGAGAGTCTCAAGCATAATAACTTTAGTGTTTTAGTTATTTTTTAAAATAATTTTTAATCCTTTAAAAATGCCAAGTATAAAAAGAAAATTTAGGTGAGGACTAAGAAGCTGATTATTGTTTTATTTTGAAATAAGATCTCACTCTGTAGCCCAGAGCACTCTTGCATCTACTTTGTAGTCCAGGCTAACCTCCTGTGTGATGTGATCCTCCTGTCGTAGTCTCACAAGTGCTGAGAAATGTATTATGAATGTATATGTGTATACATATGTATGGGTACTGTCATTTGTACATGTATATGTGGAAGCCAAAGGTTGACAGCAGGTATCTTGCTTAATTTTCTATCTACCTTATTAGTTTGCATTATTTAGTGTGTGTGTATGCACATGTATGTGCCTCTGCATACATGTATAAAAGCCATGGCATATGTATGTCACAGTGTACATGTAGAAGTAAGAGGACAAGTTATGGCAGTTGGTTCTCTTCTTACTATATTGATTTTGGGGATATAAGTTAGGTCTTTGAATTTGGTAATAGCAGCACCTTTACCGACTGAGCTATCTCCGATGTCCTTTTTGGTTTTTGACAGTTATAGTGATTTTTCTTATCAGAAAGCTCATAGGTTATTTCTTTGGAGATTTTGTTCCTATAATTGAATCATGTTTCTTTTTTCCTCCCCTTCTCTTCTAGGGGTTTTGTTATATTGCCCACATTTGCCTCAAATTTCTGGGCTCACCTTTTTTGTATACTTTATCATTCCTTTGCTGGGATTTGGAAATTAGTAGAGATAGCTAACTCTTCCAATCTCTGTATTCTGGCTTTTTCCATAGAAATGTTTTTTGTTTTTTTTTTTTTTCCCAAAAAGCAGACAAGAACCTCTCAAGTTTTTTTTTTTTTTTTTTCTGATTTTTTTGCTTTCTCCTTTTATTATTTAAAACTGCAGCTTTAACATGCTGGTTTTCCATTTTTCACTGGCTTCAAAACTCTTTTGCCCTTTCTGGGTGGGTTAAATCAGCTAACAAAAAAGTTACTTGGTCCCTTGGGTAATAAGCCAGATGTTAGTCATGGTCCACACTGATTTGGATCACCCTGGTATTGTGCTGTGAGAAGGAAATACATCTTTTGTGTACTCTTCACAGAGTAAGAAAAGTATACAGGTATATGTCGTGCAGCATATAATCTTTCATCACTTTGGAGCTACCCTCTCCCAGAGATAAGAAAACCCAATGGGCTGAGTGACCTGGTGTGTTTTTATGCCAAGTTTTAGGAGTATTTGGAGATGGAGACCTTGGGTTGGATAAAGACTGATGTAATGATACCAAACTGAACACCCTTAGCAAGTCCTGCTTGTTGAGATCCTTCTCTTTGCTTCATATACAGTGATGAAGATATTGTTTTCCTCCAAGCATGGTGAAGGAACTCTAATGTGGGATATTATAACCTACACAGTAGCAGGTGCTGGGATAGTATACTCCAAATGGGTTTCCTGTGCTGTCTGCAAGGGCAAGTTGTAAACAGGCACACCAAATGTCAGAGGTTTTACTGGTCTTTTTACTTGAAAACCTATTTGCTTTTCAGTGTTCTAGATGTTAGAGTTAAGTTGGTCTCTAGAATTCTAGTGACCTTACAGGCTGAATATTATTTTAAACTCCAAATCTCTAGATAACAATTGGCCCATGGCTTCCTGGTATGCCATTTTAAAGATGCCACTCTCCCTAATGTATATTAAATATTCATATTGCCAAAGAACTTCTTTCTCTTTACGTATTTTTTGTAATTTGGGTTAGTGTAACTGCAGTAAAACACCATGACAAAGGAAAGAGTTTATTTGACTTATGCTTCCACATTACTGTTCATCATCAAAGGAAGTAAGGCAGGAAGTCAAAACAGTGCAGAAACTGATTCAAGGCAATGGAGGAATGCTGTTTGCTGGCTTGCTCCCAGTAGCTTGCTCAGCCTGCTTTTTTTTTTTTTTTTTTTTAATAGAACCTAGGACCATCCTTCCAGGAGTGGTCCCACCCTCAATGTTCTGGGACTTCTATCAATCATTAATTAAGGAAATGCCTTACAGACTTACCTACACCCCAGTTTCATGAAGGCATTTTCTCAATTGAGGCTTCCTTCTTTTCAGTGACTAGCTTGTGTTCAGTTGACATAAAACTAACAAGCATGATATTTCTAAGAAATTATTAAGGAACTGTTATGACTATGTGTAAGCCATTTCATCTTCCTCTCACCCCTTGCCCCATGAAGTTTATACTTACAAACAGGAAATGAAATCTATAAAGTATTGATAATGCAACTTTAGAATTTATACAGTTCCTTTTAGTATAATAAAAGAATAAGATGGTAATCATCACATATCTTCTTTAAGAATTTCCTAGCACTCCACAAGGATCTATCTGTTGTCCAGGATTTACACAGCACTGTGCAGTTGAGACATGGAGAATATAAGGCATTCCTTCAAAGTTTTATCATTTAATTTTTTAATTTATTTTTTTATTTTATATGTGTGAGTGTCTTACCTGCATGTGCACCACATGCATGCCTGGTACCTATAGAAGTCAGAAGAAGGCATCAGATCCCCTGAAACTAAAGTTCCAAATGGTTATGAGCCACTGTGTAGGTGCTCGGGACTGAACTCAGGTCCTGTGCAAGAGCAACCAATGCTCTTAACCACATCACTCCAACCCACAAAGTGCTCAATTTTAATTTGTATGAGAGCCATCCTTGATGCATAAGAAACCAAGTAACAGTAGAACATCAAGTAGCTCATGTATACTGTGAGAACTATCTGCACTTGGATCAGTTTTCCAAAATCTCTTTGAGTTGAGAAGCAACTGAAATAATGAGAAGCTGAAATAGATGAGGTTTAGTTTTAGTCCTATCTCAGTATCAGCCCTGAAGAAAAGCTTGCTTGTGCAGGCTTGTATAGATAGTTTTGTTTGTACGAGCAGAAATGTGGAACTACTCTAAAGGTCATTCAGAGTGGCTAGGTAGACTGCTCTTTGTCCATACTGTGAGATATTTGGCAGCAACAGAAAGTGGTATATGTAAAATATGTAGGCCATATGTCCTGAGAATAGCTTAGGAGTAAATTGTTGGGTTTTTATTTTTCAACATTTTATGTTTTAATTGACAAAAATTATAAACTTTATCATATATGGTGGGGTTTTGTTATATGTGTATATATACATATTATAGAATAGATAAAATAAGTTTATTATTATTAGCATAGCTACATTTTTTATAGAAAGAACACTTAAAATTTGTTTTACAGAAAAATAATTACTGTTACTAAGTTTAGGCATCATTATTTTATTACATAACAGATTTCTTATCTAATTTTTTAAAATCTTGTGGCCAACATCTTCCCAGTTAATCCAACATAACTTAATTTTCAGACACACCAGGAGAGGGCATCAGATCTCACCACAGATGGCTGTGAGCCACCACGTGGTTGCTGGGACTTGAACTCAGGACCTCAGAAGAGCAGTCAGGGCTCCTTACCACTGAGCCATCTCTCCAGCCCTGAATTTTTTTCACAAAGGAGTCCCAAACCAGTTAGGAGGCTGAGGCAAGAAGGTAAAGAGATCAAGGACAGCCTGATCCACATTAGAAGAACTGGGAGATGGGAAAATTGGAGAAGATACACTATGATATAAACTGGGTTAGAAAGCCAAACCAACAAATTTTGTAACTATAAAATTGTTTTTGTAAGTACATATGTACACAAATTCATAATAAAAGATGTGGATTACAATAATTATAACAGCTAAATGCTCAAAGGTTAATTATAGATTTAAAAAATAAAAAACCCAGTGGGAATTTATCAAAGTACTATAATATTCTAATTGGTTTATAAATAAGTTTATCTTATTCTTTATGTACTGATTGTGTAAATTTTGTGGAGTTTTACTTACCAGTTTCTTTGGGTGTTTTGAGGTCGGTCCTCACTCTATAGCAAAGTTTGTCTTCTAACTCTAGGTAAATCAGCCTAATCTTGAAGAGATGCAATGATCCTCTTGCCTCATCCTCTTGAGTTTTGGTATTACACATTTGCCCCATCAAGCCTGCCATTTTCTAAATTTTTATAAACAACATTTTAATTTGGAAAATATTAAGCCATAAACAGCCATTTATAAATGGGAAATACGTGACAAAAAATAATAAATTAGTTCTTAAAGAAGAAGAACAGGTAGAATTTATATAGAAGGACCATGGAGTTTGCAGGTAGGGCTGATGGATAAGAAGAAAAAGCTACAGTGTTTTAGAAATTTTAGAGATGTTTTGTTATATAAACATATTATTGTGTGTGATGCATGTGTACATGTGCACTCTTGCACCAGCGTCTCGTGAAACTAGTCTCTGCTTCTTCATCCTTGTTCCCTTTCATTTGTTCACTGCACAGATCTCCTATATTGTTCTGGCTATTCAGACCTTCCTATTTAGACCAGAGTGGGCTCAAACTCAAAGAGATCTGCCTGCCTCTGCCTTATGAGTGATAGCATTAAAGACATGTACTACCATGCCCAGCATTAAACATTGCTTTTATTTATTTTTTTTAAAAGCAATGTTTCAATGTATCTTAAAGAACAGGTAGAGATCACTAACATAAAATCTTGACCTGGTAAGTGTGACTGCTCCTTAACTCAGCCACTATTGGGGACCCAGGGTTTTTGTTTTTGTTTTGTTGGCTGTATATTCCTTTCAGTTCAATTAAGATTTTTCCTTTTATTTACTCAGTGCTTGGTGCTCTAATGCTGAGCTAAATCTCCAGCCTCCTTCCCTTCTCTGTTTATGATTGATACTTAAATGTGTACTGTCTGTTGTCTTTTGACATTTTTTATCTGCTTCCATTTCTATTTATGAATAGAAAGAATCTTACTAATCTAATATGGGCTTTGTTTTAGATTACCATGTCTCCTGACATACATGTTTTCTGTCTCTGTCTCTCTCACACACACACACACCCACACACACCCACACACACATAACTTTTTAAGCAGACTTCTTTTTCTTTGTGACAAGGTCTCACTGTATACTCCAGTTTGACCTTAGCTCATTATCCTCTGCTCCATCTCCTGAGTGTGCTGGGATTAGAGGTGTGGGTCACCAAATGAGACTGTTTCATTTTCCATGAGAAAAAAAAGCAACTACTGCAGAAATTCACTGTAAGCCTTGAATTATTTCAATCCAGTGGCCCTTCACCTTGTTAATGCTGTACCCTTTAATACAATTTCTCATTATTGTGACCCCCCAAACATAAAATGGTTTTCATTGCTGCTTCATAACTATAATTTCTAGTGTTATAACCCCAAAGGGTCATGACCCACAGTTGAGACCCACTGTCTTTATCTGTTAGCTTCAGTATCAGGTTATGTTTGCATTCTCTGCATCATAAAAATGGGTCATTTTTCTCTTTTAGGCATAGTTGCTCTAAGTTGTAACTTTCAAGCTTTGAAAGTTTTTTCTTTTGTGTTTATTATTTTAAAACAGGGCAACCCTTCTCTGTTTATGGTTTTTAAGAGGCAAGATTGAAGTTTTTGGAGCCTGCCTTTGTTTAAACTTGTGTAACTTGTCAGTGAGTCCAAAGATACTGTGTCTCTGTAGAATGAGATGAGAGCTT
Organism: Micromys minutus; assembly: GCF_963924665.1. Lineage (NCBI taxonomy): Eukaryota > Metazoa > Chordata > Mammalia > Rodentia > Muridae > Micromys > Micromys minutus. The sequence continues at coordinate 30,172,951 of NC_137972.1, forward strand.
CTTGCATTCTATTTGTAAATAATTAGAAGCCAGTGCAAGGGACTGGAGTAATTGAGAATAGTCTTGCAAGAAACTTTATTTTGTTTTCAAATTAATTTTTCCACTTTTCTTGACTGAAGAATATAATAACATAATAATTATATTTAGGTTTTAGAGAAGGTTCCTGATTTATCTGAAAAGTCCTTACTCTAGCACAAACTTGAAAGGGATGTTTTGAGAAGTCAGTGGAACAGTAGATGTGAATTCTGATTGTACATCCAGAGTTTACACCTACAAAAGCCACAAGCTTAATCCTGCTCACAGAATTGGAGAGCATTGTAGTAGGCACAAAAACCGGTGGATACCAACAAGTTCTGTCCACATTTGAAAGAGGAGGCTGGCTCCTTTAGAAGAAGAGTGGCCAGCGATCTTTGGATCACTCCTGAGATTGTCACTTTCCATTCCCCTTTATCTAAATCGATGCACTCTAAGCTGGTCTATTTGGTTTGTGTGCTAGTTTTTAAAAACACTTTGTTCCAACAAGGGAGGCATTCACCTCTGGAGGCCGCCTTAGCCTTTAACTTGAGCCGGGAGTTGTAGTCACCGTCCAAGCATGCTTCTTGCACCTGACATTCCTTCCCACAGGAGCCTCTCGGTGAATAAGAGGAAAGGCTCGGCCAATTATACTAGACAAAGCAGTACAGCTGCGAGTCAGCTGGGAGGAGTTTCCGTTTGGAGCTGGAGCTGGTGTCGGCTGGCTCTCCCACCTCCTTCTCCCCCCTCGCCACCACCCCCTTCTATTCTCAGGGATTACCTGGGTGGAGGCCGGGCTCTGACTCCAGAACAGGGCAGTAGATGCTACCATAGCGGCAGGTGCCACCCACCTCCAGCCTCAGCCTCAAAAGCAAAAACCGGAGGTTCAGGTGGTACCCGGCACCCTGCCTGAAGGTTGGCGGGAGGGGAAGGGGTGGTCCTTATGGCTGGACCCTCCAGCTGACACAGGAAGTGCGGGGAGAGCCTGGCACTGGGCTGGGATCCGCCCCGCCTGCCGCTCCTAGGCTGTGCTGTCTCCGCAGAACAATGAAGTGCTTCCAAGTTTGCTGAGACTCCTGGGGAATCCATCGAACTCTGTCAGCCTTCAAATGTGCCGCCAGTGACTTACCCCAAGAAGCTGTGTTTTAATAAAAGAAGAAAAAGACACCCTTGCTGGGTAGATCGCTTTGTTAGGAGATCCTCACGACCATGGTCCAGCGCTTTAGCCTCAGGCGGCAGCTCTCCAAGGTGGGTCAGCTTTCTGGTGTGTTTTACCGGGAACTCTGACTGGCTTCCTCAGGGCTTCCTTTCTTGATGAGACTTTTATGTCAAACCTGCCTTCCTCTAGTGCTAAGGAAGGTCTTGGGAGGAAGCGCTGCCTTTTGTTCTTTGATCTGATGGACACAAAGCTGAAGGCTGCCCGCACTGCCAGCCCCAGGCTGTGTCCCTAAAACTGCAGCTGTCATCCTCAAATCTGGACCATACTTGTTATATGTACCCCTGATAGAGTTTCAGGAGAATGTGTAGGTAGGAAATAATTGTAGGTCTGATGTGTATATTTAATTAGCAAAATAATAGCTTGTAGACCAACAGAAGAAAGCCTGCTTGCTCTCTAGAATCAAGGCTTACATACAAATTTCACTAAACTCGGAAAAAAAATAGCACAAAACAGTTGAAGAAGCCAAGACCCACAAGAAAATCTTAAGATGAGGGATTGTGTGGAGACTTAGGTAGCTAGTACAGAAGTGTATAGGAAGTCTTACAGGGAGGCTGGTGGAGCAGCTCTTGGAGAGTTCTAACTAAAAAGTCAGTTTCATGAGAACAGTTTCAAATATAAAATAAAAAAGTGTATTACCTCTTTAAGAAAGATAGTAGTTTTTCTCAGTGGGCTCTCATGAATACAGGCCTGTATGTAGTTTTAGCTCTGTCCTTAGTTAATGCAGAGACTGTGGAAAGAGGAGGTAAGAGGCAAACTTTATTTCAGGACAAACTATTGTGTTCTTCACAGGCTTTATTTTAAAGACATGGCAGTTGGTGGTTAAATTGTGCCACAATTCATTCCCTGTCGACAGAAGTGTAAACAAATAGTCCATTTGTAGACATTCTTAACTTTTTGGCTTTTAATAAGAATAATTAGATCTTACAGTTGGGATCCTAAGGGAAAATCTTGGCTACTCACAGGTAACACCAGTGTAACTGAAGCAGAAGGAGCACCATGCTTGCCCCCATCCTCAGGCTACGTGATAGCTTCTCACAATCTCAGCCTGACAGGGACTTTAGAAATACTGAAATGTATTCCCATCCTGTGTGTGGAGGCACAGAAGGCCCACACTTCTGCTAAACAACATGAAGAGGAGTCCTGTGTTATTCCTTCAGCATTCTTTACTGGTGTGTTTTCAAAGATGTCCTATATGTAATAAGCAGATGCTGTAGAGATTTTTGTGACACTATTCCACAGGAAAGTCTTAACAGCTAAGAGCCAAGCAATAATCATTTAACTAGAGCACAACTGTATTCTGAGAGTTTTGCTGCTAATGCTTCTCTCCAGGTTATTATTTTTACCTTTAACTACACCTCAGTGATTATTGTATGTTACTGTGACTTACACAGGGGCACTACTTAAAATCAGGGAAGGGAAGGAGGCACAGTCTTAGTAGAGAAAAATCAGAGTGAGCAGAGCAGTTCTTTCCACTCACCTTAACAGTGTTCTCAGTTTCTATTATAAATGGCTGTGGGGGAGGGAACCTTAGGGAATTTGTGCCCTTGGCATAGTATGTATTCAGTGGTGAGTAATACCATTTGTAAGGTACTTGAACATGAGGAAGAACCTGAATAGAATGTCACTGCATATTTCCTATACTCACCGAGATTTAAAAACCTAACTGCCTCTGCTCTACCATATGGTAGTCTTGCTAGTAAAAAAGAATCTTGTGCAAGAATATAATTTTCTTAATATCTTGGTGTTTTAATAGGAATTTGTGTTAGAAAATTTGTGAAGGAAACGTTTGTAAACGTTTGTGGTCATTTTAACCTCTATGTCCTAAATTCACTTGCCATGTGACTCCTGTAGACTAGTTATTGTTCACAGGTGGGCTAAGAAAAAAGGGAAACATGAAGGTACAAGAGGAGTAAAGCTCTTCTCTTAGTATACTTTTAAATTCTAGCTTTTGAGAAGCAGGTACAGGTGGATCTCTGTGAGTTCAAGGTCTGCCTATTCTAAGTAGCTAATTCTAGACCAAATAGGCCTACATGGTGTCAAAACTTTTTATTCCCAAGAAAGGTATGTTTACCTGATCTCCTTGAGTAGATCCCAGCTCTTTGCTATTTCAGATTATTTTCTTCCCTGCTAGTTTTTTCCCCTACATGTTACTTCAGAGATATTCACTAAGGAAAACTTTCTTTCTGCTCAACATCTCCTAGATGAGCCAAAATGATCTAGCATAGTGTGGGCATTTCACTTAATTCTCCTATTGATTCTTAAGTTGATTGATGTTTCCAGTAATGTGCCTTTTGGTTTTACTTTTGAATGACAATTATTTCTCAGCATTCAAAAAATAAAATATTTTTAAGATGAGATTTTACTTCCAACCATATCTTTTTATGGAGATCACAACCCTACATCCAAAAGTAGCATGTTTTTTTTGTTTTTTAATTCTTTCTGTTTATGTAAACATCTATAATTGTTTAGTTTTATTACATAAAAGAAAAATAAGGCAATGTTTGTTGTAAAATTGTCAACTTTAATTTTGAGAAATACTCTGAATAGACTCCACTTAGTTCCAGGTTTCATATTTTCATTCAAAGCAGTTAACTTCTTTCTCTTTCTCCTTTCCTGTCTTCCGGCTAGTGCATTCTGGAATTGAGATTACAGGTGCGCATCATTATGCTGAGCACTCAGAGTACTTCATATACCTTCAACCATGATGATTTCTTTTTCTGTCATACCAGATTTCCTTCCTATTTCATCTGAGAGCTTTCCTTTGTTGTGCTTAAATTTTTCATATGGTGGAACCCAGAAAATATGTCTTGAGTTTGCCCATAAAGGGGATTCTAAGGATTGGTGCCAAGGTTCTTCCCGGTCTTGCTGAGAACAATCTAGGTTTGTAAAGCAACTAACAATGTTTACTTCATGAGTTCCGTTCACATTCCATAGTGTCCTGTTCTGCTATCAGTATGATATCAGCAAAAGAAGCTTTGGAATTATAGTTATTCTCAAAAAATATATATTATTGACAATAACTTGGATTTTCAGTTAAAACTATTATTTAAGAAGTCATTCATTGAATTTATCGACTTTTTTGTTATGTTATATAGTGTTGTATGTTATATAGTGGCATACATGACTTCCTTAATCTTTCTGTAAATATATTCTCATCAGTAAAAATAAAAGGAATCTTTTGTTTTTGTACTGAATAGATGAATTAAAGTCATTTACAAGTATTCTTTATAAAGGGCTGGGGAGGTAGCTCAGTGACTAAGCACATTCACTCTGCAAGCATAAAGACCTGAGCTAGAATTCCCAGCTTTTGCATTAAAAACTCAGGAATGAGTAGGGGCTTCTGTAATCCCAGCACTGAAGCAAAAAGATAGGCAGATCGTGAAAGCTCACTTGTCTTTCATTATAACCAGAGCTGTGAGCCTCAGGTTGATTAGGAGACCCTGACTGAAAGGACATAAAATGGAGAGTGATCAATGATAATCTGGCATTCTCTCTTCTGGCTCCAGATAGACATGTGTACTTACATACTCATGTGCATGTAATACACACACACACACACGGGGGGGGGTGAATCATGTTATGTTTATTTTACTACAATTAAAATTTTTGTGTGTGGCTGGGCAGTGGTGACACATACCTTTAATCCCAGTGCTCAGGAGGCAGAGGCAGGCAGATTTCTGTGAGTTGTAGGACAGCCAAGACTACACAAAGAAACTGTGTCTCAAAAAAAGAAAAAAGAACTTGTGTGTTATTGGGGCAAGGTGTATATGTGAGGTCATAGGACAGACTATGGAGTCAGTTCTCTCCTTCACCATGTGTGTTAGTCCCAAGGTTCAAACTCATAATTGTTTTCAGGCTTAGCAGCAAGTATCCTTACCCACTGACCCACCTCACTAGCCCTTACAATTAAAAAAAAAATGTATTAAACCTGCCTTCTTAATGATAAACACTGGATACACAAATGATACAGTATTATGTGATTACAATTTCAAATATATAGGTTGGGAGTCTGTATTGGGTGGGTGCTTCAAAGCAATAGTCATGCAGCATCTCTTTTTGGGATTCCTTTTCATTTAAATTGACCTTGTTACTCTATACACTGCTGAACTAGTTGGAAATTAGATACTTTGCATTTTTATTATACTAGAAAGTAAATGTTGCATTTTCCTGTTAATCATTGACATGTGTTTTAGGAGGCTTAAATCAGATAGTGCTGTGATTGGTTGTTGCGTATGTATCACTATGCGTTCTGGAACTTGAACTCATCAGGTGTAATATATAAAATACTTCTGATATATTACAAAACTCAAATAGGAAGACTCTAATGGCATTCTGATGCAGGAAATGAGAGCTTTAATAAGATAAATTCTGAACTTACACCTGTGGCAGTGGTAAAGAATGGTTCTCAGGCAAATACATTGGAGAGTAATATATACTAAAGTTGAAATCTAATTTAGACATATGAATAGTGTTGCCTTGAAGTGCTTTGGTAATGGAGATAACAGCTTAAAAGTTTAAAATAATAAATTATTGACCGTGTAAAGGAAATGCACCAAGAAGGTTGTTAAGTATCCTCAGAGGTGTGCTAGTTTTTGTTAGTTGTGTATTAGTTTCTTGGAAGAGGTGGATGTATTAAATGACTAGGTTGGTACTGGAATATGTGTACATAAGCATTCGTTTTGAAGATCAGTGTACAGACACACTTGAAAGTACCTTGAAAACTCTTAAAGGTCTGTATCAATTTAAGTACAAAGAGTGGTGATAGTATGAGTGTGTGTGGGCGGGTCTATCTGTCTGTATTTGCATGTGTGTGCTCACGAATAAAGTCCGCTCTCCCCTTCCAGTGTGTACATCCTGAGGATAGAACTCAGGTTGTCAGGCTTAGCAGCAAGCACATTTAGCCACTGAGACATCACTCTATCCTTGATGGAATTTTTTTATTTAGAATTTATACTGGCATTTTAGAAAGATGTGCTCCCTTTTTCCCCCTTGTTTTTCCTTTTGTATGCTTTTAAGCTATAAGCTGTCTTTGAATTGGTAGCAGTGCTGTCCTCTTAGTAGAAGACCTGAGAGAGTCGGTGTGAGGGTATCTTGCAGATTTAAAAGAAAATTACAAATTCATTCAATGAAAACTATAACCAGTGATTTTACATAAAGATGATGGTTGAGACTCAATGTTCTTGATGTCCTCCTAACCCCAAGGTGCGCACAGATGGAAGCTCCTCTGTGTACAGCACAGAAATCTACAGTAGAGAATCACAAACTCTTTCAGTAGATTAACTGTAGTATTCTGAAAGCAGGTGCTATGAACTGAAGAAAAAGGTAGCCACACATTTTAACTGTTATGTCTGAGCACAAGAGCTGCATATGTGATGCATTCTGATTTTGTTCTTAATTATTTTAGTTTACATAAGAACATGAAGATTTTTTTTCTCTTAAGCTAAATACTCTGGACTTAGGACTTAATTTAATTTCTCTTATACACAAGAACCTATAAAAGATATTACTGCAAAATACTCTAAGAGTAAAACCATACAGGTGACATTGACTTTGTATAGCACAGAAAATCTCTACTAAACTTCAGACTCTTCGATCCTGTGTTCTATATGAAGTAGATCCCTTGCCTTTCCTTGCTAAAAATAGGACATTTGCAAAAAGAGGGGACTGAAATACAAAGGTAGCATAGACAATAAAAAGTGCCCCATAGCTTCCCCTTTCACTTAATAATAGATGTTCTAGAGTTCTTTGTCACCGTAATTAAGTAAACATGTGACTTTGAAGGCAGCTGTGCTCATGACTACTACCAACACAGATGTAGGCTATGTGACTTTGAATAAGCCATTTGACTTCTATTAAGGTTTGTCTTGAATTCCTTACTGATATGAAATTACATTATTTTTGCTGTTTGCTGAAAAATAATTTTTGGTTATACACACCCAAGGAAACATCTATCCAGAGGAACCTAATTGTGTATAGTAGTTTTTAATGAAAGTAAGGTAGTTCATTGCCTTAGTGTCTAGGCTTAGTGTTCTGTGGGCTCAGGATAATTTAAAACAACAGCAAGCTTAGTGGAAATGCCAGATTCTAGACATTGAGAAAATACACATTTTCCCATCTGCTCCTTTTCAGAAGATCTGAAATCTCTTTATGAAAACAGAAGTCCTTTGGAAGCTTACCTCATCAAGCAAATTTTTCTTCATTTGATGGCATGTTAGAACTCAATTACTTTTTTTATGTTTTTTAAGAGCAGGCTGCTTTCAGTCTTAAGGAGAAAAAAAATCTCTTAACAGACTACGTGACAGGTAGAAAGTAAAGGTTTGGGTGTAGTTCAGTGGTAGAGTGCTTGCCCTTAGTTCAATTCCTAGCATCTCAAAAAAGAACAAATTAAAGGCTGAAATCTGCCTCTTATTTTATGAAATTAGATGGTAGGCCATTGCATTTAGGAGTGTGGATGAAGTCTTCCTTTGACCTGCAGTGGATTTTTAAAGTTCTGGGAATGAATTAAGGTTTTTTTTAACCTTTATTTTAAAAAACAAAGATAAAAGAAAAAAATTTTAAGCATTTTTGCATAAACGTATACAAATACATTTTTGTCAGTGCTTGGCTTTTTTTTTTTTTTTTTTTTTTTTGCTTTTTTTTAAGGTTTGATACTCTGCATTAAGGTCTTACTAGTTACAATGAGCAAAAAGTACATGTAAAACAGGATGTAACCCGGAATTAGTCAACGTTTTCTTGGTGTGTAAGGATTGAGCATAATGTGTTTTGTTTGTTTGTTTTGTTTTGTTTTCTTTTGTTCTTGAACTTCACACAGTCTGTGAGTTGTTTCTGGGGCAGTCCGAGCCTCTGGGGTTAGCATCCCACTATCAGTGACTGCATATTATGTCTGTTCTTTTGTGACTGGGTTAACTCCTTCAGGATGATATTCTCTAGATGCAACCATTTTCTTAAGAATTTGGTTAAGTCATTGTTTCTGATAGCTGAGTAAGTACTCCATTGTGTAAATGTACCACAATTTTTGTATCCATTCATCTACTGAAGGACATCTGGGTTCCTTCCAGCTTCTGGCTATTATAAATAGAGCTGCTATGAACATTGTGGTGCATGTGTCTTTGTTGTATATTGGAGTGTCTCTGGGGTATATGCCCAGAAGTGGAATAGCTTGATCTTCAGGTAGTACTATGTCCAATTTTCTGAGGAATCGTCAGACTGTTTTCCAGAGTGGTTGTATCAGTTTACAACCCCACCAACAGTGGAGAAGTGTTCCTCTTTCTCCACAACCTCACCAGCATCTGCTGTCATCTGAGTTTTGGATCTTGGCCAATCTGACTGGTGTGAGGTGGAATCTCAGGGTTGTTTTGATTTGCATTTCCCTGATGGCTAAGGATGTCAAGCACTTCCTTAGATGTTTCTCAGCCATTCCATATTCCTCATGAATTAAGGTTTTTAGCTGGACCTAAAAGATTTAGATTAGTGAATCTTAGCTTCTCTCTCTTCCAGTGTGACTTAAAGGTACTTGGTGGAGTGCTTGCCTAACACACAGAAGGCTTGGACTGGATCCCCAGCACCACATAAAGCCAAGTATGGGGACACACACTTATGATTCCATCACTGAGAAGATGGAGTCAAGAAGATCAGAAATTCCATGTGGTCCAAGGCTGGCATGGTAGCACATGCCTACAGTGTAGCACTGAAGCTTTCTTTATTTTTTCTTTTTTTTTTTTTTTAATGGATATTCTCTGTATTTACATTTCAGATGTTATCCTCTTTCCCACAGTCCCTTCCCCCATCCCCTACCATTGCCTCCATGAAGGTATTCCCTCTGCCCGCTCAGCACCTTGGCATTCCCCTACACCGGGAAAACAAGCCTTCCCTGGACCAAAGGCCTCTCCTCCCATTGATACCAGACAATGCTATCCTCTGCTGATTATGCACCTGGAGAAATGGGTCTCTCCATGTGAACTCATTGGTTGGTGTTTTAGTCCCTGGGAGCTGTGGTGGGTCTGGTTAGTTGATCATTTTGTTGCAGACCCTTTCAGTTCCTTCAGCCCTTTCCGCTCGCTCCTTCATTGGGGGTCCCCTTGTTCAGTCCGATGATTAGCTGCAAGCATTCTCTTCTGTATCAGTATGGCTTTGGCAGAGCCTCTGAGGAGGCATCCATATCAGATTCCTGCCACACTGAAGCCTTCTTCACTTGTTTTCTAGGGCACTATATTCTTGGTTTCTTCTACCTCTCACTCTTCACTCAACCTCAGTCTTTCCCTGGTTCTTCTTCATCATATTGAATTTTTAAAATTAATACCACTGTTACCTAGGTTCAGCCCATTTTACTACTTTCTTTGTGATTTCATTTATCTACTCGTGTGTGTGTGTGTGTGTGTGTGTGTGTGTGTGTGTGTGTGTGTATACCCTTGTATGCTGGACTTAACGTCCCCTAAACTCAAATTTCTGGTGTCCTCCCTTCCCCTGGTTCTTTTTAGTTTCACATCAGTTCACTATTAACACCCATCCTTTAGAACTAAAATCTCAATATGTAGTCCTGGCTATCCTGGAACTCTATGTAGACCAGCCAGACTTCAAAATTCTGGATCCTGAGTGTAGGGACTAAAGATGTACGCCACTTCTCCTCACACTCCTTTCTTCTTGAAATTTGTCAGGTGATTCTATTGGTTCTACTTTTTTTAAATTTGACAAAATTTTTTGTAATTTTAGTAAAGACATTCAGCTCAGTCGTCTCTCTCCATCTTGACCTCAGGTTAACTTGTTATTTGAGTCAAGTAAAGAATATGTAGGAGAGGTGTTATTTCAACAAACAGTAAAGTGGACAAATAGACAGTTTGTACATAAAAGTTAAATTTATGTATCTTGATATACTTAAATCATGTATGAACTAATAGTGCTATGTACATTTCCATCGTTTTACTTGGGGCTTGTTAAGTAAACTAAAATGAAGTGAACGGAGTGTTAGGAATATCACAGGCTGCTTCTTGGAAGTCATTACATTAGGAACTGCTGAAGTGAATAATCACCACCCACTAAACTCGCCGAAGCAGCCCCCAAATAACATTGTAATTTTCAAGGACATTTTATCATTTCTTTTGTCTGTGACTATAAAAGATGCATTAACTGTCACATTTAAGAAGCCCATATACAATACAAAAATACAAAACAAACACCCTAAATACAGAAATCTAAGAGCGTATGTGATGAGAGACAATGGAAATGTGTCTGAAGAAGCATTTCTATCCTATTTCAGTCACTAAATGTGCTTTTGAAACCACTGTATGTGTAAGTATGCATATACTTGCATATGTATATACTTAAAATATTAAGTATGTATATACTTAAAATAAGCCATGGAGTTGTACGAATAAGAAATCAATGTGAATTCAATTCAAACCAGATCTAGTAAGTTAGTAAGTTAAATGCTTCAAAAGTCACAGAAGGTGTGCTGCTGCCTCTGCCTTCATACAATGTTAGACCTTCTTTTTGGTATTTAAACCTTTTAAAAAGTAAAAGCCAGCCAAATACTTAAAGCAGTGTGTACACTGATATTTTTGGTGTTCTTTAAAAGAAACAGCTTCCTTAAGCTTTGCCTCAGGTTCTGGTGGAAATGCTTATAGAACTAGAATGGAAACCAGGAGAAGCACGTTCCAAATACTGACTTACTTTGGTAGCAAATAGTGTCCTTGAAGAACCCTGAACAGGGACACGCTCCAGTAAAGTGGGCCAGTTATAATACTCAATGCTTCATATGAGAATTTCTAATGAAAAAGAAATGTTTAAAGAGCAAAGCGCCTGCACCACTTGACAGCAAAGCAGCACTAGCAGACAATGGCCCAGAACATGTGAAATGCCCATAGGAAAAGGTTTACTTTAATTCTATCTAATTTACTTTCAGTCAATAGTCCAGTAACATTGTCTTCTCAGTCCAATACTCCCTCTCGGTAAGGCTGATCCAGGGAGCCAGACAGTTGGGTAATGAGAGGAGAAGTCAGGAGAGGAACTGCTTTCAGTTTGAAGTACGCAATAACTTTTGACTTCCCTCTTAATGTGCTAATAGTTGTGTCTAAAAAAATATGCAATTCTTAGAAAGGTACCACTTCTGATTTCTTTATTATCTGTAACCCTTGGAAACTAATCATGTGAAACTACAAAATTAGCAAATGTCTTGAACTCTGTATATAAAACATAAATTACCTCTAATTGCAAACTCTCATTTATTAGTGTACCACTTGATCTTTAAAAAAAAGGAAGGAAAAGAAAAAAAAGAGGAAAGAAAAACGGCTCCAAAGCTAGTCTTACACCATTCTTTATAGAAAGGAGACTGCTCCTTCTACCTGCACCCACCCACACCCCAATCTTAGAACGCTTCACTTATTTGTCTTGGTCGTGGATGTTTCCAAGATGAGATTTTATATTTCGCTCCCACAGCTTCTGGTTATCGGAAAAGCCATGCTTTCCTTTATTAAAGGAGTTTGGTCCAGCTGATGTTGGTGTGTCCTTTCCAATATTCTTCATCCTCATCTTTGCTTCTGGGGGCATTTCTTCTGGCTCACTATCTTCATCTTCATTGAAAGCTGCTGCTACTGAAAGAGTTTTTGGAGCAAGAGTTGTAACTATTTCCTTAGGCTTACTTGCTCCTAGTCTAATGGAGATGGCGGATGCTTTCCTTGCTGTCTGACTGCCTACAGCAAATCCAAACTTGGTCATCTTTGCAGGCTTTGTTGGGAGGTCTGCAACTTTGTCTTTAGCTGATCGCTTTTCAGTGCTGCAACTGGAACTTTCCCCTCCATTACTGGAAGAAACAGTCTTAGTTTTCACAGGTTTTTCTGCTTTTTCAGGTCCTCCGGCGGCTATGGCTCACTGTGGCTTTTCAGGCTTCTCCTCTCCCACCTTCCCGTCTGCCATCTTCCCCGCCGCACTTGGTTCTACTTTTTAAAAATTATTTATTTGTTGATTTTTATTTTATGCATTGTTTTTCCTTCATGTATGTCTGCAGGAGGATGTTAGATCACCTGAAACTGGAGCTACAGACAGTTGTAGAAGCTGGGAATTGAACCCAGGTCCTCTGGAAGAGCAGCTACCCTAACCACTGAATCATCTCTCCAAACCAGGTTCTACTTAAACATACTTAAAATTTGTCTTTTGGGGATAGAGAAATGGGTCAGCTCTTCTAGAGGACTCACAGGGCAGTTTACACCATCTGTAATTCGTGTCTTGGGATCTGACACCCTCTTCTGGCTTCTACAGACAACAGATATATATGTGGTACACAGACATAAATGCAGACAAAGTACCCATACACATAAAAATAAGTCTTTAGCAGTTGCCTATCTCTTACTAACTTTAAAGCTGTGGCCTCGTCTCTCATACTGCAGTCTTCTTTAACTTTATTGTGCATTAGAGTCCAGCTGGTCCGACAGTACCCATCAGTCATTGCCTCACACCTTTATTGGCGTTGTCATTTATCCTAAGTTTTATTCACATTACCCCTGGGACAGAAACCCTCCATGTCTTCATTTCTTGAGCTTATGTGGCCTGTAGATCTCTGTACAGTATCTCTTCATTTACTCTCATATCATATTTTATTAACTCCTTGTTCCTCCTATTCCAGCCACACCGGTTGACCCTTCTATTCCTTGTCAATTTCCTTGA